>NC_137891.1:121972578-122572578 GCF_963455335.1 Martes martes
CAGCTACCATGTTGATGGGGGTTACTTGGATAGCCCATTGCAAACACATCTCTGGAAGATACAGCACCAGGGGAATTTGCTCACGATGGCTCCAAGTGCACAGCTGGGGTGGGAGTTCTGGCGCTGTGGAGTCCAGGCCTGGCTTTGCCATTTAACATGGAATGTCTTTAGAGAAAGCACCTAATTCCTCTGGATGGCTCTTTCCTCATTTGTAAAATAAGAGGTTGATGTAGCTCTCTTTCAGCTCTCAACTTCAACACTCGGATTCCTGTTTTTCATGTACTATAGCTCACCACCAGCTCTGCGGTGGTCTTTGTTCCAAAGCTCTCTGTTCTCTGTATCTAGCTATCCCAGGGAGGTCTCTGACTAATGCGGGGCTGCCTGGTTTGGCAGTTTGGTCACCTTGGCCTGATTTAATTCTCCTCAGGCAGGAGGATTAGTGTATCTGACATGCGGAACTCTAGGAAGGGAGCACACCCTGGTCTAATAGCACAGTGATGGCCTTCGAGATAAATCTATGCTCTCTTCTGGTGTGAATAATCCCAGCAGCATGACTCGAGGCTCAATTGGGAACTGGCCACATAGAACATTTCCTTGGAGGGCCTCCAAATATCAATTCTGGAGATGCTGGTGGAGCCAGAAGGTCGCGAGCCAGAGGAGCAACACTGGTCCATGAAGGGATTCTCATCTCCCCACACTCAGGGCCGTCTGAGTTTCAGAACTCATCAGGAAGCTTTAGCAACCTCTGTCCACGCACATGCCAACCACACATAAAAATCAGTCATTCCAGTTGACAGTTTGCCAAAGGAAATTAATATGCCTTAGTGTTCTGAGAATGCTCTCTACTTAATAATAACCAGACTTAAGAGAATGAGAACAAGATGCAAGACTACTGAAAAATAAAGGGCAATAAAGAGTACGTCCTATTTTTTCATATTGTGTAAATTTCCAAATTCCAAAGGCAGTAGATTTTTTATACAATTTTACTGGGGGTCTTTCTGGTGGGTATTTGTTATTAAGAATTAGTGATGTAGGGGCACCTGGGTGGCTCAGTGGGTTAAGCCTCTGCCTTCGGCTCAGGTCATGATCTCAGGGTCCTGGGATCGAGCCCCGCATCCGGCTCTCTGCTCGGCGGAGAGCCTGCTTCCCCCTCTCTCTCTGCCTGCCTCTCTGCCTACTTGTGATCTCTGTCTATCAAATAAATAAATAAAATCTAAAAAAAAAAAAAAGAATTCGTATGTAGGTACACCTCGGTGGTTCAGTGGGTTGGGCCTCTGCCTTCGACTTGGGTTGTGGTCTTGGGGTCCTGGGTTCGGGCCCCGCATCAGGCTCTGTGCTCGGCGGGAAGTCTGCTTCTCCCTCTCCCTCTGCCTGCCGCTCTGCCTGCTTGTGATCTCTCTCTCTGTCAAATGAATAAATAAAATCTTAAAAAAAAAAAAGAATTAATGATGTGTCAGAGGGGACTTGGTTGCTATAGCATTAATACAAGCAGAATTTAGAAATTTCTTGGCCAAATTACCCCAGTGCCTGGCACAAAATTGATGCTCAATAAACATTTGTTGAACGAAGGCATAAAAGAAAGCATTAACCAATGATGCTGATGTTCATGGAGGTGGACTCAGGCCGCTGACTATGTTTTAAAAACATTTTACTATTTGCGTTCTCCATCGGAATTCCAAAGCAGATAGAGATTTAATAAGAATTGGTTAAAACTAGCAATGAATGTTTCCTGCATGAAAGGGAGAGCTTGATGTGAGATATCTTTTTCCATTAGCTGGAATTCTGTTTCCCTTTTTATTTACTGGGCTCCAGGTAAAAGAGTTTTGGGGATATTTATTCCTCCAGACCCCGCCCCTCTGATCCAGCAAATAAGGGCACCGTAAACTAAATGATGCTTCTTTATGTGTGCATTGAGATTTCTTGAGTTCAGCTCAGTCCTGCCACGAGGAAGATGGCTTTTTTTTATAAAGCTTGGGTGATGAATAGCCCAGGATTTATTTTTACATTTATTTAGGACAATCTTCTCACTGTCACTGTGCCAACACCATCAGTATAACTAGATATTGCATAAAAAAGCACATGCTTTGGGGAAAAAGAAAAAAAGCCTGAGCTTAAATGTCTGCTCTGTCATTCACCAATTGCATGACCTTGGACTGGCTATTGAACATATCTGAGCCTCATTTTCTTCACAGGGTTGTTGTGCCAGTTAAACAAGAACATATTCGTACACTGCCCGGCACCTAGTAGGCCTGCAGTGTTAATTTCCTCCTAGTTAATTTCCTGCAGGTCCACTTTGCTTCCCGTCACCCTGGCTTTCTTGTTTCATGCCTGTCTTTCCCTGTTCCCCTTCTCTCCTGGCTCTAACCTGAGGCCAATAAATAATTACTAGCTCACTCCACAGTTGGACCATTCCTGTGTTACTCCATCAGGGTCTCCTTCTCCATCTCACAGGGGAGGTTAAGAGTTTGGGATTCCCAGAGGTGCCCTAGGTCACCTTATGCTAGAACAGAAGTCTGTTACTTTGTACTATAATGGCTTCAGGAGAAACATGTAAACTTTCTGGGGCGCCTGCGTGGCCCAGTTGGTTAAGCATCTGCCTTTGCCTCAGGTTATGATCTTGAGGTCCTGGGACAGAGACCTGTGTTGGGCTCCCTGCTCAGCAGGGAGGCGGCTTCTTCTCCTTCCTCTGTCCCTCCCTCTGGCTTGTATGCATGCATGCTCTCTCTCAAAGAAATAAATTTTAAAAATCTTAAAAAAAAGAAACATGTACATTTTTAAGTTCATATTTATGACATAAGTTCACATTCCTGCTCAGTTCACAAACGCCCACCTTAAGGTTTCCCCCAGGTGTAGGTTTGAATTGCCTTGGCTCAGTTTCTGTGCGTGCCGAGGGTGGAGACACCAGCAATCAGTGCGGCTGACGTTTAGTACCACGGTCACCTCCAAACCACTAAGTGGCTGTCGCCTAGCATTAGTATCATTACATATTACAGTCTGTTTAGTTATTTATTATTATTATTTTTTGCTGAAGTATAGTTGGCACACAGTGTTGCATCAGTTTCAGGTGTACAACACAGTGATTGGATATGTCTATACATTATGTTATGCTCACTGCAAGTTATTATGGTCTATTTCTGAAACAGCAGGCAGAGTGCAGTGATTCTTTAAAATTTGTCAGATAAAAAGTATTGTCCAGCTCAGTATCATCCAGGGGCTTCCCATCTTACCTAGAATAGAAGTCAGAGCCTTACATGGCCTAGGTGCCCCTAAGGGACCTGGCTCTGCCCACTCTGTAATTCATCTCCTCATTTTCTCCCTTAGTCACTGTGTTCCAACCCCACGGGCCTCTCTCCGGCTTTCCCACCACACAGAGCTCAGGTCCTAACTTAAGACTTTCCCTCTCATTGCTTCCCATGCCTGGATCTCCCCACATAGCCAGGACATTCCAGTCTCTGCTTAAATATCATCTCTTCAGGGAGGACTTCCCCGACTACCCTGTTTATATTAAGGCCAGCTAATGAGCACTACCACTTTCTGTCCCTTAATCAGCTTACTTTTTCTATACATATAAACATGTATTTGTTATTTGTTCAAAGCTTGTCTTTTGCTCTGGAATGGAGGATCCCTGGAATGTAGGGATTTTATTTCCTTCCCTGCAGTAGCTCCAGAGCCTAGAAAAGTGCCAGGCCTAGAGAAGGCCCTCAGTAAATGTTTGGTGGTTGAATGAAAAGACATATTCATTTAGGATTACCCCTGATATGTTCTGTGGTTTGGTTAGAGATGCACTGCGGAAATGCATTTGCTCTAAAGACATCAAGATACTACGTTTTCTATAATAAGAACAAAAACAACAACAATGTAATAGTTTCAATTTATTGAGCATTGTGATGCCTTGCTCAGTAGGAATCTACAAGTTGTTTGTGATCATTCATGAGCTTATAATTTTATCACTTTGGTCTATGGAAAAATGTGCAATAGTTTATTATAAGGTTATTACAAAGAAAATGTGCATCTTTAAACTATTATACTAAGATAGTGCATCATGAAAATTACGCTCTCAGTTACTGATGTCCACAGAATGTTGTATCACAGAAGGGCCTCCTACAATTTCAGTTTTTTTCCCTGGTACGTATCCCAGCAGTCTGCACTGATACCTTCTTCGCCCCATCTCCTGCTGAACAAATTTAGACAAAGCATCTGGGAGCGTAAGTTTGGGTTCCCAAACTTGAGTGGTAGAAGGGGACAGGTCTGGCTCACATGTTTATGGCCTTGTATAGGTTACTTAGTCTCTATGCCTCAGCTTCTTTATCCCTTAAAAGGGGAGAAAAATAATACCAATATCAGGTATGTAGTATGTGATGAGTAAATGAAATAATAAATAATGTGATTAGCATAAAGTCATCCTTCAACAATTGTTAAATTTTTTTTAAAAAGGGACCTAAGTATTTCAAATTAGGAAAGTCAGTTCTTGTTCCCCCCTCCCCTCAAAGTTCTTTTCTAACATGAGACAAAGAAATGGTTTTCCTTAGGATACATATTTGTTTTTTAAAATATTTTATTTATTTATTTGACAGAGAGAGCACAAGCAGGGGGAGCAGCAGGCAGAGGGAGAGGGAGAAGCAGGCTCCCTGCTGAGCATGGAGCCAGATCTGGGGCTTGATCCCAGGACCTTGGGATCATGACCTGAGCTGAAGGCAGATGCTTAACCAACTGAGCCACCCAGGCACCCCTAGGATGTATGTTTAAAAATCATACGAGTCTGTAGAAATTCATACAAATTTGCCAATATGCAAATGTAAGATGGTGGCAGATCTCTGTTCTATAAAATGCTTTTTAATTCTAATGTACACTTGTCCTCACAGCTTTGAGTATGGTCAGCTGCATGACCCTAGCACCTCAGGTCTCAACCGTCGGGTGGAGTGAGTGACTCTTCAGAATTTGTTTTTGTAAGCCATTTTTCCTGATTTTCCCCCCTTGTTTGTTTTATCTTTGCTTTTATTTTTATTTTTAGCCAATTTGTACCAGTTACCCATAGGAAATCTGTTTCTCCCTTCTGACTGGTGTGGTGGAAGTAGTTCCAGGAGCAGACTTAAGGAATGGCTGCTTTGCCCGTGCATGGGGTCAGTGGGAGAGCTCACTGGGAATGGATTCAGCCCAGGGCCTTTGTGTCACTCAGAGGGAGATACTAACAATTCATGTCCTTTTCAACCACATGTGAAAACATGCATTACTGATCTCACCTAGGTACTAGGCCAATTACATTAGTGTTCTCTTTATTTAGGATTACTTTTATTTGGAGGAAGAAATATATATTATTTCAAATTGTTACACACACATACGCACACACACACATACGAATGCCCACTCACATTCACACACACACACACACACACACACACACACATTTGAGGCTAAAGAAGATGCCGAGAGAATAAAAAAGCAAGATAATCCAAGGACATATCTGCAAAATGATCTCGAGTCAGCTTTTTGAGGCAAAAATTGCTCTGTAACAAAACTTGGTCTCTCCAGGGGATATTTTATAGTCCTAGAGGAGATGTTAGTGCAGAGGTCAGGAGAAGCCCAGGTGTATATGTGTGTGTGGTTGCTGGGGCCTTAGGATAAAGCGAGGACAAGGAGCAGATATCACTCCAACAGAAATATTTTCCTATTTCTTACATATCCTCCCACTCACAATAAAATACACATCTCCAAATTACACGTCAGCTGTTTTCAGTGTCTGAGACCGAATGCCTCGCTGTGATATTTTTTTTTCCCAGCAGGAAACTAGGAAATGAGTCATAAAACATGAATACTGCCTTAAAATAACTTAGGATACGGTGATCCCAAGATGAACTGAAGTTGAGCACCAGAGGGAAGGAAGCTGCGGCTCCACAGGAGAAATTTCGCTAAAGAGGACTCGCCCTTTCCCACAGAGGGTTCGGGGTCTGGCTTCTTGATGCTGGGTGGGCTGTGTCATGCTGAGTAGGAATCCTGGCTGCTTCACACATCTGTGGAGCGTTCCTCTTCTCAGAAGCAGAAAGAACTGTAGAAGGGAGGTAACCTCTTTTTCTAAACCGCAGGAGTCTCACGCATCAGCAGGGCCTGTCATAAAGGGTTTTCGGGATTCCACCAAGCTTAAGCTTGACCAAATTTAGGACTTCACTAACTTGGACACGCAAGAATGTAGGTGCAGCCAGGCTGACGTACTGAGTGGTGGTTACATGCTGGAGTGATTGAGGCTGGAGTCCTGGCTTTGCCTTTGATTAGCTGTGTTCTTGGACAACTTGTTTACTCCCAGGTTGTTTTCTCTTCGGTAAAACTGAGACAATGAAATTATAAAGTAGTTTTGAGGATTAAATGAGGTAATAAATGCACAATAGTCCATGTTTAAAATAAAGTCACATTCCCTTTCAGAAATTAACCCTTGGCCAGTATCCTAGAGATTCCAGGAAGGCCAGTTTTCCATTGGATCCTCTTTCCCCAAATTATTTTTGGGAATACTGGGAAAAAATACAAATCCTGCAAATTAAGGTGATAGTTATTATTTCTCTGAGAGATGTCTGCTTCAGGTACTCCCTAAAACCCCATGCCATTGCATACCTCACTTTTCTGGACTTGAATCAATTAGAAGGAAACCTCAGCTAGCCCATGTAGTACAAAAAGGTATCCCCTCTGATAGGGTCATGACCTCCAGGAGAAGATTAGTCCTTCGGATGCATAAGAAAAGAGTGTCCTCTTTATCCAAATGCACTCAGCTCCATCTCAGGATTCATGGTTTGTATTTGAGGAGGTACAGGTTGGATTTCAGACCCCATCCCTTCTTATTCTGCCAGATACTTTTGGGCGATTAAAAAAACCAATACAACCATGATTAAACAGGATAGTCCCTTGCTACATGTAATGGAAAAATCCTGAAGTAATACTGGCTTAAACAAAATAATAGCTTATTTCCTGCTCATGCAAATGAAGTAGGTCTTCCAGGACTGATTTGACCGCGTGATAGTGTCAAGAGAGCACTAGGTTCCTGTTTTTCTGTTCCGCTATCTTCAGCATATGGCTTCTATCATCGGGGCCATCTGATGACTCATGATAGCCTTGGAGCTCACACTATTTTATCCAAATTCTAAGAAGTAGGAAGGAGCAGGGATGAAGTGGGCATGACCCTGTGCTTATAAGGATCATTTTGCATAAATCAAATTGACCAAAAAATAATCATATGACACAAGTCCCTGAAAAGGAACAGAAATGTTATCTTATCAGCTGAGTACATGGTTATATGGTGATTCTCTTATTTTATTTTTTTTTTAAAGATTTTATCTATTTATTTGACAGAGAGAGATCACAAGTAGGCAGAGGCAGGCAGAGAGAGAGGAAGAAGCAGGCTCCCTGCCAAGCAGAGAGCCCGATGTGGGGCTCAATCCCAGGACCCGGAGATCATGACCTGAGCCAAAGGCAGAGGCTTAACCCACTGAGCCACCCAGGCACCCCATGGTGATTCTCTTATTAAGGAGAAGGGGAAAATGGATCTTGGAAGTTGGCAACTAATAATTTCTCAGACGGTTTTCCTTGCTCTCAGATTTGCTCCAAACATGGACCCAGTCACTCCTTTACCATTACCCCATCTCCCTGCTCAAAACCACTTGAGTCTTACTTGATGAAGTCTAATTGAATACAGAGAAGAATAAGAAAGTAATAGTACAGAGAGCCTTCAGCTCCCTCTAGGTGACCCATTAAAGTGGTTCATTAAGTGGTGACCCATTGAGTGGGTTCTAGAGTCATGGTGCTTGTGTCCAAACACTGGCTGTATAATAATTCTTAGCTGGAAACATTCAGTAGCTTTTTCCAAAGCTTTCTGGGATTCTAGTTGCCCAATCTGCAAAAAAATAGGGTTGATATGAATTAACATTCTAAGGGGTACAAGAGCAGGCAGGCCATGACATGCTTTGGGTTGTTAGTTTCTTGTAGATACCATTTATAAGAATGTTGGTATATCCTTCCATTCTGCAGTGATAGTTACGAAGTACTTCTTAATGTCAAAAGACCATCCCTTCTGGGGCATCTGGGTGGTTCAGATGGTTAAGCCTCTGCTTTTGGCTTAGGTCATGATCCCAGGGTCCTGGGATCGAGCCCTGTATTGGGCTTCCTGCTCAGCAGGGAGCCTGCTTCTCCCTCTCCCTCTGCTGCTCCCCCTGCTTGCTCTCTCTCTCTCTCTGTCAAATCAATAAATAAAATCTTAAAAAAAAAAAAAAAAGAACATCCCTTCTGCCTGTTGATCTTTACCCTTGGTTTGCTCCATTGTATCCTTGACCAGCCAGAAAACTTGTATTGAACCATTGAGTATAATTCTCATTCTTTGTGGCAAATAGAACACTTCATTTGCTTACCTTTATCAGCTATTATGCATCAGAACTATTTGCCAAAAATGAATGGCAGGAAGAGGAACAATAGAGGAGTGAAGATTACAGAATGTGTTCTACTCTATGAGAGTGTCTGTGGCAGCCAACCTCCTTGTTCCTTGCCACCCCCAGATCTGATGTATTATCCACAGGCAGTAAGTGGGCTCTAGTGGATGGCCAATTAAATGTTTATGTTCTAAATTTTTTTGTTTTGAGGAAAGTATTTTAGAGAAAAACAAACTTGAGTCAGTATTGTGGCCAATAACATGAAGTGAGTTAGAAGTATATAGAAAAATCACACTATTTGATTAAGAGAAAGTCTTCAATAAATGTTCAGTGAAGACATAAAAGTGATGATATACTCTACTGCCAAAGGTAATTACTTTTGGGGCTTATAGGCTCTGACCCCCATTTGAAGGTCTTTGCTTTGATCCCCACTGGTTTCCATGCAGGAGAGGTCCCACTCATCATGAGATTGTCTAGAGATCACAGTGCTTCTCACATCAGACCCCGACCTGTCTCAGTCCTCGGCATGAGATCGGTGGGGATCCAAGGCCATCATGTTGTTTCCCGTTTGACAGTGGAAACTTGTATTTTCTTCAGGGCAGTTCCTAACCCCACCCAGAGGTATGGTCTAAACTCTATTGTCCTGACAAGACAACCAAAAAGCTAAGAGTATATTGTTGAAAAAGTAGGCTTTTTCCAACTTAAGCAATGTTATGTGTGGGCTCTAAAATCCAGTCTAAATCTATATTTTGGAAACACATTTCTCAACAGCTGCCAAGATATAGCATAGTTAAAGCTCGATCTAGTTTATATTGTAGAAATAAACAAGACATTCACTATCTTAGTTTCATGATCATTAAAATTTATGGCGACATCCAGTTTTTTCCTCCCAAAAAAACTATGGATAGGAACTTGCTTTGCATTATTGATAGTACATTTTCCTGGTAATAATTTCAACCTTCTACTACCAAAAGGATGTTCCAAAGGTCTCTATCTGGAGAATGGAAAACTGTAAACCACTCCCAAATAGTACTTCTATTGCTTAAAAAGAAAATAAAAGTTCCTCCTTTACTGGAAACCTCACTGCATATATATAGATCTAGCTTGTGGTTAACATGATAAGCACTAAAATATTAGCTGTGGTTCCTACATGCTCTTTTTTTCTAAAAAAACAAACAAACAAAAAACTTTTCATGGCTTTGAATAAAGGGCTGATGCAAAATAAGTTCACAGTATTGTAATATCAACATAGTGGAAAAGAAGAGACCTATGTTAATTGCAAAAGACAGTACATTACTATGAGTTTCCTTGTAGCCAGAACAAAGAAAGAAAATGTCAAGCTTTATAACTCAGAGATGTCTAAGCACACTTACTCTTCACAGGAGCAATTTTTTCCTGGCAGTGACTTCTAGAAAATATTTCTCCAGTGGAATCTTTTATAAATGACACTGAGAGGCATAGTATTTAATGTCCCTGGAAACAGATTTACAAAATTTATACTAACAGGTTTCAGATGGCTATTTCTTGTAAGAACTGAGAAAATCTGAAGGCACAGGGCTTTCGTACAACTTAAGACAATTCTAAGGGCAGCTAGGCTGATGCACTGGCCTGGACTAATGGATAGACACAAGAATGCCTCCGGGAGTAGACAGATGTGGGTCCTCTGCTTTAGGTTTGCTTCCCCAAATCTTCCCTCCTCTCCAAGTATGGTGGCCATTTGAGGATGAACTGTCTGTTGTGTGTATTATTTTCAGAGGGTGTGATAAAGACCAAAGGAATAATTGACAGAGTTGAATTTGACCTTTGGAGGTGTTTTTATTTAAAAAAAGTTTTCTGAGTGCATTGAAATACAGAGGTAATGTTTATAATGAAATACAAGTCTATCTTTTCAAGTTTTTTTATTGTAAAAATATAATTAATACAATGCAGAAAATTGGTTTAATCAAGAAAAACTTACTGACACTCTTATAACCCTAATATGATTACTGTAGTGATTTTTAAAATATATCCATAAATTCTTCGATAATCCTCCTTTCAAAAGATATAAGCTAATTCCTCCCCTTATGTGAAGGCTGGACTTCGTGACTTGATTCTAACAAACAGAATGTGGTGGTTGTGATAATGTGGGGCTTCCAGGCCTTCGTCATAGGACACATGTGGCTTCCTCCTTGCTCTTGAATCATTTGCTCTGGGGAAAGACAGCTGCCATTTTGAAAGGTCATTCAGGGAGCCCTATGGAGAGGCCCACTTGGTGAGGAATTGACACTTCCTGCCAATAGACAATGAGGAACTGAGGCCACCCACCAGCCATGTGATTGAATCCTCTTGGAAGCAAATCCTTGAATCTCAATCAAGTTTTCAGATGGCTGCAGTACTAGCTGACAGCTTGACTGTGATCTCATGAACCACTGTGTCACTTGTGATTTGTATTTTTACAGTTTATTGTGTCTTTTTGTACACAGAAGTTTTTAATTTTCATAAAGTCCAATTTGTTTATGTTTTCTTTTGTTATTTTGGTTATATCCAAAAAACTCATTGCCAGATCCAGTTTCATGAAGCTTTTAAGCTTGTATTTTCTCCTAAGAATTTTATAAGTTTCAGGTCTTACATTTAGGTCATGGCTCATTTTGAGTTATTTTCTGTGTGTGGTACAACGTAAGGGTCTAACTTCATTCTTCTGCAGGTGGATAGCCATTTTTTCCAGCACCATTTGTTGAAAAGACTGTCTTTTCACCATCGAATGGTTGTGGCACACTTGTTGAACATCATTTTATTAAAGATTTTATTTTAGAGAGATAGAGAGAACATACATGAGTTGGGGGAGGGGAGGAGGGAAAGAGTTTCAAGTGGACTCTCCACTGAACATGGAGCAGGTCATGGGACTCTATGTCATGACCCTGAGATCATGACCTGAGCCAAAATCAAGGGTTGGATGCTGAACCAACTAAGCCACCCAGGTTCCCCTGAACATCATTTGACCATATATGTGAGGATGCATTTCTGGACTGTTCTGTTCCTTTGGTCTGCATGTGGGTCTTCATGCTAGTACCATCCTATTTTGATTACTGTAGCTTTATAGTAAGTTTTGAAATCAGGAAGTGTGAGTTCTCTAGCTTTTTCCCTTCTGGGATGATGAGATACCATATGAATTTAAGGATGAATTTTCTATTTCTAAAAAAATACATCATTGGGATTTTGATAAGGATTACATTATATCTGGAGACTGCTTTAGGTAGCCTCAGCATCTTAACAATGTTAAGTCTTCCAATTCATAAACATGAGATAGCTTTCCATTTAACTGTCTTTTTTAATTTCTTTCAAAAATGTTTTATAGTTGTCATTGTACAAGTCTTTCACCTCCTTT
Organism: Martes martes; assembly: GCF_963455335.1. Lineage (NCBI taxonomy): Eukaryota > Metazoa > Chordata > Mammalia > Carnivora > Mustelidae > Martes > Martes martes. The sequence goes on from NC_137891.1 coordinate 121,984,345, forward strand.
GTTAATTCCTAAGTATTATTCTTTTTGATGCTATTGCAAATAAAATTGTTTTCTTGATTTCATTTTCTAGATTGTGCATTGTTAATGTATAAAAATGCAATGTATCCTGCTTCTTTGCTGAATTTATTAATTAGTTCTAACAGGGTTTATTTTTGTGTGGAATCTTTAATTTTCTATACATAAGATCAATCATCTGTGAAGAGAATCATTTTACTTCTTTTCCAATTTAGGTGCCTTTTACTTCTTTTTCTTGCCTAATTGTTCTGGCTAGGACTTCCAGTGCTATGTTGAATGGAAGCGATGAAAGCAGGCATCTTGCTTTGTTCCCAATCTTGTCTAGCTTCTAGTCTTACACCACTGGGTGTATTTGCTTTTTTTTTTTTTTTTTTAATATATTGGTTTTATTATATTGAGGAAGTTTCTTTCTCTTATTGGTTTTCTGAATGCTTTTATCGTGAAAGGGTATTGAATTTTTGTATCAACTGAGATAATCATATGGTTTTTTTTTCCTTCATTCTATTAATGTGCTGTTTTATATTGATCAATGCTCCTATATTGAACAATCCTTGCAAGCCAGGAATAAATAAATTCCACTTGCTCTTGGTGTATAATCCTCTTAATATGCTGCTGAATTTCATTTGCTGATATTTTGTTGAGCATTTTTGCACCAATGTTGACCTACAGTTTTCTTTTCTCGTAGTACCTTTGTCTGTCTTTGGTATTAAGGTAATGCTGGTCTTACAAAATAAATTATGGAATGGCCCCTCCACTTTAATTAAAAAACAATATTTGAGAAGGCTGGTGTTAATTCTGTTTAAAATTATTGGTAGAATTCACCAGTGAAGTCACCAGCTCCAGGGCTTTTTGTTGTTATTGTTGAGAGATTTTTGACTCCTGATTAAATCTCTCTACTAGCTAGAAGTCTATTCAGATTTTCTATTTGTTTTCTGGTTGAGTCTTGGGAGGTTTTGTGTTTCCAAGAACTTTACTATTTCATCTAGGTTATTCAGTTTATTTGTATATAGTTGCTCAGTGTGCTCTCTTACCGTCCTTCTCTTTTCTGTAAAATCAGCAGAAATGTTCACATTTTCATTTTTTATTTTAATAATTTGAGTGTTCTTTTTTTGTTAGTTCACCTAGCTAAAGTTTTGTCAATTTTGTTGATCTTTTTGAAGAACCCCTTTTTGGTGTTGTTAATTTTCTCTGTTGGTTTTCTATTTAATTTATCTCTGTTGTGATCTTTATAATTTTCTTCCTTCCACTAGCTTTGGGTTTAGTTTGTTCTTCTTTTTCTAATTCCTTAAGTTGTAAAGTTAAGTTATTGATTTGAGATCTTTCATATCTTTTTTGTGTCTCTTCTTACATCTTTGTAGTAGTGGTCTGGCATAGTGGTCTGGCAAACATCTTTGAGTATGGACAGCTTCTATTGGGGGCTTGGAGATCTCTGGTATTAATTTCAATTGAGTTTTATTCCACCAAAACTCACAAGTGTGCCAAGGTCCAGACAGCTAGGATGGTGGTCGTAGACACCTGGGAATCAAGACACCTGAGTTCAAGTTTTGGTGCCGCTGCTTCCTAACTATGTGACCTTGAGCAAGTCTAAGGCTCATTTTCCTCAATTATAAATTTATGGGATAATACACTTTACCTTAAAAGGGGTATAATGAGGATACAATAAAATAGCTTTTGTCACAGTACAAAGTAAAGATATAAGGATAGTTATTATTTCTAGAACTATGAGCTTCTGAGAGGTGGGGAACTATGCTTTCTTCATCCTTTAGTGAATGAGTTCCATAGCAGCTATGATTGTGCTTAAATTATATATATGGACCAAGTATCTCTACCATTGAGCACATAATGGGCACTCTGCAAATTTCCACTGAGTGGATGAACTAATTATTCTTACCTTGAATGGCAACTTGTGTGACCTTTGCCAAGTCATTCACCATCTGGATATCTCAGCTCTGCCCCCAAGGAGTGTTCCACGGCCAATATTCCCTTCAGGGGTCAGTTCTTTTCATAGTCAGAGCCAGCCACAGCACTCATGTTGGCCCTCATCATGGGAGAGGCCCCAGGATTTCCCGGGATGCTATCCCACTGGGAGGACTGAGAACAAGTAGGAGAAAAACAAGCACAAGGAGGCGGTGTTAGCTTGTCTCTGAATTTCTTCATCTGCTTCTTTTCATCTTTCTTGCTTCCCTAACACACACACACACACACACACACACACACACACACACACCCGTCTGCTCTCCTCCACACAGAAAGACACGCATGCACCTCCCAAGTATCACTCTAGGCCTGGAATCCAAAGTCTTCTCTTATCTGAAGTTCACTGTGCACTTGCCCCTTAGCAGAGCTGGTGGACAGCTCAGTGGGCGTTTCTAGGGCTAGCGCACACATGCACACAATTGCCACACCACTAATACAGTTTTCCTTATTGTTATAACTGTTGGCAAAGGCAAAAGTCTGGGGAGCCTGACTGCCTGAAAAGCTTCATTATGCTGCAAGAATATATTTTTTTTCAAATGCAAGAATTTTTTTGATAGAATTTCAACAGGTCCTGTTGTCAACTTCACTGCGGTCAACTTCACTGCACGGTTTTTTTTAAAGTCATCCCCCCTCCCCTCCCTAATGGGCCCTCAAACTCACGAAGACATTCAGGTCCGTTGTTGAGTATCTGAATCTTTCCAAGTAACTAGCAGGTAGAATTACCAGGTAGTGGGCATGTTTGCTCGCAATCTGTCAGTCAGGATTGCAGTGGGGGTAGTTTTCATCTGAGTGGCCTCGAAACCACATCTAATTTAAAGTGTCAACAGAGAGTTTCTGTCTGTCTTTTGTTCTCCCTCCCAGGTTGTGAGTTCTCCGTTTCGGATTCAGGCTCAAAGTGAGACAGATATTTGGAACATGTGAATTTCAAGGAAAAAAATTCCCCAGAAACCCGAAATATGTAAAAGCATTTAGGCGTCATCCCTCTATCCGCATGATTTGGCTAGGTTATAGCAATTTACATATCCAAGCCAGATACACAGTGTCTGATAAATGCAAGAGGAACATTCAGCTTTTTACCAAGCAGAGAAGTTACACTTTGACAACTGGGTTGGGGGCAGGGAGTTGTGCGGATGAGGGTCTTTTAATGCTCGCTAACACTTGCCTAGTAATCTCAGTGGCTGCTACCACTGCTAGGCTTCTTGTTTTTAACTCATATCCGTTCTCGCTTAATTCCTTACTAAACTGCTTTCCAGTTCAAGACAGATTTGCCAAAGCAACAGAGCCTATATTGCATTCAGAACGTGCCTAGATTTACAGAGCCCCGGTTCAGGAACACATTTTTCCATTAGCAGAATCTGGTCTTGGCTCACTTAAAAGTTTTGTGACTGCTCTTAGGACCAGTCTTGGGGCAAGCTGCTGTGAGGTCCAGCTGATTGCTTTATTGTCATAAATGCCTTCCCTCTTTGAAGTCCCCTTGATTGGAGAAAATTATTCCATGTTTCATATTTAAAGACAGGATCGTGTTTTCTTCCTTCCTTTCTTTCTTTTCTTCTTCTTCTTCTTTTTTTTTTTTTCTGACTCACATACAGAACCAAGATGTTGGGTTCCAGAAGCCCATATGCTAATTCACAGATGGCTTTTAGGAATGATTTTTTTTTTTTTTTGTCATTTGAATCATTTAGGTAATGCACTTTATTTTTCCAATACAGGATTAAAAAAAAAAAAACATTCTAAACAGACATCAGTGTCATATGGTTCTGAACAATTTCTTCAGGTACTGCAATCAATGTGGTATAGTAATGTTAGTGAGTGAGACATAAATTTTACTATGAGGTTTTTCTTGGACTTTCTTTCTTAAAGATTTCATCTAAAGTTGAATTTTAAAATGCTGCTGATACAACAGCTGGTATTCAGCACTCGATTTGAATTTGTATCTAGTCAAGATTTAATAGATTCTCTTCCTAGGAAAAAGAAAAACGAGTATGGGGGAGAAAAAAAGAGTGATGTACTTGTAACCAGTACATTCCATTAACAATTTTAAACTTTAAGTAAGTATCATCACTTTTTTATTAGGGAGGAAATACAAGAGCATGCAGAGAAAAGTGTTTTCACGTGGCTTGTCAGAAGCATTCAATATCTATGTGGTTCTCATAGGTCATCATAGAAAGGACCAAACTTGAGGGGGGAGAAAAAACCACCAACAATACTGGCAACTTACCTCTATAACATTCAGATGATTAAAAACCCTATCTCTCCACCCCACCACTCTTATTAAGCAGCCGTCAGCAAATACAAGGTGATCCTTATAATATTTGGTATCAAGAACAGAAAAAGTATTAGAAGCCTCACGGTGATATAAGTAAGCTTCATTGCCTAAGTCCCACTCTGATGGGGGATTTCTGATAAATTCTGAGGCAGCCTGGAAGATGTGTCATGATGTCTAATCCCTGTAAACACCCAGAGCTCTTGGAAAGTGGATGTTTTAAAAGAGCAAATTGGAAAACACGCTGTTTTTGTCCTGAGCTTTTTCCTTCAGGGTCCACGCTGCCCCCAAATCCCTCCTTCTGCAAAATGGTAGGAGATGGGCAAGATGTGAATCTAGACATTTAAACAGGAATAGGAGAACAGGCACTAGGTGGATTCTCTGCAGCCGAAACAATAAAAATATGAGGATAACCTACCCAAGCTTGCCTTTCCCCAACTGAAACCCCGCAGCTCTAGCGTTTTCCTAAGAAGCCCTCCTTCCACAGAACGGGACCAGGGTCCCATGCCTGTCTGCCCGAGTCAAGGAAATGCGCTCTGGATTGGAGTAGGGGAGGGCCAGAGAATAAAAGTGGGGATATTGTCATAACGAAAGGAAAAAGAGCTGCCCCCTAAAGCGCCTCCCAAACCTGCTCGATGCTCCTGAGTTTTGGCCCCCACTTCTGGATTGTATAAATCTGTTCTCAGAGCGCGGCGCAGCGCCAGGCTCCATGGAGGCCAGGAGGTGCTCTCATGGCGCCCCGCGACACCCTTGGAATTGCACGCAGTTGTGAGGTCTGCGTCTCAGACATTTGGACAACTGCCATAGGGAAGGGAGGGAGGAAATTGGGCCAGTTTGCATTCTGTTACAGACCAGTCTTTTGGATGACAGAATTCTTTCCAATCAAAATGCCACGATTACTCCCTGCTGTGAGCTAATAGGGTGCTAATTAGCATATTTCATTTATTTACTTAACTGGGATAGAAACCATTGGGCACCTGGCCCACTTAGAATGGTTTCCTGGGGAAGCCATGAACCGCCGTTAAGTGCTACCTCCGTGCATTAAGGAAACCCAGTTCACAGAAGCACAATACCACCCTTCCTGCTCCCCTTGTCATTCTGTCCCTGGGGCGCCCCTCCCTCCTAACGCACACAGAGCACAGACTGGGGCTTGAGTCTAATCTGGTCTGACTTCACTAAGACTCTGGAACAAGAACTACAATCTCACGACCATTTCCAAAAGCTCATCTCTGTGGATGCTTTTTGGCAACCACACAGATCCCTCCGGACTCTCTCCTGCACCCATAATGACTCTTGAGCGTTCGCGGAATCTGAGGTCTTTCCTGATCTGTTTATCATTCCCTCAGATCGAGAGCTAAACTCACAAGCCAGTGAAGATGGCTGCTGGAGTCCAGGGCCCTCTCTGGACTATTACTTGGAAAATCTTAAAACACCTGTTCGCCACGTTTCCTTCCTTACTTAGGAAGAACTCCCTTTATAGTTCTCCTGCTGCCCTAGCGTGCTTTTACATTCCATGTCTGCCAGTCTCCCTAATGGTCTATTTTCAGTTTATTCAGGGTCAAGCCATGAGCAATGTGCAACGAAAACAAAGCAGCCCAGACCCACGAAGCAAAGAGAGGTGGATCCCAATCTCGAACGACTCCAAAAAGCAATCTCACACAGTAGGAACATCTCTCAACTCGGTAGAAGTAAGTATGCATAAAACACATATGTGGAAAGGTCTTGGGGTGTTTCTGCACAGACCTGTATTTACTAAGGACTCAGTTAATAGCCCTATGACCTGTCCTATTGTCCAGGCCTAAAAATCTTGGAGTTATAGTGTTTCCTCTTTCCCTAATCAGTCTCTGAGTCTCGTCTTTTCTATTCCTGACTGCTTCTCAGCCACACCCCTTCTGCGTTTCCATTGTCACTGCCTCGTTCAGCTTTAGGTCACTTGTCACTTAGACACTTTCTGCTCAAAACACTCCCCGTGGACTGAAGCATCAACCTCAGTGAGACCCTCAGGACCAGGAAAAATCCAAATATGCGTTTCAACAAGCCCCCTAGGTGAGCTGTGCGCACATCACCATTTAAGGATCACTGACGTCCTGGGGACTGCTCTGTAGCGTGCTTCCACCACCCACTTCCTTCTGTCAACATCCTCTCACTCCTTTCTGATGATGCCACTCGTCTGCTTCAAATTTTTCCATACCTCACTTCTATGTCAGGTTTTCTCTACTCGCTCATGGTGGAAAATGTTTCCAGTTCATTCTAGATGACCCCAGTCACTTCATGTTTTTCTTAGTCATTTCACGTTGAAACTCAGTTGGTCGTGATTTTGCCAGGCTTTACTTTTCACCTCACTTTTTCTGGCAGCAAGATTCCGAGGGAATGACACGGCTGATGGCATCACCTGGGAGTTAAGCGGCCGTTCAGTGGTGTCTGTCCCTGCTGGAGCAGGTCTTTGGGCATGTTCATTGCTGCATTGCTCAGCTGGTGCCCACTGAGCAGCCACATCCCCGTGTTTCTGTACTGTCCCTGCTTTTATGGTCTTTATTGCTTTCTCTTGTGGCACTTCTCTGTGACAACCAAGGAGTCTCATTTGGGCCAGCTGGCTTTCTCTCTTTTTCAGTTAATTTATGAACCCATCTTGTGGGATTGGAAAGACTTCAGTGCTTTTTTTTCATAGTTGAGAGAGATGCAGTGGGGCTGCCCAGATCCTCTGTAATCTAGATGCTTCCACAGCTGTCTCTATTATCCTCTAGCATTTGTGCCTGGGCACCTGAGGCTTTTTGTATCTATCTCTCAGCTCGTCCCACTTCTTCTGCCACCCAAAGCTTAACGCTATGCCTACTGGCAGGCTTACCAACTGAAATAGCAGATTTCTCCAAATGGTCAGTCTTTAGGGGACACTTTCTTCACCTTTCACCTACATCTTGGCTCACAATCAATCAATATTGATATTTTACCAGATACTTACAAAATGCTTTGTGGATCATGAAGCTCTTTAAAATTCCCCACCCCCTCCCTCAGCTAAGTCAATTCACACAGGACCCCTGTGAGGTAGGTAAGGTCGATATCCCAGGATATCATCCCCAGATGGAGAAACCTTATTTCAGAAATAACTTTCCTGGAATCACCTGATACCTCAAAAGTAGAGGGAAAAATAACCTTGAGGACTTTTGCCTCAGGACCTACCAATATTCCTGGCAATATACCATACAGAAAACTAATTTCTAGTTCTCCCACTCAGCTCACAAGGTTTTTATACAGATCGCTTAGACTCTGCATCCCTGCCAATCAGGTTGCAAAATGCTTATGAGAATGATACTTTCTGCCAGGTAATTATGATGTGCTGCGAGCCCCCTGGGAGAGAGAAAAACTGTAGGTAGCATTTGCATTTCTCAATTTCTCATATTTTGTCCAGAAATATCCTCCCACTTTATCTTTACACATTTTATTTCACCTCTTAGATATTAGGCAACCTGTCGGGAGAGGATTCTTTCCATTTTTTCTTTTACATCTTCATAGTAATTAGGGCAATATGGGGTAGACAGTTGGTACCTAATGAATGCATATCAAATTAATAAATAAAGAGAATCATGCTCCTGTATTTGCTGAACCATATGAAAGGCTCTATAGCTCTGTGAAGTTTGTGATATGTCTTGTTGCTTTATTCAAAAGTGTCTTAATTTTAATATTACAAGCTGTTTCTTAATTTAAACCACTGGCACTCAACTTCACAGTTCCAGCTGTATCTTGCTAGAGGGTAACATCAAGTGTTCTTGTTGAGGGCAACGTCCTTCCAGATGAAACGACTGAAAAGTTTCATGTATTTATTACTTGTGCATATACTATTTACTTATTTATTATATGCAACAATTTATTATGCTCTCATTCGGGAGCTTCTTAGTTCCGTCATTAACACATAACTTAATTAATCAATGAATTTACTTATTACCTCACTGATTTACTTCAATCTTTCCCAGAATGCTCCTTCTGGAAATCATACCTAATTTCTCCAGACCTGATTTGAAGTTTCCATCTCCATAAAGCTTAAAACCTTTTTTGTCGGTCTTAAAAAATGTGGCTCTCTATTTTAAAGAAAAATGACTATATTCTAGCATTTATAAACCTTTACTATTTTTCTAACCAGGTTTGTGTGTGTGTGTTTTTTTAAATATTTTATTTATTTGACAGACAGAGATCACAAGTAGGCAGAGAGGCAGGCAGAGAGAGAGGGGGAAGCAGGCTCCCTGCGGAGCAGAGAGCCCGATGCGGGGCTCGATCCCAGGGCCCTGGGATCATGACCTGAGCCGAAGGCAGAGGCTTTAACCCACTGAGCCACCCAGGCGTCCTGGTTTGTGTGTTTTTAAGATCAGAAATGGTATGTTGCTTCTTTTCGTGGCCTACAAAATACCATACATAATTGTCTACTAACTATTTGAATTTGGTTACCTGAAACAATAAGATATCCTAATTTTATTTTTGAATATGAGAAAGATTATTTCTTGCAGGAAATATGGTAACTATCAATTAATAAATTATAAATAAATAAATTGATAATTCATCATTATTATATATTGATAATAAAATTGATATTAAAATTAATTAATAAAATTAATCTACTAAAAGTAGATTAATATTTCAATCTACTTCTCCTTTTAAGATTTCATCCGAGCAACTGAGCTCTCCAAAAACATCAGTGAATATGCTATTTGCAAGAAAATTACAGGAAGAAGGAAAAGAAGAGTCTCTGATTTTTTTTTCCCTAGTGCCAGTGTGTTCTGGGCTTTAAGTGATAGAAAGAATTTATGCCTCACTCAAAGCTGTTGTTCACATAGTAATACAATTATTTATATACCTTTCATTAATGTGTCAATGTCTGATATTCATTCTGCCCCTCTGAGAGTCTACCTACCTACTTTCTAGAAAAAGAGTCATGGGGATCTTATGAAGTAGTCAGAGATAGCCTGACTGAAGCCCCAAATCAAGAAAATGTTCCCTATAGATAGAAAGCTACCCTTTAAACTAGACACTATTGGTTATGAAATACATAACCCTAATGAGTATACTTAAAAATTAGGCTGGGACTACATTTTCAGTGTTAGGGAACACATTGAAAACAGGTGAAACTGTCTGCTATATATTACAGAAATAAGATAAGACATGTTTAGGGCAAACAGGAGGCAAAATATTACAGCTATTGAGAGTACTGGACTAGCTCAAAGGTATAAAGGGGCTGGAGTTTTCCTGATTTACTCAGAGTTAATATCTGATGAAAAAAGGTATGAAGTTAGAGTCATATCCCTACATCTAGCAATCCGGGCTCCATACTTTCCAAAGGATAGAGTATTTAAGCTGGCCAAGATATCTCAGTGTATCTTGGTGTTATAGACTGAATGTTTGTGTCCCCCCAAATTTGTATGTTGAACCCCTTCCACCCATCCCCTGCACACACACAGTATATGGTGGCATTTGGAGGTGGGACCTTTGAGAGGTAATTAGGATGAGATAAAATCATGACGGTGAAGCCCCCCCCCCCCAATTAGAATTAGTGCCCTTTTAACAATCATGAAAACTTGCATCCCTCTGCTCTCTGCTGTGTGAGGATAGCATGAGAAGTCAGCAGTCTGTGACCCACAAGAGGGCTCTCACTAGAACTTGAACCATGCTGGCATCCTGATCTCAGACTTCCAGCCTCCAGAACCATGAGACATAAATTGCTACCATCTAACAACCAGCCAGTCTATAGTGCTTTGTTATAGCCGCCTGACTGGACTAAGACACTAGCACTTCCTTCCTGAGTACTCCCACTGTAGAATATGGTAAACAGAATATGAGGGGGATGTTCAGGGAAAAAAAGAAATTGTACTTGGAAGACCAAAAGCATTAGTGAAAACCCACATATATCCCTCCTCAGCTTCTTTCTGGGGCTTAGTGTTCCAAATGGATTTAGAGAAAAGCCAGACTATCTCCCGTGAAACATCCTATCCAAGAATTTCTGTTAAATGATGATCTGAGTCCTCGGCTAACCCAAGGATTTCCTAAGGGTCTTTCGAAGGACATGTTGTTTCCTACTGTATGTAATTTGAGGAAAGGGAGGGGTCATACAATTGTAAGCTATAGTTACTCTTAAAGGGAGTGTTGTGGTTTGAGGAGTGTGGTGAGCTCTAGAAGCCAAGGATGTGGTGGGGTTTGCTGTCTACAGGAACTGGGAAGTGGAGTTATTCTTCAAGGATCAGATTTATAATAATTGACTGTTAGTCTTAGGATGGGTAAATTAAAACTTGGGCAATTTTAAACAGTCCTCTTAGGAGCTTCGAGACCTTCTAGGAACTGCAATTGAATTTTCTGTAGCACAGCAGACCACAGAAGCAGGTAGTCTCTCCATTAAGCAAGGGTGGAAGTAGCAGTTTGGTGGAGATGAAATTTCTCTTGTAATCTTGTTTCCAACATAGGGTTTTCTCTAATATTTTGAGGTACCTGATGCTTGTGAAAGGAAAAAGGAAAAGTGTTCAAAAAATGATAGCTACTCTCCCATCAGCTGCTCCATCTGGAGGCACCTGTTATCCTTGGGCTTTGATAGTTAGGGGTAAGACTGAGTAGCAATGTTTTTTCTGTCTCTAGGTCATGATGGCCTGATCTACTAGTACCTAGAGTTTTAGCTTTTGGTAGCTGATGTACTAGCTCCTGAAGGCCTTCATAGCAAATCTGCATCTTTTATGTTCCTGGACCATTGGGCAAGGGAAGAAGAAGACTCTCCAGGAAAGTGGGCAGAATTCCCACCCTCCTTGGGGCTTGCCAGTCTATCATTGGCTATCTCTTGTGGGCAGACCACAAGATATATTGCTTAGTAATGCCAGGTGTCACTTGTCTGTGTGGCCAGAGAAAGACCTCTTCCCTCTCTCTGTTTCCTCTGTCTCATGGAAGGGCCAGTGTCAACTGCCTGCTACACACACACACACACACACACACACACCCTGACACTGCATACACTGCATTTAAACTGGGAAGTTTAGAATGACTAAAAACTTAAGGGCATTTACTGGCTTGAGTCACTTAAAGTGAATAAGTAGGATATGTTTTAAACAAGGCTGTTACATTGTGCATCAACCGTTTCACCAAACTCCTGGTTTTGTTGTTGCTGTTTTCCAAACTGCCAGCGTTGGCTTTCGCCCAAGACTGCTGACTCAAAGTGCTTTGATCAGCTCCCGAGGCACTGTGCCTTTTCTTCCACATCCAGCAGGAAGTGAAAACATCTCTCCTTTCCCAGAAGCCTTTGGAGCCATCTCCTGTTGTCTCACTGGTCCAGACTGGGTTATGTGCCCATCATTGAACTGATCACAATAGCCTGAGAGATGCGATTCACTGATAAGATTAGGCTAATCAGGACCTTTTATAAGTATTTAAACCACCGATCATTTTTGTTATTTTAAAATAAAATACATATTGATACTCAAACATTCTCTTCAGTTTAGAATAGTTGAATTATTCTGAATTAGAACACAAAAGAAATCTTAGTTTTCTACGAGTTCCATAAAATATTAAGTAAAGCATAAAAGACCAATTTGGTCAAATTATTTTGTAAAAAACATATTGTGAATGATGTTGGTTGAGACTACTTTCCCTGGGGATTTTGAAAAACACTTTATCAAATAGATGCCTGGTCCACCAGATGTGACCTATGTGAAATCCTACTTTGATGCTGGAGGACAAAACAGATCAAGTCTCAGAGATCCTTCCATCTCTACAATACAATGAAAATACATAATAAATATTCCGTATTCTTCCTACCACAAAACAAAAAGCCACACTCTTGAAACATCATGTCTTAATCTTACAAGCTACTGTCACAAAATACTACACACTGGGTAGCTTGTAAGCAATAGACATTTAGTTCTCACTGTTTGGGGAAGTCGTAGATGGAGGCGCCAACATGATCACGTTCTACTGAAGGCCCTTCTCCTGGTTCACAGCCAGTGCCTCTCGCTGTGTCCTTACAGGGTGGAGAAGCTTGGGTTCTCTCCTTAGCCTCTTTTACTGAGCACCAATCCCCCTCCTGAAGGCTTCCCCTGTATGGCCTGAGTGCCTCCCAAAGCTTCCACTTCCTAATACCATCATCTTTGGGAGTTAGGATTTTGACACATGAGTTTTGAGGGTACACATTCAGACTATAATAACACACAGCTTTTCTTTTATTAGATGACTTGACACTGTAGTCTAAGACAGTAGATAAAAGCAGGAGACAGGAATCTAGGTGAACAGACTTCTGATCTCTGCTCTGCTAGGCACTTGCTCGGTTACTTCGGTTAAATCATGTCACCACTCTTGGCCCGTTTCTGTAGCTATGAAATGTAGATAATAATACTTCTTTTTGTTTTTATACCTCAACAAGTTGCCATGAGGATCAAATACCATAGTGTAAACGTGCTCTCAAAACTGTAAAGGGGTTCCTGCATAAGATATTTTTATTACCATCATTAATAATTGACTTCTAAATTTGCCCCAAATAAATTTATAGTGTTGGTCAGGTTATTTAACATCTTTTACTATCATTTTCTCCTTACCCAGATTGATCTCTAATAGCTCTTCCCACTCAGCTTTGGGATCTTTTAATTCTATTTTTTTTTTCCTAGTAGCCATTGAATATTACTTGCCCACTGGACAGAATGAAGAGGGCATGGCTGGTTTATAATAGCCAGCTTTGGCCAGTACTGCTGAAGGACAACTACAGCCATATCTCTGATGGAGTTTCTTGGAATTTTAATGATGATAATTACAACCAATGTAGAGTATTTGTTTGGTGCCCTGAGTTGGTTTATTTTTCACATGCAGGCTTGGGTGTGCCTAAGTTCATCAGTTAGTTTGTGGACATACTTGCTGAGGAACAGTGGATACAACTCAGAGAACTGATGAGTAAGCCGACGACATTTAATTTAGTGGCAATTTCAGGCACAGAACTCACATGTCTTGATCTTTATGGGACAGGAGTTGTAGTTATCATATTTTTAGTTTTAAAGAAATAGCGACTTTTTGTGAAAATGGCCTCCAAATCTAATGTGGAAGGGTTGCCTTTGTTGGTGGGAAGTTTTGAACTATTTAGATGGACAAGAAAGTGAAAAAAAACAGTTACGAGATTTAGGACCTTGAAACTGAACCATTAGGTTTGGGAATGAAAGAAATGCTACATGAGAATCTTGACTGTGCGTTCATTCGAGACAGAGCTCTTACCTGTTAATGCCTTCAACTGTAAGTATGGATTCCTTTGGCAGAGATGATGGTGATGATGACAGCTACTCCCTCACAATACCAGCAAACCCTTGTTACTTGCTTGTTTTCCTCTGGGCCCTAATCTAATTATGTGCATTCTCTCCATTGATCCTAACTCTAATTTCATGCAATGGGTAGTGTGATTATTTTCTCTTTGAGCATGAGGAAGAGGAGGTAAAGGGTGGTTAATTAACTGGATCAAAAACACAGAGCAAAGAAATGGGCAGAGCTGGGATTCAAGCCCAGATGCCACTGAGAGCACACTTACCCAGGTGGGCATATCACTTAATGCCACCAACAGGAACAACTAACTCTACTGCTGTTTTTACAGTTCTAGGCATGTAATTTGTTAACTTATTTGATTCTCCTTGCAGCCCTGTGCAGTAGGTACCATCACCCTTACCAGTAATCATATAGATGTGAAAACTAACGGCCAGCGAGGGTGAGCTCCAGAGTTTGTGCTGTTGCTATCAGACATAACAAAATAATACAAAACAGTGATGGAAACAACTTAAAAATAATAGCAACAAGTACATGTTGAGAGATTTTTACAAGCCAGCTGCAAAATGCTTTGTAAGCATTATATGATACTAGGTGTGTGAATAGTTCCTTTTTTTTTTTTTTTTTTAATAGGCTCTACCCCCATCATGGGGCTCAAACTCATGACCATTGAGTCTTTAAGTTGAGACCAGGAGTTGGATGCTCAACCGACTAAGTCACTCAGGCATCCCAGGTGTAAATAGTTTTTAATCCCCATTTACACAGGATAAAATCAAGACTTAAAAAAAAATTAAGAAATTGTCCATAATCTCATAATCTCATAATTTTGAAAACTGGGAATCAAGATTTTGCAGACTGACTCCAAAGCCCATAATTTGAACAGTATTTTGAACCATGTTCAGTTCTGGATTTGGAACAGGGCATTATGAAATGTTGGTTATAACCATGACATTTGTTCATTTATTAAGGCAACAAATATTTGTCAGAACTCATGTATTGTGTACCAAGTGGTATGTCCCCATGGCTTCCAGGTGGCTTATAAAATAGTGCACAATATTTCCTTAACCACAGAAGGATGAAGAAATGGTGGCAAAGATTTTTTTTTTTAAATTTTTAAAGACTTTATTTATTTGACAGACAGAGATCACAATTAGGCAGAGAGGCAGGCAGAGAGAGGAAGGGAAGCAGGCTTCCCACTGAGCAGAGAGCCTGATGTGGGGAGAGCCTGATGTGGGGCTCGATCCCAGGACCCCGGGATCATGACCTGAGCTGAAGGCAGAGGCTTTAACCCACTGAGCCACCCAGGCACCCCTGTGGCAAAGATGTTTAATCAAAGGCAGAGGTAGATCATTCTAAGGCTTGATTCCAGAAAATATTTAAATTAACTGATTTTATTTTAAAACTTTTAGCAGCAGCAAAAAACTCACAAATATATAAATAAAAACTGATCAGTGTAACTTAAGTTCAAATCCTTCCATAAAGAGTCTCCCTTACCCCCTTATTGCAATAACTAAGTTGCTAAATCAAATGAAATTACCTAGTGCAGCATTTTGAAAGCACATGGAATAGGTTCTCCCACTATCTTGCTTGCAAAGTGAGAGCTGATTGGATAAGGCCTTGGTCTTTGTGGTGAGAAACTCGGTGGGAGCCCTGAGTGATAAGAACGATAGAGCCAGTCACTTCATGACTAGGAGAGGTCACGGGCATCCTAGCCAAAGGGCCTTTGCATGATCAATCTTATCCTCCCTTCTCCTGTTGACCTTTTATTTACTTCTGATGTTTTCTACCTGTTTGAATGCCCTGGATTTTTCGTTTCAAGGAAACTGACTTCTTGGCAGCCATTTTCCCATTTAGTCTGGATGAATAAGTCTAATTGTCTTTTTCTTCTGAAAAATTGTTTTAAAGATTTTTTATTTATTTATTATCAGAGAGAGAGCACAAGCAGGCAGAGTCTCAGGCAGAGGCAGAGAGAGAAAGCAGGCTCCCTGCTGGACAAGGAGCCTGATGCAGGACTCGATCCCAGCACCCTGGGATCATGACCTGAGCCGAAGGCAGTGGCTTAACCGACTGAGCCACCCAGGCGACCCTTTCTTCTGAATTTTAAGAACAAAAATATTTCCTGATTGTGCACTTGATGTGAATATACATGTTTGATTAAACATTTGTTAACTAACCGGCTGGCAGAGATAGGGCTACCTGGCTAAGGGTGTGTATCTATCTACCTTCCTCTCAATTTCAAGAATGTGGCATTTCCACAGTACAATAGTGTCTTCCAAATAGTAGGTTTTCAATATATACTTGCTGATTTGGAATTTAAAATTTTTAACTGGCATATAATTAACATACAATGAAATTCACACATCTCAGTTATGCATTTGATGAGGTCTGCCGATTCTTTCTAACCTATAAGTGCTGCTCCCCCCCAAAACAGAATGTTTTCATCACCGTGAAAGTTTGCTCAAGTCTCTTCATCAAGTCCACTCCCATGTTTGAATTCAACCACTTCCTACTTCCATTGCCTGTTATTAGAATTCTGGGCCAATAAAAACATGCAGTGTATTTCTGCATCGGGACTGTTTTCCACATCTTAATGTTTTTGAGTTTCCTTTGCGTTGTTGCTTGCTTTTGTACTTCACTATTTTATTCCTGAGTAGCATTCCATTCTAGGAATATAATTCCATTTGTTTTACTGATGGATAACAAATGGATGTTTCCAGGTTTTGACCCATTGACAGTCTAGTACAATTGTCTGTGTGGATAATTTTTATTTCCTCTTGGCAAAAACCTAGGATGGAATTTCAAGTTTGCAAAGAATGTATATTTAACTTTACAGGACCTTGCCACACGGTTCTTCAAAGCCGTTGTGCCATTTTACATGTCCACCACTGTGAGAGTTCCACTTGCTCCACATCCTTACCCATATTTGGCGTTTTCAATATTTTAAATTTTCTTCGTTATGGTGGGTGTGAAGTGGCATCGGATTGTGGATTTAATTTGCATTTCCCCGATATTGAATACTGAATGGTGTTTTAGACCATTTGTTTATATTCTTTTGTAAAGTATCCCAGGATTTCGGTCTTTTAAAATTTAATTGTTCTTTTTTTTTTTTTTAAAGATTTTCTTTATTCATTTGAGAGAGAGATAGAGATAGTGAGAGAGAGAGAGAGCATGAGCAGGGAGGAGAGGGAGAAGCAGGCTGCCTACTGAGCAGGGAGCCCAACACAGGTTTATCCAATGACCCTGGGATCATGACCTGAGCCAAAGGCAGACACTTAACTGACTGAGCCACACAGGTGCCCAAATTTAGTTGTCTTTTTATTCTTGAGTTGTAGGACTTGTTTATGTATTCTTAATATATGTGCATATTTACATGGCCTTTCAAATATACAGACAATATACATATATGTTTAAAGATATTTTTCCTAGTTTGTGGTTTTCCCATTCATTTCCTTAACGGCATCTTTGGATAAGCAGAAAAGTGTCATTTTGATGAAGTCTAATTTATCAAATTTTTCTTTTATGGTTATTGCTTTTTGTGTCCTGTCCAAGATATCTTTGCCTAGCTCAAGGTTGCAAAAACATGCTCTTGTGTCTATATTTTCTTTTAGAAGTGTCACGGTTCTGGGTTTTTGTTTGTTTGTTTAGGTCTATGATCCATTTAGATTAACTTTTGTGTATGGAGTGAAATAGGGACTCAAGTCTGTTATTAGTTTTTCACATAGCTATCTGGTTGTTCCAGCACCATTTGTTAAAAAGATTTCTTTTCCCCATTAGTCTGGTACTGTGGTGCAAAAATTGATTGACCTTCTATATGAGGGTCTATTTCTTGACTGACTTTTCCATTGCTTTAATATCCTATGCTAAGTAGCGCAGTGTCTTGATAATTGTGGTTCATAATAATTCTTGGAATCGAGTAATACAGGTCCTCCAGGTTATTCTTCTTTTCAAGATATATTTTGTTATTCTAGATCTAATATATCCCATCTAAGATTTAGGATTAACTTGCCAATTGCTTCAAAAAAGCTTGCTGGAATTTTGATAGGGATTGCATTGGGTAGACAATATAGGTAAACATGGGAAAATGGACAAAGAAACATTATTGACTCTTCCAATCCATGAATATGATGTATCTCTCCATCTATGTACATCGTTAATAACTTTTCTCAGCTGTGTTTCATAGTATCTGGTATAACATTTTTGCACATTTTCATTAAATATTTTCCTAGATATTTTATATTTTTGGTAGTATTGTATATTGCATTTTCATGCTCCAATTGCTCTTTGCTAGTATATAGAAATGAAATTGATTTTTAATATTGACCTTGTATTCTGTAACCATACCAAATTCACTTATCAGTTGTCATTTTTTGTGGATTCATGGGGTTCTATAGGTACACAATCGTATTATCTATAACTAATTCCAGTTTTACTATTTTTTTCAATAGTTATATCTTTTATGTATTTGTCTTCCTTTATTGCACTAGTTAGAGCTTCTCATGTAATGTTAAAAAGTAGTAGTGAAAACAGTCATATTTGCCTTATCTTCAGTCTTAACCTTTAACCATTAAATAATGACATTAGCTATGGATTTTTTCTTACATACCTTTATCAGGGTGAGGAAATTCCCTATTATTCTTAGCTTGCTGAGAGTTTTTATCATAGATCAGCATTGCCAATTTTTTTTTTTCTGCTTCTACTTAGATGATCTTTCCCCAACATTTCTTCTGCTGTGAATTACATTGATTGATTTTCAAATGTTGACCCAAACTTTCATTCCTGGAATAAACCCATTTGGTCACGGTGTGTTTTCTCTTTTATGTATTTCTGGATTTAATTTGCTTGTATTTTGTTAAAGATTTTTATATCCATCTTCAAGAAATGTATTTGTAATTTTCTTCTCTTATAAAAACTTTGTCAGATCTTGATTTCAAGGTTATGTTGGCCTCATAAAATCCTCTTCTGTATGCTGAAATAAGTTTTTGTAGGATTAGTATTATTTCTTCCTTAGTTGTTTGGTAAGATGCACCACTGAAGTCTTCTGGGCCTGAAGTTTTGAAGTGAGAACATTATTGCACATTCAATAAAAAATGAATTGTATTTATTTATTGCTGGGATAGCTTTCTAAGAGATAGAACAGGACATCTTGGGCATGTCTCTCCTTCCCCTACCCTGTGCTGCCTCCAAGGAGAATTTTAACACCTCCTATATCCCTGAAGTACCCTGACTCCAACTGATCCCTTGTCCTCCTCATGA
The DNA here is from genome assembly GCF_963455335.1 of Martes martes. Lineage (NCBI taxonomy): Eukaryota > Metazoa > Chordata > Mammalia > Carnivora > Mustelidae > Martes > Martes martes. The sequence continues at coordinate 122,003,105 of NC_137891.1, forward strand.
ATTGTTTTCATCCCCCTCCATACTGGAGCAGTCACCCTGTGGCCTGAGTAAATGGATCGATCGGACTGAGAAAGGACAGTGTTTACTGTTACAACAGGGACAGGTGAGGGGCGCCTGGGTGGCTCAGTCAGTGAAGCATTAGACTCTTGGTTTCAGTTCAGGTTATGATCTCAGGGTTGCAGGATCAAGCCCCCAGTCGGTCTCTGCCCTCAATGTGGAGTCTGCTTGAGATTCTCTCTCCCCCTCCCTCTGCCCCTCCCGCTCATTCTCTCTCTCTGAAATAAATACACCTTTATAAATAAATAAATAAATAAATAAATAAATAAATAAAATGGGAATAGGTGGGAAAAGGTGGCCAGTGGGAGGAATCTCGGGGACAATGTACCCTATTCTCATTGAGGCCTTTCCTCCAGGTAACTAATTACCACAGACTTAGCAGCTTTACAACAGATATTTATTACCTCACACTTTCTGTGAGTCAGGAAGACAGTCATGGCTTAGCCGAATTCTTTCCCTCAGAGTTTCTCAAAAGGGTGCAGTTGAGGTGTTGAACAGGACTGAGGTCTCATCTGTGGCTCAACCAGAGAAAGATCTACTTCCAAGCTTATCCGGGTATGGATGGGATTTAGTTCCTTTCAGGAAATATGGGCCTCAGTTCTTTTGCTGACTGTTGGTTGGAGGCTCTTCTCAGTTTCTTGTCATGTGGGCCTCTCTACGTGGCAATTTCACTAAGTCAGCAAAGGAGAATGTGTGTAGAGAGTCTGCTGGCACAACAGGGGTCGCAATCTCATGTAACACAGTCGTGGAAGTGACATCCCCTCTACTTTGCCTTACGTTATTATTAGAAGCAAGTCAGGTCCAACCCACTCTGAAGGGAAGGCAATTACACAAGGACATGAATACTAGGAGGTGGGATAATTGTTAGGTAATTATTAGAATCTGTCTACTACATATGGAGCCATTTCAGATTTTCCATTTATTCCTATATCAATTTTGTTAAGTTGTGTTTTTCAAGGAATTTTTCATTTCGTCTAAATTGTCAAATTTTTTGGCATAGCATTAGTCATAGTATCCTCTTATCTTTTTAAATACCTGTCAAGTGATATCCTTTTTTTATTCTTGATATTAACTATTTGCATTTTCTCTCATTTCTTTTCTTGATTGGTCTTCTGAAGGATTTATCAATTTTACAAATCCTTTCCAGGAACCAACTTTTGACTTCGTTGATTTTTTTTTAATGTTTTATCTGATTTCCTAACTTACTGTATTGTTTTCTCTATTTACTTTCTCTATTCTCTATTTACTTTCTTCTTTTTTTTTTTCGTTTTTTTTTTTTCTATTTACTTTTGGTTTAATATGATTTTGTTTTTCTAGCTTCTTTAAGTAGAAGCTTGGATCCTGATTTTTAATTATTTTTTATTTTTTAATAGATAAACAAGGTTTTCAAAACAATGTAATTGTGTCAATACATTCCTAGGGCTCCCGGCAAGGCTTTGGAAAGGGCCTATGATTGAGAAGCTGAAGCTTCCTCAGGCTTGCAATAATCCACTTCTTCTATTACTGCCTTTCATTTATTTTGAGATGCACATCCCACCCCACCCCCCAACGCCATTTTTAACATCTCTGGAAATGGAACATATGCTATAAGCTGAGGCATCTTGTAATTATTGTCAGCCAGGCAGAAGTCACGGCACAGTCATTGTTGCCTACGTGTGTGCATGACCTTGGGGAGGGCTGGCTGTTTCCACTGTCATCATTTCCGCTGAGCTGTATGCAGTTTTGGTACCTACGTTGAGTTTCAGTGGTAAATACTGTAAAAATGATTATGTTATGATTCAGTGCTGAAACCAAAAGAGAGCATGTGTTCAGAAAAGCGAGAAAAGCCAGTAAAGTGTAGTGTTAGTGAAGCAAATGTTGTAGGAGGACTGCTCATAATTTGGATGTTTTCCTGTAAAGCAACAACCAATTTATTTCATTGTGTTTTCCCCTTTATGTATGCATAATAGTAATATTGGAGAAAAGCTCTGTCTAACTCATAACTAAAACAAAAATTTTAAGTGATAAGAAGGCAATGAGCCATTGTTTAATTGGTAGTGCTTTCTTTTGTCTGCTGTGTCTTAGAGTTGATGGTGACTCCAACTGATAAAATATTAGGTAGTTCATTTAATTCCCACATAAATGTCCATGAAGGGACCAACTATTATTATCCATTTTTAGAGGTGAGTAAATTGAAGCATGGGTGTTAACTTGTTCAAGGTCACAACTAGTAGGTGGCAGATCTGGGATTAGAATTTTGGAGTGTGGGGCTTAGGTCGATGCTCTTTACCACGCCTTATATTGCCGTGTACATGAGGGAACGGGAGAAGCAGTTTCTCTTTTGCGTTTCTCATCAATTAAAAATATTAGATTTTCTGGACAACTGTGGCCTTGTCCCTCCCCTACTGAGCACTCTTCATTAGTTCACCACCCATGGATAAAACCTAAACTTCTGAAAATTCAAAGCCTTCCCTGATCTAGCCTCAGCCAACTCTTGCTTGACACACTCTCTAGCCACACGGAACTATTGCTTCGTGTGTCCATACCAAGGGCGTTTTTCATCCGGCCTAACATTTAATTGATCTTCCTTTTACTCTTACAAGCCTTTAGCTAGTTTTTGCTTATCTGAAGTTATTCATGTTAACGCCTTGTGTAAAAAAAAGTTGATCCAGGAGGTGTAACAGCTCTCGTTTGAAAGGCCTGGCAACAAATGGTCCCTGGTTTGCATCTGGAAATGTGGATTTTAGGAGGGCTCCAACCATTCCTGGAGCTGATAACTATGCCAATAATATGGTTTATGCTGAGCACCTGCTCTCCTTCTGAGAGTCTGGAATGCTAGTATGTTCTAGGTAAAGGATGCCTCCGTGACTATCCCCCAGTAAAAATCCTGGGTTCTATGTCTCTAACAAGCTTCCCTGGTTGGCAACATTTCACATGTGTTGGCACAACTCTTCTGGGAGATTTAGGTGGATCCTGTGTGACTCGGTTGGGAGAAGACTCGTGGAATCTTATTTATGGTTTCTCCTAACCACCATGCACATTTTACCCTTGCCACTTTCTCTTTGTATCCTTTCCCTGCAAGAGATCATAGCTGTGAGTATATGCTGAGTCCATATGTCCTCCTAGAGAACCATAAAGCCTGAGGGTAGCCTTGGGGACCCCAGTGCAATCCCTGTGCTCGAAATCCCTGCCCATGCCCTTCCCCTTCCCTCTTTACCTGGATAACTTTTTCCATGGAGCTGCTTCTGAAACTCCCCCTCATCTCCCTGCTGTATTTTGTATTCTTCCTTGGAACTACTGTAGTATCCTGTGGCTGTGTCTATTATTATACTTATCATATCATTTTATAACTATAGGGACATTGCCTTCAGGGCAATTTTAACACTATAGGGAAACCCTTTGGGGTTCTTGAGAGCGCAAACCGGGTTATATTCATCTTCATATCTGCACATCTGTCACACCGTGGTAGTCGATTAATATTTATTGAATAAATGAATGCTGTGGCCAATCTGGGATGTCTTCTGATTGCAGGTAACATCTGTAATAAAAATAGTTGAGACAGAAGTTTGGAAGGCACTTCGAGAATATATATTTTTTTCTTTTTGCACATCTTTACCTACAGAGTTAGTTATTAAATTGTTTCCTCATTCAATAGACACTTAGAAATCATGTGTCTTTTATGTTAGACGGAGTTCAAGGGTATTTAAAAAGAAAGGAAAAAGATGAGAAGTCTGAGTTGATGTTAAGAAAATTAGGAGAGGAGCGCCTGGGTGGCTCTCTTGGTTAAGGCACTGCCTTCGGCTCAGGTCATGATCCTGGAGTCCTGGGATGGAGTCCCACATCAGGCTCCCAGCTTCGCGGGGAGTCTGCTTCTCCCTCTGACCCTCTCCCCTCTCATGCTCTCTCTTTCTCTCTCAAATAAATACGTAAATAAAATCTTTAAAAAAAGGAAAATTAGGAGAATTAAATGTAGGCCACAGCTTTGTCCTCTGCAAAATGGTGTTAAGGGTACTGTTCCAAATCCACGGTCACGACAAGAAAGTAGCCTAGGGTGATGCTCTGAGAGAAGGTACAAGGTCATTCCACGTATTTATCAGTAGCTTGTGCTTCATTAGTTCCAATGAAAATACATCTATCTTCTTGTGTGGATTCCCCATTGGCTGGAAACTGATATTCTTGTTCTGGGACAATTCATTTCTTGATACCTTCATAAAGGTGGTATTTAGATTTATTTTTTCCCTTCATTCATTGTTTGCTAATGCCTTACTTTCCCCTCCCACAGTTATATAATCACCTTGCTATTTTTAATACTGCTTTTCTGACAAAGCCAAGTCTAAGCTTTAACAGATACATTTCATATCTTGGAAGTTGCCCCAATGATTCACTCTGCTATGAACTGAATATATTATACATTTTTTGATTGTTCTTACTCTTAAAAAAGATATTGGGTTTCCTGAGATGTGATTTTTCAAGTTAAAATTAGAACTAGGAAAAGATACCCTCCTTGGGGGGGTTGGGGGGGGATCGTGTGTAGCCAGGAGTGGAAGTGGTTGGTAACACAGGACAGAAATAGTGTCAGCTAAGCTCAGCCAATGTTGTAATTACATCTTGTATTTTTCATTCACAATATGGATGGATACGTGGTAACGCTGGGTGTGGAATTCATCAATTTCTGCATCGTTCAGTTTGTTAGGACTTAAACTGATGGCGGTCTGTCCAAAGCACCCCTTATACGTACCCTTCCCGGATGTTAATGACCATTATCCCGTCAAGGAGAAAATAGTGCTTGGGACCCTGCTTTTGGCCGCATGAGGCTCATGGAATTAAATCCCTCTAGATAAACGCTTCGTCCTTCTCCTCCTTTTGGCTTCTACACCAGTGTTGCCTAAATCATATACCATTTAAAAAATTATGACACATGATGTATGAGGATATTATGGATTATTTGTTTCAACATAAGGAAAAGCAGATTATTTCATAATAGTCCAAATCGCGGCCAAATAATTCAGATGTAAACTTGTAGAAACTCCGGAGAAAATCTTTTAAAAAACATTATTTGAATTTTGGTATTGCTCAAGCCTTCCTTAATTTTTACCAAGATAAAGAGTTTATGTCTAAGTCAAGTCTATCATCCACAGGACACAGGAAAATCCACAGAGGCTAAGTAATAAAACTGCGGTTGGCAATGAATCGGCAGCCTCACTCCCAAACGTGCTTGCTCTGACGCTCTGTCCTTCTCCCTCTCTCGCTGAAATAGACCATAGACTCTTGAAATGATCTGTTTTCTAATCAGAGGCTTTTCCCCCTCTTTAAAAATATCAAGTCAGCAGACTTTTGGTGACGCTTTAATTTTAAATTTTTAAATGTAAGGTTTTCCTTTTTTTTGCTGGATTCATGCACTGGCCCGCATTTTAGTTTTGCGATTCTATTTACCGCTATTGAAAGATCTCTAAATGGTATATAGCTTAGTATAATCCTTCTCAGAGATATTTATTCTGATAGAGTTTTCACTGCTTACCTTTGTACTCTTTCATAAATCCTGTCTTCAAGATGTTTTCTTTATAAAAGAAACAACTTCCTAAAATTCTGATATGGCCACATAAAATTACAGTTTCACATGGGAACGAGAGCTGAGCCAGACTTAGCTATTGAATGGTGACGCTAATACAGCATAATAGACGAGTGATGCCATCAGTCTGCTTCCTCACTTCTACTGTTTCTTTTCACTTGTGATTGCTCAACTCGGTCCAGAAGCAGGAACAAAGCCCTATTGTATTAGCATAGTTTCTCTCCTGCAGGAAAACAGCTAAACGTTCAACATCTTAGTACAAAAAATAACTATTGGAAGAACAAAAGAATCAAAATGAGAATCTCTAACTCATGCTCGAAGAAATATTTCAGCAATGAAGTTCAAGCTGTATTATTAGTAGGAAGCTGATGTCTTTCCAACCCTAAACACTGGTCTGTGAATTAGAAGAGGTAAAGACTATTCTAATTATTATTGCCCCCCTGCCCCAAGATTTCTCATCCCCGCCCTTACATTTCTGATTTCTTATGAGAATTCCAGCCCTCTGAGGTAGGCAGGCTGTGGGCACTGACAGCCCTGGGAAACTGAGCAGCGTCTGAACACACAATGATTGATCCTTGCTCTAATTGAGATGGCTTGGAACGAAAAGTTACTGTATGCGAAAGATGACTTATTTTCAAACAACAACCTGAACAGTCATATTTTCAAGAATACTCGGGCTTGGTAATCATCATTTTTCTACGATTGCAATATATTTGTAAGTGTTGAAAAAAAAAAGACAGCACTGGCAAAAGCCTAATTGAAATGTAAAGATATGCGTCTGTTATTAGGGTAGTCAAGTTATTATTTTTCACCGCTTGTTTTATTAACATACATCTTAGGTTACATGTTGCTTTAATCTTCTTTATTAAGATGAGCTGAAAGGTCCTGTCATTATTTGTCGTTTCGACGCTTCAGGTTCCACGTTTTGTTCTGAATTTTCTATGCCAACTTCTTTTGACGTGAAAGTGAAATATTGTTGTTTGGGTAGATGTGCGAATGGGTCTAGGGTGGGTGTTTTGTATAAAAACAATCACAGAAAATCAGTTGTGTGAGCAAATTCTGTCTTCAGGCAAAATAACACTTTTGCTGCAAATGCCATCCCACTGCAAATGTTCTCTGATCATCGCTTTCTCTGGGCTAATGTGATCCTTTCTCATCGCTTCCCCTCCCTGCCATGCCCCCCAACTCCAATAAAACTGGAAATACTATGGTGCAAATGGAGAAACGCACATACTTCTCCTTTCCAGAGGCGCTTTTATCGAAAAGGGAATACACCACAAACTGTTTTACCACTTTGACTCGGCTTCGGCGAAGAAGAAAGAGTAACTTCTCGGTTTGCAGCTGATCTGTGCTTTGGCGGTTCACTGGGGCATCATGGTTATAAATGTGTTAGAGGATCCCGGGAGCCTTGCACGATTTTATACTCTTTTTCATAAATAAGTAAAAACGCATCGGAAGGCATTCGTACTTCCCAAGGAAGGCACAATTAAAGAAAGCGGAGAAAAAACGAGACCTAGGATATGGACTCTGCTTTCCACCCTGGGAAGGCAAACGCATTCACTTTTCCTTGTTGTTGTTTGCTTTTGCTTTTCTCAGTCCTCTGATTGAGTAATGACAATAGTTCAGTAGGAAAGCGCACAGAAAGGAAATAATGCCCCAGAGCACATCAGTAGTAAAAGTAATTAGTTCATTGTTAACATCAGGGTGCAGTTAACAAGCACACAGGCCCTGCTTTCTGGCTAAGCTGCCACATACTAGGGGAGTCAACTCCAAAGTAAAAATGATTTTGTGCGGAAGGAAGGAGAGCGGGGGATTATAAGCTCGGAAAAGACTAAATTTGGGGGTCGGGGGTGTTTTTCAAAAGCATAACCGGAATCTGCAAATGCAGCCTCGCCTCCCGGATCTGGTCATTATGCATCACATGTGTATTCAGAGCATGTCTGCTTAGGAGAAACACAGAGACACCAAGAGAAAGAGAGGTAGTGAGCGAGCACAAGCCAGCGAGCGCGGGAGACGGAGCGAAAACCATTATTATACACAGCACCTAGGGAACACGAGATCTAATTGGAGAATCAATAACTGAAACCCCATTTTAAATATTCTGCTCTATTAATTCTTTAGGTTAATAAAAACTGCCCGCATGATGATATTTTAGGATATAGATATTCAGAGTTGGATTACTTTTGACAAGAGCGTAAGGAATCTATTCAAAGCTGATTTTCCCCCCTTTTGTTCACTGAGGACCTGCAGAATCTAAGATAAAAATGGCAGTTGTCCTGAGGGCACCCTGAGGCATGTCATTAAAATCGGAATTTGATCCTCTTTTCATGGTTACTTGGGACAATCAACACAGGAAACCTGAAAACTCATCAGTTTTCCAAAATATGACATGCCCTTGACTTTGTCAGGATTGCTGCCATAGAGCAGCCCTGGCTATTTCAAAATCCCTTTAGATGTCACTCTGTCTTCAAGAATGCACGCCGCAGAGCTGGGGCGAGAGATGAGACGCGGTGCTTCCTCTTGGCGCCTTCCCCCCGTGGAAGCACTTGCTTCCCTGCTTCCCATCAAAGACAAATTCCATCTCAGTCTTCCAGCAAAAGGCCTGGGCTTTGAAAGAAACAGAGTAATTTACTAATCGCAGTTAAGGTCAATCCGAGAAGTGTTTTCAGTGTACCCACCCGTTCGGGCATTCCAGGTAATGGGTGACTTTGGTTTTTACAGTTGCAGCGCGTGGTAGATCACGGGACCACAGAGAATCTCGGAGATGACTCCTTGCCATGTAAGATTTACAAGGCTTATTGTTGGCCGTTTGGTTTTGTTTCTTTGCTCTGCTTTGTTATTTTAATTTGCACTGATTAGGCTTTTTTCATTTTTTTGTTTGAATTACGCCAAGCTGGAGACTCCATAAAACTAGAAATCTAGCCAACTTGAGTTGCTAGGAAAACGAAATGTGTATTTCACAAGGCACTCTCCCGGCACTAAAGTTCTCCTTTAACTAAGAAAGTTTCTTTTCTTTTCCTTTTTTTAACTCACAAATTCTTAAATGGGTCTGTGAACCAAGGCCTCTTCTCACCTTCTACCCTAACACTTGTTTTTTCCAGGATGAATGGTGAAGAGAGACCCCATCTCTGAGCCATATGTATTGCCTTGACCTGGGAGATATTTGAATATTCCCAGCCCTGACGACAGCTTTTTCATGCAGAAAGGCCAAAAAACTCTAACCCCAGGACAAACAGGAGGTTTTTCCAAGTGGGGAGCATATGGGTTAGCTATTTTGTCCCTTGCCTTAAAAATGACCTTTGCTTGGGGCACCTGGGTGGCTCAGTGGGTTAAAGCCTCTGCCTTCGGCTCAGGTGATGGTCTCAGGGTCCTGGGATCGAGCCCCGCATCAGGCTCTCTGCTCAGCGGGGAGCCTGCATCCTCCTCTCTCTCTCTGCCTGCCTCTCTGACTACTTATGATCTGTCTGTCAAATAAATAAAAATCTTAAAAAAAATGACCTTTGCTTTCTATGAAGGTGAAAATAAAGAAAGAGATTTGGCTACTGAGGTTTGCCTGCCCACTAAAGCCAGCTGCATTTTGATAGCTGTGGCCTGTTGGAAGTGTTGTCAGTTCAAGACCGTAAAGGGGACAGTACGTGACAAACTATACTATACCTTACGTGTACCATAGAATGAAGTTAGTTCAGCATCCCTGGCAAGTCCAGGAAATTCTTGTTGTGCTTAGGTCTTACACTTGGGATACCCTGTTGCTTGGGTAGAATTTTACTTGATGAAATTTTGATGGGTCAAAGCTGGTGTAGCAGCAGGAAGTTTTTCATGAATTTCACTTTTTTGTTGTCATTCATCTACTACCCAACATACTAAAACATTCACCTTTGGCAGATGTGCTTAGGAAGAACGATTTCCACAAATCATCTCATTCCACACAGCCAGCTTTTTAGAACTTTTTGTTAGACTATAGTTCCAGTTCTCAAGACAAATAAAGTGTACAAAGAAGAGGGACTCTTAGGGAGTGAGGTCTTGTGCAAATCTTTGATATTGTGTCTTATTTACCAACTGTTTCATGTAAACTAACCTACTTCTTGTTTACTTGGCTTTGGTCTATGGCTTTGTGTATGTTTTCCCTCACACCTGGAATGCTTTTACCTTTCTCTTCCTCTCTACATGCTCTGCCCCCAAAATCCAGCTCTGAAATCAGCTCCTGCTAAGACCTTTTTTTGATGTGTTCAACTTGACCAAGATCACTCAGATGTGTTTCTCATTTTGTCATTGGTGTGATATTATAGCTCATGGTTTATCATTGCAGAAACTTTAATATATTGTAGGTGAACGAATGTGCCCTGAACCTAAAAGGAACATCTTATTCTAACACCTTCTATTGTCTGTGTTAACATTATCAAGGAAGGGACTGCATGGACCAATTAGCCCTCCTGGGTGTGTTTCTTGATGAACTCTTTTCTCGGGTGTGCCATTGGACATAAGCAATCAAGGCTGCCATCTTCTTTTCCGTTATGTTCTGTAGGGTGCACAATATGGTGGCTAGCGCAACTCAAAAAGTTCTTTTAGCTCCTCAAAGTAGTACTGAGCACTAACTCCCTACAAAGCACCTGTGATAACATGATAATGATAGACACAGTGCTCTCTGGTGGTCACTTAGATACTAGACCAGAGCTTGGCAAACCATACAGCCCCAGACCTGGCCTGCTACCTATTTTTAAAAATAAATTTTTGTTGGCACCCAGCTCAGCCCATTCACTTGTCTAGATATCGTCTGGTTGATTTTGTGCTCCAATGGCTGAGTTGAGTAGTTTAACAGAGACCATATGGCCCACGAGGCTAAAATATTTATTATCTGGCCATTTACAGAAAAAGTTTGTTGACCTCTGACCTAAATCTTTGCAATGTGTAGTAAGAAGACAATTACTGGCTTAAAGCATAATAAAGACTAATATAAAAACCAGACCAAATGAACTATTAAAAGATAAATTACACAAATGTACTGTCTTGGACAACTTTAAAAGGCAGCTGCTTTCTATAAATAAATATTTAGGAACTTGTATTTTCAATAGAAAAAAAAAACCCAAAAAACCAAGGCCTAGAGATGTAGGGTTATCACTCCTCAACTCTACTGAGAAGAAGCACTGTTCCTGTAACTGTTTGTGAGGCAATCATTTCATGTATTTATTCAATAAGTACTTGTTGAGGACTTGATTCGTTCCAGGTACTGAAGCCTGGAATGCACGGTAAGCCAAAATGGAAGGAAATACTTTACTCTCCGATTCTGTATGAGAAAACTGAGTATCTACAATAAATGGTAAGCCAGGACCAGAACCAAATCTCCTGACCTTGCACTGTGGTCAAGTATGCTTAGGTCAATAATCATGCCTATGAGATACACAGATTGGAAAAAAAATATATACAGATTCATGACAAACATGACTTTTCTCTCTGGTGGTAAATTTATTGGTTGGTGGTACCATGTCTGATTTTCTTCATCAATATCCATATATGAGCTCACCGAAAGGGCAATCCCCGTGTGGGCTGTATTGACATTAACTAGCTGTATGACTGTATTCTCTGAACTTCAATTTCCTCAGCTGTACAATGGGGTAAATCATCTCTAACTTGTCGATGATGGAAGGTAATGGGGTAGGGCGCTGTGCACGGAAACTAAAGATTTAACACAATCCTGAGCAGTAGAGGTATCCGGATAAGGATTCATACACAGACTAACAAATATTCCTGGAGTATCTCCAGTATGCAGTCCCGCCTAATACTGTCCCTTTCCGGCCTGTGACCTGCTTGCTTTATTCCTAATTTGCTTAGTACTTTTCTTCATTGTGAAAAATTGGGAGCAGTAAGATTGGCCTAACCAAGCTGTTGTGAGAATTGTCATGAGATGCTCGAAGCCATCCCTGGGCGCCTACTCTGTGTAAGGGGTTCGAGAGATACGAGTGTCCTTTCTTCTGTCTGTGTCCTCTTGACCATTAAGGTGGTGTTACCACAGTATCAGAAGGCACATCAAGTTGTAGCAACACGAGAGGGAGGAGAATGACTGCATTTCTTACAGGTACACAGTGAAAGTGGTCATATCTTGCAAGGCGATGGCCTTGGTGAACAGGGCATGAAACTCCATCATGATGAAATCCGTTGGCTTGTCCCTTCCAAAAGTCTTGTTTCTTTGCCCTGGTTTGAAATTTGAAGGCAGAAGAAAATCCCTCTTATCACCTTAGTCGCCAGGAGTGATGGGACAAATTGGGCATACAAACACTATGTGAGGGTCGGGTAATTATTCTAGCAACGTGGGGGAACTATCTCAGTAGTGAAGGAAACACTCCCTTTACCTCTTCCTAATTCCGAAGCCAAAACTTCTTCTGTGCCAGTCTGCTTTAAAATCCAGCGACACCGCTGCCGGCTGTCGTCGCATGATGTCAGAGAAGGCGCTGAACACTTAACGAATTCAGGGGTGTGTTTCAGTGATGAGAAGTGCTGTCTAGTGTTAACAGTGTCAGTCTGAGAGAGACTTGAAGGCACAAAAACCTATGTTTATGTAGGTTCTCATTCATGTCGGGTGTTACACGTATTGCTTTTGATGAAGATGTATGATTGAGTTACTGGATATGACATCTGTTGAGAGACGGAAGATTACCATGGGTGAAATGCGGCAGAGTAAAGGATGGAGTGTGAATGAAAGGTTACATGCACTGATGTCTTGTTTATTTGATTTAGGAGTCTGAGATAGAATTAATCTATTTCAGTTTTTAGCATGTTAGAAGAACTATCTTAAAGATATGCTTTCCCATACATAACCGAAAGATATCAAAAGAGACTTCAGAAGGAAGATTTAATTCAGTTTTAGTTGCACAGAAGTGTGTGCTGGGGGGTGGGGATGAGAGTCGGGGACTCTGTTCTTAGAAAAGCCTAAACTGCTTTCACGTGTCTTATTCTGTTTCTATTCACGATACTGCAGTGCAACAGGGAAAGCCAGGTTTGGTTTTTTTGTTGTTGCTGTTGCTTTTTTTTTTTTTTTTTTCATGAAGTTTAAATGTTTTCAGTGAAAACAGTGAACAGTGAAAACCCATTTTATCTGTTATTTTTCCGGAACTCATCATCTCTGAACACAGAAATTAAAGAATGAAATGGGCTATAAACTGAAGCTGAACAGTCTAATTTCACTGTTGCAGTTAATATGGTGAGAAAACCCTCAAAACCATGGACATTTAAAGGGCAGAAAATAAATGCAATGTTTGAGTTTGAATTCTCTGAATAGCACCTGGGTTTTGGCAGCTGAAAACGATGCTAGAATTCACAATGAAGAACCGAAATTCTCTCAGAACGAATCATGCTCTGAATGTACACACTTTCTTTCCCACACTATTTGCTAATTCTACTGTGCTAAAGGGTAAGCTGGGCGCGTTACTGCCTCCATTTTACAGATGGAGAAAGAGAGCGGAGTTCCAGACGGTCCCAACTCACAAAGAGGGTCAGGGGCAAGGTCACAAATAGAAACTTGGATCTCCTCACTCCCAGACTGCAGCTATCGTCACTGAACCAAATTCCCTCTCTCCGGGCCATTCTAAATGCATTCATTTATTCGCATCTGCAAAATGGAACACAAGCGGCCCCAAATAAGTGCTCCTGCTCTGGCCTGGGCTGGCTTCCTACTCCTGACCGTTCTGGATGAGACCTCACGCCTCTTTTCTGGTTTCTTCTAGCAGGACTGTCTGCTGCAAAGTCGTCTCCCCGACCCTGAAACCTATATGCTCCCTTTTGTTTTGGACTGTATTATAAAATGACTACATATTCCTTGCTAAATTAAAAAAAAATTTTTTTTAAGTGGAAACAATTTTTTCAACTATGCATGTCTTCGCTGCAGAAAATTTTGAAAGTAGAAACAAAGTAGAAGCAAAACAAAATGGCATAGTTTACTAGGACATAACTCCTATTAAAAATAAAAACATCTTGATTTTCATTTTTAATTAATTCAGATGCTTTCCCTTTTTGATTTAAAATGGAAAGCTTTTACTGCATATACGCCTGTGTGGATATGTGTGCATCTGTCCTTATAGACACATACACATATAACATACACATACACAGAATCAAAGGAAATCTTTATTCTTTCCTACTCTCCATTACTATTACTTTTTCTCAATTTTTCTATCCATTTATAGGAAAGAGAGGGTGGTATTGCTATAAATGCCAGCAGGAGGGCGGTAAGTCAGGCAATGAACTATCCTCTTGAATTCCAGGGCACATGAAACCAGCCCTAATAAAAACTCCATTTTTCTTTCTCCCCCCACAAAATGTAATTTAAAATTGCATTCATTTTAGGATTTCTGTTGAAACACACAGAACCAAAGGCCTGAGACTGTCTATCGGAACAGCCTGGAATTTAGCGATGCCAGCCTTGCTCAGATGAGTGCCTGACTCACTGGGACACCCCCCCCACCCCCGGCCCATCAAGTGATATGCCAGGGGGCATAGACGGAATCTGATATTAAGGCAGACTATTGATTCTTTAGATTACCTCCTAGGGAAAATAATTATCATTTAATCTTTGTACGGGTGGATTTTTGTATTTTAAAGTCTACTTTTTGGGGGGGGCAACAAGAGAAATATTAGTTTTGATCCTCAAAGTTCTTGTCTCTGATTTTAAAGGGATATTGCTTTAGTTCTCTATCCTTTATGGTATCAATACGCTCGTGGAAATGGTGACGAATAAATCCCACAGAAAGTAGTTAGAGAAGATCAAACATAACCTTCACTGCAGACATAGAGGTGCCTATTCTTTTTTACTCAAAAAAAGATCCTGACTTGGAGATGCCCTCTTCTTTCAGAAAAGAAAGTCAGCATCGTCTTCTCTTCTTTCACTAATATTTACGCGAAAATAAACTGCCTTTTATTGTCTTCTATAATGGAACTCAAACTTTGATAAAGAGGGGGCAGATTTAAATCACAGGCCTAACTGCTTTATTAAGTATATTCTTAACCAAGTATCATTATAAGAGCATAAATAATACGTATGTTTGGTCACTGGAGAAAGAATATTAATAAATTATTAACTTCTAATAAATGAGACTGCTAAGAATTTTAACATAATTTAATCTCACTGCTGTGCATTCAGCTGTACCGTGTGAATAGATTAGTCCCCAGCTTCCGTGTTGGGGGGGGAGGGGGTCAGTTCATTTCTCAATGCCACGAGCAGAGATTCAAAGATATTTAAGAAAGATTACTCTTTGAAGGGTATTTCATTTACCCTCCTTAAAACACATAAAATACGAAATTTTCACTTAACTTTTTGGTGTCTTTGAAACTTCTGAATGCTTCCATTTTACCTGCAATATCCTATTATTATTATTCCAGCTCAAGTTTTCCTGACAGAAATAACTTAGTACCTTGGCTAGAAATGTTATCAGGGAAAACTTGATGCTAACGTGGCAATTGGGTAATGAGGGGTTTGTAAACCGAGTCAGAGCATGTAATTCTCCTCATAGGTTGCTCTCTCTCTAGATTTTATGACTTTAAGTACTTCATGATCAGTAAATAATAAATTCAATTTACCGGATAGAAGTTTTGTCACTTAGAAATACTCACTTGGAATATATATTTCTTAATTGGCATCAATGGCACATTTCCCAGGAAGCATAACAAAATGGATCATTTAATAGATGCCCAATCTCTCCATCCATCTATCTATCAGTGCGGCACACGATGTTTTGACTTTAATATGGTAATTATCTCAGGCTGACTTCAGAGCAGGAAGCTGCCTCCCACACAGCAGTGCTTAATTACTTTAGACTTCAGCTTGCCAAGTGAAAAATTGACTGTTTTTTTGCACATTGCATGGAATTGAAATGATTTCATTGTCATTTCGGTTGAAATACAGCCTGACATCAGCATAGAATCATGGGAAAGATAATGCAAAATTTCTCTGAAATTCTAAAATGGTCTGAAAGCTGCCTTATTTTTTTATGAAGCGGCATTTCATTTCCAGAATGTTAATGAAGATCCACTTCATCTTGAGAGAAGCAAACTTTTAGGAATTCACTTCTGTGAATAATTCCAGCGGCAACTCCATAAAGGGCAAGGCTCCTAGGTAGCTACAATTGAATGTGCACTTTGACAATTAGGGGGCAGAAGAGCAATTGGAATTGGTGTTGACATGATCAGTGGTAAAAATTGTCAGTTTGGGTACGCAGCTAATAAAACTAAAGCAGTAATAATCGCCTTATCCGGAGAATTTAAGAAAGTGCACCTTTATGCAGATTCTGCATAATACTTTTCATGTGCTGTTGCACTAAACATGGGTACAATAGAGCAGCAAAGTGAACGCAGGCTATGTTTGGGTTGAAATTTATTAGAATTTCTTTTTTTTTCTTCAGATTGCAGCTGCCAATCACATGCTACTAATTGAATAATTTTCAGGATACCAAAGGCAGATTTCATGAATAAAATGTCCACAAAAATGTTGGATGGAGGGAGAAAGTAAAATTAGGAGGGGAGGCATTGGTATAATGGAGCAAATCACACCCAAGTTTTTACTTTGGCCAGAAGCGCTCGGCAAGTAGCACTGACACCTTTGCCATGTAAACCGCAGGGGAAAGTAATTAAATTTAACAGAAGCTGCCCTTGATTTAAAGCCACAGGGGAAGTAATTAAATTTAATGGAAGCCACTACTTCTAAACAAAGATATATGGTATTTCTCTCACCAAATGTTACTTTATTTTTTTCAAATGTGCCTATAGCTTCTGGTAGCCTGCTTATAGAAACCAGTTCCAGAACGCCTAATGGACAATACATGACTGAATATTAGCGGCCATACTGGTCAATCATCTGATGCGAGTGCATTGGCGTTGCAGTTGCGGACGTGGCGGAGTGCGGCCCTCCGCGCTGCCCTCTGTGGAGCTTGCTCAAAACCAGCCCCTGGCCTTGCGATGGAGGCAAGACATTTTGGGAAAAACATCGCCTTGCAGCGTTGGGGGCAGCTTTGATCGTGCATCAGCGTCAACTCTCTCCCAACCTCTGCCCCCGGGGCTGCCATTATCCTGTTGAGCTGATTCAGTGTGCTGGCTTTGGAAGAAATGAAGTTCTCCTTTCTTGAAATGCGTGCTTTGGCTATCAGGGTTCTCCGGGCCAGGCCCCAGGGGCCGGTATATTTTCTTCCACCTTAGACCAGCCCAGCTCTGTGAAGGATGCTCCCTGAAAATGGTGGGGCCTCTCACCAAGCCACCTTCTCCCCAAGCCTTCTACCTGGGCTCTGATAGCCTCAAGGAAAAGGTAACTTGTGGTATTTTGTGCAAGGATGCCCTGCTTCTCAAGTCATGCATCTTTGGGCTTTATCCTGAACTTACAAGGCCCATAATGGCCAGCATAGCCTGGGCTGCTCCTGTGTTCCTTTCAGCTTTGTGTTAAAAAAAAGAAAAAAAAAAGCATATATATATGCTACACACACACACACACACACACACACATACACACACACACACATATATATGTATATGTATATATGCATTTATATATATTTTCTATATATATATAAATAAATGCTTTTTTTTTTTTTTAACTGTTTTTACCTAATGGGATTGGAAGGAGTAGTATTGATGGAGGGTAAGAGGATCCATTTCCCTTCCTAAACTTAAGATTAAGAAAACCGGAGATATCCTGCTTACTTAGAGTCTGTGGGTGACAAAGCAGTGCAACGGGTGTGATCCATAGGAGAAGCCTCAATGAAAACTAATTGTTGAAACAGTCTTGATCTGAATACCATGTAGTTTAGAGAGGCAGAGTGATGGGCAGCTGGACCCTCTGCCTAGAATTCTTGATTTGAATCCTGCACTGTCCTTCTAACTGCATGACATTGGCAAGTCGCCTTCTTGCATCTTAGTTTCATTATCTATCAGGTAGGGACAGTAACGGTATCTGCCGTCCAGGAGCGTGGGAAGGATCAAATAGGCTCCATACACGTAAACTGCCCAGAATAGTGCCTGACACACCATAAACACGGTCTAAATGTTGACCCTTATTACATACAATATATGTTGGATTTCACTGCCCATTGACAGTAACAGTTCCACGTCATACCCAGCAGCATAAAAGAATATCCCCCACGGTTTTATTTGAATTCCATACTCCAAACTACATTGTAAACATGGATCCTTGTATATTATGTTTTAAGTGGACTCTCTCTGCAGCCACAGTCCCTACTGCTTTGGTAGAAGGGTGATGGTGGTCTAGTTGGGAAGCTGGGGTGGGGAAATGAGGGGTGGAGGTATTGAGGGGATGGAATTGAAGACAAGGTTATCTAGGAGGTATGGTGGTGTGAGATGTAGGTCAGTATATCTTGTTAAATCACGAACAAAAGCCCAAATAGTGCTTCCCTTTACCGTAGTGGATTATGTCAGTTTCCCTGGTTAGCCCAGACCCAGCGCCGCATAAGTGAAATCCGTCACTCTTCCTTCCAGGACTGAATGCAATAGTCACAACCCATTTGTCAACCATATATTTTCCTGTCATGGAGTTGTTGGGTGGAAAACCACTGGAAAAGAATTTTTCTTTGTCAGATAAACTTTTCACAACAGAAGAATGTAGTGAAGGCTTCTGAAATAAATCTAGCGGCACTGGGGAGTTTACAAATACTAGCATATTAATATACAGCTAAAATAATAATAAAAAACACCATGCTGCTAAAGATGTTTAGTATTATCAGCTCACTGCAGGAGTTTATTAGAAACTCCTGCTTTCTTTTATTAAAATTTCAATTGGCTTGGTGAATGAGATCCTATGTTAGTGTCATAAAGTGAGAAGCCAGAAGGAGAGGATATTGGCATTTAAGTGCAGATTTCATTTTAAAAACACTTTACATTATAAAAGAAGATTGCATATTGTAAATATTACATATAATGGGAGTGGTGTTAAAAGAAGTCTTAGTAATTTTTAAAAATTCATCAAATTGTCTTTGTTTATGATGATATCTGGCAGATTTTATATTTCTGTAGTAAAGCAAAGTTTTAAATTTATCCCAAGATGTTTTTAGTTATGTGCACCAAACATGGTTTTAAAAAACTTTTCGTGAAATGATGCATAAGTGTAATTTAATGGCAATCGTCTTTGGCAGTAGGACATGACAATTGCTTGATTTTATAATTAGCTGATGATTTTCCCTCCGCATTTTGGAAGCTTTGTTAAACTAACTCGGTTTATCTGGGCAGCCGGACAGATTGCAAACCCTCATCTATGGTGGGATGCTGGGCTGGCAATGTCGTCGTAAATGATACGGAACACTTTCTGAAGGAAGCCCAGGAGTTGCTTTCCTGGCGAGAACTGGTCGCTGCTCCTTTACCTGGGGGAAAAACGGGTGGCGAGGACAGAGGCAGGCGAAGTCCGGGGTGCAACAGCTGGGAAGCCAAGATGAAAACCTCGCTTCCTCGTCTCAACATCTGGAGCCTTCACGGAAGTGGGAAGTTTGCAGGTTTGCAGCTGCAGCCCTTTCATGACAAGTTCGGTAAATTTTACACATGGTTGCTTGCCTCGCAAATATTTTCCAGATTTAACATGTTTACAGCATTGACATTTGAAGCTGAAGCCCCTTCCTTCTTGATTAGAGCGCGGAGTACTCACAGACTGCGTTCTAACTTTATGGGGTTGGAAATCTGGGAATGGGTCATTTACAATTTTCAAACAAATCAAAATGCACTTTGATCGCTAGTCCAAGTTTCTTTAAATGCAACGAGTAATAATAACAAATTAGCCCAACATAGCTATTTTCCCCTTAAAGACGGTCATTTTTAATGTAATTATTTTATTGCACTCTAAAATCCAACCGACATATTTAATCCATCTTATTCAAAGTATATATTTTCTGAGAAGGAACATTAACTCAGCAAATTAGGTAGAGGAGAGGCTCTGTGTCGGTGTGTGTTTATGTATGTTTTTACATTTTCAGCTACATGTATCTTTACCCGTATTTTCTAATTGGAATCGCTCACATTTTTTTTAATAAATCTTTAGGTGCATTGTATGTTGTCAAAGCAATATATGGAACATTTAGCAATATAATACTTTCAAAACAAAGAGAATGTTCTCTTGGATTTTTCAGTATTTAAGTTCCCTAGTTCCAATTTTTTTAGCAGATTAATTTTACATTAACAACATCAGTTGTGTTTAACATTGATTTTGATCTTGCATTTGAAATAAGATGAGAAGTAATTTTTATTGATACAGTCTATTTTTTTTTAAGAGCCATAAACATTCAGTTGACTGTCACAATGCTCCTAAGTTGCTAACAGGCATGAGAAAAGCATTCATTTAATATGAGACATTTTATCATCCTCATCTCCACAAATGTAAACTCTATTGTTTTAAACTGGATTTACTGGTGTTCAGATGTATAATTCTAAGAATTTTCTTTAACACTAGTTACATTGTTGAATACAATATTTCTCCTTCTCCACTGAAGATAAACCATGGTACATACCACATGAAAAACGCTGTCATAGAATAAACTTTAGGATATGATATTTCGAATACAAAACAAAAGCCACCGCTATCCCTCCAACAAAACAAATAAAAACCAATCGCCTTGCCACTGTGGAAAAATGCATTAAGCATGTATCAATATTGTTCCTATAATTTGGAAGGGATGAGGGTGATTTTTTCTTTTTTGTGTGCTAAGTTTATATCGCCTCTCCCCACTCCCAAGAAATAGATATTTGCCTTGAGTAACGTTTAACACAGTCCCGGGATGACTTATATGAGCAGTCAAATGGTTTGTATTGATTTTGAAATTCGTATTTGTAGAAAGATATTTTAACAAGATTTTTGAAAGGAGATAGTACTTCAAAATCAAATGCATTTGGGATTAATTGCAGAGTCAAACATCTTAATTTTAAAGAGGAGAAAGACAAGAACAAATGAAAAAAAATGAAGATCCGTAATGAAAAGCAGTAAAATAATCTAAGTGAATCATTTTATTAAAACGGCTGTTTCCCTATAAATAAGGAACCATAAAAAGTACAATTTGTATATTCTGTTACAAAAAGCCTCACTCTAGGCAGCCAACTACTAAAATTTTATATGGAAAAAAAAATGCTCCCCTAAGGAAAATGTGCATATCTGCTGTTTCTTTTTAACAAAGATTGAGATGCTTATAAAGAACTTAGCAAAACCTTCTAAAAATAAAACCCATTTCACCGTCCCTCACCCCCTTCACTGTGCACACTGTGTATGTGAGGGTTTTCTTTTTTCCCATTCATGCTGAATTGTCTGATTCCAATTTAAATTGCCAGTCAGTGTTTCACAGCTTTGCACAGCACTTTCTAATTTTTTCCTCTTGGGCATCTCTATTTGAAATGAAGCTTTACTGTCTCACGTAGATCTGCAACAAACAAGTGTACCTACTTGATGGTTTAATCGTAACTGGCTAAGCTCAAAAAAAAAAAAAAAAAAAAGAGAAACAACCTCAGGAAAAATGCACGGGACACCACCAGCCGACAAAATCAAAACCCTCAGCCGAGATGCAAATGATATTTTATTATTTGAAACAGCTGCCCTGCCGTGTAGCGTCAGACAGTTATTCCTTTTTTATGGATTTTTCCTGAATACCTTCATGAAGGTGTGGTATATCCTTTCATGCTTTCCCTGGTGACCAAAGCTCTCCTGCCATTTACCTTGCTCCAGGTGATTTTGGGGAAATACCATAGCCGGGCATCATTACAGCGCCGGGGTAGTTGTTTAGTTGCTAATTGATTCTCAGAGGAAGCAGAATGACGCTGTGGAATGGATTCCTTGTGTGAAATCCACAGACTTCTTTTTTTGCTCCCCTTTTTTTCCTACAGTGCGTCCTTAAAAATTCTTCAGTTTAAGCGTGCCTGTATTTGTGAAATTAAAACTGCCACCTTTTCTGGACATTTGACTGTGAAAAACCTTTATGCAGGAGGTCATAATACATTCTGCCTTTCTTAGCCAAAAAAAGGAAACCTTTGTCAGTTCTCAGGACTAAGATGCTTTTCTACTTAAAAAAAACAAAAAAAAAAAAATTCTTTTTTTTACTCTGGTTTTAACGGTGGAAGAACTTGATGTATGTCATGATAAAAATTTAATCTGGGTGTTTTTGACCTGTGGTTCAAGAGGACTCACTCATGAGTCCTCTTGAACTCAGAATCTCACAGGGCAGTGCAATAAATATTTGTTTTAAAATACAGCTTCATCTGTCTCGAGTCTTTACTAGGTAATCCTGTTGTTAGCATCTGTGCTGTAATGAATGCTGTGATATAATGGAAACTTTTCACAAATAAGGCGTCCTTGCTTTAAAAACCGCGCATGGTGTCGATTTTTTTACAGGTACATTATTTCTGCGAATGGGTTTATCAGCAGTACAACAACATTACAAGACAAGCTAAGCCGTAAAAAGGATTAAGTGGCGCTGTATAATACTGATTAAGTAACGGAGCGATACAGGCGAGCTGTGAGTAACCCGTGCTGCCAAGTCTTCTGAAACAACACAGTCATAAAAGTTTACTTTCCTTCAGACCCAACTCTTTCCTCTCTAACTGCTCAAACATAAGCTATTCTCCAGTCACTAAATTCTGCCTATGTTCAAAACAGTCATCAACAACAAACACCCTTTTTTGGGTCTTCCCGTTTTCATAATCCTTCTGTGATATGCAGTTTGGGTCAGTGACTGCCCCTTACCCCCAGGGCGTGATTCTTAACCTCTTCAGTTTCCTTACCTGTAAAAGGAGGCTAAGGAGACTACCTTAAAAAGTCACTTTGAGGATCAAAGAGATAATGCTGATAAGTCCTAAGAACAGTACCGTGCACATTTTAAGCACTAAAAATATTAACTGTTATTAAGGGAAATAATTGTGAGATATTTTCCCCACTAATGAATACATTATGGACAACAGACCTGCTTTTGTTTTTTTAAATCTACTGAGATGGGCTTCATGTTTTGTTATGATTACAACACAAAACAGTGGCAGGTACCCTGAGAATGTTTTCTAATGCTGCACCCTGAAATTTAAGATCAGCACAAAAACAGACTTCACATACATACACACACACACACACACACACACACACGCACACACACGCACACATTCAAAATGCTATTTATAAATGACTTGGTGTATTTGCCCAAATAATATGTTTAATGTGAAGAATATTCCAAAACTGAGGTTGACTCACTGAAGATTCTTTACCTGTCAACTGCTTACGAGAGAGGTTCAGCCAGTTCAATTTTCACGAGAGAAATTAGTTTTAGGAGATAACTTCAGCCATATCACTTGAAATGCTTTTCATATGGGCTATAGAGGGTTATAAATTCTAATTTAATATAAGGCAAAGAAAAAAAGGGGGGCAAAAAAAGAAGTCTGTGGATTTCACACAAGGAATCCATTCCACATTGTTTTCACTAGTTTTTTCCAAGACCCCTGGGGGAACCCAACAATAGGTTATATCAAGTGCAATTAGACTCCTAAATCAGAAGCAAATAAAGGAACCCAACAATAGGTTATATCAAGTACAATTAGACTCCTAAATCAGAAGCAAATAAATTAAGACAGATGTTGATATTTCAAAAATAGTCAGCTTTCCTCATACTTGGGCACAGCTCATCAGATGTGTTAGGGAGTAACAACGTCTCCTCTTCAGTGCATCACAGTTCTTTTCAGAAAACAGGGAAAAACACCTACCTGAGTGCGACTCCAAAACCTGAACCCAAACTGGGTTATTCCACAATGTGATGAGTGTAGATTACGTAATTGCACCCAAACTTGGAACCCTAGATTTTAAGTGTTTAAAACTTAATTTTGCATGTTGCCTTTCTGGGCTGTGCTGCAAACAGGTGTGAGCTGGAGTGGGGTGCCACGGGGAGGAGCCCAGGACAGCAGGGGTAGCAGGCTGAGGAGCACTGAGCAAGGCTTTGTTATTAGACATCAGTGTGCTGCTAGCGGCGGAGTGAAGCTTCTTTTGCTTGGGGAGGGCTTCTCTGCTGGGGCTGGAGAGAACTAAAGAAGGAGGAACCACGGTGGGAGTGGACATGGGCTGGTGAGGCGCGCAGGGTGTCAGCAGTGGAACCGGTTTCTGCGGAGGAAGCAAGCTGGTGGCAGGCAGGCAGCCCGGGGAGGCAGAGCTGAGGGCAAGCAGAGGCACCAGTCCCTGAGCGTTTTCTGGAAAACTACTCTCCAGTTTCCTGTCAAAACAGAGAATAGCAGTGGAGGGACCGACCCCCGAGGACCTCTTCAGCCAAAGAGACTCTGACTTTGGAGGTATATTTTATTTTTATTTATTATCACAACACAGACTATAAATTTAAGAACCTATTGGAGTAATTTCCCCGAGGAAGAAAGCTGACCCCATTCCTACCTCCGCCCTCCTCTCCAAGTGCTAAGTGTGCCGCGAAGCATTTGGAATGCTTTCTTAGAAGTTCCAGATCCTTCGACCACTCCCACTGCAGCCGGTCCCTCAGTCTGCTAATCCTGGGGCTTATTTATGAGGACAGGCGAGCAGTGGGCACGCCTTGGCAGCAGCTGTGAGGCCTGCCCCCCACCCCAGGAGACTCGGGGTAGGTGGAGGTGGAGCGGGAGATAATGACTGTTTGGAGACAACCTATTGAAGCCACTGTTTGTTCTATAATAAAAATTACTCGGTGGCTCTGAGCATGAACTCTCAAAGGGAGGGTGCTGCGGGAGGCACTTGGAGACTTTGTTTTAACCAAATGAACCAACAGAAGCTTGGGGCTTTGTTGTGACGAGAGCCGGCTTCGTCGCTGGCCTTCCTCAGGCTTCATTTGCTTCTGAGGCACCAGCCCTGCCCCTCGGGACTCTGTGGGTGAGGCAGCTGCAGCAGAGACTGGGAAGGGCTAAGCAGAACTCAGAAACTTCAGGGAGGGGCGGATCGGAACACAGCTCCCTGAGCCGCCTTCCAGAACACACAGGCCCACGGCACACTGTCTCTATACACGCTTTCACAAAAACAGGAGCAAAATAAGATTCACACCACACCCTAAAGGTCCAGAGTCTGAACTGCGGCAACTGTCAGAATCTGTGATTTCCCCCGAGAGACGAGTCTCATGGGGCTCTGGAGAGGAGAAGCAGAGCGGCCCTACTGAACTTGGCCCCCAGGGAGCCTCCTGGTTGCTGCACTGGAGACACCCACCTTCTCTGAGATTCCACATGCATTGGGATGTGTCTGGATACTGCAGGGGAATGTCGGCATCGCAAACCCCGATGCTCGCCCCACAAGCCCCCCCCACCCCCACTCCGAGTCCCCAACCTGGAATGATTTTAGAATGTATGCTGTTTGCTTACTTCAGGGAAAGGGGTCAGTCTAGGAGCAAGAGGAGGGCAAGGATAGTCCAGAACATGAGAGCAATAAAAGTGAGGTCAGACAGAATGGAAGAGTCACAAAGCTTTCCTACAGGCAGGTTTCCTTGCGGGTTTTTAATACCAAACAAAAGACAAACGGCCAGTCACCCGTTGGGTCACGGGGATCGCAGGCAGGGCGGCTCCTTCTCCATCGGGTCTGGGGCTGCAGCTGCCCTCCAGCTCCTCCATCTCCGTGCACAGAAGGCTTGTGAGTAGAGGACCCAGGCTCCCGGAGCCCACCTCCCTGAAGCGGATTCCTGGCTCGGAGAAGCTCCCTGCTGTAGAGACAGGGAGTCTTCCCCAAGTCTCCCCGACAAGCTGCTTGGCTCGCTTTGTATTATCTCCTGGCATCTGTGCATGCCCTGCTTGCATCTAATGTATATTTATTCTCGAGGACTAGGAGCCTTGGCGGGCCCTGGAGTTTGAGTGAATGGCACAGCGGTACTGGGGAAGATTCATTAGCTGTACATTTCTAGGTTATTTGACGTGGGAGATTTTAAGCAGTTTACGTGGTGAGGAGAAGGCAAAGTGACAGCGTGTGAGCCTCTTATGACATGCAAAAACATGCAGCCAACACAGAATTGCCCTTTATTAGATAATCAATGTGATGCCAGATTTTTCTAAAGAGTGCTAGGGAAAATAAATAAACAAGATATAGGCCAAAGTCCAAGGGCCAGCACTGAGTCTTGCCCATGGCTCTGTCCCCTCCTAGGGGCTCCACTCCTCTAGATGAGATGTCGCTCTCTTCCCGGAGACATGATGCGGCAGGGACACTGATACGACTCCTCTGAATACGAAAAATAGAAAGAAACCCCTTTTTAATCTTTGTTTTTATGGCTGCAGACATGATTACATAGAGGAATATCAATCCCAATGGAGCACAATAGATAATACAAAGTAATTGATTGGCCTTTATCATTTTCTGTTATGATATTAAAATAACACCATAATATCAAGCGGCAGCCACTGAGACATAAAGGAAAAAGAGGAGCTGATTATGTCTAAGGGTAATCAGGTCAGGGAAGTGTGAAGGTAAGATAAATAAGGCAAATACGCAAATGGAAAAAGGCTTGAAAGAAGCAGAAGGGAGTTGGTGGCAAAGTGTCTACATAATAGAAGGGGATCTGATGGTGGGAATATCATCAAGCGGGAAGCCACGAGAGACCTCGGATTGCAGCTGTGTGATTGCGCTACGTCTCGGCTGGTGTCCCAAGCCATAAGGGCCAAAGCTGAGTGACTTAAACTTCTCTGGAAGTGCAGTAATCCTTTCAGAATACAATGCCTGCAGCCTGACTGCTATCAGGCTATGAAATTTAGAAAATGAAATACGGGAAGCATTTAGCTCTCCGTGTCTCCCAGGCTCTGAGGCTACCCACACGCCATCGTCGGCAGCCACTGAGAAAGCATCCATTGGCAGCCAGCGTTCCAAACTGCCAGAGACCAGTGTTGCTTTGTCAAAACCCCAAACACCACGGTTTGTGTCCTAATGGGGAGCAGCTGAGCAGAGTTGTTGAGAAACATGGCATCGACAGGATGCCTAGGTACGCTATTCTGTGTTCTTGCCTGTTTCATCTTTCTGTACATATTTATTCTTTCCACATATATTCATACTGACTAACGCAGGCATAATTGGTATTAATTATACCATCTTACATAAAAATATGACTAAATTTTCCCAGCAACATTTTTCTTCCTTGAAAATACTTTATGTGTATATATATATACATATTTAAAATATATAAATATATATGAATATATTATATATAGTGTATATATATATATGTTTTCTGTCTGATCAATAGATAAATATATTTAAGAACTAGTTCATTAAAAACATACAAGATCTTTGTTTTGGTCCCAGGGTCGCTACATGACATGCTTCTAATTTAGATTTCTTAACACAATGCCATACATGTGTTAAGCCACTGTCGCAAATAACCCTGTGGTGGCTGGAAGTCAGTTTTTCACATTCACACTTAAAACACGGTATAAAAGTGTCATGCCCACCAGAGTGATCCAGCCCTTTGGATAAGCAGTAATCAGGAATGTAGCTTACAGTGGTAGAATAAATCACTGTACGGCTTGTGAGTATTAGAGAACTGGTTAGCTGTGATACCCTCAAGAGATGTGGGAAGTAGTTGTTTACTCAGCAGAAGGACTCCAGTTATTATAGAATTTGTTCTTAACTCTCCTAAGTCCTGGGGAGCTGAACTCATTTGTTCATTCGTTCACTTATTCATCCCCTAATTGAAAGCCTGTTATGGGTCCAGAACTGAACCTGGTGCTGAGGTGGCAGAGACGGTCTCAAGGGGACACAGGCAATTAGGGAGCATAGGTACATTTAAGCAAATATATGAAAAGGTCCCAGTAGATAAGACACAGGTGCTATGAAATACAGAGGAAATGGAAAATCAGGGAAAGGATTCACAGGTAGATATGAATGGGAAGGGCATTTCTAGACAGAAAAGGTGAGGAAGGGCGTTTCAGGCAGCATGACATTCATACAAATGGTCCCAAAGACACAGAGTGGTCATGTCTTGGGGAAAACGGAAATGGCCTGAACGGAGTGCTGAGTGCGTGGGATGGAGTCGTGGGAGACTTGACAGTTTCCCTTCTACAAAACAGAAAGGCTGTAGATGCGTTCAGGCAGAGAAAGAGTCTGATTGGATTGTTTTAGGGCAATGGCACTTTGAAAAAGGGTAAAGAATGGGCAGAAGTGGGGACAAGAGGGACCATCACACCGCGGAGTAAAACACTGTCTTGGGCGAAGCCTAATGAACTCGTTGTGCTAAGTGCAGGGTGATCCCATTGAAACAGTCATATCACGTACATCAAAGGCTTTCGGCAGCAAGTGGCAGAAAACCGGAACAGCATCTCATCTCCAAGAGGTTCAGAAGGTTGGGATGCAGCTCCATTTCTCAGCCATTCTCTTAGCTGTGGCTCCTGTGTGTGACTGTCCTTAGCTTGGTGGCAAGATGGCCACAGCCATTCCAGCAGACTTATCTAAATGTACAACGTCCAGAGGAAGGGCCAACCCTCTCTCGCTCTCTTTTTAATGTCTCTTTCTTTGGAACGAAGAATCCTTTCCAGAAATTTCCATCAGGTCTCCCTTCATTTTCATTAGCCCTCTTAAGTCAAATGCCTATTCCTAATCCAATTACTGATACAGTTTTATAACAGATTTTGGAGAGTCAACTACTATTCATGCCATGTTTTTCTTTCACTATCTTTCCTTTTGATCTTCTTTCTCCCCTACTGAAATAACTTCTAGGTGGCTCTGTAATAAGCATGGGATGACGCCATGCCATCCTGTGTACAAACACTGCTTCATTTCTTTGTGAAAATCAAACTAAATCTGGTTGATCCCTATCCATGAGGACTGGTGAGATGTCACCTATCCATTATTGTTCACGGTTTCCTTTCCTTTCTTAA
The DNA here is from genome assembly GCF_963455335.1 of Martes martes. Lineage (NCBI taxonomy): Eukaryota > Metazoa > Chordata > Mammalia > Carnivora > Mustelidae > Martes > Martes martes. The sequence goes on from NC_137891.1 coordinate 122,031,510, forward strand.
TTCTGATGGATGGGAATCCTGCTCTTCACACAGATCCAGAGGATGCAGGAACCTCTTGGTCCTGAGTCCACAGTGCTTCACTGTGGTGCTCCCAGCCCAACCCTGTGACGTCTTCTCACATGTGGTTTAAGGTCCCCACATTCTCTCAAAACCTGCAAATCTCATTCTCAGGGCCTGTGGAATCAAGTCCTACCTGGTACCGGAGGTTAACTTCTTCAGACAAATTCAGCGTAATTGTATCAGTTGGTATGCAGAGTCTGTTAGTGATTGTCCGCTGCGGTCCATCTGTAACTGACAAATTCCCCCAAACCTTTAGGACCCAGATACCTGGTACCTTATCTGGGGAGACAAGAGGTGTGCTGGGGGAAATAAATGCATTGCCTTTCTTCCTGATGAGCTTAGAGCCAGCCAAATAAGACACCATTACTCAATTGTTCAACCTATAGCAGTAAGAATTCCTAAAATGTCCTGATAGAAAGCATCAGTGTATTAAAGGAGTAAACACAGCTATCTTGGGCCAGCTTGAGACTTAACTAGTCTCTCAGAGGAAGTCTGGTTATCAGGGTTCTCTAGTCCTGCATACCCAATATTTCCTTCTTTCATTATCTTTGCTCTTCAAGCACAAACCCTCCCACCCCAAACCCAATTTCCCAAATTTATTGATTTGAGGTACTTATTAGCAGGAATGATCTGATTGATTAATTCACATGAAGCATGAACTGAACATCCTGATTAAGTGATATTCTTACCTGGGCTATTGAAAATTTAAAAGAGCTGTCTTCTACCCCAGATGAATTGACTTCTGATGGTGGATTTCAGGCAACATGGAGGAACGTAATTACTGGAAGAGTTGCAGGTGTGACCTCTTAAATTCACACTATATGTTAGAATAGCACCTTTTACAAACTTCTATGTAGAATATTGTATTTTAATAGTCTGCTGAAGGGGCTTTCTTTCCCACAAAACAATGACTCCCTTGAGGACAAGACAATGCCTCAGCCCCTAGCACAATTCCTATCACAGAGCAGCTTTGTGTTTTTGATGGCTGCTTAAAGCGTCTTTTTACAATTAATCTATTACGTGGGCTCTGGGGAAATCAAAAAGAGAATGAAGGGATCACTTTCTTGTTTTTCATCCATTAAATAATCCATATTTTTCTAATCTTTGACAGTATTTATATTCCGTAAATCTCCATTGTCCAGTTTGGAACTGTCTTAACTTGCTCACAATTGTTTTAAAATGTAGACTTCCCATCAAGGCTTCATATCTGGGTATTTAAGTGACCAGTTGAGAAATTCCCACAATTGCAGTATTCTTGCATTGGGTTTTTGTGTCAGAGCACTTAACTTGCCTCTTAGCTCCTTTCCATGCCCACGTGTGTTCATAGAGCTGTTTTCCAAGTGAGATTTATCTGAATTTTCTGTCATTTTTCTAGGGAGTTAAAATTTTCTATTTCACCATGAGCTTGTGGTTTGGGTTTAACTTTTGAGGGGTTCATTCCCTTTGAGCTGAATAAAATTGTAAGTATAGGTAGGTTCTAGGGATAATTCTCACTCATTCTTTAGCAGAGGTGACACTCTTGCAAGGTGAACCAGCAATATGGCCTCATCCACTCACTCTCCTGGCTCAGCTCAAAAACGCTGTGTGCTTGATTATTTCATGTTATTATAGATCATTATGTTGTCTGTTCACCATCTTTTTTTTTTTTTTTCCTACCAGTTGTCCCTTCCAACCTGGTAAAGATGTTGATCGCATGCTGTTGCCTCCTCTGCCATGATGGTGGGCATGTGACTCAATCTGGGTTAATCAGGTTACTCCTCTCTGCTCTTGTGATTGGTCCAGAAGTGGGGACATGACCCAGACTTAGCCAACCACAGTCATCCTCACAAAGTGCTGAATTTGTTAGGGAAGAAGCCAGTCTCTTTGCAATAAGCTGTAAAGATGACAGAAGCTTTGATTTAATTTGCTGGGGGCTATTTTTGCCACCGGGTACAAAGAACTTGCCAAGTACAAAAAGAAATTAGAACCAAGAGATGGGTGGATGAAAGGAGGAAGAGAAAGAGAAGGATCACTGACAACAATGTCTGGGGACCTGACTCTAGCCATCTTTGAAAATTTGAAAAATTCTCTTTTTTTCTGTTTAAGCTAATTTGAATTAGGTTTCTATAAATTCTATCAAAAAGACTCCAGATAAACAAACAAACATGTTTTCTTTTTGTCTATAGAAGTACAGATGATATAAGCTTTACAAGATAGAGGTGCACGTATTTTTGAACAAATTAAAAATGGCATGTGCTTGATGCTATAAAACGTACACGATGTTACGTTACCATAATAGCAGCTTCTATAGCCTACACTCAGATGAATGTGAATTGAGGATCCAAGGACTCCTGAAGAATTCAACTAAATAACTAGTAGTTAATAACTAATTTCACATCCAACTGAGAAAAATTGGGAAAGTAAACAAACTGTGATTCAGAACTAAAAATAAGATTATACACAGCATAAAATTATCTAAGGGAGAGAAAGAAGATGTGACAGCAGCAGAAATCTTAAATCCAGTTTTACAGAAAACAAGGTAGGTAATTTCCTCATGTAGGAACTGGCATTGGTGGCTTTAGGAATATCCCTGTTCTGCAGGATGGGTACCGCTTCCTCTGAGAGACCCTCCTTCATGGCACCCGGTCCTTACCCTTTGACCAGCAGTTACCATGCCAAACTAGAATTGCAGGATTACTTCCTGATCCCCCAACTTGAAGATAAGCAGTTTGAGTGCAAGGGCTGTCTTGTTCATCGTTATATCCATCTTATCTAGCTGAGTGCTCAACATTTGCTCCGTTTACAAGGCATACTGAGCACAGGGACATGTCTGTTGATAATGTCACAGGGTTGACAGTGCAGAGCACCCGTGTTCCAGTAGCTTTGTCCTTTGGGGTCGGCTCTTGGTTTTTCTTTATCATCTACCATCCTCTTTATGTTGACTCTTATGCTATGATACTTACAATGTTTATTATATAAGTGACTCAGCCCAAGCCCAAGGATCAGAAGAAACACAATCATGCAGCAGGACCTGGATGAAAATTTCTTTATCTGACCGTGGCTTCTCTCCTCCCTAGATACATGTTAAACTGCTGATGTTAGATTTGGTTTTCAAATAGAGAGAAAGAATGTTCTAAACATGACAAGAATGGCCTGTTAGTTACTACAGCTTAATTTCACTTAGTACTCCTAATCTTCCTGTGAGTAGTATTATTTCCACTATAGAGATGATCAAATAAGACTGAAAATAACTTCTCCTAAAATAGAAACCTCATAGTGAATCAGGGTTTGAAACTAGTTCTAACTTCCCAAATCATGGCTTTTTGTACAACACTACTTAGAAGAGTAACTTTAATCCTAGGATTTTTCAAGCAAAGCTTAGAATAAACTAATTTATTTAGAATTACATATTCTTGACCGAAAAAAAAAATTAGTGTCTGAATCAATAAAGTTTAATTCAATTACACTTCATGTCTCAATTATCAGCAATAGAAAGGTTATGAGGAAAGCAGATTACCTGCAAATTTTATGTGGATAAAACTCATAAATAATATGTGAATAGCTAAAAGCTGCCAACACACTGCACTCTTGGCTATAAAAAGAGATTGGTTATAAGTGAGGTGTGATGATTACCATGTTAGGTCAACTTACTCCTCCAGAGTTTATGGCAAATAATTATTTACCAGATGGACTTTCCCCTAAGAAATTTCATTTACTTGACTTCCTCTTTACTTGCCTTCTTTCATCATAAGGTTGAGTCTATTTCAAAATAACTTCTGGGATACTATTTGGGAGAGAAATGTAGACTTACTTTATTCCAGAGGGAAAACAAAAGATTGTTCAAACATCGGCTTAATCCATAGAATGGAGTAGAAGCACTGTGTCTATTCTCCATGAGGAAGTCTGAAAGAGCAGAATAAATATTGTGTGGAAAATCCAGAAGGGACCTCTGTCACAGAGTCTAAATTATGAGGTGTTTTCAGGAAACATGCATTTTATCCCAGGTCAGGGCCAGCTGGGGTTGGAAAGGCAGTCTCAAATGATTTGACATTTCCCTGATACCTCCTAGAGGAAATATTCAGGTTCCTAGAGGGGAGTGTGTTTTGGGCTGACAGCTCATGTCTATTTTCAAAGCACCATTACCTATGGCAGGTGATGAAATACTCTGTAAGTTCTGACATGGTGAAGGTTGGAATAATTCAAAAGGGTCTTGCCCTCATAGGCTGCGATTACTGCATTCCCTATGAGTCTTTACAGACCCATACCTCATGTTGTATATACTCACACACGGAAGACCATTCACACCCACATGCATGTGCATATATACTTTTTCACACATACAGATACTGCTAATTTCTTAATTGCACCTTTAAAAAAAAAGTCTTCCGATTTTGGTGCTTTGTAATAGGGTAATATTGCAAAAATATTAGACTGCATGTTTTATTGCCCCTTAAATCTTGTTCCCTTGAAGTCTTCCACCGCCAAGGCTGAGCATGAATCAGATGATCCCTGGGAATGTGTAGGTTCAGATGTACGACCCAGAACAAAAAAATCAAAACTATGATTGCTAAGGATAGAATGCATATGCTGCCCCACCCCCAACCCATTTCCTATGTTGAAACCCTAATCCTTAATGTGGTGGTATTTGGAGAAGAGAAGAGGCCTTTGAGAGGCCTTGATGATGGAATCAGTGTCCTTATAAGAAGAATCATAAGAGAGTTTGCTTCGTCTCTCTCTCTGTGCCATATGAAGACACAATGAAACAATGGCTGTCTGCAAACCAGGAAGAGGGCTCTCACCAGGAACCAGATCAGCCATCACCATGCTATTGGACTTCCCAGCCTTCAGAGCTGCGTGAAATAAATATTTGTTGTCTTAGCCACCAATCAATGATAATTTGTTATAGCAGCCTGAGCTTACTAAATCAATGATGAGAGGGATGTCCTGGTTAAGGAGGAAGAGAAAATAGATTGTACCTACTGCCCTATGGGGTGGCAGAAGGAGAAAAGATGGGGGTAATGAAACAAATGGTAAAATCTGTTCTGAGTGACTGGTCTGGATTCAGGATATCACCAAATGTAGGTCACAGACCTCAGTGTAGCTTCAAGTTTGGCTAGTGAGACCCAATTTGGGAATCAGTCATCAAAGAAGATGTCCTAGGTCTCCAAGAATTTTGCTGCTCACAGCTGTTCATTTCAAAGGTGAACCCAATAGGATGTCCAACCACGACACACTCAAAGGCTAGGTTAGTCAGCCTATCGTGGACATCTGCCATGAAACCCAGGGCTTCTCCATCCCCAAACCACGAGGGCTGTAACTTGTCCCCTATATGCAAACACCATTTGCTGAAGGAACAGAGGAAAGGGTGGAGCAGTTTCATTAGGGAGTGAACTTGGAATCGACTGAAAAATTATCCCAAAGAAACTATGGAACCCAACGGAGCTGAAACATCTTTAATAGGCAAATTTAAAGTCAAAGCCTATTGCTTCCCACCCTTCACCCCCATCAGCTTCCCAGCAGGGCGAGAAGTTATGAAAAAGATTCTATCACTTGTAGAAAATAAAGAAGTTTCTTTTTCTTTGCTCATCTGGTATGTTAATTGTGACCCTCCCAACATAAGTCATACCTGCAGGACAGTTTTCAAATCGCTGCTAGGACAAATGTCATTTTCTGGGTCTGTCATTCTCTGGGGAATTCTCTGGGGAAAAGCATCACCAAGTAAACCTTATCACTGCACCCTGTGTCTTTCTCCTTTAGCTTCAACGGCCTTCCAAGTTTGGTTGGTACTTGTTCAGAAAATGAAAAATGCCTTTCGGCCTACGTTCCCCTGCACAGATGAAGATCCTAATTGTGCCATTACAAGCTGGTACATAAATCTGTGTCAAGTTTCTCATAATATTATATCTGCAAATGAGATCTTGAAGGTATTGTTCTCCCTTTCACCTAATGACAGAATAGAACGCTTCATTGAGAGATGGTAAAGAAGGATGACTGAGTTCAATTCAGCCTGAGCATCTGAGTTTGTATATTTTAGGGGAAATGGACTCAGTGAACAGACTAGCATTTTCAAACACACCAACAAGACTGGCTGAAACATCTGGAAAAATCCCTTTGAGATTGAAAACATGTGATACACAACAAAGGCAACAAGGCCATGTTTTTATAGTGTCTTCATTGCAGTGGAGAAACTGAGTTGCCAGCAATCCGCAGTCCTTCTTAATACCTGGTATTATTTGCCGAGCTATGGGGTAGGAGGAAGTCTGAACAATGAGAAAATATGATGTTAAATACATAATATACAGTCCTTACAAATTTAAGGGAGTCAGAAAAAATAATCAAAAAATCAGAAATAATTGGATTAGGAGTTAGTAGATTGCACCCAAATCTCACTTCTATTGTGGTCTTTTTTTTTTTTTTTTTCCTCTTGTAGAAGGATATTTACTAGAATTAATAAGAAGCCTGTATATTTACTAGCCTCTTTATTCCAGGTAGCTCAGAGCCTCCACAGACATTCTTTTATTATTTCTCACAACATCTTCTGTAAGATTTTCGGCAAGAGGATAGGTATTATCCTTGTTAAATCTGGTGCAGGAAAAGCAACTGTTTTCAAATGTAATTTACAAAAAGCACCTCTTAGGCTGAAATCTACATTGCTGTTAAGGAATTCTCTCTTGGGGATGTTTTTCTCCCTTTCCTCTTTAATTTAAAGTATAAGACTGTCATTTCTGTCATTAGTTATTGCAGTAACTTTTCCCTCTTCAGACCAAGGTCAAAAGTCCCCCGCTGTTAGTCTATCCATGAAAGTGCTTGAACATACACAGCCGCGTATCATGCATATTTATGCTGCAGAAGTAATAGAGTAAACATAAGAGGGATGAATTATTAAGGGCAAAGTAAGGCTGATGAAATGCTGTTAGTTTAGATATTTGACTGATTTGTACATTTATGAGCTGACATGAAGCAGTTGAAGGCAAAGGAAACAAACTCGGTCTTCCTGCTAAGCCAACTCCTTAAGAATGATAACTCTCCGGGATTGAGAATGGAGTAAAATCTATCTTCTATCATCTATCTATTTATCATCTGTCTGTCTATCTGCACATACGTGCATTTCTATAGTTACATATTAGTGAATTATTTCAAGAACTGCTCAAAAGCCTCTTCTCCATATTAATCAGGGTTCTTTAGGTCTTGTGGATTCTGGGGCTCCCACTGGCCCTTGGTTCTCCTGTAGATCTTTAGTTGCCTTGGACTTTTTTAAAATGAAGAGTTAGTATTTACTTCTAAGTACTTAATTATAAGAAATCCTGTCAGGAATGAAGGTCCATTTCCAGATCTTTGGTTCTGATGTGGGTGGGAAACTATCAGGCAATTTCCACATGGCCTTGTGGAGACAATTCTTCCATGATCAACAGCTCCAACTGTTCGGTCATCATGTGTTACAACAAAGCCTCAAGTCAACTCTACTGGGGACTAAAAGTCTGGTCAACAAGACTCAGTAGGTTCCACGAGAAAATAGTCCAGTCCTTGGATCTGCTACACCGGTTCTGCCCGTTTTTGCTGGGACTCCTCTCTGCTTCAGGTCGGCTGGACAGAGGTTGCTGATAGCTCCTGCCTGCTACAGCAGCTTCTTAGAACTGGTGCAAAGGTGGGGGTGGGGGTGGGGGGCAAAGCTGGAAAGACATATCAAGGGAAAGAGACAATTTTTTCTCATCTTCTTTGTAGGTGTTCTGTAGGTGCTGAAAGGAAATCGTGGGCTGGGGATGGGTAGATGAGAGGAGCCAGTTGAAAGGCAGGATTCTGAATTTTATGCTCAGGAAGAGAAGGCCAGGTTCTAATTTCCAGAGTCCTATTTGTGATGCTATCTCTTGCTTCTTTCTCTTTCCGTAATCGAAGAGGTTGTAAGTTATCAAAAAGAAAAGTAAAATCACAAACTAAAACACGCCACCGAACGTCATGATGTGGAAAAGGCTTTCCTCTTTAGTTTTGCATAAAGGGAATAAGAATCATTTAAAAACGATTGTTGATGTTATTGTCCTCCGAAGAGAGCCAAGGGGTCCTTCCATCACGCTCTTTGGGAAAATGACAGCAGGAACCAACAGCTTCTTGCTTGATGTGTTTTGACTCTTAAAATTATTTTTCCCACTGGCAGACTCGAGGCATCCAGAGCAGGAGACCCGTGTCCCCACCAAATAGCCACATTTCACAAGGTTGCATTTACATAGAAGATTGTCACATTGTCCAGGTAGCGCTTATCATTTAAGAAATAATTATTTCTTCCCTATTGCTTATAATAACTACTTTAAAGCTCAAAAGTGAAATCTATTTCCTTGCCTCAATTTTCTCTCCTCTGTCAGGTCTGCATTCTCTGTGGGGCTTCTAGCCACTGCTGTGTTGCTGGCGCAGATCTTTTCTTTCCCTGGGAGTGGAAAAAGGGGTCTTGAAACGTTTCCTTGGAGGGGGCGTGGGGGAGTATCACACCTTTTACCAGACAACCAGGTTTTCTCTTCTTTCTTTTGATTTAGGTTATTTTGTGTTATTAAACAGTCTTGTGCTGGCTTAGCAGTCATTTACATATTCATTCATATATTTATACACTTAAATATTGATCTGTGTGTTCCTGGTGGATTTTGATGGCTCTCCCGCGCCAGGCCGTGTGCAAAGTGTCTGAGATGATGCCGTGACTGTAGCAGACGCCGCACTTACCTTCATGGAGCTTTAGGCCCATTAGCTTCCATTAAATTGGGGAGAAAATTACACCCACAATTTATTTGTGTGGTTGGTTGTCCTCATTTCCATATAAAATGATAAGAATATTTTTTGCCAAAGAAGATAGCTGTGATAAGGAGCTTACCTTTGGATTCACTAATCTTGACAATAATCTACTAATTACTTTGTTCAGTTCTCCCACGGTGTAATGGGCTTTTAGAGATATTAGAGCAATTCTCAAAGGTGGGGGGGAGAAAAGCAGTCATGGTATATTTAGATTTTCAGAAGTCATGCAGAAGACTAGGAATTAATATACTATATTGATTTCTCAGTCAGCTCACCTGATTAAGGAAGAGAAGTTCTGTCGCTTCGTTATGTATCTTAAAGCTGGAACAGGCCTGGGTGATTTTTAAGCGTTGGGGGTAAAAAGTTAAGTTTTGTTAACAGCAATCTAAAATGCACCATTGCGGATCCCAGGGGCTGCTTGTCCTCCTCAAACACTTCCGATTGTGTGCGTCAAGTCAGGGCCACGCAGGATGGTGGCGGCCTCTGCTTCCCACGGGTGAGATTTGGTGAGCCTGAATTGACTTTGGTCTGTGGTCTTCCTGAATGCAAATTTTCTCTTGGACTCTGAACTGTGGACCAGCGAAAGGTTCCACTGCCAAGAGAGTGAAGGGCAAAAGGAGACAAGTGCTTTTTTGACCTCTTGCTTTAAAGCTGCTCACCCCTGTTTTATTGCACTTTCAACAGTGCATCAAAGCAGGAAACTTTAAAGTCTCAGTGAAGCGGGAGGAGACAGCTTTTCCAGGGACCAGGGTAGCTTTAATTAAAATTGGGTTGTATTGGGGGATGTTTTGCTTTGTGTTTGAACCAAAAAAGAGGTGAAGGAGAGAGAGAGGAAAGTGGAGCAGTTGATTATCTCCCTAATGGCAAAAAAAAAAAAGATCAATTAATTTACAATGAGAGGGAAGAAAAAGAACTACACCTACAGATTTACAGAATGTTCATTATCTATGGACTTTGGATATGAACCACCATCGGCCTCAGATCCAAGGCAGAGATCTGACAGTTCCAACCCTGAATTCAGGGGCCAGTTGATAAATTAAAAATCATTTTAAAATTTAATATTAAAATTGATAATTGCTCTGTGGGAAATAGATTTTTCTGAACTTACACCCTTTTCCTGCAGTGCTGAGCAAATGCAAGGCGATAAACTGTCCATTTGTCACAATGATAGATAGACAAATCCTACTTTTACCCTTGTTCCACAGTACTCATACATTTCAATTAAGGAGAATAAGTGCTACCATTTGTAACATGTGCTCATATTGTCTTATACAGCTTTTTAGGCCTTAGAGAAATCTCTGTAGGAATAGGAAAAAGTCTCCCAACATACCCATACAGCCATTGCAGTGTACTGCCCATCTCCTCCACGGACATGGAGAGGGAGCTAGAGAAGAAGGTTGGTGATCAAACATCACGGGGGACAGAAGGGTTTGAGGAACCTGATAGACATTGAGGGTGATCAGTGGAGGATGGGGGATTCTGATTAAACTGACTTAGCAGGATTCTTGCAAAATGGGAGAAGGCAGAAATGAACACGGAAGCTCACAAGTTAGGGTCTAATTGATGAGAGAGTTCAGAGGAATCTGGCTTACGTTTGCTCAAGGAGAGACTCTGTCAAGATCGCTAGAGTAGGGGAGGTGTTTTTCCCATTCCATCGATGTTAGGCTTGGTCGTATGACTTGCTTTATGCCGTTGGACTGTTAGAGGCTATGACCCTAGCAAAAGCCTTAAGTATGCTCGTGAGGTTGGGCTTGACCCCTTGGGCTCCTCTGCTCATCCCAAGGAGAGCAAGTTCTATGCTGTTGTTGCTTCTTCACCATGGGCCCCAGAATGAGACACACAGAGCAGACAGGCATCTGACCGGAGGCTTGTAGCTGGTCCCAGCTGACCGAGTCTGAAGCAGAACTGCCCCAGACAGCCCGCAGATCTGTGACTGAGAGGAGGAAGTACTTGCTGTTGTTGAAAGTCAGTAAGTTTGGAGGTTCATTTATTATGCAGCATTAATTACAGCCATAGTTGCCTAATATATCATTCCGCAAGGAGAGCCTCCTATGGCCTCAAGACGATGACGCATTGCAAACATTTATCACAATGGTAATGAATCTATATCTTGTTTACCACTCTGTCTTAGCACATGGCATACGTAAGTTCTTGTTAAGTGTGTGCTGAAGAATAAATGAAAGCTCTTCCAGGTCAAGTTTCTCTCTATTTCATATCATCCCTGACTGCCTTGCCTCATAGATAACGTAGTTAGTAAGCCATCTTGAAAGATGCGACTTTGTTTTCAGCTGTGTCTGTCCCCAAATATTTATGATCTTGAACAGGAGATGAGACGGATTAATAAGTACTGTGAGAAAGAAGTGTTTGGAGAGCACAAAGTTTGGGAACTGGACTCAGAGGGACAACAAGGTCATTAGGGGATAGGGAATGTAGAATGTTCCAGTAGACCCCAGGGAGGAAATGTTTGAATCACTTTAGAGATGTTGATACCAAATTTTGAAGCTAATAGGAATACTTGGGCATTTGCATTAAGCTCTTCACATTAAGTGTCTCATTTGAGACAGGTATTTTGATTACTCTTAGTTTATCAGTGCAGGAAGTAAGGTTCAGAGACATCAGGTAACTTGCCTGAGCTCACAGAGCTGGTGAGTGGTAGAGATGGGCTTATATAAAGGGCTGCTTAACCCCAACATCAACTTACAAATTCAACCGAAATACCATCAATATAGTTATTGATCCTGGACCACTGGCCCCAAGCTGCTGTTGTCCTTGATCCTTGATTTTATTTCTCTTATTTGGTTCATTATCTTCCTCCCTCTTTTCTTCAAATACATTCATTCATAACTATATTTGCGGTGGGAAGAGAAGCGCTCTTCCTCCGTGCCGTAGAGAGAAGAGAATATGCAGGAAGGGGGCCACTAATTAGCTGGTCCCAGCCCTTCCCTAGGCTAGCATGGTTTCTTTATTTTTAAGGCTTCAAGGCAGGGGCCAGACTGGGCAAAGAACAATGAGTAAGTCACGGAGGTGATGCTTTTAATGATACATTCCCTAATGAAATGGCACTCCATGGGTTCACTTATTAGTAACTTAGCTCAAACAGCCATGTCCTACTGTCAGCTTGCCATTGACGACTCAGTGTGACCTCAGAATTGTCAACTCCACCTGAAAAAGAGCAAATGTTGCAGAAAATACAGGAGCGGCAGCATAATTTGGAGTGGAAAGATTAGCAACAACTGGGAAGGCTCTTGAATCTCTGTATTTCTAGGTTGCTGTGAAATTATGCCAGAAGTGTAGCTATTTGAAGAACAGGCTAACCTTGCAGTATTTGGGATTGCAGCCGATTTGTAAACAATAGGATGACTTGATTGAATGTTTTTAGAGGTTGGATGACAGTGTTGGCGCTGGAGGAGTGACCAGCACAACTCCACTGTCAACTAATTATATAGCATGGCTCTTCCTTAGCCTTCCTAGGGCATTGGGGTTTTTAACTTTATGTTCAGAAAATGATTTATGGGGAAAATACTTCTGTAGAGGCCTTGCTTAATGATTGGGGGATTGTGAATGATACACGGATCTGAAAGTTCGTGAGACTTCCCCTTTATATCACCTCATTGATTCGAGTAACTCAATGTCCCTCACGTCAATTATTGAATTAAACCTTTTAATACTCATCTGCCAAATGGGAAACATGTATTTATTTACTCTTTATTTTACAGTGGGGCAAACGGGGCCATGATGGTATGACGTGTCTTCCTTGGGGGATGAACCAGATCTTACCCTCAGGCTTTGCATCCCTGGTCAAAGGCTACTCCCTAAATGGGGCATTCATACATGAAATGTCCATATTCAAGGCTCTATACACCCTCATTAACAATTCATGATTCCTTTGTGTTTGGTGCTTTCTTTGGGCAAAGCTAAGTGAGCATAGTTTCATTTTGTTTGTTTCTGAGATCTGATGTAAAACTAGAGATGTTCCAAGGTGAAATGAATTCCTGGGAATATTACTGCATGAAATCTAATGGTTTTCGTTCTCACAGGTGATGCAGTCAGGTTCGTTAGTGAGGAAGTCATGGAAAGGACAGAGCATCGGAGGCGTCCTCAGCAACGTGACTCAGAGCAGCTTCTATGCAGGTGTCACACGGATGGTGGACACCTGTTGCGGCCCGTCCCTTTTTCACGTTGTCTTCTCAGAGTTCCTCTTCACAGCTTTGCAGGTCCTGTGCTCTCACACGTCATGCTACCAGCTTCTCACTTTGTCTCCTTTGTCTCACTTTGTCTTTTCAGGGTGATCAGTTCCCTTTCTCTCAGCCTCTAGAACAGCTCTGTTCACCATCAGTCCCTGCGTCCTCCCTGCCTTCGGCTATCTAGTCACGAAGACTGGCAGTAATGAAAATGGGTTTCATTAAACAGGAATCCTACTTATTTTCTCAAACCACTATGCTAATAATCTCCCTTCTCAATATAAAGGCTTAAACATATACCAATATAACTAGTTTTTTTTTTTTTTTCCCCCAGCTATTTTTTGTCTGAAGAAGATTATTTCCTGGGGATAAAAATACCTCCATTCAAAATCCAGGACTTTGTTGTTAAAAATGAAGATCTAAAGTATATAGAACTCTTTTTTTTTTTTCCTCCAGAAGCGAATGGAGCTTGAAACTCCTACCTTTTAGTCATTTGGTTTTGAAAATGACCACAAAAGAGATATGAAGAGCTAAAACATTTCCTCACTAAAGCATGAATTTTGCAGGCCCTTATAAATAAATCAAGATGAATATTAGAATACAGATATAGTTTATAGGCATATGAATATGGATCATAGAAATATAATTTTCTTCCTGGAACAACTGAAACCTGTGTCAGGACAGACATTAGATCATATTGAAAGAATGGCAAGTCCACGGATACTGTGATGGCATTGTGTCTTTTTTAAAGAAAGCCACCCACACAAGACAGTGTCATCCTTCTCTGTTGACAGGCAGCTGGCGCCTGTACCATCTTGATTGGGGTGGAAGTTCTTTGGCCTCTACACCCTCTATCTAATGCCTGTGGTTTCTAGTCGAGTATATAACTTCCTATTTATCTGGAGGCTTGTTTTGAAATCGTCCTCCTTGTAGTTATCCTGACATTCTGTACTGTGGCCTCAATCTCCCCCCACCCCTTTTTTTTTCCCTTTCCCCTGTCATGAAGTTTGTGATCATCAGCAAGAAGTCAATTTTGACTCGTTCACTCTCTGGAGCTTTTAGAGCTCTTTGCAAATACCAGGAGCATGACCCTGGAAATTTCTTTTCCCCCAGAAAAGGAAAAAGCTCCACTTGTCAATCAGTCATCCTGAGCATAAATTCTTACAAAGGAACTCAGAGCGGCCCCTGTCTAAATCCATCAGGATGGCGGGGAGCGGGGGGGAGAGGGGGTCAAGTTACTAAATAAATGTGATCAGCTTTAAAGTCTAGCTTCAGGGTTACTGCTTACATGGCCGTTTAAACATAGCATAGATGCACAAAAAATACAAAAGAACGCCAACTCCTTTGTTACCGGACAAGTTTGAGGAGTAAGGCATTCTGATTAATGAAAATTCCGGTTAATTGAATGTTGACCTACTTATGGACAGAGCTTACCTAGGGCAGGGGCTTGGCCGAGGATCACAGAAAGATGCATGTCTCTTTTCGGGTGTGTGTAATTTAACAAGTCACCCCATACTGCTTTGTAACTTTCTCCGTACTTTTTTTTTTTTTTTTTTGGTAGCGACTTGTCCATATATTTCTCTCATCCAGGAGGTTACAAGCAATTTTAGAGTGGAAGTGTTTTTTTTTTTTTCCCACCTTTGTAAAACCTGTAAAAATATTTCACATTGTAGACATTCATTAAATATTTGCTGAGTTATATTGATTTTTTCCTCTCTAATATGCATTGAGATATATTGCTCTACCAAAGATAAATGCCCACTATGTACATCAATGCCTTAAGTAGAAAAAAAGGCCCAGAAAACATGAAGCTAGTATATACTTGGATGACTTCTATAAAACTTAAAAGCAAAACGTTTCCTTAAAACTTCACATGTTCATAAAATCCTGATATATACACACATTCTCTCGCACAAGCACACAACCTGTTTGAAATGTATTCTACCAGAAATATAAAAAGATACAAGTGGATCATAGAACAATGGAGAAAATACTAGACATAGGATTTAAAGAGACTGAACATGACTCAATGACAAGTACATATTGAACACCTCCTAGCTGTACAGTGATGTACTAGGTGCTCCGAGGAAGCCAAATATCAGGCCCTACTTTGTTTCATACACTGTTCTAGCTTCATAAATACATGGGAAATAACCAACGATAATCCTGGCTGCTTGTCCTCTGAGCTAGAGGGGAGCGCCCAACAATTAGCAATTAACATAGTAAGTGACATATATAGTGGCTGGAAGGGGATACATGCAATAGATGAAGGAGAAACTGATCATAAGTGAGAGGGCTAGGCAGCCAAGTAAGCAGGGAGATCAGAGTTGGTTTCTACAGAAAGGTAACATTTGAGTGAGGACTTAGAAGTTACCCAAGCAGATATTTGGGGAAGAGCATTCCAGGCAAAGGGATTGGTCAGTGCCAAGGGTGAGAGCACACTCACACTTGGTAGGTTGAGGGACAAGAGGCAGGTCAGGGTGTCTGGAGAGCAGCAGGTGGTGAAAGCAGGAGAGGTTCACAGGGTCGGGTGGTATAGTTTCTCCCAGGCCCTTGCATATGAAAACTGAGTCAAATGGAGATCCACAGCCCGGTGAGGAGCAGAGAAGCAATGTGATCGGATGTACATTTCAGAAGGCTCACGCTAGTGGTTGTGCTGAGGACAGGCTATGGAGGTACTAGAAGCAGGGAGACATAGTCAGCGATTGCTGTATGCTCCAGGGGCAACAGGAATATGTCTGATTCATTGTCCACTTCCCCTGTTTGACTGCAAGCTGTCTTAGCAAAGGCACATCTTGTCCAAGGTATCCTTTCCAACATAGGCTTTTCCATAAAGTAGGTGCTTAACATATTTATTCTGAATGAATGGATGTAACTTCAGTATATCACAGAAAATCGCCGAAATCCCTGCAAAACTTTAGGATACAGTGCTCCAGGCATGCAGAGGAGAACAAAATCATCTGTAACTCAGAAGGTTCCTAGTGGAGGAAACATTTCAGTAAGACTGGTGGTGATGGTAGTAGTAGTAGTAAGAATAGTAGCAGGTAGCATTTACTGAGAACACACTACATCTCAGGCTCTGTGCTAATGCTTTGCACACATCAGCAATTGCCAAGACCAGAGAAGGGGATCCCCTGCACAGGACATGCAAAGTTCAGGGTTTAAATAGGTGGCCAGCTAATCATTTTGCTTTGTCGAAAACCTTCTGTAGAATACATAATGGAAAATAAAGCTGGAAAGTGAGGTTGAGGCTAGATTGTGGAAGACCGAAAATTCACACATTACACAGGTGTTTTGGATATTACTCTGGTTTTTTGAGATTTATTTGTTTATTCAGCAGGGGAGTGATAGGTTTAAAGCTGAGCTTGGGAATGATTAATATAACTCCTAGATTACCTCTGGATCATTTAGCTAGAGAATAAAACTAGATGAGCAGTGGTTGCTAAGGTCAAAATTACAGCTTTATCATTTGGAAGCGCTGATGTGGAAAACAGAAAAATGACACACCCTGATCTTTGTACGAGCCTGTGCGGTTTGCAGAGCCCTTGTTCGTGCATTGTCCCACTTGATGGTCGCAGCGGCTCTGCTAGGTGGCATTGTTATCACATTTTACAAATTGAGATGATTTATGCCAAAGCAATCGGTGCACAGACTGGCCTATAGTAGATACTCAAGAAATGTTAGCTGAAGCGGAAGAATAAGGAAGTACGGGCTTAGAAAGCCTAAGCATATTGCCCAAGGTCATAGAGCTGAAAATAAATGACAGAGCCAAAACTTCAAGCCGGTTTGTCTAATTCTCTTTGCCCACTCCCTAACTGCTTCTCTGCCAACCACCAGAGAGCCTCAGGAGTTCTTGGAAAATGACAGGTAAAGAATCTAGCATAATATACCTAGTTAGCTCACCTAACGCAAACCCCAATACGGAGAATGTGATTTAGTATTTAATATAACATTTTATTTTAAGGGTTTCAGACATATACATATGCATTTATGTTATATGCATGCTTTTGTATGTTGTATTTTCATATGTTGGTATATTTGCATATACTTATGAAAGTGTGTGCATATGTATAGGTATATACAACTCTCTCTTTATATATATGTAAAATATTAGTTTGCTAGGCTTGTCATAACAAAAAACTATAGACTGTGTAGCTTAAACAATAGACATTTATTTTCTCACAGTTCTGGAAGCCAGGGGTCCAAGACTAAGGCATGGGCAGGTTGAATTTCTACCGAGGCCTCTCTCCTTAGCTTGCGGGCAGCTGTCTTTTCTCTGGGTCCTCGCAAGGTCTTATCTCTGTGTGTTTACATTTCTTGTGTCTCTCCACAGGTTTCCTTCTTCTTGTAGGGAAACGGGCTAGATTGGATTAGAACCAGTCCTAATGATCTCATTTTGACTTAATTACCTCTTTAAAGGACCTATCTCCAAATACAGTCATATTCTGAGGTACTGGAGGCTAGAACTCCCAACACATGAATTAGGAGGGACTATAACTCAGGCACAACATATTTATTATTATTAATTTATTTATTATTGATTTATTGTTTGCTCACAAGCCTTTTAGAATTAGTAATGTCTCTGATCTCCTCTTTCAAATTTCCAAAATGTGGCATTCGTTCATTAAGTATTTCCTGAGGAAAATTAAGGCCCTTGGCACAATGACATGGGCACAGTGTGGTTTATCAGTGGACAAGTCGTGGGCTTTGGACCCCTGTAACCCTGCTTTTAATTCCAATTCCATTGCCTTTTTTTTTTTTTTAAACCTGTGTGGCTGTGGGCTAGTTACTTAACCTTAGTTTCTTCATCCATAAATTGTGGGTCAGAGGGCCTTCTTAGCAGGTTTGGATGAAGATTAAAAATAATTTACGTAAACATGTCTAGCACAGGGCCTGCCTAGAGCATAGGAGCTCAGTAAATGTTAGCTCCCTTGTCCATCACCGCCCTGAGGGAGCTCACAGGGCCATGCTCCCTCAGACAGAGGGAGACAAGCACACAGATAATTCCACTGGAACTTGATACGTGCCACAAGGGCTATATATAACAAAAGACTGAGTGTGCTTGAATGTTTCTGGTATTAGCTTAACCAGGATATTTCTGTAATAAATGAAATAGGCACCTAGTTCATAATTCTGTTGAACTGTCATTAGCTAAGGTAAAAAAAAAAAAAAGAAAGAAAGGAAAGAAAAGAAAAATTAAAATAAAAAAAGGTTACATTATAACTAAACTATCAGGGTAAAGAAAAAATGAGTACTTGTAAGCCCCATTTATCCCACTGCACTAGGCAGCCTTGAAAACTTCCCTCAGTGGTCCCCACCTCTTGGTGCTCTCGGTCTTGGGTAATTCCTGCCTCCTTTGAACGTGGGCAGAATGCAGTGATTCCCTCTTACTGAACATAACGCGGCTAATGTGGTGGGATGGGACTTCTGAGGTGGAGGTACAGAAAGACTGTGGCTTTTGTCTTGACTATTCCCTGGGGTGTCTCTCCTCCTCACTCTCATCTCCCTCTCTCTGTTCTCTGTCTCTTTCTGTCATCACCACTTACCTTGGTGGGAGGACACCCAGGCAAGTCTGTGGAGAGGCCCATACGGGCGAGCTGATATGGAAGCTTCTCCATCCTGCCAGCAGCTACACGAGCAGGATCGGAAGGAGCTTCTTCTCTGCCACTTGAATCTTGACATGACTGCAACCCTGGTCAAAGGCTTGACTGCACCTTGAGCCAGAGGCCCTCAATTACGCCACACCTAGATTCCCAGCCCCCAAGAACTCTGAGACAATAACTGGTGCCTGAGTTAAGCTGCTATGTTTGGGGCTAATTTGCCACACGCAATAGATAAGTACTAATCCCAACCTGGAACAATTGTGTGTTTTTCTAAGCAGAGAGATATTTGCACTTCATCCAATTTGAATAGTTAACCATATAATGGAAATTTACATTTTATTTCTTTACTAGGGTCTTTGCACTCAGGTATTTTATATATATATATATATATATATATATATATATATATATATACCATTAGAAAAAGAAGAGGAAATCTAATCAAGGGAAGACTTTATATTAATTTTTCATTTTACTTAATAGGATCATTGGGTGAAATATTATTAGACTTAATAGAAGAAAAATAAGCAAAGACATTTTATTTTTACTCACTAGTAAAAGTATCAGGCATGGGGGCGCCTAGGTGGCACAGTGGCTTAGGAGTCTGACTCTGGGCTTCAGCTCAGGTGTGATCTCAGGGTTGTGAGACCTCAGGTTGCGCTCAGTGGGGAGTCTGCTTCAGATTCTCTCTCCCTCTCCCTATCCCCCTGCCCCTCCCCACTCACTCTCTCTCTCTCTCAAATGAATAAATAAACTGAAAAAAAAAAAGTTAGGCATGGCATGGCATTGCTAAAAAACACTTTGAGTACCACATAAATAAATCACAACACAATTTAGCATCAGGGCTCACAGATGGGATCTGTGCACAGAACTCTACTTAGAGTAGCAAGGTGTTGGAAGCAAGCATAGCAGTGGGATCTCAAGAAAAGTAGGAATCGTATAACTGAGAGCCAATATGCTTAATATTTACTCTACTAGATAAAAATGCAAAGATTTCATCTTCCACCTTTTAAAAGATAGGTGTAAAATACATAATAGCATCAACAAGTTATATTTATAGGGGACTTTCATGTCTGTTCTTCAGATCTTTCCTATTTGTTCTATGCTCATAGTTTAGTTATGAAATAAGTCAGGTTAATTTTTTTTTGCTCCATTTTACAGATGAAAAATAGAGATATGATTCCATCACGTTGGGGATGTATATTGATTAAACCATCTCCATTTCAACAATTTGAAAATTTTAGTTCATATGTCATAAGATAGGTGGCTATGTATCTATCTGTCTCTAGTCATCTATTCCTCTATCCATCCATCCATCTATCTGTCTATCCATCCATCCATCTAACCGTCTATCCATCCATCCATCCATCCATCCATCCATCCATCCATCTATCCATCCATCCATCTATCCGTCTATCCATCCATCCATCTAACCATCTATCCATCCATCCATCCATCTATCCATCTATCCATCCATCCATCCATCTATCCGTCTATCCATCCATCCATCTATCCATCTATCCATCCATCCATCTATCCGTCTATCCATCCATCCATCTATCCGTCTATCTATCCACCCACTCACGCATCTCTCCTCTGTACTTATCTAAAGGTCAGTTACCTAACAATTGCCACCTTCTGAAAGATAGTCATAAGCCAGGAGATAGGCAAAATTTTCTTGGCACTGGCTAAAATATGTGCCAAAGACACATGCACTAAACTCTAGGCTCTGAAATGATAATAATTCAAGAGATTTTCAGACTTTCTATGAAGACCCCATGGACACTTATTTTAAACAGTGCTAACAAGTTTGGTTTTGCTCCTTTGTTTCCAGAACCAGAGCAAACTGAGTGAGGAGACCAAGAAATGAGAGTGAGAAAGCCTGGCACTCGGACAGAATTATGTGACAGCAAGGAGGGATAAAGAAGAAATTAAAAAGGAACCATAAAATCTGAAAAAGCAGTTTGGGACACTTTTAAAGTTATGATAAACATTGTGACTTGTTTCAAAGTGCTCTGCACTAGTAAATGCTCATCATTATCAAAACCCGAATCATTAAAATGTTAAACGTTTAAGGAGACAAACTCATTGTAGCTGGCATATTCTGAACATTTACTTTGTAGCAAAAACCATGCTAGGTGCTTTACATACATTATCTCTAATCCTCTCAACCCTCGAGGTTTGGGAGATAGAAAAATGAGACTTCCAGAGTTTAAACCATTTCCTTAAGGTCATTCAGACAAGTGCTAGTAAGTGAGCCAGGATTCAAACTTAGATTTCTCTGATTGAAAACCCTCTGCGATTTGACACAACCTGAAAGATGCCAATCAAAAACAGTTTAAGATAAAAAAAAAAAGTGTCTTAATGCCTATATAGTTGGCTAATCTGGAAACTGAATCAATCTAGATCTATCCATAATTCCCCCAAAGTATCACAAAAGTGAAATGTTAATTTTGGTGTACTTTTTGGTGGGGAGAGAAATAGAGTTTCTGCTTGACATGAACAGGGTGGTTTGTTTTTTTTTGTTTTGTTTTGTTTTTGTTTTTTGTTTGTTTGTTTTTTAATTAGACTTGGGTAGCAGCGGAACAGGCTACTTTGTGAGGTAGCTGGTTTCCCATTTCTGAGAATCTTGTAGCCATCACTAACATTTTCCAGGGATGCTGAAGCTGTTATTTCTATACAGAGAAGGGAATAGATCGCCGAAGACCTGCTTCATTCCTAAGAATCCATGTCTCAAAAATCCTATTTCATCCTAATATGCAGTATTTCTAACAACTCATAAATGGGGAAGAAAGATTTGCTGCTAGATGAATTATCATTCTTTAGAGCACAAAAATAGTGAGTTCAACCCTCTTGGCAGTTGCATTTAGCTCACCAATTTTTTGTGCCTTTAATTCTTTGGTGTCAAATGGATCACTGCATGTTCAATGCTTAATTACTGAATCTTCATCATCCCCAAATACTTCTGTGCTTAATATTTATTAAAACCCTTTTTTCAGCGAGACAAACCTCATCTACCATCTGAAATCTAATTTTCTTGACATTTTGTAGATAGTCGTTATGAACTAATAATATACAGTACTGTTTGAAATCATCATTCCTTATGTTATACTATGAAATTAATTTTTCCCTTTTGATTTTTAATACATTTCTCTTGTTCTATTCAAAGACTGGTAGGGTGCCCTCTTAGTGATAATTTTGACCAGTCATTTTAAACTGCTATTCAAAACAGACTGAATAGTGTTTCACATGAGCATTTTTATTAAATTTCCCATGATGTTACTTATGATTAAAAAATAACTACTGTGGCAAAAAAAAAAAAAGAAAAGAAAAGAAAAAGAAAAAAGAAAAAGAAAATAAAGCCAAAGGAATATATAATCAAACATTTTATATCTTACTCAGAACAGATGAAATAAATCTAAATCCACTTATGTAAGTAAAGATAAATATTTGTAAGATGAGTTTCATTGATTAATACATTTAGCCATTCATTTCAGGCTTGGCTTATCCATTATGCTCAGTAGGGAGAGTGTAGGGGAGCCACAGCTCTCTCAGGGGCACACAAAACTGTATTCGTTTAAAGTCAGAAAGTAAAAAATGAACTTTTAGGTAAAAGGAAATGTTTTAATAGATAATATTAATATATTCATCTTTATACCCATGTGATTATAAAATAGAATAAAAAAAAAAAACTTTGTAAGTGGAAAAAGTGGCCCAAGAAGGCAAAAAATGCCCAGGGTCCATGCAAGATATGGGCATGATTCACTGGTCCAGATTCACTCACTCGAATAGGGTTTACTGAGCTCCCTGCTACTTGTCAGGGACCACACTAGAACTGATATATGTGTGGGGTGGGGAGAAAGTGGGGTGAAATGGTAGATTGGATGAAATGAAGAGGACCCAGCTTTTGTCTTCAAGAAACACATGAATTCCCAATGAGTGAAGAAAGTATGTGAATTGCTCTCTTCTTCTCCCTCTGCCTACCCTTCACCCCTCAAGTGGGTGCTCTTGCTCTCAAAAAAAAATGTGTGTGTGTGTGTGTGAATGGCTCATCAAAATGCAATGTGGGAAGTGGTGTTATAGATACAGACAAAGTACAAGGGCACCACTGAGAAGGCAGTAGCCAGCTCTGCCTTGTGGGCATGGTAGAGGGCAAGTTTCATATAGCATGTGGTAGTTACACCGAGGCTTAAGAAGTGAGCTGGCTTAATAAGGGGGGAATGTGGGGGCGATGTTCTTGACAAATGGATGGCATGTGCAAAGACCCTGGAGTGTGATAGACTCTGGTATTTTCCAGAAACTGCAGATAGTACCTTATTCCTGCACAGAGTATATTCATGTACACGGGGCACGGGGAGGTTGTAGGAAAGGTAGGTAGGGTGCCATCCTGGCCTTGCCAATGAGATTACATTGCATTTTATAGCACAGGGTCTATGTTTCTTCTCCTTGGCATTAAATACTTTTACCATTTGGCTCCCAGTGACAGTACCACCTCCTGAGACACTCTAAGAAAATGCTCTAATGCCAACCATCCAAGTAGACTTGCTTTCCTACTTCTACTCCTTGACACCTGTTCTCACACTATCAGCAAAGTACTCCGTCCATCTCTGACATCGTGGACTTCTGCCCGGAAGCCCGCTCTGCCCCACGCAGCACACTCACCAGGCCAACACTGAGAAAGATCTTTGGGATTATCTAGTCATTCACCTTCATTTTGCTGATAAAACTGAGGCCCAGAGAAATCAAGCGACTTGTACGCATTCCCGCAGGAAGCAAAATGAAGTGAAATTCGTCTGACTTTCGGTGGTACCAATTTCTGGAGCAACTATCTTCACCATACATTTGGTAATTAACCGTGTGCCATTTGACAGAGCTGGTGTCATCTTCAGTGTTTTGATTTTACCATTTGATTTGTTAATACTTTGTTATATATTCCCATCTAAATGCTATTCCCCTGTGGCCTGGAACTGCCTCTTCTCGTGATTTCTCTCAGGACGTAAAGCAGTAAGCCCTTAAAGAGTTAACCCTCTGATTTAGGTTTCTCATCATCATGATTTGCCTGTATTGAAGAGATTATTAAATCTATGGCAAGAAAGAAAGAAAAAAACCCAGCACCTGTCTTAATTTAGGTTTTCAAGGAGCAGAGCCTGTGACATAGTTCCTGTGCCCTTGATTTATTGAGTGTGCACTTCAGGAAAAAAAAACAAAACAAAAACCCGTGAGAGGGTGAGAATAGAGACAGGGTAAGAGCAAGGCCAGCCTTGGCCGCTTGATCTACTGGAAGGAGGGAGTTCTGAAGCATTAATCATTCCACAAGAGTTGTCCAGCAAGGGGCCGGACAAGCCTTTCCCATCTCCTTGCTCCAAGTAAGTCATTGTGGGCTGCCCCTGGGCTGGGGCCAAGAGGCGTTATGTGAGTGTAATTTCTTTAGAGGGGGGCTCTTGTCTGCTAAGGACGATTCTTGAAGTTGGGAGGTGGGTCGTTGTGAATCACGGTACACAGTCATCACAGCAGCCTGGGACTGGTGGACCCACTCCACAAAGGGAATCTGGACAGAGCACCCATACCATCTAGCCCCACTCTCACCTGGGGAACAAAAATTCCCAACAAACAAAACAACCCAAGAAAACAAAACAAAGAGTCCACATGATAGAGCCAAAGAACTGATCTTCTCCATCTGAAGGCTGGCCTCTTCTGATTATATCATGAATTTTCTCAACCTATTCCCATGCAGCTTTACCTGCCCTGGATGTCCATGTTGACTCTTACTCTCATAAAAACAGATTTAATGTACAAACAAATTATTCAATTCTTCTAATGGAGTGGCTTGCTATCTCAGAGGAATACAATCACCTCTGGGGGGGAAAAATGCCACAGATCATCAGAAATGAGATCACTTCCAAGGTTTTGAAGAAGAGATACTGTAGCTTTTTTATTCTGCCTCCAAATAGTACAGTGACTGAGGAAAGTGCCAAGCCTCCAAATTAATCCTCTCCATAACCCTCAGAAAAAAACACCAAATAATTTGCCTTACGGAGAATAAAAGCAACAAAAAACATAAAAACAAACAAAAAAGCAAACAAAAACAAAACAGTAAAAAGAAAACAAACCCAACTAAGGCCCATATAAATGGAGATTTTTCTTTAAGATCTCATCGGGCATAAAAATGTCTGTTAGGTGCAGAAGCACAATTCTGAAATCAAAACACAATCTGCCCAGCAGTGTGGGGTCTGGCTGTGTGTGTGGCAATTCCTAAAGACACCCTCCCTTTGAACCTGGAAAGTAATTTTGCTAGTGCTAATCTTAGTTTGAGCTTGGGAATTTGGATTCCATCAGGTCTCCGCTCCTGCAAATGGCCTCCGTGCTCTCAGTCCCATCGTTCTCAAAAATGGAAGCCCACATTTTACTCAAGCCCTGGGTACCTCCGTTTACTCTGGTAAATCTGTATTGCCTCCAATGGAGTCCGTGGCTCTGCATCTGACTTTGGGATTTTAGTAACCAAAGGGGGCTTTGTGCTTCCAAAAGCTGCGCCCAGTGACGTCAAGCAGCTAGAAAGCTGCCTAGACCCGTGATGTGGTTTCTTTCTCTATGGTCACCTGTACCTGTTGCTCCTGGGTTGATTCATGAGATTTTGGTAGCTTGTGTACCTTTCACACTGTGAGATTTCGAATAATTCAGCATTCTGTTGGAAAGACAGAGGGAGAGTTTCTCACAGATTTCCTTGTGCACCCTGAAGCTTAGCTGGGATCACAGCCCGTCGGCTATTTCCTTTATCAGACCCCAATCAGACCAGACGCCAGCAATCCCTGTGGCTTTGCACACGAGGTTATGAAGATAAATTTGGAGCTAATAACTACTACTAATAGTTTCTAAGAAAACTAGGGTCAAAACTGCCATAATGTCTACTTTTCTCTGGCAATTATACCAGCTACATTTTATTTAAAATGCAACAAACTCTTAATGCATTTGGCATAGAAAGAAAAAATGATTCACAAATGAACACTCAAAAATGTTTCTCTGGCCTGGGTGGCTCAGTGGGTTGAAGCCTCTGCCTTCGGCTCAGGTCATGATCCTAGGGTCCTGGGATCGAGCCCCGCATCAGACTCTCTGCTCGGCGGGGAGCCCGCTTCCCCCTCTCTCTCTCTCTGCCTGCCTCTCTGACTACTTGTGATCTCTGTCTGCCAAATAAATAAATAAAATCTTAAAAAAAAAATGTTTCTCTGAAAAACCATTTTGTCATGCAACCTCTATAATTATAATTCTTTAACCCTCAGGTTGTGTTAGAACCCAGGAGAAGTTAAATCAGCAGTCAAAATGTATACCAGCCCCTCAAAACATTCTTAGCTTTCACTTGGCTTTGCACAACTTTTAAATTAAAAAAAAAAAAAGAATCATTTAAAGTGGGTGACTTTTTCTGTAACTGATTACCAATAATAAATTATTCCCAATAACAAATTAATTTTTACCAATATCATAAATATTACCAATCAAATTACCAAAATCAATGAGCTTTAAATAGGAGGTTGTGGAGGAAAGGTCTTGGCTAGCCCCAGTCACGGAGGGTGGGGGACAGGAACAATATAAATGGGAGTTAGGGAAAGCAAACTATTTTGGTAGGAAGGTAATATTGATTTCGTATGTGGTATATTTGAAGTGATGTGGGACATCCAAGTGGAGACTCGGTTCGGAACTATGAGGAGCTGATGGGAAATCAGACGTGATGAAAAATCTGGGAGTCATTACCATCTTTTGAACCTGTGGATCTCTCATAAATGTCATGGATTTACTTGTCCCCGTTCACCTGTGTTTAAGAGAAAGACTGCTGGGAATCTAGAGGTTGCACGGGAGCCAAGTGAAGACAGGCCTGTCTGGATCATTGAATGACAGCCCCATCAGTACGTCCTTGAGGGCCAGGGGATCGCAGCTGAGTGACCCCTGCAAGCCCCACTCTATATGCTAATGCTTTTAATGGGTTTGTCCTGATGAGAATTCAGAAGTTAGAAATTGGCCAATTTTCGTTCCCATTCAACTGATAAGGGTGGTCAGTGAGATACTTCAAGCCCCAGGAGATTATGGGTTTTGGCTTCGCTGCCCACATGTCTAAAGGAGACCACAATTTCTGATAATTTCTTCTCCCGGAGAAAGGGAATGGGGAAACTGTTAGTCTGGACCTAATTCTGAACCACAAGGGGGAATTGGTTGATGAAGTGGAAGTGATTGAAACTGAGGGGGAAAGTGTCCATGGCATGTCATCTGAAAGTGACAACCAGGAGTGAGGAGGGCGGGCCTTGGCAGATGGGTTTCCTGGCTCTCAGGAGACTGGCATCTTTAAAGGACAAGAGAACGTATAGGCCTCGTTCCACAGCAAAATTTTGAAAGGGAAAGAATGTTAGGGAGAACTGGAAGACATTCAAGAACAGGACTCTGACTATGCAGTTTCTGTTTCTTCCCTCAGCTTCGCTGAGGCGTAATTGACAAATAAAACTGTAAGCTGCGTAAAGTGGACAGTGGGATGATTTGATACACGTGAACATTGTGAAAGGGTTTCCCCCATCAGGTTAATTAACATATCCATCACCTCACATATTTACCTTCCCTCCCCCTCTTTTTTTGACCGAGAATATTTAAGTTCTATTCTCTTGCCAAATTTCAATTATGCAACATGATATTATCAACTGTACTCACTGGGTTAGACCCTCAAACTTTACTCATCTCTCTGAAAGTCCTATCAGCTTCTCCCTGTTTCCCCCACCATCCAGACCTAGGCTACTGCTTTTCTACTCTGTTTCTATGAGCTCAACTTTTGTTCTTTTAGATTCCGTATATAAGTGATACCATGCGGGATGGGTCTTCCTCTGTCTGGCTTATTCCACTTAGCAAAATGCCCTTCAGATTCGTCCATGTTGCCATAAATGACAGGTAATAAAAAAAAGAAATGACAGGTAATATTTCGTTATGTATGTGTACACACACACACGTAAATACATGTGTATATCTCACATTCTCTTTATTCGTTTATCTGTTGACTGCTTCTTGGGTTCTTTCCATACTTTGGCCATTGTGGATAAAACTATGCAGTTTCAGATGATCTTAGAGTATAAAAAAAGGGAAGACTTTATTAATCAGAGAACAGAAAATTTCTGAGAAGCCCAAATTTTCGTGTACCAGCTTTTAATTAAAGAGGCGTAATTTATCCAAATAAATGAAACTTTGGTTCTCAGGATACTAAGATTTGTTTAGTTAGACTGAGGCTTCTGAAGTATTTATTCTACTCTTGTTATTTCTCTTGAGGAAGACTGAGCCCAGCGCTGCTCCAGGAGTGGTGCAGGTCAGTTTCTCAGTGACCCACCATGACTGCAACCTGATTTTTGTCATTCTTCGTCCAGGCCTCTCTCTACCACGTGTGGGTTTCTGAATGACGGCCTGAGAATTCCAAGGGTTCCAAAAGCCTTGCTGGAGTGGAAGGGCCCCTGGGTGAGCAGGGTTCTTGTTGGTTCCCACCACCCTCCTCCCCAATCCTGCTTTCAACAAAAGAGTTTATGCCCCTTTCTGTCTTATAAATATGTGACAAGGTATGATTTAATTTTTAAAGGCGGTTCTCCTAAAATCTTTGAAAACCTGTACCACCCTCCGGTCATTTCATTGGTTATGATTCCGCAAATGAAATACTGAACCAGAATCTGTGTGTTCAAACCATGATTAGGATGGAGGCTCAAATAAATGTACATTTAAAACATTAAATACAAATATTTCTAAAAAAAATGCTAGGGCATATAAGCAAAGAGGAGAGAGGGAGCCGGATCTATAAGAAAGCTCCAGAAGCCTCGAGCTAGGAATTGATTGGAGTTTCTAAAAATGGCAGGAAAAATGCGTTTCTTAAAATTATATTTGGAAGATGATGATCAAGGACCACAGCTTTGCTAAATTTTGTTTTGTTTTGTTTTGACTCGGTTCTGATAACGGGAGTTAATCTCCCTGGAAGTTCTACCGCAGTCTAGGCATCTAATTTTAATCGCAAATTTAAAAATTTTAAAAATATTTAACCACGATTGACCCTAAATGTAATGGATTATAATCTGGCAGCCATTTAGCCAAACCCTTTTGAAAAAGTAAGACTCAGCTTTGATATTCATGGTCAAGCATTTGGCTGGAAAATGCGCGAAGCTTGGCACGAGTCCTCAGGTGCTCTATTTCTGTCCCTCCCCTTCCTCTACCTTCCCCGGTTTCTCTTGTGTGCGAGGCTGATGGAGTTCATGGCGGCCTTCAGATTTGGGGCTGCTACGCCCGGTTCACGGCAGCCTGTTTCTCTTCTTTGGTTCCTGCTGCATAGAATTCTTCCTGGGCACTTCATGACCGGCCCCTTTCTTGTTTTCTGCTGAATCGGCTTTGTGCAGAGGTTGGATCGTGTCAAGCCCTTGTGTTACCTGGGTGCCTCCAAGCTTCTTGCTCAGCAACTCCTGAACCTGCTCATGTTTATTTAGAAAATAATTTAGGTTCCGCCAAAGAGAAAAGATTGTCTTCTGCGACATTGGCCAGAGGAGTCTTGAGAGAGAAGAGGGTTGGATTCCTCCGAAAGAAAAGGGGCGTGGGCCCTCCAGGCCGTCTGCAGCTGGGCATCTGGGCCAGGGGGTTCCATGTCATTTTTTCCAAGATTGTCCTTCTGCCCCTTGCTCTGAAGTGGTGCCTGATGGACTCAGAGGCTTGCCTTGCGTGAAATGAGGCCTGCGGCATCTGGATGCATGTGCGCTTTTCATGCTTTTGTGTATTTCGCTCCTCTGGCTCTGACTCTGCCCGTGACCTCATTCATTTGACTCCCAGTTTTCTCCTCTGAAATGTTTAATTCATGCAGCTCATGACCTTAACCTGATCTAATATCTGCAGCCTCATCACCCTATGCTCTGGCCACACTGAATTAACAACTGATCACTAAACCTGCTAGACCTTGGTGTAATTGGGCATCCTTGAGTGCTTTCTCCTTGCCTCAAACACCCTGCTCCCTGCCCTGCCGGGCGGGTGGACTCTCAGATGGCTGCCAAGAGCCTATTCCAATGTCTCTCCCTTTGTGAGGTCTTTCTGAGTCCCTCAGGCAGCACCCATTCCCATTTTGATCTGTCCCAACGTTGGACACGTTTCTTCTGTTTGTTTATTCAGTCGCTGATCCAACGGGTTTTATTAATCACCTCCTGTGTGCCAGCCCAGCTAAGGCGCCAGAAACAGAGTGGGGAATAAGGCAGATACGGTCTCCAAGAACAATGGTGATCACAGGCACGGATGATTTTAAAAGTATCAACAGTTGAGTTAGTATGAAGGAGTGTATTGCATATAGGAATCTCTCTCAGAGACACCATGTGATTTGGGGCTTTGAGAAGGCCTCTTTTGGGAACGAATGTTTAAGTTGAGAGTTGAACCCAGGGTGTAGGCAGAACAGTGTACGCACCTAGATACATCCATATGTAGCACCTGACACTCACTCTGTTAAAGCTCGAGCAGCAGATGAAGGGCAGAATGTGCTATATGCCCGGAGTGGCAGTTTGGGGACTTCCTTCAAGTTTAATTTCTAGTGACTCATTTTTAACTGCTTAAGGGTTCTATGATAGTGACATAAGCTGAATGTCCGTTTATGTGTATATATGCCTCTTCAGAAAGAATTTCATTAATATACAAACATAGATGCCACATGACCTTGAAAACTGCCACATGTTAGGCCAGTTGAAAGAACCTACAACCCATGGAAACTGGGTTTGTAACAGACCCTGCTAAATCCAGATCCTCATTTCACACCAAAGGGCTGACTCTCTCCCAGCTTCTGGGAAATCTGCTCCCGGAAGGCCTCAGTGGTCAGCCCTCTCTGTGCAGTGTCCTTGGCTGAAGAGAGCAGTCTCACTCAAGGTCTCCGCGCACCCCCCTACCCCCTTAGCATACAACAATTGGTCTATGGTGAGAAGCAAGGGTATAAAGGCCCAGCCCCCTCATCCCAACTAAGTTTAACTCTGAAGGGACCATGTGAAGGCCAGAGCTCCCCATTTAGTTGCTTGACTGCCTCGTTTCCCCCTCTGCCCAATGTGGCTTCCTTCTCTTCTGTCACAGATGATATTCCAACAGCATTCCGGAATAAACTTCTTGGACCCTAGTCTATCGCAAAGGTTGCTTCCCCGAGAAACTGGCAGCATGCTCAGGGGACCCAATAAATAGCACCTTTCTTGCCTGCATAGATTCGGAGCATATCCAAAAATAAGACAAAAGAATAAAAGAGATTGGAAACCAAAATACCATTGTTATTACTGATAAAACTGATGTTGAAAATGGGGTGTATAACTATGGGCTGGGCTGCCTCATCCTGAATAATAGATTTAGATCCATTTATTCCCCTAACTGCACAAGGCTGGGTGAGACAGAGCCCACAGAGACAGAACCCACTCCTGTAAACGCACAGCAAGGAGGAGCATTGAGACGGAAGGAAGGGGCCGGACGATGCCTGCTCAGATCTTGCTCCGTGCTTGCCCTTGGAGAGGAGTGAGATGTGCATAAAGAAGCCAGAATGGTTACCCTGGTGGCATTCCCTCCCTGCGAGAGGAACACTGGGAGGGCAGCAGTTCCCCAGCCCTTTCCTCCCATAGCACAACCAGAGAATCAAGCTCCTGGTTTCAGGAGCAGGAGAGGTCAGAGTTCTCGAGTGCCTGGGAGACCCTCAGTACAGGGCAACAGATGTGCGTTTTGACACTTGCCTCTGTTGTTGTTCAAAAGAAATGGTGGAATTATCTACTGCATTCCTAAGAATGGAAAGCACAAAGTCAAAGAGAATTTTCAATGCCAAGTCCAAGGCTCCAGGATGAATTCCTCTGCTACTTGTCCTGAGCTGAGCTGCTCCTGCGTCCATTTTGATAGGAACTATTTTCAGGGAGGAGAACTGACATACATGAACACATATTCACACAGGTAAAAAAAAAAAAAAGTGCTTATTTTATGTAGGTATCAATACACATGGCAATATATATGGGAACAGAGAAAGAAATAAGAAAGACTAGCTTCTATTTTTTTCTCCCAAATTTCGATTTATTATAAAATAGTAAATTTATTTTATTATAAAAATAATAATATTAAAGAAATTTTAGGAGAAAACAATTGTGTTTTACTATGATTTTATCACTGCAACATGTTTTGCATTTTCATCATGTTTTGTCCATAAATATTAGTATTTTTGCATACACACAATTTAGAACATTTTCCGTTTTGCTACTTGGTCTTTTTAATGATCACTTTTAATGCTACATTAGTATTCCATCTCGTTAATTTACTATAATTTATTTAACTATTCCCTTCCTACTGGATATTTAAAGTGTTTCTAAATTTTGCAATGATAAATACCCCTGCTTTTAAAATTAGCAGACACAAATATAATGCAACAAGTAATTTTAAAAACTACTCACTTCCATAATTTTTACAAATGCACAAGCCATAAATACATCTGAAATCTCAGAATAATGAAGTTTTGAGCTCTACTTTTAAAGAGGGGAGAGGCCTGTGGCACCTGCTTCTCCTCACTCTTCGATCTCTCTATACCATGCTGAGAATGTGGACTCCTTCATGGAAACTTTTTATCTGGAAGGCTTGGTAGAATGTCACCTGCATAGTAGGCATTCAAGAACTGTTGCTGCGTAACATAATTTAATAATAATAATAATAGAATATTGGGAGACAAGAACAATGACAGACAAATCTAGATGGTCCTGGAGGCAAATTTTCTTCCCGTTTAGGTAGCTTCGCAGAGAGCTGTTTCGATTTAATCAGAGAAAAGACATTTGTTGGTGATCCTGCCAGCCAAAGCTGTTCAAAGGGACCTCAGAATAAAGACCTTGACCTCGGTCCATATACTTCTCAACAATGTTTCTGAGCCTGAAGATCCTTCCCTACCCTTCTTAGAGATCTTACTTAGAGAAGCTAGGTGTTCTTCAACTCTTCCTAGGCTAACCTATAAACATGTACCACAGTGTGGGACAAAGCTTGTTCTGTCTTGCTATGCTGCTGGGAGCAAGTCCAGCCTGCTGGCTGAGGCAGGCCCTGCTTCACTGGAACCTTGTTGTTTTCATACAAACATATTTATGGACTAGACATGGATTCAGGGAACAGTGTGCACTCTGCCGCTTATCTGCTTCTAAGTATTTTCCAGATAAACCCCATATATTATCTGTGCACTGGGTGCCATTAGAGACCCCCTTGTATTACAGAGAGAGAGAGAAATAAAGCCATAGAAGAGAAATAGTTGCACTTGAGAGATCGGTTCAGACAAGAATCAGATCTAGAGACAAAAAAGAAAAACCAACAAAATCACGGAAAGGAGAAAGATAATCCTATAAAGATACTAAAATTAGTGAGGGTTGAAGCTATGCCAATAGGTAGCAAGACTTGGGGTGTGGTATTTGTGCCAAGCTGGACAAATGGAGAAATAAAATGGAATAAAAAAATACAGAAACATACCAACACAATGTATGGCCACCTACTCTATAACCAAGGGGCCATTGCAGTTCGATAGAGGAAGGACTGGATCTATCAGTAAAGGGTGAAATGGGATATTAGTGTGGAAAAATAATCTATGTGAGACAGATGGACCTAGATTGAAAGATAAAGCAATAAAGTTTCTAGAAGAAAACACAGAAGCATGTCATGACCTTGGAATAGGCTTTCGTTTCTTAAAGAGGACACAAAACTCACTAACCATAAAAATGACTGATGCATTGAACTTCAATAAAATTTAAGACTCTTTTAATCAAAAACACCATTAAGAAAGTGAAAATGCAGGCCACAGAAAGAAGAAATTGACAATACATAGTTGAGTGTTCAGTTAGAACTTGTATCCATGATGCATTATAAATTCCTTCAAATTCAATTTAAAAACAGGGACAGACAACCCAGTGAAGGGTTGGACAGAAAAATTAAACAGGCACTTCACAAATGAGAATACTGGAAAGGTCAAGAGGGCTACAAAACCTTGTGCAATATCATCCGGAAAATGCCAATCAAAACTACAGTGAGATGCCGCTACACGCCATGACCGGTACAGCTAAACAGACTGATGATACCACGTGTTGACAAGGATGTGGTGTAATTGAAACACATTAATTTTTTAATGGGAATGTAACTTAGTACAACCACTTAGGAAAATTGCTTGGCAATATATTTTGAGTCTAAAGCTGTGTCTATTTCATGACTCAACAATTCCAGTCTTCATTAAATGCCCAGAGACTTTACTGAGTTAATAGGACATGTACTGTCATGAACTATGCTGTTCATAGCAGCTCTAGCATTCTCATATCATCCTCCTCCTCCTCATCAAACCAAAACCAACCCCAAGTCCATCAACTGCCAACGGATAAGCTGCAGTATATTCCTACAATATAATACTACATAGCAATCAAACTATACGCAATTGCTACCTGCAACACCATGAATAAGTAACACGGATACAATAATGAGGGGAAGAAGCCAGATACAAAAGAATATGTATCTTTGTATATCATCGTTTATCATCGTGTATAATTGTGTATCATTGTATATCAACTGAGGTTCGAGAACAGGCAAGACTAACTTAGGGTGACAGAAATCAGAATGGTGACTATCTCTGGGGGTGGACTAGTGACTGTGAAAGGGCATGAGGGAGACTTTGGTGATGAGGGAAATGTTCCATATGTTCATCTTGGTGGTGATTATGTAATGTATGAGTAAAAATTTATTGTCCTATTACTTAAGATTTTTGTGGTTACTGTATTTATGTTATACCTCAACAACAATAACAAAAGTTGTAGGTTTTTCTTAATCACATATTATAAATGTTCATTAATGCAGAACACCAAAGATGGAAATTGCCTGCCTTGTTCTGATCCCCATCTAAAGATACCACTGCAGAACATAGCAGCTACTTGGGTGTGCCGGTGAAGTAGCAGGTGATTCAGGGAAGATAACTTGCGGCTTAGTCAAAAACTTGCCTGTAAAAAAAAAAAACCATAAAACAAAACAAAAAAACAAAACAAAACAACACAACAACAGCAAAAACAAAACTTGGTTGTGCCTATAATGAACTACTGATCCAGACCAAGTCACTCTCATTGGCTAGAGTCCCAACAAATCCAGAGGGTGGGGAGTTACTGGGTACATAATTTTAGTTAATGTCTGACTCTGACCTCTTCTCCCTCTGTCATTAGGACTATGCCGTCTGCTCACCTTTGCCAGATTGCTGCTACCTCCAACTCCAGCCCCAAGTTCACAAATTCAACCGATAGCTCTACCGACAGATTCCTCAGTGAATTCCACATACCGTCTTCCTTCCAGCCCCCATGTACAGTACGGGTGTTATATTCTCTTCTTTTAATATTGTTTAACCATCTGTTAACCCAGCCTTCTGCCCAAGGGGATTTGTGGGGCAGAATGATTTGAAGTTTCTGCCGAAGTGCTTTACAGTTGGGGATAGTCCATTAATTGTTGATTTTGTTTGTATTCAGCATTCTGCTTCTATCTGTGGTCTTAATTGATGTGAATGTGCCCAGGGGGTTGCGTTGGACCCAGCTGTATAAATCAAACAAATAAATAAATAAATGAATGAGTGAATAAATAAATAAACAAATAAAAAATGAAGTAAATCTCCCCTGGAATAAATCGTTAACACAGCTTTCTCAATCTCCATCCCCCCAACAGTGCTTGTAAATGTGCCCTGGGGCTTATTTGTGAGAAATGTATCCAAAGTTTACAGACATAAATAATAAGCATCCACAGCTAAAGATGCAATCACAAAACCATCTACACCCATTCACCGTAGCACGGATGCTATGGGGAGATTTGGAACATTTCCTTTCACTTCGTTTCGTCACCCCTTTATTTCAGATCGTCCCGAGATTGCCATTTCCTCTGATAGTTTCTTTCGCAGGTAAAACAAAAGCAAAACAAAATGAACAGGTGAAAAGTTAAAGGAAACAAAATCTCAGTGGAGCAGTCCCATCCATGGGGCAATGGAAAATTTGTAAGAAGTGATTTTTTTCTCTACCAGGGGAATGGCTGAAATCTACCACCATTCAAGTGTAGGCTACTGAGTGGGCCCAGCGTGGAGTGTGAACAAATACAATGAAACAGAGGCTTTCCACATGCTTTGGGGCTTCTGGCCCCACCAGAACAAGAAGCCCGGTCAGTGGCTACTCCCTGAACTTGCACCCCAGAATGAGAAGCGAGGTGAGGTCGTCAGACCCTTCTGGTCCTCAGACCCCGGGGTGAGAAATAAAGGTTTGCTATTGTGAACCACAGATGTGCAGGAGTGTGTTTGCTGCAAAAGCCACCTGATGTGGAGACCCTGGCTTCTGCAATTTTCCAGAGAGGGTCTCATGAAGCCTCAGAATAAGTAGTTTTGCTTATGGCATCTGATATCCACTGTCCCTCCCTGGGGTTGGTCACGCTTTGTTTCTGGAGGAAAGTTCTGACTGTTAGAATCCTCTTTAAGTTGATGGCCGTATGTTGGGGAGGAAGTTTCGTTGTGAAGAACCTGGGCTTTGAAATCTGACAGGACTTTGAAGACTGGGCTATCACTAACTAGCTGTGAGACCTTGGGCACTGAACCCCAACTTCCTGATGTGGTAGAATAGAAACACTACTACACTTCAGCTGAGTCAGTGGGGTGGTATATAACGCCTGACACCCAGTAAGGACTCAAGAAATGGCTCTCACTCTTCTTCCCTTGGACTTCATAATCTAACCCATCTTCTATAGCATGAACATCCAACTATCAGCACACCCTTTTTCAGCCACTGTTTTTGTACAATTGGTTCTTTGTGCCTTTGTTTAATTTTGTCCAGATTAAATCTGTTCTGGCTAGGTGTGGCTCACCAGGCCAGCCGGTGACTAGCTTTTCGGATCCTAATTCTACCACCTCTCGTATTCCCTGTAACTCTTGGCTTTGACTCAGCCACAAATTTGATCAGTATGTTGTCCATTTCCTCATCTTAATTGTTAATAAATATACTGCAGGTGTTTCATTAGACAGGCTCTCGGAGTCCTTTGGAGTTGTAAGCTCACATGCGTTCACGCAACACTCAGATGTTCAAAGAAAATGTGGTTTCTTTATTTCCAATAACTAATCTAATCTTCCTCACGAGCTTCTCATCCCAGTGTGTTACAGGTAAAAATAGCTTTATTTTAAACTTTCTCAGTTTTTATGAGTGTAAGTGGTCTTGTTCTGAGCTCAGTCTGGAGGCTATGAATTCTCAGACTTTCAGATTTGTGGCTCTTCATTCAGGTGGCACCTGGGTAGCTTATGTGGCCTTGCAGAGTTGGGTTAAAAGGCTTGGAGCCTCCAAACCTCATGCTGGTCCTTGGGCTGTTCTCTCCAGTGGTGGTAGTTGGGGGTGGCTGTCCACTGAGGTGTGGGTTGGTGTCCATACCTAAGTTAATGGCTGATGCAACTCAGTTTCTCTTCTCCTGCATGGTTAAGACTCCCAGAGAGCTTGGTCACCTCCCTTGTCAACTTGGAGCCATTTTACTTCACTCCAGCTCTGTGTACCCTCTAAGCTCTGGCTCGGACTCCCTCTGGGTCTCAACTTTAGAGGCCTGTATGCTGTGGTCACAGGGTCACTATGTCCCTGTTGCTCAATCCCCAGCCAGATTTTAAGCTAAGGTCTAAATCCCTTATCAGAGAAATTAAAGAAATGTTCATTAACAGCTGACTAGAGTAGATTTGATGTCCAACTGTGCCATTTATCAGCTTAGTGACCTAAGAAAAGCTATGTACACTATTTGCTCCTCTGTCAAATGGGGTTGTTAATAATACCTACCTTCTGGATAGGAGCCTTATGAGCATTCCAGGAGTTACTACATGGAAAGCGCTTAGAATTGTGCTTGGTAAGCACAGGGTACGTGCTTGGTGAGTATTTCCTAGTAGAAAATGAGGAAATAGGATGTAGCAAGTTATTTAACCTCTCTATGCCTAAGTGTTCCCATATGTAAAACAAAGATCATAATAACTCCCTCATAGCTTTCCGTGAAAATTAAATGACTTAATATGTAAAGAAATTAGAACACAGTTTGGTACAAACATAAGCCTTATCGTTATTCTGCTGTCTTTCCCAGGCCACAGAAGAGCCCGTGGCAACTCATTTCACTCTCCAACTCAGCCTCACTCTCTGTGCACCCATGCTGCAGCTGGCCGGCTCTTGAGAACGGGACAAAAGCCCCTTCTCTGTGTGGATTCAGCTTTCCCCTCAATCTGCCAGGTGTCACTCCCCTCTGAGACATCCTCCTCAGTCATGCATCTCCTGGGCCACTTCTACTCTCTGCCTCCTGTTCCCCTTTGCCACCGACCAGACGGGATAAGCTCTCCTCTTCATTCTTTTTCTGGAAGGCACCTACCTTATGTCAACTTTATTGTCAAGTCGCTCGTGTCTGTCTCTGTTTGTTGGTTAATTAAAACTTAATAAAATTAGGATTTCCCCTTTCTCTATATACAAATTTGATTCTCAGGCCTGTTTCCAGCCTGCTGACTCAAAACAGAAACCAGCTTTGAAATGATGGCCCTCAGGTGGATAAATATCATTGATTCAATGAGGGGAATTCATAAGACAACAGGATAAATGGAAGATGAAAATATATGTGAAAGTATTTTTAAAATATCCCTGTATGACTGACCACGATGTCACTTAAGGAGCCTTCTGACATCTATTTTCTAGCTGCTGCTGATCACTGCTTGGGAAATGTGCCCTAGAATGGCTGACCAAGGAGAGGGGTGAGGTTTATAGTCGCAGGGTATCTGGGGACCACGGTTTATTTCCTGTTCCTGCCATAAAGAAACTGAAACTAATATTGGGTACCTGATTGGTGTCAGGCACTATACTCGGGGTTTTACACATATTCAGTAATTCAGGATCATGCATTGAGTCCCCTATACATCCCACATGAGTTATAAAGTAGTAGGGATGTAGTGATGAGAAAGGTATGTTCCCATAGAACTAACAATAGCTCAAATGATTGTTTTTGTTTACAGAATGAAGGGATGAATGAATGTTAAGTGAAGTTCATTGACTTGGTTAATTTCACGGAGTCCGTCTGACTGCGAGGTCCGTGCTCTTTCCACAAGGTGTAGCAGTAAGCTTGACTATTGCACCAGGTTGACACAGACTCCAGGGACTTATGTTCTGGAATCTATGGAAGAGTTAACTAAGAATTGAAAAAAAAAAAAAAAAAAAAAAAACCAAAACCTCCAAAATTGAATGCAAAATTATGCTTCTGTGTTGATATATGTTTTTTTTTTTGTTTTTGTTTTTTGTTTTTGTTTTTTTTCCTGAAGACAGGGTCTCTAGCTTTGATCAGATTCTCATGGAAGCTTTGTTAACACAGAGGTGCTTTTCCCTGGGCTGTTTGTGGATAACTTCCCCTTGGCCTTACCACTGTTCTAAATGGGTATTTTCCCAGGCCCTCTGGAAAGCACAGCTCCAAGCAAACGAGCTTGCTGGACAATAATGGAGAAGCGCAGAAGGTGGGGAGAAAGTGGCTTCAGAAGTTAATGTTCAGATGAAGCCCTGAGTCTTTCATACAGTCCTATGCCCCCCAGCAAAAGGGCAGGGCGGCCCCTTGTCTTCCACATGCCACCTACTTGAATGCTGCCCTCGATGCTCACTGGAGCCCGGTCCCCCTCCGTAGACAACTGCCGACGTGTGTGGTAATTTGCAGCGATGATGAAAAGAATAGTCGCACTGCCTTTGTGTCCTCTTCAGGCTGGCTCTGGCCTACATCCTGGCAACCTCATGACACGCGTGAATGAGACTCATCGGAAAAAAGAAAGAGGGTATGTCTGGGGCAAACAACCAGGGGCAGTTGGCTGCTGGTTCTCCTCATGTTGCCAACACCTGCCTACTCAGCATGTGAAAGAGATTACCCACACTCTCTTCAGTACTATTCTTTCTGTGGACTGGTATCAGGGACTACTCAGGGAGGTGGAGGGAATAATCATTTCTGTTCTGAGGTGGGGCAGCCATGTCTGTAAGCTTCCAGGTGGAAACAAAACACCAGAGCCAATTATATACCCCTGGGTGCCCTGCCAGGAACCCTACGGTGACTCGTTTATTATTATCATTAGACTTTACATCTTCCTGTTTCTTCCTTCCCCAGAAGCCTAAATATTCGTGGGTCATCTTCATGCGTTGCCAACTGACTTGTGACATTGTCTATAATATTTTTTAATCCAGATGTTTTATCCCTTGAGTGCTGAATATAATAGTTTGGTTGGATAACTTTTAAAAACGATACTTCTGTAGTCTTCTCCAAGCACCTCTAAATATAGAGGACAGCAACAACAAAACCTTCATCT
Organism: Martes martes; assembly: GCF_963455335.1. Lineage (NCBI taxonomy): Eukaryota > Metazoa > Chordata > Mammalia > Carnivora > Mustelidae > Martes > Martes martes. The sequence goes on from NC_137891.1 coordinate 122,071,439, forward strand.
CTTTTATTCTTGGAAATATGATTTAACCAAGCCAATGTTTATTGTAGCATAAGATCTAGAAACAATTAGAGATGTCACATATATTTGCATTTTTGATGACATTTGCAATGTAAATGATAGAATAATGGAAGACTTTGGGAGAGACATTTGTTCCCCTCTGTGCCCCGTGTACATCTTTCCCACAGAGGACACTGATTTAAGGAAAGCAGCTCCAAAAACAGAATAGATAATAGAGGTGAGAATGTTATTTTAATTTTAGATTTATGCATTTCTCTTTTATTGGATGAGGTAGAAAGGCATAGAATAAATGTCACCCAAATGACAGGTGTTAAATCCTCTTAACGTGTGTGTGTGTGTGTGTGTGTGTGTGTGTGTATTTGTCTGAGTATGTGTCAGTGGTGGGGGGTGTCTTTAGGGAGGTCTCAGGGTGTCTATGGCTGTTCTGTGTGTGTCTTTGGATGCATGTCTGTGGCTGTTCAGGTGGTAAGGGGATGGGTCTTGGGGAGCATCTGGGGGAATTTTTTTTCTGGGATATCTGTGTGCACTGATGGTGGTGGCATTTTATGTATATGTATTTTTTTTCTATGGGTGCATGAGTGGGTGCTTTTTGGGGAATGAGAATTTAAAATCAAAATCTCTTATAATTACAGGGAGCTTTGCAGGTCATCGAATGCAACAACTGATGTAGAAATCTGTCTGTTGGGAAGACAGAAGATTAAGCTGGAATAAATGACCAAAAGGTCAGCACTACTCAGTGAATGGATATTTGATAAACACCAACCGTATATCAGGCACAAATCTTGACAAGGCTGATGCAATGATGAATGGAGTAGTCCCGGGCATCAGGAAAGTTTATAATCTAGGGAAGAAGACAGTTATTCAACAAAAAAAATCAATTATTTAATTTTGTGTCTGAAGTGCCATGGAGGAAAAGTACGATATTCTAAGGATGCATATAAGAGGAGACCCAACTAAAGTGGGATTAGGAAAGCTTAACGAAAGGACGTGACGTTTAAATCGAGAAATCTCCAGTCACGCCACATGGCAGTGTTGTTCAATGCCTTCTCTCTCTCTCTCTCTCTCTCTCTCTCTCTCTCACACACACACACACACACACACACACCCATGGGAGTGGTGACCAATGCCGCTGTAGCCCCTGCCCCTGATAGTGGGAATCAATGCCCCCCCATCCCGCTTGCCCTCTGCATTATGGTCGCAGTGTTCCATGCCAAGTCCTCAGTTACCTTCTGCCCCCCACACCCGAGTATCCATCTTCTTTCATCATCTAAGTGAAGAGCTTAAATGTCTTCAGGGTACCCTGAATGCCAAAGCAAATGACAAGCTAAAAATTCACAATGGAAGTTGATTTCTTGTTTATGCAACAATTCAAAATAGGCGGTCCTGCTTCGGGCGCTCTCTTGAATGGCTCGCCTTTCACAGGAATGCAGGCTCAGGTTCCTTCCATATTAAGCTTCTGCCCCCTCAGAATTCTCCGCTTTACCTGTAGGCAGAAGACAAGGACCGAGAATGGTGTACGCCTGCAGGAGTTTTGTGGGCTGAGCCTTGGAAGGGAGCACATCCTGTTGGCTCAGGACTCCTAGGCCAGAATTCAGTCACATGCCCTAGGCAACTTCAGGGAAGTGTGCGGATATGGCCGAGCTGCCTGCACAGTAGGAAGAGAGTTTGGGTGACTACTTGGCAGTCTTCACCACACTATGGCTGTTTCTGTGCAATGCCCCAGGGAGACTGTAGCAGCGCCATCAGTCTGGAATGGAGAGCCGGGTGTCCACTTTTTAGCAGGGGGCAGTGGATGACACGGGAAATCACAGGCAGATAAAATGACTTTTGGTGCACTAAGACCTGAACTAATTGCTATGACAGTACAGATATTATCTTATCTTTCAAAGGACTTTTATTCTGTTCTGTACCTTGTAGACATTAAAATCTTTGGAGGGAAAGCATAATCATTTGTGTTTCAAAATTGTGATACATCTGAGAATCTGCTGGGGAAAAAATCCACTACAGATAAAGTTTCTTTTTCTTTTTTTTTAAAAGATTTTATTTATTTATTAGAGAGAGAGAGTACAAGCTAGGGGAGCGGTAGAGAGAGGGAGAAGCAGGCTCCCACTGTGCAGAGAGGACATGGGGCTGGATCTCAGGACCCTGGGGTCATGACCTGAGCTGAAGGCAGACGCTTCATCGACTGAGCCACCCACACGCCCCCAGATAAAGTTTCTATATTAATATTCCACGAGTTATGTTATAAATCCTAATATCAAGTCACATCCTACCCATTTCTCATCTCTCCCTCTCTTTCTTTTTTCCCTGTTTATCAGGATCTTGGCATACATACAAACCTTTCCTCCATACGTCTGGTTTAAAAGTATTTCAAAGAAATATTGAAATGTTGATAAATAGCCATGACCCTCAGAAGGAAGATGCCTTGTTCTGATAAGCAGCAGAATTTCCATGCGCTCAACTATTAGGTGGCACAGTATTTAATAAACTATTTAATAAACTATAGTTAACAAACCATAGTTTATTGTTTAACATGATAATGTCATTGCTAAGAGAGAAAACAAATTCCTCTCAGAGCACCTGGAAAACAGCATTCATTCTTCAAGTATCAGTTCCTTGTCTCTTTGTCAAACCTCTTTTGATCCATTGGACCAAGTTGAGCATTCCCTCCTTTGCGCCTGCATTGTTTCTGGAACTTGTGGGATTGTAATGATTTATATCTGTATTCACAGTCAACACCGGAGCTCTCTGATAACAGGGAACGTGTTCTTATTCCCCATTTAATATTTCAAATTCCTCCTTTGAGGAATGATTCCCTTTTCAGACGACTGTTGCAACAGGGGCTCAGGAGATGTTTAAGGAATAAAGAAGCGAGCTGGTGAACGCAATAGACCGGTTTACGTGTAGCTTTAATTAGAGCACCTCAAATGTTCAGCCCTGCACCTGCCTTCTCCAGGCTCCCTCGTTTCTCTGGGTGCTGGAGCTGAGACCAGAGCAGCCGCAGGTTTCCCGAGCCAGCTGGTAGACCTGCATCCCTGGCCTGCCTCACCTGTGCAAACAAACACGCTTACAGCAGCTCTGCGGCCGCTTACATGGCCCCACCTGGGAAACCATGTTCCAGAGGTTCGGCTTCACTGGGAGGACATCACGGCAAAGAAGAATGCAGGGAGTGTGGCCTCTTGTCTGAAGATTTTGCTTTCAAGAAAGTCAGTGAAGTCTTGCCAGATTTGCATGGCTTCTACCATAAAAATAGTAACCCCCAGCATAGGATATTGTGAGAATGAATCCACATAAAAGTTTAGCATAAAACTTGGCGTAAAGCGCTCATTCTGTCAATGCTGCCCGTTCTCCTTCTGATGCTGTCACCACTGCTTGCTTTATCTTTTTAACATAGGTGTCAGGTCAACATCTTTCCAATCCAGCACACCCTGATTCTGGAGAAGGGGGAGAGGGGAGTCAGTTTCCTCCATCGTGGTCCATCCGGTTTTGTGAGCATTGGTTATTGGCCGCATAAAGAGCTGGCGTTCTTTATGTACTACGGAGAGGTCCTCTTCTTAACAGGAGGAAGATCTCAGCTTCCTGATAGCCATCCATTGGACCTCCCATTTAATACGCTGAAACAAGAAGTTGGCCATTCAGAATCCCATAAAGTGGTTGTCCCTGGGTAGTCTGTGATTGTGTTGAAATATAGAAACTCTAGCAAGACCCAAAGTTAATAAAATTGTGGGACACATAAAGCTCTATGATGGATGGCAACCAATAGTCCAATACTGTTTTATTCTCTCTAATATACTGTTTCTCTGCAAAGGCCAAGAAATTAAAGAACAGTTTTATTCTCCCCTTCCAGCCTGTGCAGGGTAATTATGTATTATTAATAATGCAGCAGCACAAATGATATTAAATGAACTACATTTGTTAATGCAGATCTTATCTAACTGCTTTTTCCATCAGTGGACTGTTTCTCATCAGGGGGCACTAATTAGCTGTAATATGTAGAAAGATGGGACAGAAATCCAATCAGATAAATGGGATCTATTTGGAGAGATCCAGGAAGGAGGAAGAAAGGCATATTCATGATTCTGCGAGAATTACTGCAAGTGGAAAAGATGAAACTTTCTGCTGTTTCAACTTCATTTACATTTCGTGGCCGCAGAAGTTAAAACACGGGGCCGCTGGATTACCCACGCTGCAAAGGCCTGCAAATAATTTCATTTATCATGACTGTAACGGTGTTGTCTTTTGCAGTAATAAAAGGGCATATGGCCCTATAAAAATCCAGCATGGTTTACATGGCCCTTGCAAACATTAAACCTAATGTATTAGGGTAAAAACTGATGTTCTCCAGCTTTCCTTAACTAATGTGAGCTTACAGGAAACACTCGGGCTCTGAACTTTTTTTCTTAGAGAAGGATCACCTGAAGCCCTCAGATGATATATTCTTGATAAGTCCCAGGCTACCTATAAACTTACCTGCCAGATTCTCACCCTCCATAAATCTCCCGGGAAAGTCCCCATGTTGAAGGGTTGAGAAGTTAGATCCTTTTCAGATTTCCCATCAGCTCAGTTGGGGGGACAGGTGGCCCATCTCAGATATTAGTGTAGCACGGGTTCATCCTGTCTGCTTACCTGAGCCGGGTCCGTACTCACCAGTGTCTGGGCCCCATCAGTGATCCATTTACAAATGATGTGCCTTACCAACCCGACAACATATTTATCACTGCTCTTGGGGGATTGTGGTCTCTTTAGGCCACCTTGAGTGGGCTGGTGGGGACTCAGGGAGAGACACGTATTCTCACTGTGAAAACAGATGTAAATATGAATTATTTCATGTTGGCTAGCTCAATTCCTCAAATGTAGAGGAAGTCTTGCCTGCTCGAAAGCTTGCTAAGAGGCAGGAAGGCTGATCATGGAAGGTAACTTTTATTTTATTTTATGTATTTTATTTTTTTAAAAGATTTTATTCATTTACTTGATAGAACACAAGCAGGGGTAGTGGCAGGCAGAGGGAGAGAGAGAGAGAGAGAGAGAGAAGCAGGGAGCCTGATGCGGAACTCAATCCCAGGACCCTAGGATCATGACCTGAGCCAAAGGCAGCCGCCCAACTGACTGAGCCACCCAGGTGTCCTGGAAGGTAATTTTTAGATGAAGCCCCCCGCCCCCATTTTTTGTTTTGTTTTGCCTGCCCCTTCAGAGACAATGAGAACTTTTTGCTCCTTTTAAATCCTAACCCACTAGGCACCCCAACATTTGACTCCCATGTATTAAAAAAATATATTTCTGGGAACTGCTGTCTCATTATAGGAGCCTCCCGATCCAAACCACAGTGAGCACAACGGATGCCTAACTCTTCCGGGACAACAGTAATACACCAAGACCTCTAAGTAGCCGAACTTGCTTTATGAATCCTTAAGAATTATCAGTTGAAAACATTGACTTTTTTCAGTTCTCAGTGGCTCTGCAAAAATGGCACGGCAACGTTTTGAAAAAAAATCAGGACTCACGCTTTAACTGCCTTTAAAATGTGACATCATCGTCACCAGTTGGAACAGAATCAGGATGGACGTCGAAGATTTTACGAGGCGAGATCCCGCTGATCATTGGAAACGAATGAAATGTGACCTGGTCAGACAGGATGAGACCTGCTGTCTCAGCGATCTGCAAATATTCACCACCTTTTTAGCAAAGTAATCAGGAAACTTCAGGAGGCGTCATTATAATATAAAATCATCCCGGCATCAAGGGAAATATATTTGTATACCTCGTGACAAAAGTTGAGTGGAAGCTCAGGAGGACTATTTACATTTATACATACTTAGATCATGCAATTAAAGCCAACAGATAAACACATCAATATGTTAAAACAGATGTAAAAATATATAGATAGACATATTGCACCGAAACCTTGATATTACATCCAAATGAAATCCTGTATTCCAAATATGCCCCGTAGGAGTTTTGCTCAAGGCTATGCTTAGGTATACTCAAAAATTCCCGATAGCGAGTCACCGGGGAAAACATGTTCTTTTACAGATAATTGCTACTGGCAGCCAGAGACCTAGAGAATTTGATGTGCAGTAATGTGACCTGACTCTGTATTAAACTTTTTTGAAGGACATGTGTAAAGTAATTTTTATGTCTCTCACACACCTTGGGTTTTTTTTTTTTTCCCCACTTGCTAGCACATTTTTAAACAACTTTCCTATTTTTAATATATCTGTTAGATTTTCATCCTAATAGTTTTCAACCATAAAAGATGTGGGTATTGTTTTCTTCCTTAAAAAGAGAAAGCAATCTGGAGACAAGTTAAAAATCCCATCTGAGTTGTAAAGAATATGTAAACAAAGCGAGGTTATTTTATTGGTAATGAACTTCAGGAAAAACGTGAGAAATAGTAGTTGCTTGTTCCCAGACAAGAGACATTAGAGATGAACTGATTTCTGTAAGGTTGGGAGGCATCTCTGCTGCTATTTAAGGCACTAATCACTAGCTTTTCATTAAGTCTAGGGACCTTTAGGAGATGGCTCTTGAGGTATTTTAAAAAGATACTGCTTAGAAGCTATAATTAATAACTCGAAAAAATTATAAATTGGCAAATACACATATGTGCAATGATACAATTCAATGAACAAATATCACCACTGCTAATTACTTTGGTTCTATCGTGTGTGTGTGTGTGTGTGTGCGCGCATGTGTTATTATACTGTCCTCATTTTATCGTTCAGTATTAACATGTAAACCTTAATTAAGCATAGCGTCAGAAGGTTCCAGGAATATTGCTAAAGATTTCACAAGATAGTTCAGAGGCTTGTTTGGAAGGAATCCTTGGATCAACCAGGGAGTGTTACTGTAAATAATGTGCTTTTGTGTTGAGAGTCACATGAATCATTACGAGCTGACACTGGAAATTATCTTTTAAGAACAAAAATCCAGAGGGGAGAAAAATGAACTCAAACCAGCATGTAGTACAAGAATCAGGTATGGGGACAGGCTGCAGAGGCTGGGAATGTCACATCAGTTCCTTTATGACAGGCGACGGCTCATAGATTTACATGCTTGTATTACGGTGCCAGGAAGATGAATATCCAAAATGACAACTTATCAGGAAAATGATGTATTTCTAGTTTCCATTAAGATCATTAAAAGCCACATTCCTTCTTCAGATATGCAAATGGATTTTCTATAGAAATCCATGAACAAGGGGGTGCCTGGGTGGCTCAGTGGGTTAAAGCCTCTGCCTTCGGCTCAGGTCATGATCCCAGGTTCTGGGATCGAGCCCCACATCAGGCTCTCTGCTCCGCAGGGAGCCTGCTTCCTCCTCTCTCTCTGCCTGCCTCCCTGCCTACTTGCGATCTCTATCTGTCAAATAAATAAATAAAATCTTTAAAAAAAAAAAAAGAAATCCATGAACAAGAGTAAGATTTGGCCTATGCTCACTAAAGTGCTGTAAAGAAAAGAATATAGATAGAGAAAATTCTAGTTGATGGATTTTCTAGGCCACATCTTGATACCATTTTTTCTCTTGTGTTTTAGTTTTTTTAAGGTCATTCATATTAATGCAAGGGAAAACAGGATGAAACTAAGGTGAATAATTTCATCACATATTAGGTTGTTGTAAAGGATGTGGTGGGATAAAATCAAGGGGAAAGCAAAATTTAGTCCCTCAAATTTCAGGTGGTGCTCTAAGTGTAGCAGGGAAAACCAGGATATAGTTGTCATCATGAATCATCTGCATCCCCTCTGTGAAACAGCGTGGTGTGAAAAGTCCACCTTTGTGGCCAGAATGCTCATGTCCATCACAACTCCCTGCTCCTGCTCTCCTTAGCTGTGTGACCCAGGACAATTTGCTTCGCCTCTCTATGCCTCAGGTTCCTCATCTGTAACATGAGCATAAATACTGTGTCTGCCTCACGGAATTCTTGTGTTATGTGAGATCTTAAATACAAAGTATTTACTGGTACCCAGTACATAGTAGGTACTATAGAAACGCTTACTATTTCTTTATTTTTTAAATTTTTTTAAAAGATTTTATTTGTTTATTTGACAGATAGAGATCACAAGTAGGCAGAGAGGCAGGCAGAGAGAGAGGAGGAAGCAGGCTCCCTGCTGAGCAGAGAGCCCGATGCGGGCTCGATCCCAGGACCCTGATCTCATGACCTGAGCCGAAGGCAGAGGCTTTAACCCACTGAGCCACCCAGGTGCTCCTGCTTACTATTTCTATTTTTCGAATCCTGAAAAACGTCCTTCAGGACCTCACAAATTGGTGATTTGTGCCCATAGGTTTCATCTTCAGCAATGAAGTCACAGTGTTCCTTTTGGTTAAACTTTGTTAGGAAAAAATCTCTGTCAGAAAACAGACAAAATATGATGGAAATTTAATCTATGTCATACTCCTTTTTCCTTTTTAATGCTTAAAACTTGGTCTATTAAAATTCTATAAACAGAGGAATTTTGACTTTGCCAGGTTTTGTTCGTTAAGAGTATATCCTCCTTGAGGGCAGGGACTATATAATTTTATAGGTTCTTGTACAAACTGGGAGCGCCTCATAAATGTTAAACTGATCCCAAAACAGATTGAGTTTGTTGGATGAAACAGTAATATTTAAAGGAAAAACCAGTACATAAAAAGGGAAAGCAGCCTTTTTAAAAGAGGTTAACTGACTTCATTATAAATGTATCCAAATTTTACGAAAACTCCGTTTCTAGTGACCCAACCATGTCAAATCTCTTGAAAAGAGACTGAAGAATAATATATTCCTGAATTTGTGTTCTAAAATTGTTTTTTCAGAGTGGTGGAAAAGCAAAAATCTCAAGTGTCTTTTTTTTTTTTTTAAGATTGTATTTATTTATTTGAGAGAGAGAGACAGGAGAGAGGCAGAGGAGGAGGGAGAGGAAGAAGGAGAGAATCCGAAACACACTCCTCGCTGAGCACAGAGCCTGAGGCAGGCCTTAATCCCAGGGCCTGAGATCAAGACCTGAGCCGAAATCGAGAGTCGAACGCTAACCAACAGCTACCCAGGTGCCCCTCAGGTGTCATTTCTTACCCAAGTTCTAGAATAGCAATGTCCAATAGGAATATCATACAAGCCAGGTCATTTTAAGTTCTCTATTAGCTGTATTGAAAAAAGTAAAAAAAAAAAACCTAGAAACCAGCAAAATTCATTTTAAGTAATGTATTTTATTTAACCTAATATGTCCCAAATGTTTCCATTTCACATGCAATCGAGGTAAGAAATTGTCCATGAGCTATTTATTCCATGTACATCCTTTCCCATACTACGTCTTTGAGGTCTGGTGTGCATTTTCCAGTCACAGCGCCTCTCCACCTGCTCTGGCCACATTTCAAGGGCTCCTACTTTCCTGCGGTGAGTGGCTACCAGACTGCACATCCGCGTTCTAGAACAAAGGATGTGGGGACTGTGCTTTAGAAAGGCAGCAAGATGGCACCTGTTGGCCGTGGTAAGAGCCGTGCTTCGAGTCTCTACTTACAAAGAAACGTTCGTAGGGCCTTTGGCTGTTGGTGTCATTGGTATTGGACACATCACCGTTTCTGTTTGTTAATTTTTCTTTCAAGCATGTGCAGAGTACTCGTGTGCCTTTCTGATGTCTTGTGGCGAGGTCTGTTCTTAGAGAACAAATGGAAATAGGCTTTGGAATTCATATGCCTGAAGAAAACTCATCTCGACAGCTGCTGGGGCAGAGTCAAGCACACACAAGGTGAAAGAAAGCCACCTGGGATTTTTTTTTTTTTTTTTTTTTTTTTTTAAATATTAGAGGTGGAATAGGGAGATGGAGGGATGCCTCCTTGGAGTGCTAGATGAGACAAACAGGTGGCACAAGGAAGGAACAAAGGATGCAGGGAGAGCAGCAGGTTAAGGCCTCAGGCAGAGCAAATACAAGATTCAGCTGCTGCAGGTTCAAGCCTGAGGCAGGATAATAGAGCTGACTGTGGCAGAAAGAAAATCAGACTGTCAACAGTGCAGTTCATCCAGGAATGTAGACGGGTAGAAGAGGGTGGAAGGAATGAGCACCCTCTTAGCATCAGTGTTCAGCTTCGCTGTCTACGAAAGCCACCCTCCCTCTGGAAGAAGCTCAAGACACCCCCATTATGAATCAGGCCATACCTACCTCCGTCATGTCGTGATGGGGACCACGAAAGCTTCCTATTATTTACGTTTTTCTTTTCTAACTTGGCACACCAAAGGGACACAGGCGGCCGACCCCCAAAGCAAGCAAACACACTGTAACTGAAAAAAATATGAAGAGAAATAAAGATGTTTCTAAGAATATTCCTCTGCGAGAGGTGCTACATATAAATGAGGAAAAACCAATAACCTCTCTCTTCCACAAAATAAATCGTCAGAGAGCCACCCCAATGCCTTCTGAAATGAAGCCCAACACTAAGAAAAATAAATCCTTAAAAAACGGAAAATATGTGGAAAACTGATCATAGATGAGGGAGAAAAGCACGTTGCTCTTTTCCTTCCAGTAGTTACTTCCTTCACATCCACACACACTCAAGGAATGCGGGAACATAAACTGCAGAGAACTGGTGAGAAAGCACTAGTGGGAACAGCCTCAGAGAGCTGCAAGGCCTTCTCTCCCCTCAGGAAATCCAACAACGTGGAGTCAACACTGACGTGCTTCCGAATTGCCCTCACCAAATTTCATGGCGAAACAGTTCTTCAAAAGGCCCCGGATAAAGTATGCTTGGCATAAAACTTAGAGAAATCACCTGATCTTGCGGTAAAGAAAGAGTAGTATTGAGCTTTGAAATGAGTCCAAATATCATGCATGGAATTAGTTATGTTCCCGTTGCTGTTTCTTTCTCTAAACTTCCCTGTCCCCCTAACCACTCCCCACCAAAAAGGAAAAAAAGAGGGAGAGAGAAAGGAAGGAAGGGAAAAAAAAGGTGGGGGAGGGGGGCACAAAATCTACCTGACGGTAACTAGTTGACTTCCCAATTCTACTCCACTTCTTTTCTCTGAGGCCTTCCCTTGTAAGAATGACCTCTGAGGAGTTTTCTCAGTTTAACTCATGAGCCCCCAGATCAGACTCTAAAGTCTTCACACAGCCTTGCAAGAGAAGAGGCCCTTTTATCTGCAGGAATCTGGGGAGGGGCGGTTCTACTCCCACTCAGAGGCCAATCAGAAGAGAATGGGGGAAAACTGAGCAAAAGGTTGTCTGCATCTCAGATGAGAGGGGCCACTATGTCACTGATGCCTTGTTGCCCCACCTCAGGACTCAGTAATCAGCCAGCCTCTTTGCTCCCTAGGTCTTCTTGTGTAGAGCAATGAGGGTGCCCCTCACATTTTAATCCCAACATTGTAATCCCAACATTTTACAGTTGGCTTCTATCTTTAGGATCAACCTTTCTTATAGGTAAGAAAATGGAAGTACAGTGACTGCTATAAGGTCACCGCACTGTTCGTTTCCAGGATGTGGATCATAGGACCTCTGTGTCTCCCACTGCCCCTTCAAAGTACATAGTGTCTAAGCAAAGTGAGCAAAACCACTTGGTGGTGGGTAGAAGTGGGGAGTCATGTCAAATAAAAAAGAAGGAAGATCAGATGAAAGCTAGAAAGACCCCATATAGATAGAACAATGATCTGGGCATACCTTTAATCCTAGGAACCTGGAATTGTTCTCTTAGTTTGCAAGAGGATTTGCAAATACGATTAAGGTTAAGGGCTTTGAGATGAGCTGATCCTGGATTACGCGGGTGGGCTGAATCTAATCCATGTAAATCCTCACAGAGAACCTTTTCAGGCTTCACAGAACCAGAGAAATGGCAGCATAAGAGAGAGTTTTGACTCTGCTGACTTTGAAGATGGAAGAAGGAAGCAGTCTCTAGAAGACGGAAAAGATCAGGAGATCCACCCTCCCCTTGAGCTTGCAGAAGAGAACACAACCTGCTCATACCTTCCTTTCAGCCCAGAGGAAACCCAGGTCAGAATTTTCCATCCTACATGGCTAAAGAGAATTAACTTGTATTGTTCAAAGGACCAAATCAGTGATAATTTGTTACAGCAGCAATAGGAGACTCATACAGATGGATCTTCTCATAGCAAATATCTTCCCACTGAGCAATTCTAACTTTTAACAGTGCCGTCGGACCAGTGCTGGCGAAGGAGATCCTGGGTGAGGGGATGGAGAGTGACAGGTGTGGTGAGGCCAGGAGGGCGGGGCCTGGGAATTTGGGAAGGTAGTAAGAGCAAGCAAACATAGTAACTGCAGGTTAAATCTACTGCCTGCAGAGCTGGGAGAATAGAGTGTTGGGGTTACCAGAAACTAGAAGCTCAGCAGAGGGCCCATGGAGCTGGGACACACGCCCTGGAAGATGGGGCTGCTTCCTCACAGGGATGTGATGGTCTGGTCCTGGGTGTTTTGGTGAAAGAGCTGGAGCCTCGGAGGGCTGCTGTGGTTAGGGGGCATTGGGTGGTAAGGGTCCTGCTGGGTTGGTCCTGAAGGAGCGGCAAGCACCCGGAGGAAGCAAGTCCCCCTTCATGGCCCTTATCTGTAGCTTCTCTAATGCCATTCAGGCTGCCATTATGAAAACCACCACACACTGGGTGGTTTACACTACAGACATTTATTTTCCCATGGTTCTGGAGGCCAGGAAGATAAGATCAAGTGTAGGCTGATCTGGCTTCTTCCTTGGTCTATCTCCTTGGCTTTCAGACAGCTACCTCCTCACTGGTTCCTGAGAGACCTTTCCTCTGTGTGCATCCCTGGGGTCTCTCTGTATGTTCAAATTTCCTCTTTTTATTAGGGTAGCAGGAAGACTGGATTGGAGCCCATTCTAAATGCCTCATTCTGACATAATTACCTTTTAAAGGCCCTATCTCCAAATATAGTCATATTCTGAGATATTGGGCATTAGGACTTCAACGTACACATTTGGAAGGGGGCGGGGGGGTGGCAAATTCAGTCCAGAATAGTCTCCCTCTAGAAATTTCTGTTGGCGAAACTTAGCAGGGTGCCAGCTGACAAGTGAGAAATGTAGTTTCCAGAGTCCCAGCATCACAAAGGCAGAGTTATAAACAGGTGGGATTTGGAGATTAGCAACTGGCCAAGGAAGGGGCCGACAATGGGAAGAACAGCCTTGGGAAAACTGGCCTTTGGCTAGTGAGGTGGAAAAGCAACCGTGCAGACCCAAGCGGGATCTGTGCATATCTGGTGAATCATGGGACATGTGTGACTGTGGGGGACAGCTGGCTGTTTCTATACTACCCTTTCCTCCGCTGGAGGCCAGGCTTTGAGAAGCAGGGGTAAGAATAGCAGTACTGGTCCCCTAACCGTGGCTCTCTGTGGAGCCAGATGGCGATTGCTGAGGAAGAGTTCGAATGGTCATGGGCAGGAAAGTGGGCCATCAAAGCAAGGAGTCAGCATCTGGAGCTGGCCCAGCGGCCCAGCAGCATGTCAGCAGATGGGAGAGAGGAGTCTCCTCGAAGCCCTGGACAGATGCGGATGTCAGCAGTCACTGCTGAGGTGACTTCCATGGGCATCAGAAGAGGTCAGCAGAGGAGGGCAGGCAGGCACTTTGAGGTTAAACACAGTAGACAGAGATAGAATAAACGAGAGATATGCACCAAAATCCATGTTGGTCCACTTTGCTCACTGCTTCTTAAAGGTGCCCCAAATGAGAGAGGAAGGTGATCCTTTTCCTTTTTTCCCTTTCTTTTTCCTTCCTCGCTTTCCTCCCTCCCTCCCCCTTTCTTTCTTTCTCTTTCTTTCTTTCTCTCTTTCTCCTTCCTTCCTTCCTTCCTTCCTTCCTTCCTTTCTAGAAGGGGAATCTAGAAGAGTTAAAGAAAAATCTAAAATAAGTTGTAGCCTCTGAAAAATCTTTGAGGGACTCTAGGCTCTAAAATCCCATGGAAAAATACATGACAGATATCAGTCTTGGGCACGAGACCACTTTTCCCAAGGTCTTTGCTATTGCTTCTGTGTGCAGACCTCACAAATGACTAGATATTGTAGGGTATATCAGGTATGAAGTTTTAGACTAAGCTTATTTTTTATTTATTTTTTTTTCTAAGCTTATTTTTTAAAAGATCGAGAGGGAGGAGTACAAACTTTGGTTCAATAGGACAAGCCTCTCATTCTATAAAATAAATGCCCTCTTGCAGGCAAAAAAAATAAATGTTGAACTTTTTATTCATTTATTCAGCCAACCTTTACTGAGTGACTACTATGTGCCAGCTACAGTGCAGACAGCTTCTCTCTTCTCTACTGTGTACTTAAGGAACAGTTACTCTGATGACAGAAAACTAAAAATAATAGCAGCTAACATTTCTTGAGAATATGCTACGTGCATACGTGCCATGTGGTTATCATGCTAAGGACTCTGCATACATTACCTCATTTCATCCTCAGAATAACCCACGGAGATAGGTATATTTCCCACCCTTTTCCATTTGGCACTCAGAGAGTTTAATCTAACTGCTCAAAGTCACAGAGCAATTAAATATCAGAGTTAGAATCCAAAGTAGGTTTGTGTAATTCCAAAGTCCATGCTCTCAAGTCAGCCCTTTTTCTTCCTATATTATGGTTTCCTGGGCAGTGGGCCCCATGGTTTTTCATGGTAGTGACTACTACATTTAAACACCATACTTACATGTGAACTAGGGATGGCCAAGAATGGTCCACATGAAAGTTGCTAGACGTAGGCTGCCAAATGCAAAATACATTCTAGAGAACACATTTTTCTGGGGATGGGGTAGAGTCCAAGGAGGGGAGAAGGGCAGGAGGGAGAAATTCCAGGTTAGGAAGAAATGTTTAACAGTAGTGGATATGTGCATGATCATGATTGTGGTGATGATCTCGTGGGTCTATTCACATGTCAAAACTTATCAATTGTATACTTAAAATATGTGAGGGCCATGGTACCGCAAAAAGACTGTAAAAAAGATAACAGCTATGTAACAGTTGGCTATCATTGCCTAACATGTCACCCCTAAACTCAGTGGCTTGAAACAATAATCATTATTTTTATAGCTTATGTGACTGGGAGCTGTGGCTGGAGCTTGGCTGATTGGGGCTGGGCTCAGCTGGGGCAGCTCTGTGTCGATATCTCATCCTACTTGCACCAACAACACTAGCTGGGTCTAGACTTCTCATGGTCATACAGAAGTACACAAGATCAAGCAGAAACATAGGAGGTCTTTAAGGCCTTGGCTTGGACCTGGCTTAGTGTTACTTTCACCTACATGATAGTTGTCAAAACCAAATCCTATGGCTGAGCTCAAAGTCAGAGGTAGGGGGAAACGTTCTTCCCACAGTGAGGCCAAGACGGAATGTAGATGCAGAAAGTGGTTAAGAATTGAGGTCCATCATTCAATCTATCACAAAACATCAGAAACTTGCAGTGGTGGCTTGGAGATGGGAGTCTAGAGACAGTAATCTGCTTTTCTACCTGTCAGTGTTTGAGGACATCTCTGGCCTGCAGGAAACAAGATTCAGAAATAACAACTGATTAGGGGGCTGTTCATATTAGGGCATCGCTGTCTCCAAAGGAGTCACTGGTATCTCAGAAAAGTGATGGACTCCCCAGAGAATCGAGCCATCGTACAGAACCAAGCACTGGGGCAGAACACAAGTCCATTTGGAGAAAGAGCACTAAAGTGTTATTGTCTCAGAAATGTGATGAGTAAAATGCATTATCAAAGGTAATTAAAACAACACGAAGGAACCAAATTCCCTTAGTTAATTTATTCCAAGCAAAGAGAAAATCTCAGAACCAAATTTAGTGTTGGAGCCTTTTAAGCCAGCTTGCCTTTCTTCAACTGAAGCTAATTTGGAGAGTTTGGATTGTCCTGAAAGTTCTCATTGTCATCAGTGACTTAAAAATACTGCTACTGGGCAAAAGAAATCAATGATCTCTACATTGCAGGCTGAGTAATTACATAATAATGATTTGCATTAATGAAAAGACAAGTTGGTCCAGATCCAGATGTGCCAGTGACCACAGTTCCCTGCAACGTCTGAGCAGAATGCTGAGGTCGGAGGAATTTCAGCATCAGTTGTGAGACAAAATGACTGGTTAAAAAGTCTCTCCTAATCAACATCACTTAATAGCGCTTTAATGACTGACTCATCATTTTTCTCCAAGTAAAAGTAAATTTAAATTTCAAAATAAAGCAAATTTTACTTATATCTTTGGCACAGGAGCAGATGTTTTCCTGACATGTGCACACAAGCTGTTGACTGTGACCTTGCAGGATAAAGCAGTTTTGAAAATTAGCTTTTGTCTCCCAATCTGGGGAAAACAATGCTGCAGCGAAGATTTAATAAAAAGTCTTAGCTTCTCGCAGCAGCTTATTTCAGCAAAGTAAACTATTAATTAAAATAACAAATGTCAGCTGTTTTGGAGGCTGACAGTTAACACAACGCAGCATTTGCTTGCCTTGACATACAGGATGCATGGGACACTGGAAGGATCCATAATTCATCCAAGGTACGGCTCTCTCATGTCCTAATATAGTGATAACAGCGTGATAAATTAGCTCCCGTTCAGCAGTTTCGTTAGCAAAAGCACGAGGGGACTTGGGGAAAACCCACCCAGAGAGGGCCTTTTGGCAGGCTGAAGGAATGAGTGCTGGAACAGCTTGAGTGAGAGTTTCGTGGCATTCCCGGAAAACTCGGGTACCAAGAAAAACAGGTGGGGAAAATGTAAAACTAGGTGAGAGAAAGAGCAAAAGCAGTGCATGACAATCTGCTCTCAGCCACAGTGGCGGGGGTGGGGTGGGGGGACTGCTCAGGAGAGGAAGGACTCTATCACCCCCAGGAGACCAGGTGAAGAGAGGTTAGAGGGAAAAGAGAGGGTGGGATTTCAGACGGAGGACAGATCCGGGATGAAGGCAGGAAGGGAGATTGACAAACATCCTCCACCATCTCTAAGGTCAACAACTTAAGCGCTAAGCTGTTTCCTAATATGATTACACAGGTGAGAATAATACATATAAAAAGCTTTTCTGATTCTTACCAGGCACACTGGTGGGGAAGTTGGTTATAGGGCTTTTCTATTCCATCAGCTCAGTAATACATCTATTATAAAATTAGAGAGAAGAAAAGCCCTTTTGGTTAGGGCGCCCTGTAAAAATGTATATAGGGAAGCCTGAGGAGGTACGACGTAGAAATGGTAAGGAAATGCCTGGGCAGAGCAGATTAACGGGGCGGTAGGGGTGGTGTGGGTGTGGGTGTGGTGGGTGGCGTTGAGGGAAAAGCAGTTGACAATTCAGGTAGCTGCACTTAGGGAAATGCAAATCGCTTCAAGTAAAAATAGTTCTGCTACTTCTCTCTGTGTTGCAGAAAACAGAACAAAAGCAGGGATTCAGGGAGTCCATGCTTCTCTTTAAAAGGAAAGAAAAAAAAATGACTACACAGGAACCGATTAAATTAGGAGATGGCCACAAGAGGTACCTGCTATTTTCTCTTTTATAAAACCCATGATGGGCCAGTGAGGGTTTCATTTTCTCCCTCATTTCTGGGATTGTTTTACTATGTTGTTACAGTGGAGACATCTACATTTTAAAACTCACTTATTATCATTTCTACTGGAGTCAAAACTTAATGCATCGTTAAGCATGATCCAGTTCACTGGTCCAAAATGAACCAATAACAATTAGAGTCCAGAACAACCCTTGTGCATCATTCCTGTTCCTCATTATTCTCTCTTTCCTCATTGGCTCGGGGACTTTAGCTAAGGTATGGGTAGTAGAGGAAAGGTATTTGGCATTCATAAAAATGAAGAACATCAGAGGCATATAAACAAGTCTTTTGGTCACGGACGTGGGCTTCAATCAAGCTAAAAGCCTGCCCCAAATTAATGACAGAAATCGACATGCAAGGCAGAGAGGAGGGTGAGCCAGTTTGGATGAAATCCTATCTGACCCTTTGTGAAAAATACAAAGCAAGCAGAATCTTTTCAAATGATCCAAGACAGTCCGCAACCTTCAACTCAGATGTTTCTTGTTGGCAGCCAGAGTTCTTCGGTCCTGGGTCATGCCGTCTTGAGCCGGCGCAGGGTGCTCTCTCCCAGGAGGCCTTCTCCAGTCACCGATCACGAGCAGTATCTGCTGATCCACCTGCTAGCCTCCGGTCCCCCAGGTGGTGAGCTCAACTTTGCACCCAGTGTGAATCTTACACGGGCTTCACGCCCACCTCCACAAGGACCCTCTCGGTTCATATCTCATGTAAGAAACCCCTTCACGGCGAAGCTCTCATTTCTCACTTTCCTATTGCTAACACACTATGGAAGTTTTAAGGAGTTGGGTCTGGATGGTGTTGTTACAAACTTCCCGAGCACCAGAGAAAATCTGCGTTCCCCTATGAATCTCCTGAAAGCCGCCTAAATCAAGGGCAGCCAGTATTGGATGATTTCTGCTTTGTCCCTTTCTTTTTCCCCTGCAAATGCTTCTGCAACACTAAGTTATCCCATTTGGTGGGCAATTTGCTTCTGTGCTGTGCTGCCATTAGCACTTGTCTCTGAAGCGCTTCTTCTCCCTCAAGGGGCTTTTCCACCCGAGTTCAAATCTGTGGCAAAGTGCCGGCTGTAACCTTAAGTTTAATGCTTGTGTAAGATATGCAAGAAGAAAAAAAAAAAAAGGCTGGAATACCATCGAAAAACTAGGACATGAATCTTTGTATTGCGTTTATTTAGGGAGGAAAACTGAATTCTGTCCCTGCTGCAGTTTGCGGATGCTTTCCCTCTGTGTAATCGCCGAGGAATTAATGTGATTTAATAGCCACAACAATAAATATAGCCTTGACAAGGTGATTATCCCATAAGACTAAAATCATGATATAGCATAAATCAATACCAGCCCTAAGTATGTCTCCGAAAGGGGTATATATGTCTACATTCACTGCTAGATGTTGAACTAATTTTGGAATTAGAAGCTGTATGAAATGCAAAAGCTATTTTTCTAAGTGAAAAATTACAGAATATGTATGACGATCACTCAGAATATATATTGCTCATAAAATGAGGAGAAGGAAATGAGTAGGTGGGAGTAGTCAAACTTTTAAAGATCGCTCAAGTTCCAATCTCTGCCCCTTAGGGCGTACTGCTCTCCATGCCAAACCGACCCAGCTGGGCTGAGGCCCCTGACCGCCCTGTTTTCTGCGCTGCCGGTGGACCCTCAGCCCATCTGAGAGACCCTTCCTGCAGGGACGAGCCATCTCAGCCGGTGCCTGTGAAGCAAGTCAATTGCATCCCTTGCTTGAGGGAGCTAGCTCTGCCCTGTGCAACGGCCTCTTAGAGTCTCTGTGGCTGGAGATGAGGCATACAGAAGGGGGTATTCATCAGGAGCAATGTGGCTTAGCTCTTCTGGGGACGTTTCCCCAGGGATCCAGGCACTTCCCGGTGTTTGAAGGTCAGCATGAGTGACTCTGAACTGTCCTCTCCCTGAGATAATCCCAGTTGAGCTGGCTTTTCTGGAAGCCTGAATCTGTGCATTTTAACCCCCCCTCCCTCCAGGGAATTTGGGTGGAAACTTACTTGGAGGCCAACGGCCCCTCAGCCCTGTCAGTCCTGTTCAGACACACGGAACCCTCCCACGCCTGGCTGCCGCCCAGCGGCCTCTACCCGGCTGGAGAACACTGGTGCGTGCCAGACCCCTCCCAGCCTCCGGAGCAGCTCTCGCGTCGTGAAGAGGGCCCTAAAAAAACTATTTAAAGCCTTAATATATGAAGTGCCTTCTCTGAGAGCTGAGTTTCCCACTGCCAGATAAGTACCGCCTTAACTACATTTTTGTGAAGTAGCTGCAGTGGTACTCCATGCCTGATTATGTTAATCCTTTTGGGATATTCGAGAAAATATCTGCAGATTCTTCCTATAGGAGAGTAATCAAGATTTGATTCAGGTATCAACCACCCGACAGGCTTTCTAACTGACATGTTCTCAGTGTGCCACATATTGTATTTTCACTTTTCAACGGTGTACATTTTTTCCTTTTTGCGCCCCCTCCCGCCGTGCACACAAAGATTTCCTTAGTCACAAAGGATTAAATAATTCACCTATGAAGAATCCTTTTAAAGCATCAGTGCCTGTCTTGAAAATTGCTTCCCCTCCCTGCCTTTTTTTTTCTTGCAGAACAAAGAAAAGTGTTAATCTTTTGATAATTGACTCTATTTTTACTGGAATTTCTCTTGTGATTATTTAATACATCTCCAGTCAATTTCAAACAGTATCTGTTTTCAGCATACATCTCTAACCAGAGACAAGTTGTCCAAGCAGGGTGCTGGGGAGGGCTGGTTTGGCAGAAACAAAACCCTAACACAATAATGAATGCAGCCTGAGCATACTGTTTGAAAATGAAATTGGCATTACTTATTTAGACAAAGAGACAAATGCACTTGTAGCTTCATTTACCACACAGAGCTCTTACAGAGACTGTCTGCAAAGGGACAGAGAACTTCCTACTCTGATAGGCATATCAATAGGGATTTTATTTGTGTCTTCCTGTAAACGCAGGAGAGCTCAGCTATTGATGACTTTAATTCTACAGGCACCGGTGGTCTGTAGTTAGCCTGAGAAATAACATTAGGCGAGCTGATCGAATGGGCCCCGAAAGGTTTAGCAGTGCTTTGAAGGGACTGGGGTACAATGTGACTACAGGCTCACTCACTCGTTCTGGAACCTCTTCCTTTTCGCACCACAACACCCTCCCCCCCCCGCCCCGCCCCCAGGCCCTCGCCCCCTGCCATTCTTTACACAAATGCGGAAAATTCAACAGATGTACACGAGTTCCTTCATTATTTAGGCTAATGCTGCACTATCAGTTCAGTCTGTGCTGTCGAGGCTGTGAAAATCTGTATTAACACATGGGTTAAATGGAAAAATATTTATTTAATGTTTTTGTTTACTCTTCTTCCTGTTCCTGACCCAGGAAAACGCACAGGGACAGGAGAGGCCCCAGCCGGGGCGCTGTCTGGCTCCTTCCTGGGTTAATCACATTTCACACATCCCCATTTCTGGCAGATGCAGCACCTGACCTCCCCTTTGTCCCTCTCTGGATGAAAGTGTGAGGCTCCGTAATTTCCCTCAGGCACAAGAACAGTTTGCTTTCCTGCTGGAGGTGAAACTGACTCCCTGAGAAGGCACAGCTGGGGCTTTTATCTACCCTTCAGCCAGGACCCAGCGGCTGATCTCTTTCACTTTGCATGAAAATAAGGCTGAGGTTGGAGCTGCTTAATTTGGCTCTTCACAAAGTCGGGGGCAGGGGTGGGGGGTGCCGTGAACCTCGGGGGCTTGGTTCACAGTGCAGGAATTAGTCTGGGAATGGAGCCCGCTCCTTGGGAAGGAGGTGGCAAGGCTCCCAACCGGGGCCGCGCTGTGCGGCTTAAGCCACAGCAACAAATGAAACGTGCTTTGCAGGAGTGAAAGTGTTGGCACAGCTGTGAGAGCGGCAGGAACTGCCTTCGGGGTAGGAGGTGGAAGGGACAGGTCCCTGACAGGAACTTGCAGAGCACAACCGATCAGGAGCTGGCGTACAAGGGCACCCCTCACCCTGGACAGCTCGGTGATTTATCTGAGAGGCACTTCTCTCCCTTCTTCCTTCCCACTGTTTTAAACACTCGGTAGGCTGGCTGACCCTTGCTCTCCATGGGTTGGCCTGCTGCGAAGTCAGTAGCAGTGCTCTGTGGGACTGAAGTCAGCAGATCCATTAGGTTGACTAATGGTGATGGAAGGATCCGTGGCCATTGGGTTAGGGTGACATTTATATCTGGACACCCTATTATTACTGGCAGGCCCCTGGGTTGCTTGCAAAATGTTCTGGGAGCTGGGGCTGTGGAGCACCTCCCCGGGAGGGTGGCAGGGGCGAGAGGCGAACCATGACAGGGAATGAGCCCAAGTGGCAGCGTGGCACTGGAGACGGTACCGAGTGGCAGCCGCTCACAGGCGCCTGGCAGTGGAGGGCCGTGTCCTAAGGTGTTCTGCCGACATCCACCAGAGCAGCTGGCGCCTGGTGGAAGGCAGATGGTGTTGGATCCCCCAAGTGTCGCTGTCTAGCAAGATGCCATGTCCACTGATTAAAAATAATTAAACATTCCTTCCTCCAGTGAAGGAGAATGGCACGCACGCCAGGCAGGGAGGTTGACAATGGCATTACGCAGAAAGACATGGCAGCAGCAGTGAGCGCCCAGGGTAGCAGGTGTGCCCGGCTTGGAGAAGGTGGAGTGGGGAGTGGGGCGCCTGGTTTAGCAGTGACAGCAGGAAGAGTTTAGTGAGAATGCATATGCATGAGGGATGCATGAACGGGATCATATTGGATGACTTTCTCCTGCTCAGCTAGTTTATGGAGAACATTTGCTAATTTCTAAATGGAAATAACAAATTTTCTGTTCATGACCTAATCAATATGCCCTGATCACCTGGTATGTGTCTCTGGGCCAGGTGCCACGTACAGAATATACTAATAGATGACAGCGTCCCTATCCTCGTTATCCTTACTTCAGTTGAATTTACTCACTCGGTTTCTCCATATATGTTTTTTCTTCTGCAGTGAGAGGGGCTCGGAAAGTTCGACAAAAGGGTCAATGATTCAGTTGTATTATCGTGAATGAGACGGTTTCGAAAATCTACTCAGTCTTATAAATATCCCTATTCTGCCATCTTCCCACACCCCATCTCATCCCCGTATGGGGCCTTTCCCTGCTGCAGGTAGGTTCCGAAATGTTCTCAGGAATCTACTGAAAAGGCAGGTCAATTTATTGTGCATTTGTTGATTATTTTGAATTTATAAATGGCTGACTCATTTTCCGAAGTTTCTAAGACATGTGAAAGATTTCAGTTTGGACTGAAGGAATTTGATTTCAGGCCAACGGACATGTTCTAAGTTTCTGTTAGCTCTGAAAGGAGGTTTCCTCTTCCTATTACTTATTTGTATTTGAAGTGATCGGTATTGATTTAGTAAATATCAGTTGTATGAGCATGACATGGCACTCCATGGGGATGGGGCGGGGAGGGGGGCTTGCGAGAACAATGCGACATGTATATGGACGCAAGAGTAAATTCTTGTCAAACCAACATCACTTAGCCAGCGGGGAAAGGAGTTTGGAATTGGTGTGATCACAATATGTGAGTGTTATTTAGGGAATAAGCTGGCTCTTGAAATCTGGGGTTGCACACATATTTGTGGTGAAGTATAGGAGAGTTTCCCAGGAAAGATTTCAGCAAAGGCAGAAAGAAAGGAATGAGTGAACTGTAAGTTCGACTTGGCTAATGGAGGGAGCCCACATTTGCTAAAGGAGACCAGGGAGAGAGTACTTCCCTGAATCTTAGCCAAATAAGGACAGCTATCTACTCAATAAGGCATTCTTGCAGGGTTCTCTAAAGACTGAGGGAGAGACACTGGACTGTTGGAATTTCAGAATTCCCTCCCGGTGGACTCTTTGGCTCTTCAGCGCCCATGCTCTACAGTTTCCCAGCATGATTCCTACTTCACAGTCATTTGGAAAACTAAAACTTACATTTCTCCAAATCCTTTGCAGCTAAATTTTACGAATGCTCTAACTAGTGCCGAATAGATGTCCTCTCGAGGGACTTAGAAGGGGGTGATGAGCTCTATGAGGCAGTGGATGGTGGAGGCAAGAGCCAGTCGCCAGGGAACCCCAATGACGAGGGTGTCTGGTCCTTTAGGGAAGGCAGGCTAGAAGTTCTAGAGTTGCTACCAAGTGGTTGAGCAGCGAGTGCCAAGCAGGCAGGTTTGGCAGCAGCGGTGTTTCTCTAGAACTGCCCTTAGTGAGTAGATGTTTTTGTAAGCTGCTCTGTTCCCAGTGGTAAATCTTCCAAGCCAGGGTTTCTGCTTTTACTTGAGATTTTATAAGCTATGATACCTTTTTTTTTTTTTTAAAGATTTTATTTATTTATTTGACAGACAGAGATCACAAGTAGGCAGAGAAGCAGGCAGAGAGAGAGGAGGAAGCAGGGTCCCTGCCGAGCAGAGAGCCCGATGCGGGGCTTGATCCCAGGACCCTGAGACCATGACCTGAGCCAAAGGCAGAGGCTTTAACCCACTGAGCCACTCAGGCGCCCCAAGCTATGATACCTTTTACTGAAACTTTCTCTTAAACCTTAAATTAGGTCATTGTTGCCCACAAATAGGAAGACTATTAGTTTCCTTATGAGTGTCCCTTCTACATGGTTCTAGCTGAATGAAGAAATGTGAAGGTACATGTAAGTGACCCATGTGACACCCCACCCCACCTTGGACACAACTGATGAGATCAGAGGAGGACACCTGACCCAAAGGGCGAATTGATTGGTTGAGTAGTAGCTGAAGGGGTGGTCTTAAAAGAGATTTGCCCAGTGGGGCTAATCATGACAAACTGGACCAACCAGATCCTCTCTATCAAGAGTTTGAACTGCAAATACGAAAAAAGTCAGTTGACAGACAGGAAAGAAAATATAAAACGTACAGAAAGTACAGATGTACAGAAAAGAATGTACAGACGTAAAGAAAAGAATGTAGCTGTGTGTAACAAGAAACTAAAAGCACACACAGAACATAGTGCTCTTTGCTTAGCAGTAGCAAGATTAGTAAAATAATGTTAATGTTTTTAAGGGCATGTCAAACATGGGGCCTGCTATACATACCTAACCTTCCCTTCTAGATGATTCTACCCCGTGCATACCCTCCTGCTTCAGGAAGCAGGGCTAGTCCATTCTTTGTTCAGAGACAGTCACGAAATTAGACTGGGCAGGTGGGGGTGAGGGGAGTTGGAGGGGGTGGGGGGGTTGGAGGAGGGTGGGGGACATCTGTAGGCTAGCAGGTCATTTATGGGATCACTGGCTTGAAGTACTAGTAACCAAACCAACCAGACCAGTTTATTTTGGGTTGGGTTGGCAAGATAGTACAGAGAGGAGAACAGAGCAACACCAAGGAAAAGCAGAGATACACAATGAGAGATAGAAAACGAGTGAAGCTGATTCCTAAGCAGCTTCTCTCTGGCACGGATGATGTTCCATTCCAGTCCGTGGATATCTCTGGGCTAGGCAGTCCCCTCCCTGGCCCTTTGCTGAACGGGGGCGTGGGGTAAGGGAGGCTACTTTTCCAGCCTGACGGGATTTCTGAGCTCATGACCACAGCCACAATGGGGCCAGTTTGCAGGGGGGCACTGGATCCCGACTAACTGCCCAGCCTCCCAGCTTTCCCAGCTCAGCAAGACCAGCTCCATGACGCTTTCTGACAACCTGCTGGTTTAGCTTTCTATGTTTTTTTGGTTTCTCTTTTTTTCTTCTTTTCTTCTCTCTCTTTTTCTTTTCTTTCTCTCTCTCTTTCTTTCTTTTCTTTCTTTCTTTCTTTTTTTTTTTTTTTTGGAGACCTGGCTCCCCATCTGTGATTCTTGCCCTGTTATCATGAAAATACCTGAGGTTCTGCTCCCATTCCACCCACAGCACTTAGGATGCCTTGAGAGTCTATTTCGTGCATCCTAATGAGCCCAGGTACCACAGTACATTCAACATTAAAAAAAAAAAAAAGACCATTGTTCTTCTGCCTTACTCTCTTAGAGATTTCTGAAGTGGGAAAAGAACAAAGGAGGACATCCTTGACTTGGATGTAAGAAAACCTGAAATGATTTGATTTTCATTCTTTTGCATTTAAATGCAGGTGAATAACCTCTGAAAACAGACCATTGCCCAACTGATACGTGGGCCGCAGCCTGAGTCACACTTTAAATGTCGTGCTGGATTACCACACCTCCTGAATAAGAGCTCACAACCAACATTATCATCAATAGAAGCCGCACGAGCAGATCTCAACACAAGAGTAGTAATATACCCCCAAATTAAACTATTTTGGCCTCTTTGAAAGTCAAACCATTTTTAGAAGGTGCTTTCTGAAGCCTCATTATTATTATGACTGGTACTAATTTATACATATATAAGGCACTCTGCCTTATTGTATTCTGAAAATTGTATTTCAGAATAATTTTACCCACCTGGAGAGAAGCACAACAGCTATTCCAGAACACTCGGCAATGTCTGGGGCCTGGCAATGAACAGAGGAAATGGCTGTAAATATGCCATTTACAACAGAGAGGTGGATCATTCTTTCAAAAGGGAGTTTGGCTTTGATAGGTAGCTCCCCCTCTCTGGGAGGATTATATTTCTTACCCCCACCTGTCATTCATGCTGGCCTCATTGTGTGCAGAAAGACACCCATCAGTGATTTTTGACTTTGACTGAACAGTCAAATCTCCTGGGAAATTTTATGAGATATCTATGCCTAGGTTTCCGTCTGCCCAACTGGAACTATCTCTGCATGTAACCAGGGTTTCCGTATTGGAAACTTCACAGATGAGTCCAATGGACAACTAAATTGAAGAACCACCGATCTACAACATTGTTTTTCAAATTTGGTTTCCGTCATACTCACTGGGGAGGATGCTACCCATACTTACTGAATCACATGATTCTGATGCACACTAAAGTAGGCAAACCATGGATTTACACAGAAAGAATATGGTTCTTTCTGCCTCAACGCTCCTGCTCCCCTCTCTCCCCAATATCTCACTCCAGTCCTGGTGATAGCTACCATTATGTATCCTGGTTAAAATGCAATAGTGTCGAACGAAGTGATAACATATCACACTAATCAGTCATCATGAGAATGTTCTCGGCAGAGGGCAGAGCCCTGAAGGAATGGACAAAGGATGGGTAAATGTTGCAGATTCTAAGAGAATTCTGATGCTCTGTGCTCTGGACTTGATTGGGTTCATAACACACCCAGCAATCACTGTTCTCCACAATCAAGCACTGAGTCATGGCTCTTGTTCTCCTTGCAAAAATAGCAAAGAAAAGATACTTGTTATGTATTAAGGGTTTACTCCCTTACTAGAATTATCTCATTCTCTTCTTACCCTAACCTCATGAGGCATGTCTAATTATTTTCAGGACCCAGATGAGAAATCTGAATTTCAGAGAAAGCCAACACTTGTCTGAGGATCTCTAACTGGTGAGTGCCTTATTGAAGATCAGACTTTGGGCCCCTACACCAAGGCTATTCTCTTGACTTTCGTAATATCTTCATCTGGCCAATGTTATAAATAGAGAAGAAATCTGGGTTCAAGTTTTTGAAGAGCTGCCCTGCAGAGGAAGCAGATCTAGGCTTTGTTGCTCCAGAGAATAGAATACGGCTCAGTAGGTAGAAGTCAAGAGGGACGTATTTCACCTTAATCTATTATAATTAATATCAATTAAAGTGCTAACGATTGCTATTTCTTGAACACTTTGTGTTCAGCACTGAATTTTAAATTAGTGCATCTCATCTGAGAGTCACAACAACCCTGTGGTGACAGAGGAACTGTTATTAACCTGATTTTGTAGGTCAGGGAACGGAGTCTCAGAGAAATTAAAGAAATCATATAACCTACACTGGTGGCTATACTGATAGACTCAGATGCAATGTGAAAGGGAAAAGGGGCTTGATCCAAGATCCTCGGGTCTTTCAGGACATGAAGTCAGAGTTACCATCGAAGCCATCATTCCTCGTTGCTAAGTTAGACATTTCTAACAAGAGAACTGTCAAACAATGGGTTGAAGTACTTTGTGAAATCATGAGCTTCTTGTCAGTCCCTGGAAATGCTTGAGTGAAGATGAATGGCCATTAGCCACTCTGGCTTCACTTCCTTGCTGATTTCCCGAACGCAGGCAACTGGACCCAGAGTGGGGTGTCTTCCTCAAGAATTTGAACTTCATACCAAGAGTGAGTTAATCTCTCTAAAATGTGTAAGTTTGGTTGCTGTGGGTCCTTTCTTCCAGTTACCCTATTGGATGAGTATTCTTGTGGTAGATTTTTCCTTTTTAAATCCAGCTAGCTCAAAGGGATTTCTGTTTGAATCAGTCTGTAGGAGTATGGATCTCATGAAAGACAGAACTCGAAACTAGATATAAATATGGTAGACCTTCCCAATGCCCAAATCAGAGTGCTTGCCAGCTCACAATAGTATGAGTGCTATCTGCTATTCTGGTAACAATCTCTGCTACCCTATACATTGGGCTCAATCCTTATAATAAAGTCCTCCCAGACCTTGGTGATCTGTCTAATACACAGGTGCAGGTTGAGCAATCTTTTACTAAGAATTATAAATACAGTCTTGGCTTCTGTTGAGAGATTATAATCCCAGGGTGGTTTCCAACCATGTTCTCTGTCTTGTGGAGAAAGTCTGGCCACAGTGAACTGCAATTCTAGAAGAGTGGAAGTGAAAGATGGTTGGAGATGGATGGAGGGTGAGAGAGGAACAGACAGGGGAGGGGGAAGAAGCTGAGAACACCGACTCCATTGGAGGAGAATGCTGTCTAGCCAGAGAGGAAAGGTCCCTGAAGAATCAGCCATTGTGTTCTGGTGGCTCCTGGTTCTCCTGGTTCTCCTGCCCTCCCCACTTTCTGACTTGACACCAGCACTCCAGTGCCTTCCCCTTGGGCTGTCGAGTCCTTTTCATGCCACAATCTTGTCCCTTGATCATCATGTCTCTCACAAAGAACCATTTTCCTTATGATTCAGGTTCCCCAGCGTATGCAGCAAAGGAAATTCTGTAATGCAGAGCTTTGTGACCTGGAGGAGTTCCCCCATTGATGGAGCGTCCAGTAGTGTTTGGGAAGTTCAGCAAGCAGAGCGTTCCAGAGAGGGTTACCTCCATTCACATTCACCCTGAGACACACAGTATCATTCTGTGCACTGAGGAACAGGTAGAGCAGGAGACTTCATGGTGGGATCTAAGGGGCATAGAACCTACACCTGCCCTCCTCTCTTAACGTGTGTCTCTATCATCTTGCCACAGG
This sequence comes from Martes martes, assembly GCF_963455335.1. NCBI lineage: Eukaryota > Metazoa > Chordata > Mammalia > Carnivora > Mustelidae > Martes > Martes martes. Next base: position 122,100,243 of record NC_137891.1, read on the forward strand.
TGATTCCAATCTGTTCACTCAGGGCTTTCCAAACTTTTTGGACAGTACACCTAAAATGTATAGGGAATGAGTGACTCTCAGTGGCTGCCTGAAGAAAGATATTTTCCAAAAACTAGTGTTCAGTTTAAAACGTCCTTATGAATTTTCCCCTATGTAAAATATCTACATGTGCTTTATTATGATAAGAATGTTCTTTTCTGGGGTTCCTGGATGGTTCGGTCAGTTAGGCGTCTGTCTTTAGCTCAGGTCATGATCCCAGGGTCCTGGGATCATGTTTCCAATCAGCGGAGAGCCTCCTCCCTCTCCCTCTGCCTGCTGCTCTACTTGTGCTCTCTCTGTCAAATAAGTAAATAAAATCTTTAAAAAAAAAAAAAAAGAATGTTCTTTTCTGCTACTTTTGAGTAAAACATATCTATCAACATCTATGTCTTTTTTTTTTTCTTTCTGGTCAGTGTACCCCTGATAGGTCAAAACTTAACTTGGATTTAGCATGGCTACTGTTTAAGATGCTGTATCTTGCTGAGTATTCTGTTAAAATTCTAAGTTTCTGGGGGAGATGCAGTAGTAAACTAACACCTTGGCCTAAATCTACTTTTATTTTTCCAAGGTAATTTTTGTGTTTGCCAAAATATAACATATACATCACTAAAAATATTAAATACTAAGAAAATCCTGAACCCCTCTTCACCATGCATTTTTCCTGGACAGTCCTGTTGATTCTACTAAATAGTGACCTCTTGGAATTATTTCCCTTTAAATAGGGAAGCTACACATTCTGGACAGTTCTGAATTATGTTTTATCCCTGTGTAAATGATTATAGTTATTTCACTCCAAAGTATCCCGATTTGGACATAAAATGACATGGTCACTGTACCTCCCTAGGGGCTGCCACTCTCTGTCTTTATTTTCTCGCAATCACCTCCTTGTGTTTAAATTTATGGTTATGCCCTTGTTTCTTGATACTGCATCTAATTTAGGCATTTCCCACTGACTTCCTGCTCTCGTGATTAAGTATTTTGCTCACATATACTACCGTCTCTTCTCCTTACTTCTTCTGAATAAATACATTGCTCTTTAGTTCCTCTGTTCATTACCTTTGTAACTCTATTTCTTGTTTCATTAATTATAGATCATTTCTCTTGAGTTTCTAGCTTATAGGATAAAGATACTAGCCCTTCCCCCCCCCTTTCTTTGCCTGTCTTCTGTCTCTCACCCAAGTCCTGTGCTTTGACCTTTACGTCGTTAAAGTTGATAGCATTTATATTCTGTACAATAACCAAATATTAATCTTGTGTATAATCAATAGGATGACTCTGAATGTTGAAGATTGGTTGGTAGCATTTATGCTATTAGGTTCATGTCTTTATTCACTACTAAATAATAAAACGATGTGCTATCATTTCAGGCTTTTTTTTTTATATAACTTTTTGTCCCTTTTAGAATTTCTTCTCTTGTATTCTCTGTCTTTATCTGAATTTACTTCTTAATTTTTTCTTTCTTTCATTCTCTTTTTAAAAGATCTGTTTATTTGAGAGAGAGGGAGAGAGAGAGCAAGAGCACGTGTGTGAGTGGAGTGAGGGGCAGAGGGAGAGACTCTCAAGCAGGGTCCCCACTGAGTGTGGAGCCTGATGTGGGGTTTAATCCCATGACTCTGAGATCATGACTTGAGCAGAAACCAAGAGTCAGCCACTTAACCGACCGAGCCACCCAGGTGCCCCCTAAATTCTTTTAGACTGTCCAGTTCACCATCCATTTTCTGAAATCATCCCTTTCCTCCAAGTTCTCCCTTCGGGAATCACCCATGCCCGTGCTCCAGTCTGAACTCCGTGCTCGCCAGATCTGCTATAAAGTCTTCATCCTGAGACTTGCCTTCGTAGCTCTTCTGGCTTTGACGCACCATTCCTTGGATTCCACATCTCCCTCCTTCTTGGTTTACACTCTTGTTGTGGTGGGCATTATGATGGCCACACAAACATTTAGCTCATCCACCTCCATTGTGTAGCAGACAGACAGTCTGAGAGGGATTTCCCTCAATCCCAGTTTCAGAGGTTGGCCTTAACTGGTTTAAACCAAACAGGGTAATCCCATCCCTCTTAGCCGCAATGATAGTTTCAAGAGGCACAGGCTGAATCTCCAGGCTCCTGGCATGTCCTGCCTGATAAGAGTGTCTTTGGCTACCAGATAGTCTAGTAATGTGATTTATGACTTATGATGGGAGCTTTGGGTGACATGGTATCAATTCCCACCTCTGAAGGGACTAGAAATCAGCCTGACCTCTGGAAAGCCTGGAGAATAAATGTCCATGATGTAGGCAGTACATGGTCGAGCCCCAATAAAATCTCTGGACATCAAAGGCTTGGATGAGCTTCTCTGATGGGCAATACTTGTGTATTGTCACATATTGTAGCCAGAAAGAATGAACACTCCCCGTAACTCCACAAGGAGAGGATGACTGGAAGCTCTATGTCTGATATTCCCCTGGACCCTGCCCTATTCATCTCTTCCCCTGGCTAGTATTAATCTGTGTCTTTTTCTTGTTTTAAACATAAGTGGTAACCATGAGCATCACAGCTTTCAATGAGTTCTGTGAGTCTTTCTAGAGAGTTATGGAAATGGAGGGATTTTTGAGAATCCCCCAAATTTGTCCTTGGTATAAGAAGTGAGGGCAGCCTGGTGGACTAACTTCACAAGGGGCTAAACTGCAGGTGGTTTTAGAGGCGAGGGCCATCCTGGAGACCATGCCTCCCAGTTCTCTCCGAGTTCTAACCTAATCAGGCTATGTGTTCCAGTGGACACCAAGGTGGCCTAATCAGTGTAAAGCTTATAATTTTATTTTAGTGGAATGTTTGAGGCAAGTCACATTTCCTCTTCCCCTGGATATTGCTGAAGGAGCATGTAGCCACCAATGCTTACTACAGGCAACTTAGAGCCTCGAGAGAAGTCAGCCTCAGGATAAAGCCAGGGAAGGCAGACTGAAAAGCTATGAGGAAGCACAGTCAGAACTCTGAATGAAAGCATGAACCTCAAGTTTCCTCTGCTTCCAATCTTTTCAGTTATATAAAGTAGTGAATCAGCTTTATTACTTTACATCAGTTTGTCTTGAGTTTTCAGTTATCACTGAGAGCATCCTGACAAATCACTAATTCGACTCATCTATGTCCTGAAATAATTTCCTAAGAAAGTGTACAAATGGGGTGAACTTTTTTTCCTGTCTTGGAATGATTTTTTACTTATTCAACAAAGACAGATAGGAAGCTTACTTTATGCCATGTTTTTTTTTTTTTTTAAAGTGCTTTTATGAAAACTAATTTCATTTGAGCAACATTGAACTAGGGGGCTACTGTGATCTCCTTTTGACAGTGAAGGAAACTGAGGCACAGAAAGGTTCAGTTATTTTCCCAAAAGCACACATTTATTCATGGTAATAAAATTTGAGCACAGCAGCTGGTTACAGAGGCAGTGCTCATTTTGTCACCCTTCTGAGCTACCTACTGAGCTACCTACTGAGCTAACATGCCTTTACTCTTTGCTTTTGCCCTAAATGCAATGTTACTGATGAAAAGTCTGATGTCAGTCTGGTTGTTGTTCCTCTGGTTGTTGTTCATTTATCAATGTTACTTCTCTCCTCCAATCTCTATTCCTTTCCTATGAGTTGCTTTTAAGATATTCTCTTTATTGTTAGTATTCTGAAATTCTACAATAAATTGCTTAAGTATGGGTCTCTTTTTCCTACACTTTGATCATTATTACATAGTCCTTTGAATTGGAAGATTCATATTGCTCTTCAATTGTGGGAAATTATTTTTGTTCTTTTCATTGAAAATGCTTTGTCCTCACTGTCTCTCACATCTCCTTCTAGAATTCTCATTAATCGCATATTGAATCTACCATGACTCTTACATCTCTTATCTTTTATCATGTCTCTTTGTTCTTTCATTTGTTTTATTTTACTTTATCTTATATTTTAATTTTTTTATTATGTTCACTTAGCCAGCATATAGTACATCATAAGATTTTTGCTGTAGTGTTCAGTGATTCATTAATTGCATATAACACTCAGTGCTCAACCCAACACATGCCTTTTTCACTTATTTTAATCCCAGAAATACTGTATGAGCACATTACATCTAAACGAGGGACACAGAAATTAAAGAAGTAAGAAAATAAATAGTCTGATTTTAGAAAGAGGTAATTATATAAAGAAAACAAAGCACCATATTTGGGGTCACTTGTATTTTTGCTTTACCAACTATGAGATTTCCTATACCTTATCCATTGCTGTATGGAATATTTTACTTTGACAATCATAGTTTAGTTTCCAAAAGTTCCCTTTTGTTCTTTTTCAAAGGTACCTATTTTTGTTTTATAAATATAATGATTTCTTGAATATGGTGATGTCAAATCTCTAAGGATAACAATAAAGATATTGGGAAACCTCTTTTTAATTCCTTAATTATCTCCACTTTATTTTTCTCCCTTCTTATTTTTCTTATCATGGTACTTCTCTTTCATATTCCTAGCTTTTCTTAAATGTCTTGAATTTCCATTTATTTTTTAAAAATGAGGTTGCAAAGAGGCTGCCTGGGATTGTCAACTGGCAGGCCACAGTATAAAGTAAGCATGAGTGCTAGGATGCCTGAGAATTTTTATCTGGGACACTGGAATGTATGCCATACACCTCATCTTTTCAAATAATGTGTTCAATTTATTTTAAGAATATCCTTCCAGTTTAATGATGACTGAGATATAATCTTGTGACTTTGAATCATCCTGTGTACATAGGTGAGGAGGGGATGTCAGAGGTGGTTCTGTTCCAAATTAACTCCCATTCTCTACCTCTCTTTTCACTCCTGTGCTCAACTGTAATAACTACCTTTGCACATGATGCCTCATCAGAATTCTTCTCAGCAAGTGGGCTGCCTCTTTGCTGTGCCTCTGACATCAAGGAACCACAGCTTCTTCCACTCTGTTTCCAAGTTTCCAGCTACTAGATCATTTGAAAAATCTCTCATTTTTTATGGCCTCCCACTTTTTAATTTTTTCCTTGACCATACATATATTGGAATTTTAGAAGTGATAGGATAGAACTATATCTGTTCAGCTTATCATCAAGTTCTCATAAGTATTTTTAGAAGGTGGTATTCCAAGGGTGGTTTTTATGAGCACAGGAATATGAGGGAATAGTCTTGGGAGAGGAGCTTTTGGTGGGAAAAAAAAAAAAAAAAAAAAAAAAAGCATAGAAAGTCAGATCTGAAGAAAGACTTCCGGGGAGGGAGAAGCTGATTTTAAGGGATTTTACGGTTCTCAAGGAGCCAATTGTTTTGCACTGAACTGTGTCCCTCCAAGTTTGTATGTTGAAGTTCTAACTCCCAATGTGACTGTATCAGGAGAAAGGGTCTTTAGGAAATAATTAAGGTAGAAGAGGCTATCAGGAGGGTTATAATCTGAAAGGACCATAGCTGAAGAAGAAGAAGAAGAAGAAGAAGAAGAAGAAGAAGAAGAAGAAGAAGAAGGAGGAGGAGGAGGAGGAGGAGGAGGAGGAGGAGGAGGAGGAGGGGGAGGAGAGGAGGAATAAAAGAAGAAGGGGAGGGGGAAGAGGAGAAGGAGGAGGAAGAATTGGAAGGACTCTTTCTCCACAATGTACAGATGCAGTGAGAAGGTATCTACGCAAGCCAAGAGGTAACCCTCACCAGGGACCCAATCAGTTAGCACCTTGATCTTGGATGTTCCATTCTCCAGAACCCCAAGAAAATCAATTTCAGTTGTTTAAGCCACCAGACTTTGAAATTTTGTTATGGTAGCCTGAGTTGATGCCTACACCAATGATTAGCACAAAGTTCTAAGGAGAAGGCACAAGAAAAGTTTTTGACATGTTTACTGAGGTTCAAGGTACTCTTAATGAAAGCACTGAATTTGAGCCAAGGGACCTGCTGAACAAAATTCCAGCTCTGCTGTTAACCTGAGTGACTTGGGCAATCACTTAACCCACTCGGCCATAATTTTCTAATCTATAGAGTGAAGCTAATAACTCCTATCTCCTGAGCCCTGGCATGAGTATTAAATGTTATATTTTACCATAATCCTTTATTGTACCTAATTATTTATTCACAGTTGGTTTCCTTGACTGATCCATAACAGTCTTGGCTGTTGAGTCTGTGAGCTAGGAAGAACAAAGTATTAATGAGCATGGCCAGCATGGTGCCTAGCACTCAGTAGGTGCTCACTAAATTCAAACGTAAACCTGTGTATAACTGGGTGGTCATAAAAGTCTGTGGCTTTATGATGGTGATTTTCCCCTGGGAAAGCTCATGGAGATCATGGAAGCAGCCATTCTTTGGAAGGCTTGAAACTCCTGTCACTGTTTTGCCCTTGGCCAGGCCAAGACAGGGCCCTTGGCATCACCACTGCTAATTGTCCTAACTCAGCCTTCTGCATTCCTGGGAACTCTGATCCCTATCTAATATTTAGCATTTTTAATCAAAGTGATCTAGCTAACATTTATGTCCTCCTTTCTAGGCTGAGATCTTCTCAAGGGTGTGGACTATATCTGAATTATTTTTATTCCCAACATGTAGTCCCATTGCCCATCAAACAGTAGGCACTCAACATGTCTTTGTTTCACTGGGAATTCTTATTTGGGAGACATCGAGACTTTGGCTTCCTGCTGCTCGTTTTTTAGAACTGTTTGAGGTCCCTCCATGCTCATCCATCTTCCCGCCTATGTCTAGGACAATGGGTCTCATTTCTAGTCGCACTGACTTAAATGAGATCAGACTGTGTGACTCTAGGGCCGTGTTACTGCCATTTTCAACTTTATATTTGATGTGAATTATGGCACAGTGGGGGATTCTTTTGAGACTGTTGAAGAAGCTGTATGTGTCATGTGTGGCAGCATCTGGTCCCATTGCCATAGACCACATTGAACACAACTGCTATGTGATTGACCTTTAATCTGAGTCTGAAGATGAAAGCTATGTTGACACTATGCTTTGTCAGCTATTCTCCCGAAGAACATCCTGGCCTAGTGCTACTATTTCCTACTTTGAATATAACACATAATCTGTCCTTGTTCTCTCAAGGAAGTGAGAGCAGAAACAAGATTCAAGTCTCTATTTCTAACAGCAATATTGGAACTTTTTAGTGTTAAGTGGTACATAATGTTAGTTTCTAAATAATTAGAGCATGACACATTATGGTCTGCAAGCTGGTTCAGAATTGACTAGTTTGTCTCTGGTGTTTATTATTTCAGAACATTGCCGACAACTCTAATAAACAAACTCTTTCATTTGTAGTCTTTTGTTCATCAAACATTAATAAAGACCCTTCTCTGTCAGGTAAAGTGTCAACTTCTGACCTTCTGAAACTTACCTTTCAGCTGAGTTAAGGTTAAAGCTCACCTTTTAGCTGATGATGTTTTCAAGCCATTAAGAGGAAAAAACAAATAATACAACACGTGGCTACTTTTAACATTAGCCTCAGCTTGTTTCTGGGTAGTAATACTAATATATTGCATTGAAGTATATTTGCATAAGTATATTCATGCACATATATGTGTATATATATATTGCTAATGCTAATATCTCAAAAAGCACATGAAGTTTTTTTGATTAATAAAGTACTTAAGCACACTTTTTTTTTAAACTAACCTGATCTTTAGTAATTCTGAGAGGTATTCAGGATACTTGGCATTTCCACATGACTAAATAGGTTGCAGAGTAGATAATAAATTGCCCACGGGTATTGCACCAGTAAGTGGCAGAGCTGGGCAAAGTCGATTACTAAGGTGGTCTTTGTTTTACTTGAGTGATGGTTTAGATGTTATTTAAGACATGCATGCCCACACTAATCAGTTGAACACTGCTTGGCGGTGTGTAATTACACTCCCATTATATTAAAAAAATGCAACACGTTCAGAGACAAGGCAGAGCGGTGCTGGCTTGAATGATCTAAGGGCTTCATGGAGAGAGGGTAGATCTAGAAGAAAATACAGACTTGGGGTGAAGAAATAAAATGGGTTCACTATTGAGAAGAGAAAGTCTTGAATATCACGCTGAGAAATAGGGAGCTTTATTCTGTGATTAGCAGTGATACAGTAAAGGTATGTGAATGGATAAGTAGCTTGGCACAATAAATAGCTTCTCTGTGACAATTTGTAGAAAGGATTAGAGTAAAAAGATTGTGGAGATTTTCGAGTTTTGTTGTATTGGAGAATAGTGTCAATGTTGTGCTGTCGAGTTCTTAATCTTTTCTAACTTTGATCCACAACTGGGACCATATGGGGCCTGCTCTGTCTGCTGAGCCCTGCCTGGCTCTAGTGAAAGGCTGTGTTTGGGTCTCCGCCCTCTGAGTGTGCTCATTCCTGGTCAGTGAACCAGAGTGAGCCTGTGTCTGCCTGAAATATGACGGTGCCATGGACTTTGTCTATAAATACTAAGACAGCTCAAGTCTCAGTGTCTTGATGAGCTGCTCTAAGCATCCAGGCTAATTTACTAGCTGATAGATTCTTAATCTATCACTACTGACAAATATGACAAGTACACAAGCTTGAACATATTTTTGGTAGGTCTTATTCAAATGAATCCTAGCAGGATCTTTTCAAAATTTAATATTGCAGGATTTCCCCAGTATTACTTCAGTCAGCTTAATTTTCTTTTTCCTTCTTAAAGATAACAATCCAATATTCTCAAACACTGGGGGCATCTGTGTTGCACTGATTTGCTAAAGAACACTGTGAGAATATATGTAAGTAATCCCTGTCAGTTCTTGGAAGTCTTTAGTCAGCAGAGCTCATTTGTACCGTATGGAGATGTGGCAAGGAGAGGGGCCCTCAAGTAAACAATTCTGCTATCATAATCTGGGGTGATGAGTGTTGAACTTGACCCGTGTAGGGTCTGTTGGTTTACATGGGGAGGGACAGTGGTAATAGAGGATCACGGAAGGGTGTGTCATGGGGTTATAGTGCTATCAGATTGGATTTTAGAAATCATTCCAGGTTGTGTGGATGAGGAAATGGAGAGGGGTAACAGGGAAGGGGCCTGAAAGCAGGAGACCAGTTAGGGGCTGTATTTGTTATGGTTCTCCAGAGAGACAGAACCAATAGGATGTGTGTATGTGTGTGTGTGTGTGTGTGCGCGCGCACGCACATGCAGGTGAGACTGGCAAACTAGAGACCCAGGGAAGAGTTGAGGTTTCTGATGAGTCCAAAGTCAGTCTGGAGACAGAATTCCTTCTTTGGGTGACTTCAGTCTTTTTTCTCTTATGGCCTTCAACTGATTGGTCTACCCGCACTAATGGAGGTTAATCTGCTTAACCAAAGCATACTGACCTGAATGTTAACCTCATCTAAAAAAAAAACAAAAACAAAAACAAAAAAACAAAACCAAAAAAAACTACCTTTGCAGCAACATCCAGACTGGTGTTCAACTAAACAACTGGGTACCATAGCCTAGCTACATTGACACAAAGAATTAAACACCAGAAGAGCCAGTGAAACTTTATCCTCCAGGTGGGAGAAGAATCATACCAGAACTTAATTGGGTGAACTTGCTGAGCAATTGGATGAACACTGGGAGAAAGCAACCTGAGCATCTGGGGAATGGATCCCGAAACAGACAATTTCCTGCCAATTTATCCACAGAGACGAAGAAGCATCCCATCCCCCTTCCTCAGTTCCCTTATTCTGTCCATTTAATGAGCAACCACGTGCTGGGCAGTCTGCTGGGAGCTGGAGACCCAGGTTGATGGCACGCCCTGCTTACCTTAAAGGGGGCTGCGGTCGACTCATGGTTCTCCATCGCAGCTTTGCAGACCAGACTAAGAGCCACTTCACACATTTAACCATTCTTCACGCTGCTCAGGCCTTTACTGGAAATGACGGCAAGCGTGCATGGTGAAACAAGAGTGGTAACAACAAAACCACACAAGCAAACCAAAAGCAACTCAACTTCGTTTCTGCTGCGTCTAGTACCTTCTTGTATTTCCAGTGAGGGTGGAGCCTGCTTTGCTTGCTCTTAGCAAGATGGTCACAGACTCATTCCTCATGCAGAGAAGACCCACCGTGGGGTCTGACCCACTTATGCCTCCTCATTCCTGACAAAAAAACCAGGCTTACTCACTGAAACAGGGGTCATGAGGTAGGGTTCTATGTGTTTTCTATAAAAAATGGAACCTCCACAAACTCTTTCATCCTTGTCCCTAAAAGGCTTGCGGAAGTTGCAATCAGAATGACAAGAATAGGAGCTAAGAAAAAAAAAAAAAAGCTTCTTTGGGGAAAGATATACTTTAAAACGTTTAGTATAATGTTATATGGGATTCCACATCTGGTTTTTCCACATTTATCATACCAATAAAACATGCACCTGTTAGTTTTTCATCACAAGCCATATTTCTCATCTGTCTTGTTTGACCTTGTCACAAGGCATTTCCCTTTTAGCACTCACTTGGATTTTTGTACTGAGTAGAAGTTGGAAGTGATTGCAAAGGGAGGCAATTTCTTTTGACATCTAGTGTATGACCCATTTATCTCCTTATAGAATATAGGGAAAGTATTAGAGGGGAGCAGTAGAGAATAAGATATATTTGTACGCATATATAGGACTCCAGTCTCCTCTCAGGTCTGTCTTAGTGATCTTAGCCAAAAAATATGGTGCGATTGTGTGGTTGTTTGGATCTGGAGATTTGTCTTATGGAGTATGCCTTATGGGGGGGACAGAGTAAGAGGCAACTATTTTCTGATTCCTAGGTATAGGCCTTTTTAAATTCTGTTTTTCATTTTTATTATAGAAAATTTCAAACATATAGGAAAGTAGAGAGAGAAGTCTAAAGTACCTCATCATCTGGCTTCAAACAGTCATCAACAAAGGGATAAACTTATTTCATCTATACCCCTTTTCCTCCCCCAATCCCCTATGCAGAATTTTGAAGCAAATCCTAAGTATGTAATTTCATCTGAAAAAAATATGTGTGGGTATATAGGTATACACACACAGAGAGACATATACATACATACAAACACACACACATACCTTAAAAATTAAGTACTTTTAAAAACAGTTTTTATTTATTTATTTGACAGAGAGAGAGAGATCACATGTAGGTGGGAGGGGGGCGGCAGGAGGGAAGCTGGTCCCTGATGAGCAGAGAGCCAGATATGGGTCTCGATCCCAGGACCCTGAGATCATGACCTGAGCCGAAGGCAGAAGTTAACCCACTGAGCCACCCAGGTGCCCCTGAGGTAAGTACTTTTTTATAGCAGAACTAAAATACCATCATCACACCTAAAACACAATTCCTTAATATCATTAAATATCTAGTCAATACTCAAATTTCCTTGATTGCCTGATTCACTCAAATCAGAATCCAAACAAGGTCCAGATACTTCATATAGTTCATATTTCTTAAATGTCTTTAAATCTAACTCTTAATTTTTTATCGCCTTTTAATTTACGTGTTGAAGAAACTGGGTCATTTGCCATGTAGAGCAACTCATACTCTTGATAGGCTGATTGATCCTATGATGTCACAGAACGTATTTCTCTGTCTCCCTACAAACCCCAAATTGTATTTCCTATAAAGTATAATCTGGAGGCTTGATCAGATTTGGGTTAGAGTTTATGACAGGAACACTTCATAGGTGGTATGAGGAATGATCTACGGGCATCACATCAGGAGGATATACTGTCCCCCTGCCCCTCTTTGGGTGATGTTAAGATTGATTGATGGGTTTAGGTATTGTCAGGATGGTCCATTATTATCAAATTCCTTACTTAGCCACTGCCTGGCTCTAGATATATTTTCATTAGATACCACGACATCATCATATACTATGTCTATCATTCCTTCTTTGGTCAGTGGCAGACTCTTTGGTTGATTCCAAAATCTTTTTGATATGACAAAAATATTTTTAACACAAAAATTAAGAGTTAAATGTCTGAAAAGGATGGAAATATATTCAACACTATCCCACAGAAAGGGAAATTCAAAAGTACTGATAGTTTCTTAAAGCAGTGATTTGACTTGCCAGGACTTCAGGGAAAATTCTAATTGTTGAATGTTAAATCCACAAATCAAACAAAAGACAAAAAATGGGAAATAAGATGCCCACTGATAAGAGGAACACTTGAAAAATAGTTCTAAGGCAAATGCTAAGGAACATAGCTACTGAATTAAAAAATCAGCAACTCAAAATGGCTAACTGGTAATTCAATTTCAAGGTGTTAAGCCAAATTAAAAAGATGAACATAAGACTATTTTTACCATATTCTTTTGATCCAACACAGTTTGTGTCTGGATAACTCTAAAACCAAGACATGTTTTTATTTGGTTTAAAAAAATTAAAGGCTGAAATGTGTATATTTAGATAGCGATATCATATTTAGATATGATATAAAAGTAAGCATGATATATATGGCTTACTTTTACTTTTTGCCTTTCTAAGTGATTTCAATAATTGTGGCTTATAGACATGTAATACATCAGAGTGATTTCCCAAGGTTTATTCTCCTGGCTTCCTAAATTTTCCTTTCAGTGTGGCAGCTGTTTACAAGATCTATCCATGTCAACTTTTGCTAAAATGGAACCAAACCTTATCTGAATGTTCTTCTTCTTACATGCAATTTATCAGTTGGGGGACAGCCCTTTAGGTTGCTGTTTAACACATTATACCCTGGTGGTCACATCTGCAGTGTTAAGAAATGACTTGTTCACTCTAACGTTGTGGAAGTTGGGGAGAGAGGGAGAAAGACAGAAAAGCTATTCAGTAACTTTGAAGCTCCATGCATATTACATATTCATTTAATCTCTTCATATTTGGGTGGTTAGGTGTACATACGGATAACTTTTTATAAATACCACTAGATTTCCACTCTTGTTGGATATTCAACACCAAGTGTTGAAGTCATTGTAGAACTGTATTTGGTAAATATTGTTATAGTCATTGTGGAGACAAGGAAATTGAGACGAGGAGCATAATCTGTGCAAATTCAAATAGCTGACAAGGGACAGACCAGAATTTGAACCCACACATCTGTCCAACTCATAGGCCGCCTTTTTCTCCTATGTTATCTGCCTGCAAGCCATGTCCAAAATGGGGGTAATAAGCAAATTAGATCAATTTTCAGAAAAATGTGCTCTATTCATCATTTAGCATAGCTTTTATACTTACTGGATGTCACCATAAGCTTTTTTTCTTTGTAAAGAATACACTGTCTAGGAGATAGGATCTGCCAAGAAGGTGCACACTGCCCGAATTGTGTCCTCATTGGAAATATTATAGGATGTAGAATTATATAAAATAGGGGTAACTTGGTATGGTGTTAGGTGAAATGGAATTCTGTAAGCTCTGGCTCAAGCAAAAAGTCAATACATTAAGAGCCAGGAATCGCCAAGGAGCAATGTGCTTGGAAACTCAATATGGTAATAAGTAACTCAGTATTGTGTCTGTGAAAGATCCCTTACTGTCCACCAAAAAATGTTAATGCACTGCTCCTTGGTGTCAGTCCTTTATCTTCAAATATCACATAAAGATAGTAGTGAGAGAATTTTTTCTTTCTTGAAATTTGCCACACAGCCTTGATCAAGGCAAAAACCCTATGGGACGATCTAACAATTCCGGATGCTTTTGTTGTAAAATTGAAATTACATTGAGTCCATTCAGGATATGCATTTTTGTGTGAGGCTTATCGTCACACACCTATAACTAAAAATTTAAAGAATAAACAACAATGAAATCTTGCCATTTGTGACTAACGTGAATGGATCTTGAGGGCATTTGCTAAGTGGAGTAAGTCAGATGAAGAAAGACAAATACTGTATTACCTTACTTACATGGGAAATCTAAAACAAACAAACAAACAAAAGAATGTTTTGATACAGAGAATAGATTGGTGGTTGCCAGAGGTAGGAGTTGGAGAGTGGATGAAATAAGTGGGAGGGAGCAAAAGGTACATACTTCTAGTTATAAACTAACTAGTCATAGAGATGTAATGTACAACATGGAGACTCTAGTTAATATGACTGTCTTGCATATTTGGAAATGGTAAGAGAGTAAATCTCAACCCAAGTAAAAAAAAAAAAATCCGTGACTATGAATGGTGATCAATGTGAACTAGACGTATTTTGGTGATCATTTCGCTACACATACAAATGTTGAATCATTATATTGTACCCTGAATCTGATATAATGTTATATGTCAATGATACCTCAATAAAAAAATAAGCAAAATAGACTGGTTCTCCCTATACACAATACTTCGTCTCTATTATTAAGTCAGCATATACATGGTGATTATGACCATAGCTGATAAGAGACCTTTCGCATTTCATAGTTTTATACAGCCAGACACCAGCCTACCTTAATCAAGACTCTTGATTGGATTCTCTTGATGATACAACGTGTTTAAGGAGTGCCTACTATATGCTAGGTTCCTGCTGGGCTTTGGGCAAACAATGAGGGATTAAGACAAACTGCTTCCTTGCCTTGGATCACACATTATAGGTGAAGACAGTCATATGAACAATCTGTTACAGTATTATATAATAAATGTTTTGACACTTTCAGAAACATGTAACAGTCATCAAGTGTAGCCGGAGGCAGGAGTGAAGAGGGCTTTCTGAGAAGGCTTGTAGGAGAGAGTGACACAAGTTATGAGAGAAGGAAATCTGGAGTGGGTCAGACGAGAGTGTGAGGTTAGAAGGGATAGGTGGGGAAGGCATGCGTGTACCAGACAAAGTGAGTAGCATCTGGGAAGGCCTAGCGGCTGGTGAGAGCATGAGGACAGTCAGGAAGGCGGGAAGGAGGACGAGAGGAAATACACAGGGCTGGTCTGGGAGTGGTAAATGGAGAGATAATCAAGAAGAGCCTCGTAGACCTTGTTTAGATGACTGGACCGCTGTGAGGACAGCTGAAGGGAGGTGAGGAAGAAGGCGAGGTGGCCCCCTTTGTGTTTCAGAGGGGCCATCTGGCTGCTGGGGTGAGAATGGAGGGGGCCAGGTAAAACCACCTGGGAGGCTTTGCAGCAATGCAGGTGAGAGATGATGGTGGCCTCACAGGGAGGACAGGCAATGGTGAAGATAATGCGCAGAAATGGTCAGATTTGGTAGTTGACAGGACATGGTGCTTGTTTGGATGAAGGTGGTGAGAGAGAAGGCCGAGTCCACGGTGATGCCTGGTTCCTGACTTGGAGACTAACTGAGGCAGTACAGCT
Organism: Martes martes; assembly: GCF_963455335.1. Classification (NCBI taxonomy): domain Eukaryota; kingdom Metazoa; phylum Chordata; class Mammalia; order Carnivora; family Mustelidae; genus Martes; species Martes martes. The sequence continues at coordinate 122,115,447 of NC_137891.1, forward strand.
AGAGAAAACAGGCTGAGCAACGGAAGGTGACGAGTTCACTTCTGGACATGTTAGGTTTGAAATACCAGCAAATCGATCCTCTTCATTTTCTAGTATTTTCTAAGGAACGAGCAGCAGTGTCACTGTGAAATAACTGGGATAGACAAATTCACCTGAGCGTCTATGTAGGAGCAAGGGCATTCAGAAGTCACAAAAAGGCTGACTTTCTGATGCTCCTCTTTTACACTGACCACAGGTACAAATGTGGGCCCTCAGCATTCATGGAGAATGGATTCAGATGGTCCCTTTGATAATTCTAGATGGCTAAGAATTATAAAAGTAGAAAAGCTGGGGGGGGGCAGTAATTGCTAAGGAATCACTGCTCCAGCAACCCACACCCCCTCTGCCTTTCTCTTCTTTTCCGGGGAAGATCAAGGGTTTGATTAGGAAAGACCTGGAATTACACTCAGGTGAATGTGACTCACTCCCAAGAACAGGGGAGGCTGTGGGGGCTCCGGAAGACAGTGACTGTTGGGTTTATTTATTTATTTATTTTAGATTTTATTTATTTACTTGACACAGAGAGACACAGTGAGAGAGGGAACACAAGCAGGGGGAGCGGGAAAAGGAGAAACAGGCTTCCCCGACGAGCAGGGAGCCTGATGTGGGGCTCAATCCCAAGACCCTGGGATCATGACCTGAGCCAAAGGCAGATGCTCAACGACGGAGCCACCCAAATGCCCCAGGTTTATTTATTTTTTTAAATAGTTTTATTAAGATTTCATTCACATGCCATATAGTTCACACATTTATTTATTCAATTTTTATTTTTATTAAACCTTTTGTTTTAATTACAGTAGCTAACATACATACAGTGTTACATTAGTTTCAGATGTACAATATAGTGATTCAGCAATTCCGTACATTACTCAGTACTCAAAATCACATTAAGTGTATTCCTGATGCCCCCCACCTCTATAACCCATCCCCCTACTGGCCTCTCCTCTGGTGACCTTTGTTCTCTATAAATAAGAATCTGTTTCTTGGGGCGCCTGGGTGGCGCAGTCTGTTAAGCATCTGCCTTTAGCTCAGATCATGATCGCTGGGGATCCAGCCCCCCATCAGGCTCCCTGATCAGTGGGGAGTCTGCTTCCCCCCCTCCCTCTCTCTCTCCCTCTGTGAGCTCTCTCTCTCTCTCTCTCTCTCAGTCTCTCTCAAATAAATAAATAAAGTCTTTTTTAAAAATCTGTTTCTTGGTTTGTCTCTCTCTCTCTCTGTCTCTTTCTTTTCTTCCTTCGTTCTTTGTTTCTTGAATTCCCATATGAGTGAAATCATAGGGTATTTGGCTTTCTCTGACTGACTTAACTTAGCATTATACTTTCTAGCTCCATTCATGTCATTGCGAATGGCAAGGTTTCATGCTTTTTTATGGCTTTTTTATGGCTTCTTTATCTGCTCACCAGTTGATGGACACTTGGGCTGCTTCCATAATTTGGTTATTGTAGATAATGTTGTTATAAACACTGGTATGCATGTATCCCTTTGAATTAGTAGTTTTGTATTCTTTGAGTAAATATCTAGTCGTGCAATTGTTGGATTGTAGGGTAGTTCTATTTTTAACTTTTTGAGGAACCTCCATACCGTTCTCCAGAGCTGCTGCACCAACAGAGTAAGAGGGTTCCCCTTTTTCCACATCCTCGCCAACACTTGCTGTCAGTTCACTCGTTTAAAGTGCACAATTTAATGGTTTTTATTATAGTCACAAGCACGTGCAACAATGACTGCAGTCGCTTTCAGAACATTTTCATTACTTCAAGAACAAACCCCATATTTTTTAACTATCACCTCTTTATCGCCACTCTCCTCTAGCTTTAGGCAATCATTACTTTATTTTCCGTCTCTGTAGATTACCCTGTTCTGGAACTCAAATGAATGGAATCTTACGTCATGAGGTCTTTTGTGACTGGCCTCTCACTGAGCATAATGTCTTCAAGTTCATCTATGCTTTGGTATGCATTATTTCCTTTTTTAATGGCTAAATAATATTCCATTGTATGGGGGTGCCACATTTTGCATATCTCTTTGTTGACAGACGTTTGGGTTGCTTCCACTTTTGGCTATCATGACTACTGCTGCTACGAACATCTGTGTGTTAGTTACTGCTTTTCATTCATCTGTGTACCTCTAGGCTTAGTGTAAGGAAGAACTGACTTTTCTGCCACTGATATCAACTCAGGGATCATCCTTAAAGTCAGCCATGGTCTGTGGCTCTCAGGCAGCCTTCAGATCCCAGGCACAATTGTGAAGCAGGAACATTTACTCTTGTTTCTCGATTCCTTGAAGTATGTGTCCTTTTCTTGCCCCCCTTCGTGTTTCCTTCAGTACCCTAGAAGTCGGAGGGAGTCTTGCTTGCTTATAAGAACCGCTCTTCAGGCTGCCCAAATGTCTGCCAGCCCAGCCTGCTCTAGTCCACCCTGCCAGTCTTTAACAGTGGCTGGTAAATCCACTGGAGGTGTGAATGAGGCCTCAGACACAAAGATTCTTTTACCTTTTCACAGAGGGGCATTGGCCTGAACAAATCTGTTATTGTAAGAGGAGAGGTTTCTTTAAAATTTGAGTTTGGGGAGCTTCTAAGTTCTCTAGACTGCATCCAGAAACTCCCTTACCCTGTATCACTCAACCCCCCTTCTTTCTGATCCTTGTTAAGTCTGAGACTTAAACCCTGAGGCATTACTTGGCACGAGTGCCTAAGTAAATTTTTTAAAAAAGTAAATACTCAGAAGTCATAGATCATGAATCTGGGAATGCAACCAAAGTCTTTTACCATTTCAAATAATTAATAAAATGAAAATTGGACAATAATGGACCGTGTGTTTGTATGCATGCCATTATGAAAGCCACAACATATGTCCCTTGGAGAATGTCCCATTTACAGAGGTGCCCATCAGCTTTGCCTGAATGTGAAGGAGGATTTAGCAGGATTCCTGAAAGTGTGATCTGTGCACCAACTATATCCGGAATCACTTTGATTGTCCATTTCAGGGGCCTCATTCCAGCTACTAAAACAAAATCTCTTGGGGGTTGTCCTTTGAGCAAGCTCCTCAGATGATTCTTACACACATTCACTATCAGGGCCATTCAAAAATATCAGGGCTTCAGTTATACACCTGCTAGGTAGGTAGTGGTTACCATACTATTTTCCATCAAAACGTTGGAGAATAAAAGGAGATGCTATTAATCATTATGCAAAGAATGTAAGCATAAACCAGGACTACTCTGGCAAACCAGAACACAAAGTGACCTTGCAAATACAAAAATGGCACCCCGTCCGAGGGAGAACTTACCCTGCTGTCTTACTCTACCTCTCCAATTCATCAGAGCCATGTTCTCAAAGCTTGTTTTGTGAATCCACGCCTACAAGCTTCCTACTTTTGCTGATTGCATGTCCCCTACATGCAGTCAGCTTCACTGTGGTAGTCATCAGTGCTACTCCCTGGTCCCGGGGCCTCCTCTCTTTCTGACACAGAGGAGGCTGAACTTGCGTTCTGCGTCGTCGTGTTTGGGTGCAGTCCTGGATTGGGAATGGAAGGAATGTTGAGTCACCATGGGAAATCCAGCAAAGTTCCCTATACTTGTAGTGCCGAAGAACTGGGGATATGAGGAGCATCTTTTCAATCCTGCCAAACCTGCTGTATTACTGAACCTTATTTAGTGTTCAGTGTTCAGTATACGGCCATTAAGGGTCTAGTAGGACTCAGATGTAATTCTGAATTTGTTATCATAGAGGCTAAATGTGCTATCCAGTATCACATACAGGGTCAGAATCATACCTATTTGCCCCCAAGTGACTCCCTCTTTTCCCATCGGTGTATAATTTACAGAGAATTTTCAGATACTTTGTTATTTGGTATGTGTATTAGTTCCCATGGCTTTTGTGACAAATCCCTATAAACTTGGTGGCTTAACAATGACAGAAATAAGTCCTGTCACTGTTCCGGAGGCCAGAAGTGTGACATCAGTATCGCTGGGTGGACGTCAAGGTGTCCGCAGGGCCACACTCCCTCTGAAGGTTGTAGGGGAGGATCTGTTCCTTGCCTCTTCCAGCTTCTGGTGGTTTCCAGCGCTCTCATGGAGCATCCCTCTAGTCTGAAGCAGGGATCTTCAAATCCCTCTGTCCTCATCTTATACCCCACTCTTCTCTGTGTGTCTCATCTGTCTTTGTTTTACTCTTAGGAGGATATGTATGATTGCATTCAGGTTCCCCCATCCCTGCAGATAATCTGGGATAATCTCCCCATCTCAAGATCCTTCCTTTAATCACAACTTCATGGACACTTCCTTTAAATAAGATAATATTTACAAGTTCCCAGGATCAGGACTTGATATCCTTGGGGCCACGATCAGCTCACCACCACAATCAGCAAATCTTTGTGGATGGTGGCAGCAGGCATGCGTCATCATCTTCATTTCACAGTCAATGTTGGAGTGGAGGTTCAGAAAATTTAAGTGACTTCCATGAGGTCATGAGCCTGTCTGATGGCTGACAAGAAAGCAGAAATAACTGTGCCATTCCCTTTAAGCTGTGCTGATTCTCCGAGGGGGTCCAGAAGATAGAGGGGATACAGTCCATCTCCTTGTCTCCCTATGCACCATTGGACAATGTGCTTCAAAAGTCTAGCACAAAAAATGACTCTTGGGGCTGACTTGATAGGAATCGTAGTCTGTGTAGGACTTTTCTGGCATCATTAGGAACCAGGAAAATGCCTGGTGTGGAAAGCTAGGTCCGGCTGTGCCATTAATGAATTGTATGAGCTTGGGAAAGTTTCTATGACTTTCTGCTTTTTAGATTTCTAATATTTAAGATAAAAGGAAGGGGCTAGGAGGTAATATGTTAAAATACAGATACCACCGAATGCCCACAATGTACTTAGAATCTCTCTAAGAATTTGGCTTCAATCATTTCATACAGTCCTCACAAACAACCTGATGAGAGAGGCATAATTATTACACACATTTTACTGACAAGGCTTAGAAAGATCGGACAATTTGACCAAAGGCACACTGTAAGCCAGTGGTGGACCCAAATTAGATCTACCTGTCTGACTCCAAAGTCTTCTGACCATCGGCCCCCTCATTCTCGCCATACTCCCCATCCATAGGACTGTGATAACCTGATGTCAGCACGGCACATAGGTCTGGACCATATAACGGCCATATGCATAATATAACTCACTTGCCTCTGATATTTTCAGAGGACCTATTTGATGGCTGGCAGCCGATGCAAGATAGTCCTTTATTCAGGGTATTGTGTGAGAGAGATGTGGTTCTTTCTTTCTTTCTTTTTTTTTTTAAGATTTTATTTATTTATTTGACAGAGAGAGAGATCACAAGTAGGCAAAGAGGCAGGCAGGCAGAGAGAGAGGGGGAAGCAGGCTCCCTGCTGAGCAGAGAGCCTAATGAGGGGCTCGATCCCAGGACCCTGAGATCATGACCTGAGCCAAAGGCAGAGGCTTAACCCACTGAGCCACCCAGGCGCCCTGAGAGATGTGGTTCTGAGCAAAGCTAGGAATTTCCAGGGAAAAGTTCCTTGTGGGAATGTCACAGGAAGTAGCGTTCTATGGAATAGAGGCAAATAATGGTCTACTTTTATAAGTTAAACAGCTCGTACTCAGTAAGCATTTGTGTCTGTTTTGGTCTATAAAACCTAGGTGATTTGTCTCTATGACTTCTGAGATGGCTTTGTAGAACCATTGCATATCAGGGCTGGGAGGGGGCAAGGTAGTTTCACCTTTATACTTTGTATTTGAAGGAATGGAGGCATAATTAAAGGAAATTCATTTATCCAGCAAATATTTCATGAGAACCTGTGTTGCAGATATAGTGCTAAACACCAGGACCCAGACATGAAACAAAACGATCACTATTCTAGAATCTCTGTGCTTAGTGGGTGAGGCAAGCTCATAAACATAAGATTTCAATAAATCTGGTAAACACTGCAATTGTGCTGAGAACTCTAGGGGATCCTGAGGGAGTCAGCAGAGACTAATGTTTGAGCTAGAAGAAGAAAGTAGGAAAAGACACAACAGGCAAGGGAAACAGGATCCCAGAGGGGTCAAGTGTATTCAGAACAGTGAGAAGTTCGTGATGTTTAGAACCTGAGGTGATGTGAGAGGAGGTCACAGGGGCTGGCGTGAGACTTGCCCAAGGTCAAATAACTTCTGGTCTGTTGAGATCGAAGCATTTCAGTCTATACCCTTAAGTAGGTTTTAATGACATTTTCCTTTCACTGGGTCTATTTTGTGCACCTTGGCTTTACAAGGCTAGACTTGGCACCCTTCACCAGGGACACAGGATCACTTTCACGTGCTGCAGAACTTCTTAGGGCATCCCCCAGGTCTGCTGACCACATGGAATAGTTTTGTGATGTGTGGGAATCAAGTCAGGCTCTCGTACCTTATTTTGTTTCTGTTTCTAGCCTGCAGCAGAGTCAGAGCCCCTGCCCAGTGTGGAGGCCTCAAGTTACACCGTGATCCGAGAGTACCTGGTACATCTGTGTGTGCACATAGTTGAAAATGCCTTCTGAATGAAGTCATTGTTTTTTAATCACCGAAGAAGAATAACTGAGAATTCAGATTTCCAACTGTTTTGTCTCCCAGAGAAAAGAGAAAGAGGTCCTGCTCCTTCTGGGGGTTTCAAGATTAATCCACTGCCCTTTTTATCCAGCTTCCAGGTTCTCCTTTAGAATTCACTGACCACAAGTTGGTTTCGCCATCTGCATGGTGCCCATGTATATTTGATGTACTTTTACTGGCTGGCTGAACAGTATGATGGAAATGAAGGTGAAGATCCACTGCTACTAGTGGTCCCATGACATTCCCTTGTCCCTTAAAATTGGTGGATCCTGCCAAATTCCTTTCCATTAATTATAATAACAATAATAACAAAAGCTTCTTTGGGGGTCTCCTCTCTGCCTCTGTAATGCGGTTCTTTCTCTCCTATCTTCCCCTCAGGATATTTTCTACTTAATGAGATGCAGCGATACATACTCTTTCTTGCTGTTCCTCTCCTGGCTGAATGTGATTTTTTGTATCTACAAAGGCCCACAGTTTGAGTCCTGAGTGCCAAAAAAAGATTCCTTAAAGAAGAAGGAAAGCAAATACTGAGGCTGAAACTGTGAACTCCGGAGAACTAGTATTTTCTTCCTGTAGCAGGTATCGATGGCCGACGATATCCTATGCTGGATTTTGAGGGCATAAAGATAAATCGGCCCATGTCCACAAGGAAGTGAGTTGCCAGCGGAAGGCTAATGAGTAAAGCCCCAGATGCACGGAAAGGATGGGCACCCCCAGAGGGCTGCGGGAGCTTGGGGGAAGGGCCACGGAGCCTGCGTGCGTGGAGGGCGGGAGAACAAAGGGAATCCATTTCCAGACACACGCTGAGCTGCTTCTTAAAGAATAGTATTGACTAGATACAGAGTGGAAAATTAGGAAGAAGTTGGAGGAGAGAAAACAGAGGAAACAGGGGGCACAAAGGATGGTGGGATAGACAGGAACATCATTTACAAAGAATTGGAGGTCGGGGACTGGGTGGCATGCAAGAGCCTGTGAAATGTTGTGTTAAGGAGAGGACAAAGATCTTAACTAGTATTTCTGAGAGCTACCACGTAGCCTTTCATATACCATGGTCTCACAAATGCTTGGCTGAGTGCCGGTGGTCGATGTCACTGTATCTAGAGCAGAGCACTCTAGGCCGAGGACACGAAGTCACTTTTGAATCCTATAGCCACCGAGTAAGTGAAGGAGCTGGGATATGATTTCACACCTCTTGGTATCTGGTCCACACACCTCACAGCTGCCTCACGTGCATTTACAGAAGCCCTTGTCAGGCACCTTTTCCAAAAGGAAGGCCCAGCCCTATGAATTAGCAACCACATTTGCTGGGACTTTCAGAAGACTTGGTAATGTGTGTGGTTATAGGTAAGAAGTTGAGGAAGCAAGAAAAAGTAGCTCTTTTAAGAAAGGGTGCTGGATAAGTGAAAAAGAGAAACCAAGGATGGAGGAAGTTAGGGAAAGGAAGAAAGTAATCAGAGTTCAGTGAGCTAAAGATACAATTTAAAGACTTTACAGGAAGAAGCCAAGGTGGGAATCGAAAAGTTTAGATTGCAGGGTTTCTATGGGCTGGTGGTAAAAGCTTTAGGGTAAATCAAAGGACTGTTACCAATTCAATAGAATTTTATACTATTTTAGGAAATCGCATAACAGTCCATTAGCTGCAAAGCCCAGGATTAAGAAGAGAGCTAAAAGACAAGGAAAGTTCTGGAAGCCTCATATATCTAAGAGCTTTGGACCAGAAATACATTGATGCTGAGTCTCAGAGATCATCTCCCTTGACTTTCTGACTTTGTAATTGAGGAAAGTGAGGCCAGAGAAATGGTACTAATTCTATATGTGATGGAGCCCACCTCTAAGCAGAGATTGGTGACAAGCTGCAAACACTCAGTTCAGTGCTCTTTGCAAGAATATGGATTTCAGGCCAGGGCGTGGGCTTCCAAAAGTTGTTAGGGCACCCTCTCTACTCACCGACCAATCACAGAACATGGGGTGCAGAATCAGGGACCTGAATTGCAAAGACCACTGGGAAGAGATACAGAAGTTTGACTCAGAAAAGCAAGCACTAGGAGGAAATGACATCTCCACAGCAGACTGGGATATGAAGAAAGGTCAAGCGGTGGTAAGGATGAGGACGGAGAAACACGGAGGCTGGACTATTGTTAGTATATGGACCAGAGAGATATTTTAGCTTTATGGAGAGTAAATCCTCACTTATATTTTGTTAAAACATTTTCAAAACATATAAAATGTGGACCTTTTTACAGGATAAGACAGCATCAGCTGGCAGGGAGGTGGCGGGCTTTGACGTGTGTCCATACTGACTCGAACACTTGATTCTGACTCTGTGTCATGTTCAGTCAAGAAAATACGAACCACCGAGATATCCTGACAGAGATAATTTACTTTAGGAAAGCTGTTAAATATTATTGAAAGATGGAAAAGCCTAAAAGGGAACACTAGGGAAACACCAAGCAGCCCAAAGGAGCTATAGCTCCTTGGGTTGGGAGAATTAAGTGAAGGGTGGGGAGGGGGAGGAGGTAGAGGAAGGAGACTTTAGAACTTAGGATCCTGAGGGAGGGCTCTCACAGAGACTTCTGAAAAGGGGTCTGCTCAGCTGGGTTTGGGGCTGGTGCCCTGCAAAGCTGGGACTCAGACCACAGAGGATGCTGTACCACCTTCGTGGTTTGGGGTTGGGAAGATGGCAATGGGGTTGGGAAGATGCTGTCTTCAGGAGTGGAGGGGAGAAAACACAGAGATATCAGAACCAATTACTGCTGCTCGGAGCAACTACTGAGAGGGTGAGGAAGTATTGCTGGAAGGTGTTGATGGGAGCAGTAAGAGAGGAGAGGGAGTGTGAAGCTTGGTCCTTCTCCAGTCCTCCAGACTCATTCTTAAGTCTCCTCATGGCAGAACTTAACAAAGAGCAATCTGAAATGGAGAAATATGGTTTGCAGAGTTTCAGTCCCAAATTTGATAAAGCAGAGTATAAAAAGGTGGGTTTGGTACCAAAGGCTGTAGCTTAACACTAACAAGCCCCTCGGTAGCCCTGTGAGCCCCGTCTGCTTAGATCTCTGATCCTGGAAACTAACCAGTCTCCCCTGATGCTATAATCCCTTCCAGTTCTGACCCCTCATTCCCTTTATGGAAAATTGCCTCAAAATGGTTGTCTGGCTTCAGTGTCTCGACACTTCTCTTGAGACTTTTCCAATCAGGCTCCCATCTGTAGTGCTCCCTGGGGACCAACCCGTTTTCCATTCCAGAAAGCTATTCTTCTTCTGGTGGCAATTCTCAGTTTTACCAATGGGATGGTTTTCAGGGGACATTGTTCTAAAAACTCATTGGTTTCTGAAGAAAACTATACAGGTCAGAAGGTCAGAAAGAAGGGAAGACCTGACCAGAAAAGCTCATGGAGTAAAAAATATAAGACAAACCCATCCACTTTTTATTTCACACCATTTTTTTTTAAGATTTTATTTATTTGTTTGTCAGAGAGAGAGAGAGAGAGAGAGAGCGCGAGCACAGGCAGAGTGGCAGGCAGAGACAGAGAGAGAAGCAGGCTCCCTGCTGAGCAAGGAGCCCAATGTGGGACTCGATCCCAGGATGCTGGGATCATGACCTGAGCTGAAGGCAGCTGCTTAACCAACTGAGCCACCCAGGCGTCCCTCACACCATGTTTTTAGATTGGCAAAAGTAAGTATGTCATGCAGAAAGAAAATGTTCACATTACTCAGAATATTATCTTGAGGAGAATGTTAACGCTAGCCCTGGCTGTTCAAATGGCTCATTTTTGGAGACTGATTAGGGGTTCAGGGAGGTGAAGAAAAATCTGACCTTCTTTTTAGAAGGAAAGTATTAATGACGAAACTTGTCCTTCATTCTGCTCCCTTTCTCTGACCACATCACCATCTCCTTGCTCTCCAATTTATCAATGCAATTTAGGCTGCAGAGAAATCAGAACAGTTATTCTGATTTCACAAATAACTGCTGTTAGGGGTAAATCCTACAGTTTCAATCTCTGGTCCAGAAGATCCCACCAGATCCAAGCAGCACTAAAGTTGCTTTTAATCAACAAATGACACTAATCTGAGTTCCGTATTCATGGGGACAACACATAGGCACCCTGGAACCAGAAATACAGATATTTTCTTATAAGTAAATAGTTTGAGTACAAAGTTTGAAAGGCTAGAGAAGATTTCTTTGGAAGAAAGCTTACAAACATCTTTTCTACAAGAGCAATCTGCACCCCCTTAAATCCTTCTGGAAACCTTCTCTTTCAACTCTTGTGAATTGTTGATTTAACACTACAGCTCAGATATTTGTCCTGAATCTTGGAAAGCATATCTTGATCTTCATCATCTGTAGGAAATGAAGCTAAATGTAATAATTAAGATACTATTGTGAACATGGAAGCAACATAAGTATCCATCTTTGGATGAATGGATAAAGAAACTGTAATTTTGTAACAGGGAATATTATTTGGCCATAAAAAAGAGAAAATCTTGTTATTTGCAACCACATGGATGGACCTTGAGGGTATCATGGTAAGTGAAACAGAGAAAGACAAATACTGTATGGTCTTACTTATGTGTTGAATCTAAACAAGAACAAAAATGAAAGGGAAAACAAAAACAAAAACAAAAACACACCCTTCACCAAAACAAAACAAAAAATCAAGTTCAGATACACTGAACAGATTGATGGTTGCGAGGGGCAGAGGTTGGAGGTGGGCAAAATGGGTGAAGGTGGTCAAAGGTACCAACTTCCGGTTACAAAATAAATCAATCCTGGGGGCCTGATATTCCGCATGGCTACCATAGTTAATAATACTGTACTGTATATTTGAAAGTTGCTAAGAGAGTAGATCTTAAATGTTCTCATCACAAGAAAAATATGTGTAACTATGTGTGGTGATGGATATTAACTAGACTGGTGGTGATCATTTCACAATATATACAAATATTGAATCTTTATATTATACACCTGAAACTAATATGATGTTAGATGCTAATTATGTCTCAATAAAGATAAGTAATGTTACGAAAGAAACTAAACAATTGGAAGCACTTGGTAGATCCTTGTTTATCCTAGCTGTAAAGCTGTACCCTGGTTTGCGTATTGACATGAATTTTAGGAGTCTGTGTATTGTCTTTGCTCCCAAAAAATCTTTAGGGAGGCTATTGGGCTTGGCTTGAGAGCCTCAGCTGACCGTCTGAGGGAAGCCTGGCCTGCTCTGCATTTCCAGGGAGCTGTAGCCTCTTCAGGGGGAGATGCTGTCCACATCAGGGCAACACCCCACTCTTTCTGTTTTTATTCAGGTACTGGGTAAGCTACCAAAGGCTCGCCACACTGCAATAAACAGACTCCTAAACTGGCCCACGATTGCTTCAGAAAATGAGAGCATTGGCAGAGGTTCTGATGTCCTCATGGAGGTAAGTGACTCTGGTAAGATGCAAGGTCGAACACGAGACTGTAACAGAATAAGAAAATGCATTTATTTCTTCCTATGGCTATAGGCACATAGACTTTTAAAAATAGGGCTAAATTCTAGCTTGTGAACCATGATCAGAGCAATGCCAGCCAGTTACCATTAAGAAATACAGAGCAGGGGTGCCTGGGTGGCTCAGTGGGTTAAGCCTCTGCCTTCAGCTCAGGTCATCGTCCCAGGGTCCTGGGATCAAGCCCTGCATCGGGCTCTCTGCTCAGCAGGGAACCTGCTTCCTCCTCTCTCTGCCTGCCTCTCTGCCTACTTGTGATTTCTGTCTGTCAAATAAATAAATAAATTCTTTAAAAAAGAAAAAAAGAGATACAGAACAACCAGCTTTAAGTACCCCAGATTAAAAAGCATCTTAAAATAATATGTAAGATTAATTTATTTCATTTTTAAGAAAATAATTGTGTCACAAACACTTCTATTGTACTGTGTAGGCCGCCAGTGCTTCCAATCTTTCAACATTTACAGGATAAATTATTTAATTGGTGTTTTAATTACCACCACCTTCATTCAGGTCGATGGAAATGTAATGTTTATAAGTCTCTTTAAAAAAAAAAAAATATATATATATATATATATATATATATATATATGTCTCTTGAAAAAACAGTCCAGAATTGACTCTAGTTATTTTGAAAGCCCTCTTGGTCAATATTCTTGGATTGCATTCCACAGATAATTTTAATCTTGTCATTTTTGTTCAAGGACTAGCAACAGCTCCCTATCGATCCTGATATTCGATACAAGTGTCTTCACCTACTGCCAATTGCTCAGCCCATCCTTCAAATCTAATTTTCATTATAACTCAACATTAACAGTCTGGTTTGTCAAGTTAACGCGCTTCTTACTTCCTTAAAAGCCAATTACAAAATTAAAGAGTTTCTTTAGAAAGAACATCTGATTCTCTCACTCCCTTACTTTCAGATAAAGACAGCCTAAGACTGGCTGACTCAGATGGCTAGTGACTAACAAAAGGGGACTTGGGCCCAGGTCACCTTACAGTACCCTTAGTTATCACTTTCCCTGACTGTGCTACCTCCTGACTCTCGTTTTCACCTTTGTGTTCCTGATCATGAATGACACTGACACAAAACCCATCTATTTTCCTCTGAAGATGTATGTCTTTCCATTGTTCAGAACACTGCCTCAAAACTCGGCTCTCCTAGAACCCTTGCCTTTTAGCCCCAGATGACTCTTCCATAGCTCTATCTCATGTCTCATAGCTCATAGCTCATATCTCATAGCTCTATCTCATATGCATATCCTCCCAGCCTCTCCTGAAAATGCCTCATTCATGTCAAACTAATACAACTTTGGGTTATTCCACTTCCTAATGTTATTATGTGGTTTTTGCTTCTGTAATCATGAACTCCTTGATAGAGTCTTCTCCATCCATACCTCCTATCCTGGTGCCAAACACAGTGGTTCTTCACACAGACAGAGTTCGATATGGATTGACAGGAAAGCAGAAGGGCAGGGGCAATTCACCTCATCTTTTGTACATCCTCTTGCTTTTAGAACATATAGAATTCTCTCTCTGTTGATGCAGCGCCTGTTCAAAGCTGTCCATAGTGGGCCAAATGTATTCTTTGTCAATTCTTCTTGGCCTTGGAGCGGTGATGTGGTTGAAAGGTATATTGTAAGTTATCACTAATAATAGTGACAGCACTGACATTTGGAAATGATTTACATATATTTTTAGACACAGAAAATTCAAAGTTATCTCTAGAATATTACACTTACTACTTTTGTTCTTTTTTGAAAATAGATTTTAATTATTTACTTAGAAAGAGAGGGAAAGATAGAGAGAGAACATAAGCGGGGTGGGGGAGGAGGTGGTGGTGCAGAGGGAGAGGGAGAAGCAGGCTCCCCACTGAGCAGGGAGCCCAACATGGGGCTTGATCCAGGCCATGACCTGAGCCAAAGGCAGACGCTTAACTGAGCCACCCTGGTGCCCATCTTTTACATTCTTGTAAGTTTAGAAACGGTTAGAGTTATAGCTTGAGATTAGCCACCCTTTTTAAAGGTAACCTGGTACATTTCTCCTTTGATCTACCATACATTAATTCTTAGTCCAGTTTATTTACCATGTTTCTCCATTCATGGGATCATATAGTCGGTCAAAAATAGTGGAGTTGCTGAGATTCTGTCCTGTTTGTAAGCTCCCAAGTTAACCCACCACAGTTTCATGGATGCCAGCAGAAGACATGAGATCGCTAAGGCAGAAACAAAGAACAGTTGATTGCTTACAGCAATAGCAGTAGTCAAAGTATTAGCATTTTACCAGTTCCCAGTATCCATAGTATGATGTCACTAAGGTTAAGTGACCCCTGTATATGTAGTGTGTTGTATTCAGAACACTGGATTTATGAAATCCTAATGCTTTATAATGGGTTGCATTGATCCACTGAGAACAAATCTACCTAACCATTGCCCTCTAGGGAGACGTTGTCATATAACATCACCCTTGAAAAGATAGTTCAAACAAAAGGCCATCAATACTTCTGCTCCTGAGATATGAAGAAATAAGGAGAGAACTGTCTCCCAGCTAAGCTCACTGTGACCTTTGTTCCAAATACATGGCTCTTGTTCATAGATTAAGGCCATGGAAAGGACTATGGTAGGCAACAAATGCCACATGGAAGGTGTTACAGCCATGATAAGAAAAGGACTCTGGCTAAATCTTTGCAACTGAAGGGAAGGAGGCAAATGATACCTTGCTTAAAGAGTCAAAAGAAAGTCACGTATGAATGAGTTGCTATGATTCAAGGCTCATTTCACCATTCAAATGAACAGGACCATGGCCCATGGAGCATAAGTGTTAGTAATGAAGATGAATGGTGAACTAATCTGGATGGAGAACAAAAAGAACTTTGAGGAGAAATGAGGATACACAGAAGGTGAAGTAGGGGACAGGGGGAAGAGATCCGGGCAGAAGTAAAATGTCAATGGTTGAAAAAGCAAATGAAACACTCATTAGCTCTAGTTTTGCTTTCATCTCTCTCAAAGAGAATGATGCCTACAGTAGAGTTGATTATATCAGGGGTCAGCAAACTATGGCCTGTAGGCCACATCCTTCCTGCTACCTATTTTTTTGTAAATAAAGTTTTATTATAACACTTTTTTTTTTTTAAAATATAGTCTATGGCTGCCTTTGTATTACAAAGGCAGAACTGAGTGGTTGTTACAGAGACCAAATGACCTCAAAGCCTGAAATGTTAATTATCTGTCTTATTGTAGTAAAACTTGGTAACCTTTGACTACCTAAAATTACTCAGATGGATTTGAATCTGGAATGGTTTGGACAGACTCTATGGCAAAAAACAATTACTAATCCCCAATATCTATTCTCTTCTCTTTTGGGCACACAGCCAGCCCATTTTCCCAGATTCCCTCCTTGGTAAGTGAGGCCATGCATTTGAGCTCTCTCCATTGAAATGTAAACGGACGTGCTGTGCCACTTGTTTTGACTGGTTCATAAAACCTCTACACATAACTGCTCCTTTATTCCCCCTCTTTTGGCTTCCTGGGACTTGAACAGTCAGCATAACCTTATGAGCCACTTTGGAGACAGAGCTTGGGTCCCTGAGCTCCACTCCCATCCCAAACCCTGCCTTTGGACTATTAAATGAAAAAGAAATCATCTTCTTGTTGACTCTGCGGCTATTGACTATGTTGTTGCATGCTTCCGAAATGTCGATATATATTAGTTACAGACATAGATAATCTGATATATTACTGCAACTTACTCTAACCCTAATTGGGAGAGAGCAAGCACATAGCCAAAATCCATTCTCAGTGTACCTGTGGGAATGGCTTTTTTCCTAACATTTAATCTGAATATGGGGCATAGATATTTGTCTCTGTTGTTATTCTGTAGCATCCAAACAACCTTCCTACTTTAAGGGAAAAATCCCCAAATAGATAGAATGCAGAGCCCTGTCCCAGTCTATGGATGCCAAAGCGGGCAGACAGTTCCTTTTTCCCATCTCTGGCAGCCAGTACAGGTGTATGGCCACAGCTTGACGAATCATATTTCTCTACCACTTGGAATTTTGAGCAAAGAGGCGAGGTGCGAGGGTCCATAGAGGTTTTTTATGGCACTTATGGTGTCAAGAATCTTATTGTGTGGCAGTGAATGACAAATGGTGATGAGTAGTGTTGCACCAGCAGTGTCTTTCCTTCTTCTGGAATGTTCTTGACCATGTTTTGTCTCTGTTTTTCATTTCTTGACTGTAGTAGTTTAGTGTTTACTGTTCAACTAAACTATGTTTTGTGGAATTCCTTTTCTGTATGTAGTGGGTTATAGTGGGCAAAAGAAGAATTTATGTAAGACGTGGATATGGAAGGCAGAAGTGAAACAACAAACATTACTCTCTGAAAGTCTTCATGGCTCGATGCAGTCAGTAAAGGTACTGATAGGTTCCAGGCTGTGCTTGCTCTCCTACCTCCCACCTCTAGCTCTTCTTCCCAACTCCTGACCCTTTGACTAACACCAGCCTCAGGACCACCACCAATCATCTAGTGTGTGGCTCACTGAAGAGAGACCCAGCTTCCTTAGATAATCCCTTAAGCCTTGCAATCCCATTTTGATGGCTTAACGTCCTTGGTGGCTGACTCCTTTCTGATTCTACTTCCTATTGGATGCTCACTTGCCCAGCAACTCCTATAATTGTGTTTAGTCTGATTTCCATAATAAATCCCTCATTATGAAACATACAATGGTTCTGCTTCTAACATCTCCCTGTTGATCTCTGAAAAAATACTCTATTTACCACGGCCAACAAGGCCTTCTGTGACCAATCCTTTGACTCTCCAGCATCATCTTGTGAAGCTCTGTGCTTCAAACAAAATTTCACTCTGGAACAGTCTAACTTCTGCTTATCTTATATAGTTTCACACCTCTGTGCTTTTTGCTCATTCTGTTTTCCTCTCAAAATGCACACCTCTGGCACTTTCATGTAGTTAATTTCTGTTCATACCTCAAGCTTAGGCCCAGGTATTATCTCCTCTAAGAGTATCTGGCTGTCACTATAAACCAGGTTAAGTGTCCCTCCTCTGTGTCTCCATTGCCCTCTCCATGATGTTCCTAATACATGGTTTTGAACCCCCCTGTTTCCCCTCCTTGGACTATATGTTTCCCGGAGCCAGAAACTATGTTACATTTGTTTTTATATCCTTAGTGTCTGTACAGAGCCTAACACAAAATAGGCTTCAAAGATGTTTCTTAAAGTGAACAGATTTCGCTGTTCTAAATGAATTTGGCTTGATAAATTACATCTTGGTATCCTTAGAAAATCTACACAACATGAGACACCGTGTATAATAAAAACAAGCAAATGGAGGCGAATACAGTTGTAATTTTTGAAGGAGAAAAATGTAGATGGTCCCAAAACATAGATAACTGGGTGGTAAAGGAACCTTTTAGAATGGGTTGGCATAGTGTTAGATTTTATTCTGCAGTAGATAAAGAAGCAGTAATCACTAGTAACTGATACAGGGTCCCCAATAAAATATTTGTTGTTTCACAACCATTTATGGAACATATTCTTTGGGCCAGGCACTGTATTAGACACCAAGCACACACAAGGCAGCTGATCCTAGCCCTGAAGAGATTTCAGGTTTCATGGGACAGACATACCTGAACAACCTCTGATAGGTACAGTAAGAGAGAACCCTCTAGGCCACTTCATGACTCATGGAAAACTCTACCCCAGACCTGGTGACTGATAGATCAGTGTTTACCTAAAGATACATTTAACGTGCCACACACTGATAGTTTTCCTTGTTTTAGCTTTATCTACCTTTTTGTTAGTGATATGTATCATGATGACAGAGAGCTAGTGATACTGGTGACTAACCAAAGTTGGGAGAGATGGTAAATAGGGTCTGCGACTCTTTGCAGTCTTGCAATAGTAAAACTAAAATTCAATAAGATGAATGTAAAGTTCTGTACATGAACCTTCAGGCCCAACGTTACTAGGTAGAGGAGAGAGCAAGACCCATTCCGACAGGAAGGAACTTTTTAATAATCAGAGCCATTGCCCAGAAATGGAACAGACTCTCCTGGGAGACAATGCGCTGCCCTCCCTGGAGCTTTCAGGCAAGGTCTGGAAACCGCCATGGACGCAGTGAAATCTCACCGTCGTATTGTTTCACACACCCTGTTTCACACATGAAGAAATCTTATTTGTCCATTGTCGGGTCAAATGATGTTCCCTACAGCTGTTGAGAATCTTGCTGCCTGGGTACACTAACAGGGCCTCTTTTACAGGAGCTATTAATATGGGCTCTAAGTGTGTCGTGAGGCACGAGGCCAACAGCTGGATGGGAACGGCAGGTTCTGGGCCAGCTGAAACTCCGCTTTCAAGTTTTGCATGTCGCACACACACACATAGACACACACACACACACACACACACACACACGTGCGTACACGCATACACACAACCAGCTTGGGAATGTTAAACAGCTCCAGATTTATTTTTTAATATGAACTAAAACGTGGACTGTGGCCTAGAGGTTTGGCAGAACCAGGCGAGCCTGCTCCTTCACGCCACGGGCTGAGGGCATCCGGCCCAGGCTTACAAGCTGCTGGCGCTCTGTGGAGACGAAAGGCTTGGGAAAGCAGGCTCTGCTCCTTGGCCAGGTGACCCAGCAGAGAAACCACAAAGCAACTCAGGCTGTCCCAGCCCATGGGTGCTCACCTAATCCAGTTGCCACCGCAGAACCGTGAGATGTTTCTTCTTCAGAGAATCGATGTCCTTCAGTGAATTACTAGAGAAACAAAGATTCTACCAGGAGTCTACATAAAATACAAACGTCTGTTTGTGCCATCCCTCAGCCATCATGTTCTTGTCTTGTGAAAGTCACAGATTTACTCAAATCATGACCCAAAGGAAAGGGCAGCAGAGTGGTGACACCCCGCTTTGCAGCTTCGGGGACGTCGTCTCAGGGAAACAGGCAATGCTTTAGACAGGCCTGCTCTTCCCGAGCTTTCAGTTTAAAATGATGCATAAGAGGATGTGGGAGGCAGGAGAGAGAGGTGCCGTTTTTGTCTCCACCATTGTGCTGTCGTTGTCTCTGTCATGTTAGCAAAGACGCTTAATCAGACGGGGCCCCTGTTTATCAGCGAGGCCGAGACAGGCCATGGGATTTATTTTGTCGATGAGCCTTGCTGTCTTTCAGCAGCCTCCATTTCAGAGAGGAGCCGTTACTACTTGGCTCTTTGAGTGTCTGAGAGCTAACTAATAGTTTGCAGCTTTTTATCCATATCCACATTTTCTATCTCGCCCACATTCTGGAAGATTGAACTGAGTGGAGTGTTTGCACTTGCTGAAAGTTTGAACTCAAACAAGGCGTCAGGATTTCCTTACTGGGACCAGAGACTGTCGAGCTGATTTGTTCGGGTGCTATTTCAAAAATCAAAATACATCTGAACAGGTATTTTTAAGTCTTCACTTGAAGACTTTTCTCATCTTTCTTTGACGGTCTTGATTCACTTAAAAACGAAAACAAAAACAAAAACAAAAGTCTACCTGGCTCCTACTCTGTCAAAACCAGACTTATTTATTATTCTAAAACGGTATAGTACTTACCGGTTGTTCTTTGGTTTTCAAGCTGTTTAGCATCTGAGCACAAAAAATTATTGTTCTGCCCCAAATAACCTCTTTATGTCTTGAAGACTCAAAAGCAACATAATTAGCTTACACACTTTTACTCTGCACTTAATTGTGTATCAGTTTTTGTCATTTTCAAAATAATGTCACAGTAAATCTGAAATGATATTATCAGGAGTTTGTTATTTGGGATCCCATGCTATATTTCAGTAATTATGCAAATTAATGAAGTAAGACAATCTTATTTAGAAGCAATTCACATGATAAATGGAAAATAAAACAGAAGAACATAGTTAAACTCAATTCTCATTTTTACAAGCTGTGTCTTATCATATTACTGGACTGAAACACAGGCTTTCATTGTGAAATGCTGTATCTGTAACAAGTAAGATCATTATTAAAATTAAGCATTAAAGAGTATATTCTTTGCTCGTTCTTTATGCAGCTTGAGAGTATAATGCGTTCTTCAAATTGCTACCATATTGTTTCAGAAATGCTTATCAATGTGAAGTGTCATTCAATTTCATGGGGTCCTCTGTTCCCATTCCCCCAGTTGTAAACCAAACAAGAAAACAGATGTGTGATTGCAGCTCTTTTGAGTATTAACGTTCAAAAAGATGCGCCTTTCCGCCAAATTCCAAATATTTTTGTTTTGTTTTGGATACTCTCACTCCAGATTGCTGCTTTCTATGACGAGGAGAAGCAATAGTCCAAGTGGTGCTGTGAGAACTCGTTTTCAGACATCTCTTGCCTCTGGAGGCATATGCCTCTCCTTTGTGCCTCCATCTTTGGGACCTCCATGCTGTCTCCTAAGCTCTTCCACCTATTATAACTGGTGCCTAGCAAAGAAGCTAACATCAGGGGTGCCTGGGTGGCTCAGTGGGTTAAAGCCTCTGCCTTCAGCTCTGGTCATGATCTCAGGGTCCTGGGATGGAGCCCCACATCGGGCTCTCTGCTCAGCAGGGAGCCTGCTTCCTCCTCTCTCTCTGCCTGCCTCTCTGCCTACTTGTGATCTGTCTGTCAAACAAATAAATAAATAAATATAAGTTAAAAAAAAAAAAAAGAAGCTAACATCACTTATTTCCTAGTGTGGTTCCATATCCATGATTTCTGGGGGTACTTGCTTACCATGTAGTGAATTAGAACCCCTATGTTAGAAGGGATCCTAGCAGCCCCAAATGCCCTTTTCCTTTTGTCACTTCAGAGACAGAAAGTTTACTCCTCTGCCATTGTCGATGAGCGTTTTCTTTCTTCCTTTGTTTTGTTTTGTTTGTTTGAATGTTCTTGCTTTTGGTGAGCCCAAATCCGCTTCTCTGTACTTTTTAATCACTAACCTTAATTTGCCCTCTAGGGTAACACAGAACAAATACAACTACCTTTTCCACTTGATAGCTTTTCAAATATCTGGGGAGAGGAACCACATCTTTTCTTTGCCTTCTTTTAGTCAAGTTAATCATTCCCGGCTCTTTCATTTGTTCCTCATTTGACATGGTTTCCAGATTCTGCCAAGCATTTCCACTTCCCACTGCCCATCTTGATCGCCAACTGTAAATAAATTCTAGTTTCCCAATGGTATAAAGTATGGTATCCAAGACCGAGCACAACATTTGAAGGTTCTGGAATTGACACAGGGACAGCACAGGACCTATAATTTGGTATTTATACTTCCCTTAATGAGACTGGCTACATACTATAGCTTCCTTTCTGTTAACATTTTTTAGATCTACTGTGCATCAGGCATGGCACTGGAGAGATAATAATGAACAAGAAAGACCCAGGTCTCACCCTTGTAGAACCTGTAATAGAGATCCACTCATGTAAACAAACAATTATCATATAGCGTGAACATGCAGAGATAGGTCCATGGATAAGGTACAGGAGTGAGAGGTTAACAGTCATGGACTCTGTGGGGAAGTAGTACTAAGTAGTACTAAGCAGAGATTTAATGGCTGCCAAGCCAGATTGCTCCTTCTGATAGTAGTTTTTCAAATGTAAGAGTGCATTTTTTCTGGCAGCTGTCAAGTGACAGACTCCTTATTTTTAGAGGAATTTCAGAGCTTCCCCTTCAGTGACTCTGGAACTTCAACTTCACCTTCTCTGTGATGAGACCAGCACAGTCAGTGCACCTGGAATTCTCAAGGCAAGACAGAGATCTGCTAGTAGGTATCATTTTGTTACTTAAAAGGTCTAGAACTTACACTTGAAATGGTATTTTTGGCTGGTACCAGCATTCTGTTAATGACTTTATTCTTATTTTTCCAAAAGGTGAGAGCAAAGATTCTAATCCACAAATTCAACCATGTCATTAAGAGATACACACTTTCAGATGCTGCCTTGGAAAAAAGCTACACGTGGATTTATAGCGAAGATTTGTCTTCAAATTCTGGCCTGGTTTCTTACCCCAGGAATTGGGTGGCTGACACTAATTCTCTGCTCTTTTACTTAAGGCTAAAAGCAGAGACAAACAGTGTCAAAAACCAAACTTTGCATACTGAATAAAACAAAGCAGAAAGATGAGTTTACTGCAAGGCTTTTGATGTGCAAGCCAGGAAACTCAAATCTACAGAAGCAATGAGTGGGTTGTTTTCAGGATAAGGGATTTGTATGCGATGAAGGAAGAAGTTATTTCACTTTTTCAGTTAATTGGTTGCCTAGTGGTCTTCTTTCTTATTTGGCTCAGGGTAGCTAAATAGGTGAACAAGATGTCCAGAGATGGTGAATAGATTTGGCATTTAAAGACTGGCTGATGTCCTCTGCTGATTTCTGAGAAGAGTCATAAATTCCTATCAGGTTAGATTAAGTTTCCTTTAGGGTCCTGTGTTGACCATTTCTGTTTTACCCCTGATATAAGTGACTCCACTTTAGGTTAGTTCTACAACAGAAAATCCTAACCTACCTCTATTGTGGGCCCTTCATGGAAAGCAGGAATCCATCCCATACACATCTTATCATCTCACTCTTATTGATTTGCAGCTTCTTTGCTTTTCCCATTAAGTCTCCAGCCCCTGACAGTGCTTTTTGTTCTCAGCCTATTTCATTGCTACTTCCTGCTAATGGCTGAGGGTGGGTGCCAAGGGAGGGTCGATGAGTGATGCAGTGAAGGGGGACTTGGTGCTGGAAAGGTAGGAAGTTGGACAGAGGACTTAAAATATCCTTGAGGGTAAATACTGTGTATAAAAACACTTCTTGGGATTGAAGCTCAATTTATTTGGAAGGAGGCAGAAAAAATTTGCTTATTCTGCTTGATAAGGTCTAGTCTATGTGAGACACCATGAGAAAAATCACTGGTTGGCCACCTTTCCCACTTACAGTTCCCTTACCTTTCTGTGTGTACTACTGCTGATAAAATGTAGATGACCATATGGCTCAAACACGGGGGGATAAACAAAAACACTCAAGGAAATGCTTTAATTATGTTGCCATTTACCTCTGTAATCATGGGCATAGATCTTTCTTTAACATAGGTTGAAATACAATTTCATCTTCTGTTGTTAATCTCTGAGAGATTGGAGTTTTATGTCTCTGAGCTTTAATTCTTTAGCTTCAGAGGTGACCTTGACGGTGACAAGTTCTTATTATGAAAATGGCTTAAATGTGTGCAACACTTTACAGTTTAATAACAACACTGTACAGGATTATCTTTACACATTATCCTACTTTGATTTAAACAGAAAGCTGTTATCTCTATTGTACAGGAGAGGAAACTGAGGCTCAGGGGGGATTAGAGTTGCTTCAAGGTCACTGGTGGTAAGTTATGGAGTTCCTGGTATATGCAAGTCTTTGCATTCTGCCTCCAGAACTTTCTCTACTGAATGACACTGCCTCTAGTTGTAGTAGTCATTATAGTTTATAAGGCCCCAAGGCAAGTGTTATTGCAAGTGATCCTCACAAGGTCTCTCTAAGGGAGAGGAGGCAAGCATTATCAGGCATATTGTTTCTTTTGCTCAACCAATTAATAGGCTTAAGTAGAAAGAATCATGCTTAATTAAAAGTCAAAGAAACCTTTAGGTATCCATAGTATTTTCTTTGGCTTTCAAATCTCTAATGCTCTCTCACACCAACGTTTTTATAGCATACCTACTCTTTAGGGAAGTTCTTACTGTTGAATGTAGTTGAGCAACTGTGGCTATTATCAGTTTTGATTAAAAGAAAGAGATGTTACTGAATAAGAATTGACACTGTGGTCTCCAGGTATGATTCCTGGATGAATGTTGGCTGGCAAGGCATACAGTCACATTGTTAATCTTCTTTCTTTCTTTTCTTCATCTATCATGTCTACACTCTTCTATTTCTAATAACACTTAAACTCAGTCACCAGCAGCAGCTGGTGACTTGTCTAGACTTTGAGACAGTAACTCATCATCAGACCTCTCTAGCCACCCCTGCATTTTTCTTGCTCTGACTACCAGGTGCCCCAACTAGATAAAGCTCTTCATAGATCAGGTTCATGGACATGTCATCTATGCAGTTGTACAGGACATCAGCTCTAGAAGTATCCCATGTTTGGTTGAATGCTCCACTGTCACCAATTTGAAATTCTTCTAATTTTGAACAAGGGGCCCTGCATTTTCCTTCTGTCCTGGGCTGCACAAATTGTACACTGGCCCTGGCTCCCCAACTAAACTCATTACAACATACACAGAGGTTCACGTTCTTTTTCCTTTCATTTGGTTCAGAGATGTAGACTTCTAGCTAAGCGACCGGGACTAGTTTTTGGCTAAATTTTATTGGAAGCTGAAAACATTTTCTAGGACTTCTGGTCACGTTTTCTTGCTCAAAAGAAAAGAGTAACACAGCTATCTTTAAAAAGTTCTTACAGTAAAACTCAAGTTCCTGTTTTATAAGAAAATGGTCCATTAAACAGAAGTCCTATTTAATGACCAAAGAGAAACAGAGACAAAGACAGAGAGAGAGAAAATAAAAAGAGAGAGAGAGTGATAGGGAGAGAGGAATCACCTGCAGATTGTCAAAAGTGAGTGTCAGACTCCTGTGCTTAAGGACTGAAAAGCTCAGAAAAGAGGAAACTAATGTAACACTGTATGTTAAGTGTATTGGAAATAAAATTTAAGAAAAATAAAGAATAAGCAATTGAAAAAAAATTTTTTTAAAGATTTTATTTATTTATTTGACAGACAGAGATCACAAGTAGGCAGAGGGGCAGAGAGAGAGGAGGAAGGAGGCTGCCCGCTGAGCAGAGAGCCCGATATGGGGCTTGATCCCAGGACCCTGGGATCATGACCTGAACCGAAGGCAGAGGCTTTAACTCACTGAGCCACCCAGGCGACCCAGCAATTGAAATTTTTAATACATCCCCATTTTTTTTAAAGCACAAACTGAGGAATAAAAAAACTAAACTTGAACTACATTAGAAGGAAATACTTAAAAAGTAGACTAATTGAAGAGTCCATGATTTTCTTTGTTTCCTCTTTAGAGAATTAACAAAACTCTGAAATTATTAATAGCATAGTTTTGTATGAGCCTTAATTTTTTTCTTGTCAGTTGCTCCTAGTTAGTCATCAAGTTCTCCAACCCAAATTTACTTAACGACTATATGGGCGTATTTTACTACATTAGACTGTCTTGTCATTACAGGGATTTGATTGTAGAATTTGTTTAAAAACCTTAAACATAGTGCATGGTTATCTAGGTTCTATGTCCATCTTTTGACTTGGAATTTACACCTTCCTTATCTTTGTAGGACACAAAGAGAGGCATTAGAGTGGGGGGAAAAAAAAAGAAAGAAAAGGCACAATCCCTCTCTCAAGAAGTCTACAGAGTAGTTGGGGAGAAATGCACCAATGATTGCAGTGCAATGTGGGAACAGGTAGATGGTAGACGGGAAGTGGAGCCAAAGTACAGTAACAGGGCCTTCAAGGGTGCAACCACCACAAGTCTTGAGTGAGATCAGAGAAGGCTCTTGAGCAGTACAACAAGCAAACAAGGGAGGCATGACTTTCACCAGTTTTCAAAGTTATGAAAAATAAAAATATCACACACTTAAATTTTGATCGAAATGAACTTTTCCTTTTGCTAGAAGTTTAGGGAGGTTTGATAAGCACTGGTTTGTAAGATACTTTCGAGAGAGCAGTGGAGGGTAGCGTAGCTTATTAGCTCTCTTCTTGGATCTATGACAAATATTAGTAACTAATTATGACTTAGAGTAAGTTACCTAACCTCTTTATGCCATGATTTCTTTACATGTAGATGGGTTTAAGAAGAGTATTTATCTCATGTAGTGTCGCTGTGAGGATTAAGGGAATTCACATGCTTAGCAGAATAAAAGCGTAGTCAATATTAACATTATTATTATCTTGACAGTTTCAAAGAAGTGTTCACACTTAGAGGGATTTTCTTCATAAGCAATCAAGCCAGATACAGATTTTTTTCTCCATTCATCTTTTAAAGCTGAGTGTCTGGAAGGCAAATTAGAGGACATTTTCTTAATTGGTGGCATTGATTTTCACTTTCTCAACATATCATTGCTCATTTGTATTGAAACATAATAGTAAATGCTAAAACAAAACAAAATAAAACAAAACAAAAAAAACCCATTGGCTCAGTTACAGAAAGAGTCGTGAGACGAGAGCCAATACTTAAGGAGGCACCGGGCTTCACTGGGGGTAGTGAATGGGCCATGAAAAGGGCATTTTCCATGGTTCATACATGAGTGAAAAGCATGGACCTAAGAGCCTACGAGCTCTCCACATTTTCTAGCCCTGCGACCTTAGGCAAGTCATTAAACAGCTCTGAGCCTCAGTTACAGATCTTGAAACGAAAAATACAATTTATGGAAAAAATAGAGAGAGAGAATGAAAGAGGAAAAAAAGAGAAAGCTTCCTCTGCTTTTTTCCACAGCATTTTGCTGAGCTTTAAATGGAAAGATGAGTGTAAAAGTAGTGTATAATTTGGCATTCAAATTTTTATTTTTATTTCTTTCTTTGATCCAAAGGGAACCTGTACGCGAATAGTAAAATTATGTTTACCTTTTTCTATGCTAAGTGTTTGATTCTTCTCCCTGCTTATTTCTTAGTCAGGGATCACCCAGGTCAGGCTTCACAAACCTGGCAACACCCTAGAATCACCTCAGGGCCTTTTAAGAAATGCAAATGTGTGGCCCAACCCCTAGGTATCCTGACTTCCATCTTCTAAGTCCAGCTCAGTCACTGGCAATTACAGGACGGAGCAGGGATAAAAGATGTATTTGTAGATCATTTATGAAAGAGTCAGAGTTGGAAAATGGCTGAAACTTTTAATTAAAGAGGAATAAAAAACTCATTCTGCTTAATTTTCTAAAGCAACATTTCAGAATCACAGCCTGTGAATGAAAGCAGGTTAGCGGTGGCCTTTCCACCATTACGACGTCGCTTTGGCTTACCTTGTTTCACTTTTCCTAGCTGTACTGAGAAAAGTCCTCCTCTTTTCTATATACTTAATTTCCATAGGTAAATGGAAGGAATGCTCTATTACCTAATTGTGGTGCGTGAAGTCTTTTCCAGTTGCTATCACCTGCTCTTGGTCTTGACTTGGAATCTCTTGATCTTCCTCCCCACTGACAAGAACTTTCATCTTCTGAGATGTCTGTATGAAACTTTATTAATCTCCCTTGGGCAAAATTCTTTAGCACGCTCCACATTTTCCCTTCTGTGCACTCTGCCCTCTTCTCCCCATCTGCTCTTTACAGAGTGGGGACCATGAAATCTCCTCTGGGCCTAGGGGTGGGCCAAGGGCAAATAGAGAGGTAATAAAGAAGAGTTTTGTAAGCCCCACTCCTGGTTCTGGTCATCATCTTCCTTTATGAGAAATCCAGAGGTCATTTCCCAGGAAGGGATGGGGCCTCCTCAGGGTATAGACCCTTGGAAAGTGAGAAGTCAGCAATTTATTTCTGGATTTGAATGCCCAGGAAACCTGAGCAGCCTGCTTTGACCAATAGGATTTGTCATCTAGCATCAAGGGCATTTTTTACGGCCCTTGGTTCCCTGTTCTGAGAGAATAGTTATAACTTTCAGGAATATCTAGTTTGTGGCCAAAAGCAGGTCATTTTTGACTTATTAGGAGAAAAAGGAACTTGGGGAAAAAACAAACTGCCTTTGGAAGGGAGAAGGGTTGCTTCTAGCCATAAAAGTAATCCATGCTTGTTGTAAAGGCTTCAGGAAATGAAAGAAGGTATATAGAAGTGAAATCAGCTGAGTATTCCCTAGCAAGAGAGGTAAGAGTTATTAGCACTTTGCTGCAATTTTAAACCATTTTCCCTATGCATGTAGAATAGTCCCAAAATTAGAAAACATAAATATGAAGTTTGTATACTATTTTCTACTTAACATGACCTTAATAGCATTTTGCACATCAATAAGTATTGGCCAAGCACTTTTTTTTTTTTTCCCCCTCCTTAAGTGTCTCTACACCCAACATAGAGCTGGAACTTACAACCCTGGATGAAGATAGCATGCTCTCCCAACTAAACCAGCCAGATGCCCCTAAAATTGTCACTTTTGGTGATTGTATAATATTCCACTGTGGGCATGTTCTTATTTTTAACAATAAAATCCCTTATTTTTTGAATATTTTGTGCTGTTTTCATTTAATATAAGTGAAGTCTAAAATATATCTCTGTGCACAAACTTTTATGGGTTTCTTATTTTGAAGAAAAAAATTCTATAAAATGGGACTCTTGCAAAGAAGGATTATGGGCTCTCGATGCATGTTTCCAAACTGCACTGGGGAAAGGCTTTTCTTGCCTATGCTTGACAAGTGGCATACAGAGCATGTGTTTCAACTTACCTTTGCTGAGCAAAGCACATCTTACTCCAAACCACATTTCTGGCTCATTTCCCTATAATGGATTATAGAAAACTGAGCATGAACTACTGTGTTTCACCCAACCTAGGACTCCAGCAGTTGTGAGATGCACCATTATAGAATATACCACTGAGAAAGAAAAAATGTCATGGGTTAAATTAAGATGCACCATCAATTGTAAGACATACCCCAATTGCAGAAATGTTCAAGGGTGAAAACTTGTACAACTCAGAATGAAAGAAATAGACATTTCATTTTATTTTCTTTGAGAGCATTTCTTTGGACCTTTTGCAAGTGGGTCAAGATGGATGTGACATCAAATGCAGGGACAATGGCTGTCTTTGTCTGATGCACTGACATAGCCTCTGGGCCTTCTCTGCATCACTTCCTCACCTCCAACCCCTCTCCAAGATTGTCCGCACCATACCTATCATTACGGTTCCTCTAATGACCCACCTGAGTTTTCTCTTCTTTTCATTATGCTTCAGAATTATAGGGCTGCCGTTAATGGAGTCATCTAGGGACAGTGCGGGGTGGGGGTAGGGGTTTGGAGTAGAGTTTACATACTGAGTTCTCTTGAAATTTTAACTGACCTGTCTCTTACAACACATTGGTATGATTCAGTTATTTTGTATGACCACCCATGCTAACCAGTTCTTTCTTTTTTTGGTCAATTCCCACCATTCTAAAAACCTACTCCCAAATTTTGTAACCGCTTTTCCCCATTTATGTAGGGAGAGAAATGCACACATACACACATGATTTACAACGCCTTCTCTCCTCTCTCTGGAGTATGTGTGTATGATATACATATTATATATATGTATATACCATACATACATATGTGAACATCCACGCACATATGTGTATATATACTTCTAGAAAGCATATATATTTTCAACTTATAAATACATATTTTATACTACACACCTTATACTTCTTGGAAGAAAGAGGGTACTCATGTATATGTCCATATTGAGAAACACATATCCATAGTTTATTAAACTATATATTTCACAGAAAAATATAATGTATATATTTATAGTCAGTGCCAAGGAAGAGACTTTAGCTATATCCTTTTATTTTGTTTTATAAGCAAGTTAGTATGTAATACCCTTCTTTTCCCCACCAGAGTTCTGAACCGATTGAGATAAACAAAAGAATAGCTAAATAAAGATCAAAATATCATTCTATTTCTGATAGAGGGTGAGCTGGAGAATGCAATCTAGGCATGAGGTGCAATAGATTTACTACACAACATAGCCCAGAGCTCAGCCTTCAGGACAGGCAACACTGGACCACTATAACCCTCTCTCTCCCCCAAGAAGAGCAGGTATTTAATTTCAAAGGTTACTGCATGGTAATGAGCAGATGAGAACATGTGCCTTTCCAGGGTCAGTCAATTCCTAAATATCGTAGGGGGAATGGGTGAGCTGGCCATGCTGGGCGTCTCTGCGTACCTCATCCATTATCCATGCCACTCTGCCACCAAGGGGGTGGTGCAGGGGACCAGGAGCATTAGAGAAAAAACAAACAAATAAAAACCCCTCCTCTTGGAAATCTGATGAGTGGAAAAGACAGATTTCTCCCCTGTCACTGGCTTTTATTTTATAGAGGAGAAAACTGAGGCCAAGAAAATTTCATCCTCTTTGTCAGAAACATGTACTCAGTTAATAGCAGAATCAGTCTTATATTTTTCTTCTCCTGGCTCCTACCTAGATGTTCTTCTCCAGACGAAAGGGAGCTGATGGGCTAATTCATAATAAAAATAAAAAGCTACTGATTCATTCAACTAATATTTATCAAACATCCAGTGTGTGCCAGCCACTACCTGGTCTCCGGAATTAGTGCTGAACAATACAGAAAAAGCATCTGCCTTCTTGAAATTTACCTCTTAATTGGGAAGACAGATAATAAACAAGCAGCTGAAAGTAGGCTACATACTACAAAGACAGCACAACAGACCAGAAGTGACAGAGGCGACTCTTAACAGAAAACATTTTGGGAAGGACTGCATGAGCAAGCGAGAGTTGAAGAGAGGAACCAGCTATAGGATTTCTGCAGGAAAAGGAGTCAGCCTGAGGGAATGGCTGACATCTTAAAGGCCCACTGAGTCCCAACATGCTTGGTTTTGAATGTATATTTTGCTAATTTAAGGAGAGGGAAAGGGACACAGAGGGTAACAATCAAATGAGTAGATATTTTGGTCCCCACATAGAAGATGAGTACTTTCCCCCTCTTCCTAAAGCTAATCTCGCTAGCAATTATCAGCAGATTAAACTCCTGGGTGGAATGTCCCTAGAAGACCTTGCAAACTCCCCTTTTAACTCTCAGCTGAGCAGTATTATTCTAGGTTACTCGTCTGGAAGAATGGCTTGGAATGATCTTTATTGTTCTTTGGTTCTCCCATGCTAATAATAATGCAGCACCCTCTGCAAACAGGGACTGCCATACACATTAGGGGTGAGAGCGTCTCAAAATCCTCGACTGTTGTATTGCTTGTTCGCTGTCATCCCTTATTAGTGAAGGTGTCACAGTCCCGACTCATATCCTGTTGGGCATTTGGTATGTTTCTAGTGAATGCTTGTATTACATTGATTTTGAATCACCAATGGCATTAAGTGGGTAAACAACACAGCTTTAGAAGAAATCCTCTGAGCTTTTGGATATTAAGATATTCTTAACTTCTGCTCTATTTTTGTTACAGCCAAGTCTCTGGTAAGTTCCAAAGGATTGTATAGCCTGGCTCATCATTAGGCTCGGGATCCATAAAGCTTATGTTTCAAGCTAGCTACTACCGTCACTACAGTGTGACATGATAGGGACCCACAGTGGTGTGAGATTTCAGGGTAACTGCACATTAAGAGCCAATCCATTCAGTTCACCTGGAAGAAAAGTCGTTGGGCAAGAAGTGGGAGGGTAGCAATGCCCGGGAACATTAATTCGCTCAGCATGGTGCTGAGCTAGTGTCTGTCAGGGGGGCTACGTAATTAAGGTACATAGACTCTCCAAACTATGGGAGGGGAGGAGAGGTAATGGGGACTGGAGCAGGTCTGGAAAAAGCTGAGCTGTGTGTGTGCATTAGTGTCTTTAAAAAGCACGGGTGAGGGAAATGCCTCTCAGAAGTAAGGAAAGAGAATTGGAGGTGGCTAATCACATTTCTCTCTACGTTCGGTCTCTCTGTGAAAAGCCAGGATAGAAGAGATGGGGAGATGA
Organism: Martes martes; assembly: GCF_963455335.1. Classification (NCBI taxonomy): domain Eukaryota; kingdom Metazoa; phylum Chordata; class Mammalia; order Carnivora; family Mustelidae; genus Martes; species Martes martes. The sequence continues at coordinate 122,147,159 of NC_137891.1, forward strand.
AAGTGTGCTGTGAATTAACAGCAGAGGAAAAGCCACGGGTGCAGGATGAGAGTGCCCTGCCCACCATTGTATTCTCCCTTCCCCCAACGTTCTCTAACGCAGTGCCCGGCAATAGGAGGGGCTTGGTTCTTATTTGTTGAAACATTTAATAAATGACTGAACAAATGAATGAGTGTGGTACCTTGAGTCAAAGCCCAGTGTGCTTTTCAGGGCCTCCCTGATCAATTGGTCTTCATGTAAAAACGAATTGTATAGAGAGAGGCTATTTAAGTGAACTCCAAAGTCACATTGTATCTGACAGGATGACTTTGAATGTACTCATCTCAGGCTTTTGGAAAGTTGAGAGAGGACTGAGACCATGAGGCAGAAACATAAATAGGAACCTGTGCCTAGACTTCATGTAACGGAAACATTTATATGAAGCCTTTCATTGTAGGGTTTGTCATAACACTCAATTCACTGTGAGCAAAATTTTTACTATTTACACATGTAATTCACTTCTGCCGACTTTAGCGGGAACTTTACAAGTGCCTCAAAGACCCACGTAGGTTACACATGATCCTTGAGACAGTGAAGTTCTTATCCTCAGTTTCTCTCTGCCCAGCATATTACTTAATTGTGCTCAATTATCTAAATATTTGTACATTTATTCACATCTGTCCACCCAGCCTTCATCTTCTTACCCATCCACATACGTCCATCTGTCCCTCCACCCAATTCTCAAATTCTCCGTTCCCGCATCTAATCATGCATCTGTCCACACTTTATCCGTCCCTCCATCAGTCATATATTCATTCACCCATCCATCTATCCATCCATCCATTCATCCATCCAACCATCAGTCCATCTGTCCATCTGTCTGTCTGTCCACCCATCTGATTCATACTTTATAAGCACATGTTATGTGCCAGGTTATGTGTATTGGGAATAGACCTAACAAAGACATGGTCCTCTGTCCTAGTACCTCATTGTCATTTTTGTTTTGAGTTACCTCTTGGGCTGATACAACACGTGGTTTCAATTTCTATTGCATTTTAATGTAGATATGCTTGTCCATTTGCACAACTCCAAAACTGGCTTGTTGAGACCATGATTTGTTCCAATTTCCTAATCATATTGATGAGAAATCTGTGGATCAGGGAAGGTATGCAATTTGCCTCAAGTTTTCCCAACTGCTGATGGCAGAAGAGAAACCAAGACTTAGGTGTTCTCGGTGATAACCCAGGAGAACTCTTTCTATCACCTCCTGTGCATTCCCCCTGCTTGTGCCCTCACGTAGTGTACATCTGGGGCCAAAGCTGAAGTGGGTACTCACTTTCTGAACAGGATGTAGATTCTATGGATAGTCTGAAGTCTGGGTCTCGTTATTACCCAGGAAGACCCTGCAAGCTTTGGGAACAGGACCCTGAAGAGTCTTCAAGAAGCCAAAAAGAGATCAGGGCTACTGCATCTTTTAATTCCTCTAAGAATATTTATGATGTGTCATTAGAGGCCTTCAAGCCTGCACAAAACACTGCATTTACAGATGACACCCACTTCAGTAAGAGCCTAAGGGGGACTCATTAGCAGACAATTAGTTATTCAACTTGTTAAACATTAATTCCTCTTTTGCCTCTGGTCTGGCTAGCAAAACATAAGAGGGGGAAATAGAGCAAACTCAAGTTACTAGTCCTTATCAGCAGGCCTCCTTTTTCTCTATAGGCCTAAAGACTGCTTTGGTATGTGCTTCATTACCCTGAGCACTCATGGAGGTAGAGGCCTTCTAAAGAGTAAAGTTTCCCCTATTTTTTTTTTTAAAGTTATGAATGGATGGTCTTTTACATACAAGTAACATGGTAGTCTCAAGCTCCCACCATAGAGGAGGGCCCAGATGTCTTGGATGCTGACGTTTTTAAGGCAGTAGACAATTGGCACACGGGACTGTGGGTGCCCACTGACATAATGACCATACCGTGGGAGAAAAGAAGACCCTGTTGTGAGGATTTGGCAAAGGAAGTATGGGGCAGAGAAAGGGAACAGGGAGCCTAGATTCTAGATTATCAGCATCTAGAAATTTGGGGGACAGAGAGGGAAAGGAGATCATTCAGGAAAAAAGAAAGGCACAAAGCCAGTAGACAGAGATGCTGCGTTCTGCAATGGAAAGCTGCACAGCCGCGTCTAAAGAGCCGTGCCAGCTCTTCCGAAGCATGGCGCAGGGCGGGGGTGATAGGAGGTGAGCGAGGTGTTAGGGCTTGGCCTACATGCCACAGGTTTGGGGCAAGGTCTTCGGGTCAGCAGATCCCTGCTATCCACAATGGAGCCTAACGGTCAGGGAGGGTTGGGTGGAGCAAGACCACCAACTCGCAGGGTCAGGGCGTTCCCACAGCTGCTCCTGGGTCTCCCGCAGCGAGGTGGTCTGAGGGTGAAGAGGCGCTGGGCAGAAATGGCTGAGGTACCAGGTAGTAAGGACAACGTAAGCCTGGGTTTCTTAGTCTTATGAAAGAAATCAACAGTTTAGGGACAGAAAGATGTTGGCACCTAACGAGAAGGAGAACAAAGAGATGAAAGAATGGGGACAACCCTGGTGATACCAGTAGGAGCCTTTACTTAAAGTAACTGTACCCCTAGATTCAGTAGTAAATGAGCCAATTCATGCTCTCCTCCTGCTGAAGTGACCTCAGTTGACCTTGTAGCATCTGCCGCAGAAGGTGTCCTGGGCTAGCTAGTTCTGGTTCCAGGTTAGGACTCACCTTCAGTTAAATTTTAAGAAATAACTGTCATTCTCCCAAATGGCCAACAGACACATGAAAAAGTGCTCAACATCACTCAGCATCAGAGAAATACAAATCAAAACCACAGTGAGATACCACCTCACACCAGTCAGAACGGCTAAAATTAACAAGTCAGAAAAAAACAGATGTTGGCGAGGATGCAGAGAAAGGAGAACCTTCCTGAACTGTTGGGAATGCAAGCTGGTGTAGCCACTCTGGAAAACAGTAGGAGATTCCTCAAAAAGCTGAAAATTTAGCTACCCTATGACCCAGGAATTGCACTACTGGGTATTTATACCAGTAGATATAGATGTAATGTAGATATAAATGTAATGATCTGAAGGAGCGCATGCACCCCAATGTTTATACCAGTAATGTCTACAATAGCCAAACAACGGAAAGAGCCTAGATGCCCATCAGCAGATAAATGGACAAAGAAGATGTGGTATACATGGGTGCGCGCACACACACACACACACACACACACACACACACACAGGAACATTATGCAGCCATCAAAAATGAAATCTTGCCATTTGCAATGACGTGGATGGAGCTAGAGGGTATTAATGCTAAATAAAATAAGTCCATCAAAGAAAGACAATTATCATATGATCTCGCTGATATGTGGAATTTGAGAAACAAGGCAAAGGATCATGGGGGAAGAGAGGAAAAAAATGAAACAGGACAAAACCAGAGACAGACAAACCATAAGAGACTCTTAATCTCAGGAAACAAACTGAGCATTGCCGGAGGGCGGGGGGTGAGAGGGTGATGGATATTGGGGAGGGTATGTGCTATGGTGAGTGCTGCGAATTGTGTAAGACTAATGAATCACAGACCTGTACCCCTGAAACAAATCATACATTATATGTTAATAATAATAAAAAGAAATGGAAAACATTTAAAAAAATGAAAATAAAGATGCTGCTCCAATCATAAAAGAAAGAAAGAAAAAAAAAAGAAATAATTGTCATTCTCTGAGCAGTTTACACCAGGAGTCCAGAAGTCCAGGAAATACAACTCCTCATGGTACAGACCCTCCTTATGTTATTAATAGGAACACCCAGTCTCAAGTGGAGTCTGTTACCCAAGGCTATGGAACCTGGTAAAGCTGTAAAGCTGATTCCACAGACTCTGAAGTTCAGGTGTTTTCCCCTCTGCCATGTGCTTCACCCCACCCTCCTCAGTGAGGTGAATTCCCATTATCATCCTGATGACCCCTTAAGGGTTCCAATCCACTTTTCTGCCTGCAGCACAGTAAGTTTTCTTTCTCTCCCTTTCTCTATACCCATCAACACATATAGGTCTCAGAATAGGACCCTTGCTCATGGCTGGGGACAGCTAACTAATTATCTGTGCATAGCAGGGCTAATGAGCAAGACACACATTATATATATAAAATAGAAGCTGAGTATGTATGTGCATATATATATATATATATGGAGAGAGAGAGAGAGCCTCTGTCTCTCTATAGAAGCTGCTGCTCAGTAAATATTCATGATATAACTCAGGAGGACTATATATTTTCTCTTGCAAGGCACTGCTAATGCAGCGAGGCCAGGAGGGTTTGGACAGGAGCCTCCTTTCTTCCCCTCTCTCCCACCCCCACACCCGGCCTCATCTCAGGTAACTGTGCCTGTTCTGCATGCCTGTCTGCCAGCCTGCCAGGTGGGTCTTCCCTGTTAGTGCCAGCCTGCTGCTTTATGTGGCACTGTGTGACTGATTTGATGACCTGTGACCTGACTGTCCATCTGGCCACTCAAGAGTTCGCCCGGCTGTTTACCTTTTTCTGCTGTGACTGAATTTCCATCGCCTCTCTCAGCATCTGACCTGCAAACCACTCTGCTCTGTCTGATAAACGGATGAAGAGAGAGTGACCTCCTGCTGCCAGTTCCGCCCCGCGCCCTCCCCATTTTCGATCGGAATGCACCTGTGCCTCCGAGGCTTCTTTCCCCTGAACTTGCTGTTGCCGCCACAGCCACCACCCCAGCTTGCTGTGTGTGCGGGGCTCTGTGAAAGGAGAGACGTTTCATTTTGTACTTGGCAGGCGCTGAACTCAACTGGACAGCGAGACCCAGGAAATATGACACCATCTGCTTCCTGCCATGTTCTGGCTCCCGAGTTTGATGTTGGGGCATCAGCTGGTACCTGAGTGTCCCAGGTCCGGTGAAGTGAGCCATTCAGGAAAGGCCCGTGCTGACACTTTCATCAATAGCGCAGTTTACACTGGCCAGCCTGCGCTGCTGAGCTTTTTTTCCTTCTTGACTCCCGTAGTAAAAATGGCTTCCTGCTTTCTAAGGTTTCCACACACACGTAAATATATAGGCAGATAAGAGAAACCTTAGCTTATTTGGCCATCTTTGCGTAGACGTGGACTTTTTTCTGCTATAAAGCTAGCTTTCTTAGATCAGTCCCTGGCTGCCTTGAACTGTATCAAGTTGTGTGCTTTGGTTGCCTCCCCATTCCAGGTGGGACCGAGGTCCTCAACTAGTCGTTAACTGAGGATTACGCACTCCAAAAGGAGGATTAAGCCAACAACTGTGTCATGGAAAATAGGAAAGACTGGTTGGGCTTCCTCCATGCTGGGAGTGCCCAAGCCAGCTGGCAGCGTTCAGGGCCATAGGAAGGTACAGGAGCCATTTCCCTTTTGCCGTGGCCCCTCGCAAATCTCAAATTTCCCTGAACCTCTGACCTGCTGCTCTCTAGTTCTGGAAGCTGCCGGGCAGGTGGCATGGGCGATGCATTCAAGGCTGAGTTCTTTTCTGACTCAGTGGTTGTAATCCCTTTGTGGACAGACAAATCAAGCCACCTGTGCGGGGTATTAAAAATGAAACAAAATGCAAAAAACAACACTGCCGATCTGTTAATGAATTTTCAGACTCAAAGTGTGCCATCTGGATCAGACACAAGGGCTTCTGGAATCTGTGTTGCTTCTTTCCTCTGTCTTATGATTTTGACATGGTTTTGGTTAGCCGTTTCTATTTTGATGCTTAAAGAGTGATATTCCACAAAATCTGAATCTTAACGGAAGATGTGTGCTTTTCTCATCTAAGTTGGTTGGCTGTTTGAAGAATTATGGCATTGCCAAGCTGTCCTGGTGGCGTTCCTGAGAAAATTCTTTTTGGTCACCAGATTGTTTCCTAAATTAGCCGAAGCCTTTAAGTCCTAGGTCATAAGGAAGATGAGAAAATTTGTCACAGCATTGAGTATGACGTTAGAGTAAATGCTGTGTTTGAATTGTAAGAGAGGCATTGGTTTTAGCGAAAGATAGAGAATGGGTGGGCTGCTCACACACGTATGCGCAGGCCATGACCCTTGGTAAGCAGACCCTTACCATGACTTTAATAAGAGCCATGGCTATACTCAGATAGCCCTACAACAGACACAACCCACTGGACTTTCTTCCGGGATGACTGATGAAATGCACCTGTGCATACATACATGCCTGCACAGGCATGCTGTGGTCCATGCCATTGTTGTTACACCTGTTAGAACCTACGGACAGAAGTGCTGTCCTCCCTTTGACCAGATGAGAATGAATCCAGAGCCCCTTCCCACCCACCCTCCTCTGCCAGGCTAAGTTCTCCCCTATGTGGAGCGGTGAAAACTATAACCTATCGTCTGATCCTGGGGCTGGCATGAAAAATGTGCTCATGTTTTCAACTCAGAGAGTTATATGATTATGAGGCTTGTATCATCACATAGACTCTAGTTTGTTTAATTACTAATATCTGATGAGCCATGTCCTATTGTTTAAGATTCTATTGTTTAATACATCTTCCCCTTGGACATTTGTAGGAATATCTATGTGAACATCATGGTAGTTCTTCATTGTTCTCATTTTCCCTCCTTCTTGACTGATGTAGGATTATGGGGATGGCCCATTCAGTCCTTTAAAGGATCAAAAAGTCTGTACATTCCAGTAAATAAATCCTGGCTAGTACGTGGGTCTGGTCAGCAGTTGGCAAGCTGAAAAGAAGGCTCTACAGGCATGGCCCCGTGCAGCAGTGGTCACTTTGTTGGCACTGAATGCTAAGAACCTCGGGCATCTTAGAGGATGCCATGTCCTCGGCAAAGAGCCCACCACATACAGAGAGCAAAGGATTAGAAGTCCCACAATGGAGATCCATTAAATGCTGTAGTGTTAGTAATAATTAAGCGGCGTTTTATGATAGCACCAGCAGGCTAGTCAAGTGAATAATTCTTTTCAGGGTTTGCTCTTTCTCTCAATAGGTAAAGGCTTTAGATGGATTTATGACATTGGCTGAAATGAATCAGTGGATGAATGATTACAGGATTTGGATGTGGTTAAGCCAAGATTAATGCCACTGATTCCTGAGAACGAAGGAGATGACTGTCACCCAAGTAAGTGAACTTGCAGTTCAAGATGTACAGGCTTCTAGCCAGCAGTTCAAATTCTCAGGGCACATACACATGCACACACTACTTCAACCCAAACCCAGCATTCCCGTGGCACACAATGAAGGATGGTAAGCAAACAACAATAATGATGGAGGGCTTGAGATATGGTGTATAAAATACTCAACATGAGTAAACTGCTGCTTACTAGCATTCCCAGGTCACCAGGGTACCATTTAGGCCGGGGCCTTAACGAGGTCATTTACCTTTACCTACACCAGCACCATTACCTTAATTGCTACTCAGCCTTCATGGAAGTGTTTATGGGTAAACAGTTTTCACCAAGGGAGTTATTAACTACACCCTGGATTACCATAGGATGAGGAATCATAAAAATAGTAGCAATTGTAGTCATAATAACCTATGTTGTGTAAGTATCCGTTATAAATGTCTTAAATTTTCACCACCACCACCACCCAGAGCAGCTTTAGGGTGAAGCACAGCATAAGAAACAGAGCACTGGTTATTAAAAAACATGGATGGATGAGAGGGTCTTCCTTATTCATCGTCTGGAAAGCATAAAAGAACAAAAGGGCTGCCATAACTTGACCTACCTATTATCTCTATTGTCTCATATTTGTGCTGAGGAACTAGTGGTAGACATATGAATGTCCTCACGGTAACTGAGGGAGGAAGTGTGCTAAGTAAATATGTTTTACATACATGCCCAAGGTCAAGGTGGAGCCAGAGTTTTGTAAATAGCGTCAGTTCCATCACCATTGGCTCATTCGATGACTACAGGACACCCAAAGAAGTTGAAAACAGGTATTTCAATCCATGCCCAAGATACTTAACTAAATTGAATAGATTTGGGGGCTGTGGAGACCTAGCTATCCCATTTTGGGGACTGCTTTTGCGATCCCTTGCCATGTGTCTATCTGGTAGTAGATTCACTATAGACTGAGAAACACCGAGACTGAATTCTTGGTTGAGACAACCTAGAAATGGCTCTCGCATCAGTCCTTGGGTATCCTAAGCTGATGTTCCATCCATATGGTCTCCCAAAGTCCTTCCTGCTTCTGCGCTATTGTGATAAGCCTCCTCTCTCTCCTCAGTTGTCTGCATTATCCACAAAATGAAATTCACCCTGAAAGAATTTTATTCAATGCACTCTGTCTTTGGACCCTTTCTTTCTTCTCTAGCTGTCTCTTACAACTTCTCTACCTAATGTAGCACTCTGGATCATTTATGCCCCACTCTTTATGCCCTCCCGGCCAGCAGAAAGCAAGATGATGTCGGTACGGTATTTCTCAAATTGATCAATCAAAAGACCAGCTTTGAATGAAACAAATGATCATGGATTTTCGTAATGACACGTTACATACAAATAAAAAAGTGGGTATGGGCATCTGCAAGGATCTGGTAGACTGAGTTTTGATTCTCTTTCTTGGTCAGTAGAGAACAAGGTGGTTCTTCTTCCAAAGGGGCGCCTTTGAAACATTCGAAGAAAACAATCCTAGATTCTTCAAGCGTTTTCCTCATCAGCGTAACATTTCATGTTTCTTCAGCTGTTCCTTACAGGAAATAGTTTCAAATTTCCTTCCATTCAGCTTATTTCTCAGATGAAACCCAGTTGTTCAATGTCTTTCTTAAAGCATCAGCAGTACGACACCCAGACACCTCATTCCCTTGATCTGGATCCCGCACTTCTAGACTTGTCATCTCAAACTGTTAAAAGACTTTTGCAGCCATATCCTATGCTATTAACTCATGTTGATCTTGCTGTCAACTCAAAAGCCTATATCTTTTAAAACACATGCATGACTATTATGAAACCAACACTCCTTCCTTCTGTATTTATGCAGCTGGTCTACTGAGCATAAATGAAGACCTTCACGTTTAGCCCTGTTAAAATCCACCTTTTTAGTAAGCCCAACATTCTAGCTTCTCAAGTCTTTGATGATCCTGATTCAATATTTTGATCTCCTAACTAGTTCTCTCAGATGAAAATTAATCTACGTATCATATTCGTACTTGGTAAAATGCTGCTGTCACAGTCCTATCCTCAAATCAAAAAGAGACCTGTATCAGGCTAGGTTATGAGCTGAAAACTCAACACCCACAAGAATGAAGAGGTAGGTAATACAGAGTGGTCATGCAGAGTGTATTAAGGTGTTTCAGTTCTCATTGATGAGGAACATGAATAACAGTAAGAGTTTGCCAACCAATAATACCGAGTGGACCTTGGCAAGTGATGGGTAGAAGGCGCCATGTTACTGTGTGGCCACACTCCAGTGGTGTTTAAACTAAGGGTAAATAGCTCTCATTGTTTTTGACAACTCAAGCTGTAATGATGTGCAGTATATGTTTCATCTTAAGATATAGCTCGTAATGCAAACTAATTAATATAGGGCACAACAAAACCCTGGACCAGTTCTCCTTTCATGCAAGGACACATACCTCACTCCTGCCCTCAGGAAAGTCTGCCTAGCAACAAGGAGATCACAAGCAAGACACTACCCCTTCCCCACCCCCACCACAGCCAATACTTCCTACACTACTAGTGGTAAATGCAGCCCAGAGAAGGGGCAGAGCAATTTGCTTGTGTGTCACTGATTAGGTGAATGTCCAGACACATGAACAGAGGGGTGATTTTCAGGAAAATCATAACCGACCCACTCTATTGTTGTTTTTAACTCTCTTAACACACACACACTGAATGAAAGAATGAAGGAAGGAAGGAGGAAAGGGCCTTTACAAAGTAATCTGGGATAAACTCACTGCTGTTTTCCCAGGTAATAAAGATGGCTATCTTTGTCCAGAACAGATGCTATGAGATCATGTCTCCAAGAGATGAACTGAGAATGAATTCACTTAAATTATGGTGCTCACAGAGAGGATTTTAGCTGAACATTTGTTCATATGATTTATGGCACCCTCCATCCGGTGGAGTCAATGCGAAAAAATGAAACTTAATTACAGCATACAGACAGCAGTTTGCTTAAAAGAGAGCTAAAAGTTTGTGGGGATTTTTAAATTTTTTTATTTTTTTATTTTTATGAGACAGGAAACTTATCCTAAAAGAAAAAGGAAGAAAGCTTTATAAAAAGCATTTGCAACTCATCAGAAGTGTGGGTCTGGCCCTTAGTGTTGGGGGAGGGGAGGGTGCTGGCTGTGATTCCGCTTGGCCTCTAAGCAAATTACCCGCTGCCTCCAGGTCCCTACCCAATTCCTCCTCTGATGCTAGCCTCTCCAGGATTCCCTTTTATTTTAGCCCGGGCTTTCCCTTTAGGGAAGAGAGTAGTAGTATTGTCCTTTCTCCTTGGCAACTCAAGTCTGGAATTTTAGATTTATAGTCTAAGAACTGTTCCGGTGTTTATATGGCTCAGAGGGTGTTATTATCAAATCCAATTAAAAACATTCCTTCTGCTAATAAAAAAGTCAGCGCCTTCCCATTAAACTAGGACCCACCCTTAAGTTAATTAATGGCTGTTAGCACCTTATTTGTGTTCAAGGGTCTCTCGGGACCGGGCTTCTGAGGCAAAGCAGAGTCTAGCGGGTAGGTCAGTGGATTAGTTTGAGGCATACGCCTGACCCCCAACTTATTTTACATCCGAAGCTGAGTCTCTTAAACTCTTTATATCTTGAGATCTCCTGAGATCCCGTCCAGAGAGGCCATGTTAATGGTACTTATTTGGCAAAGTTTTTTAAGATCTACAGATGAACCTGTCTGGTGAATAATACTAATGCTTATGATACTCATTGAATGATAATTGGCCCTCTTTGGACCATTTAGGATTCAAATGCCTCCACCCAAATCATTTCCTGAACAGCAGCCATCCTCTGAGGGTTAGATTCAGCTTTTTCACTTAAATTTGCAAATTGGCACTGGTTTCATCAAGAAAGAATATCTAGCAACGAAATGATACTACCTAACATTTGGATAGCGTTTTGTATTTTCAGCATGCTTTCAGGTAATACATTATGTAACTCACAAGCAAACAGCATTTTATCTTGTTCAGGTATGCGAAGACGGCAGGATTCCTGAATTCTCAAAAACTAATCACGAGCGCCTCTGAGACCAACTGTGGGGTCTATTTTCAATAGATTTTGCAGTTAAAAAAGTGATCGATGATTCCACTTCCCCTCCAAGAGTCAAGTGAATTTATCAGCTTCTGAGTCCTGCTTTCACCTAAAATAAGGTGCCGGTCTGGGCGCTCGAGCTCAGATTTGGGGGACGCCCACCCAATTCATCGTCTTCTCCTTATTACTCACCTACCAGTTCTCGCTCACTGCCATTGCCGCTCCGGTCGCTTTAATGGAGGGCATCAGCCCCGAAGAGCAGCTCTACAAATGTGTGTGTCTTCCCTGTGCCCGGGAGAGAGGAACCTCTCTCACTGAAGCCTCACCTACAGACAATTTATCTAACAAATTCCATTTCCTGCATGCCATTTGCCAGTATTTATCTTGTGTGTGGGCTCCCATGGAGGATTGTCATAAAAGATTGTTCTGTTACAATCCAGAGTCCTATTTTTCCATCTAAATAATGAAGAGGCTTCAGCTCCCTTTCTCTTTGGCTCCCTCCTGCTTAGATAAGATGTCCATAATCAGGATGCTTAATATGAAGGATGCCATCTGGGTTATGTTGTTTTTTGTTTTTGGTTTTGTTTTGCCTAGAAAGGGACCCTCTTTGTACGTTCTTTCCTTAAAAACAAAGTCTGTTGAATTTGACAAGCATCCTTCCTTCCCTCTCTCCTCCGGCTCTACCTCTCTTCCTCCCTCCTTTCCTTCCTCTTTCCCTCCGTCCCTCCTTTCCTCTCTTCTTCCTTCTTTCCTCCACAGAAATAGCCAGCTTGTTCTATGTCAAGTTGTCTTTCTTCAGAGATTCAAATATATAGTAATAAAATGCCATTTATATAAATCACTTGACAGGTAAACTGTGCTTTGTCTGACAGTGTTTTAAATTAACAGTAACCTAAATGGCACACAGGACTCTCCATAGGGAAGTTGCTTTCTTCTCCTTCACTTTTTAATCCTCCGATTGCAAGCCATTCATTTTTACATTTCCATGTTAAAGATAGGACACTAAAAGTGCATTACCTTAATAATCAATAACTCAGTGGGAGGTCCTAATGGGGAGAATTCACTGGAAGTTACATTCCAGTTGAAGTAGCAAAGGACCACCATAGGCCTGCAGGCTATAATTAGACAACCATAAAACTAGGAGGTAAAGGGTGGCAGACTACATTAGCAGTAAAATGCTAACTTGCAAGTAATAAGTCTCGAATCTTTCATGTCTACTCGAGTGTCACTTATACTTGAACAAGGAAAATGTTATGTTAAAGAAGAAATTTACATTTAGGATCCCTAAAGCTTAAGGACTGGTGAAGGTTAGTGTGGCAATGAGAAAACAAATGAATACAAATCTGCACACTTCACAATTTTCACTCAGTGCCCCCTTCCCTCTCCCCTTCTCCTCCAGCCACCCGTTTTCCATCCCCCTCCAGGGTCTGAGAAACATCACAGGATTTAAACATAGGAAACCAATATAAAAACCCTCTCATGCAAAGAAACAGTGTGGCTGACTTTACATTGTTTCTATTCATGGCTCGCTAGTTTTACATTTTCTGATCAGTGACTGCCACTGAGACCAGGAAACCAGTTTCTTCAAGAGCATCAGTGGACTGTCTGAAGGCCTTGCATTATTGATTTTCTGCTCGTAGATTCCAGTTGTTCTGTCAATCATGGGCCAGAAATACAAGATGGCGGTCAATAAGCAAAAGGACTGAGCTCCCACGAAGACAACAAAATAATTCAAAAAGATCTGATGGAAGCAGAAAATGCCAAAATCCTCAGGAGAAAAGAAATCGGACGAGCCTTTCTGGAAAGGAAAGTCCACAGGGCCCCCAAAGACATACTATCTTCAAAGGGGAATATGTTTTTGCCAATGAATCTGCAATTTGTTCACCCAATTAATTCATTAATGCAAACACTTACTAAATGTCGGTTGGGCAACATTATAGGCATGGATGTCACAATGAGGAATATTATTCTCCTGCTATTGGATAGAAATGTATAGGGTAAACAGGAAGTTGCAAGAACGTGTGCTGAGCACCGTAGGAAGGGTAAATACAAATGGCTTTGTGACTACAGGGGAAGGAGATGCGTGTGGTAGTCCGGGCAAGTCAGAAAAGATCCCGGGAGTAACAGTTGAGCTGCATCTTGAAGAACATTTAGGAGTTCCATGCACAAAGGGGGAGCAGAACACTTCAGTTTGAGGACTTAGCATGTGACGATCACCTTACACTTGCTCACTTTTATTCATACAGATTAAACAGGCATATGAATTATTGAAAGAGGCATTCTTTAGACTAGAGCTATGAACTGAACACTCTGTTACGTTGGTTTTCAACTGTTTAATGATTTTCCTCTTATCTTCTATGAGCTGTAATCCCACAGTGTCTAACTTACGCTTTGTGCAAAGAAGCTGCTCAATAAATATTTGTTAATGGATTGATCAGGGAGAGGAAGGCTCAGCGTGAACTGAAGGAGGGAAGCAAAATATCTTCAAGGAGTTATTAAGTGTCTTTAGGATCCTTTAATGTGACTAAAAATATTAAAATTATTAAATGATGAAAAGACAACTATGGAAACTCAAGAGGATAGTATCCACTACGAATTCAATGTGTGGGTAATGGGATTTTCTGCTTGATGGGATTTTCTGGTTAAAGAATAGCTATCTTAAATCTTTTAAAGTTGTATTTGTTCAAGTTACTACCACACCTACTAGATAGGGTGCTAAGCATTATTTCCATTGTTTCCTGAATAATCCGACTCCACTGCTCTGTTTCCTCTCCCAGCTGGTCAACCTCACTCATTGGCTCCAGCCACAGTGGCTCTTCTAAAAGCTGCCAAGTGTCTTTCCACCTCAGGACCTACTGATAAGTTCGTTACTCTTTTTCCTTAAACACATTTATCCCCTATAAGGTATGAGGAGTTTACGGGTGCCCGGGGAAAGCTGGGGCTCAGCCTCAGTGAGTTTGGCCTGTTTCCCTTTCCTCTAGGAAGTTGCCACTAATCCTTACAGCTGCCTATATAGCACTGAAGCAAATGATTTTCAGGAACTCACCCCCAAACCACTACAAACCACCTCTCTGCTGTCTGGCTAGGAATCTTTGCAACTGCCACTGGAGAATACCACCCTCTCTTCTTCTCTGCCTTCCACTCATCGTCTGACTCTAAACTGGGACCACCAAAAGAGGATTCTGGGAAATGTATATCCCCGTATTTCTGCTATGCAGTGAGATTGCAACAGAAGAGTGGGTGGTTAGATTGAGTTCACTACAAATACTCCAGCACCCTGGTCAACTTCTACATATCCTTCATTTCCCCAGACTCTCTCCTGACCCCTAGACAAGACAGTGCTCCTCTGTCATAGTATTTTTCTTAGTAACACTTAGTACAATTCTAATGTTATGGTTATACATGTAATTATGGATGAAGTATTTTTCTCATTCTCTAGAAGCACTAGTTCTTTGGGTTTACCTAAATATCCTCTCACTGTCTACAACCTATTAGGCTGTCAATAAACATTTACTGAAGGACCAAATGAAGTGCCTCAATTTTTTTTTTTCAACGGTTTATACTCTGGGAGTGCCTGAAAGTCATCCTTTCTGGATGTTGTACAGAAGTGAGGTTTTGATATAGGTGAAACAAGTTGGAAGGGATTGACTTAAATCAATGATTGAAGGATAAACTTGGAAACTGTTTGAAAGGTTAATAGCAGGGAGGACAATTGGGCATTCTCTATCAAAAGTTTTTAGGATAGGTCTATCCTTTGACCTAGAAATTCTAAGAATGTATTCTAATGACATTTTAAGCTGTGAAAGAGATGGATGTATAAAGATTATTCATTGCATTATTCATTGCAGCTTCTGGAAAGAGTTGTTCTTACTCTGTGTTTATACTTTCACACCTCCCACTCACTTCTTAATCTGATATTAATAATTAATAATCTGAATCTTAATCTCTTGATCACTTCTGATGCCAGTGAGGACCCCTTTCTCATCAATAAACCCAATGGATATTTGTAGTTTGCATCTTCCTTGACTTCTCAGAGCAGTCCTGTGGATAGTTTTCTCCCTTTTAAACATCTTCTCCCTCTGGCTTCTAGCAACTTGACTACTCTTCTGCTCTCTGGCCACCCTTTTCTCAGTTTCTTTTGTGAGCCTTTCTTCATCTGCTTTGCGGTTTTGCTCTGGGTTCTCATCCCTTTCTGCTCTCTCTGGGCAAATTCATTCTTTCCTATTATTTCAATTACCTTTCATATGCGGAAAAATCTCAAGTCGATCTCTAGACTGAAAGGATTTCAATACATGCAATTGGCTACTGGATATCTCAATTCAGCGTGTTAAGCTCAACTTATTTAAAACTGAATATGTCATCATTTCCAGCAAATGTGCTTCATTCAATTACTTATTCAGCTAAAAGTGTGAGTGTGTGTGTGTCTGTGCGTATGTTATGGAAATGGAGATGAAGAATCTTTTTACTTACTTCCAGGTAGGCAAGCAGACCAACAGCAGGCCGTAAGTAGTCCATGATTATTCTTTCCAATTTACTTCTATTTACGGCCCAATTAGGAAATTCATTCCAGATTTTGGCAATAGAGTATCATCAAGTCCTGATCAAAAGTGTTTTGGGTATTAGACTCCCTCTTTTTCTGAATCTTTTAGGGTATTTTAGGTAAGACTAAAAGAGCATGGTACCATTTCAAACCAGAACCCAGAAGCATCACTTTTAATGGCTGCATAATTCCACGTATCAGAATTTATTTAGCCATTCTCCTATTGCAACATTCTAATAAACAATGAGTTCAGAAATATTTTAGTGAATTGAGGGCCCAGGTTGGTTAGGCTGCATTGAGTATAGGCTTCACGTTGTACTAATGTTCGTGAGTCTGAAAATCTTTAGTGTTTGATTTGAAAGAGGAATTCCTAGCAGGAGTATATTCACCAGTATTTCTGTGTTTCTTTTTCTTTTTTTTTTTTTTAAGATTTTATTTATTTATTTGACAGAGAGAGAGATCACAAGTAGGTAGAGAGGCAGGGAGAGAGGGTGGGTGGGGGTAGCAGGCTCCCCGCTGAACAGAGAGCCCGATGTGGGGCTCGATCCCAGGACCCTGAGATCATGATCTGAGCCAAAGGCAGAGACTTAACCCACTGAGCCATCCAGGCACCCCTCTGTGTTTCTTTAAAAGAGATTTTCTTCCATATTCTGAAATAATCTGTTAGAAATAAAACAGAACACCATCTTTAAGAGATTGGAGGATTACTGTGTGCTCTATGCAAGAATGGGGCCTCATACTTTACATAATTATGGGAGTGTTTGGCTCTGCAGAAGGATAGTTTTCAAGATATTTTTTCCTTATCGACCTTGCATAACTCAGTTCGAATACAAATAAATCTCTGCAAGCTTGAAGAGAGAAGGAAGATGGCAGCTTACTTTCCAGAGGAATATGACCTCCATTTGATTCATTTGAATAGTAAGTGAAGTTTTAGGGTGATTTTTAGTATGCCCAGATAGCTGTACATCTGTCCTATGGCTTGACTTTGTGTAGACTGAGAAAACACCAACATACATGCGTGAGATTTAAATTGACACTAACCTCTTGCTTGCCTCCGCTACCTCTCCTTAATGAGCACATCTGCTCTCAGCAAACCTTTTCTGGCTCGTTATAGTAACTTAATCAAGTAGCATGTAAATCATAAAAGTTTATTCTGTTACCCAGGCTAGCCACTTGTTATGAAGGATACAGAAGTACAAAATATGGACCATTCTCCAAGAAGAAAATAACGTCATTGAGAAGAGGAACTATGTGTTTGAAATAAGTGGGATATAACTTAAGTACGTTGGCGGTCTTAAGTGTAAAGAGGGAAAGACTTAAGCAGAGTGGGTAGGAGGACTTGGCGGCATAAATACGGCAGCGGTAGTTGTGTGAAATGAGTGATTCGGGATGTTCTGCTGAATACCAGAGGGTCGGACTGGAAAAGACGTGGGAGTTGGAGCAAATCATCTTGGAAATTTAAGTCAGAACTGACCTGAGAGCAGAATGGCCTGTGTTGAGAGAGAATGAACTTCCTATTACTGAAGTCATCAAGCAGATGTTGGAGAAGCACTGATTGATACTGATATGGAAGGGGTCCAAGAGGGAGATAGGAAGCTGGACAGGGGATCCCCCAAGATTCATTGTGATTCTAAGAGTCAATGCACTGCTTACAAAGCGGAGATGATGGAACGTTCTAGCAATTAGATAGCATATTATACAGATAATGCAGAACAAACATTGTTTTAGCAGACTTGAGTGAAGCATTTCTTCTCCAGAAGTAACAGGCTGTGAACTTGTCAGTGTATGCATTCTTCTGGGATATCATCCCCTGGCTTCATCAGATTCTCAAAGTTTCTACCATCCCCCAAACACATTCTGACCACAGCAAGAGAACACCCTGGTTAAAAGCATTTTCGCCCACCTCTCACTATGTTTCAATGAGTGAGAATTCAGTGGTGAGGTAGCGGTTGTCTAACAGAAAACAAGATCCAAGAGACAAAGCCAGGAGAGTTATATATATATATACACACACACACACACACACACACACACACACACACACATACACATATATATACATGCTTATATGTACATATATATACACACTTATATATAAGTGTGTGTGTGTACTTAAATTAATAAATATCTTAAAATATATGAGTATTATTTTAAGGAATTGGCTCATGTGTTTTCGGGGACTGGCAAGTACAAAATATGTATATCAAGCTGGCATGCTGGAAAGCTGGAAGGAGTTGATATTACAATCTTAAGGAAGAATTTCTTCTCCTCTGGGAAAACCTCAGTTTTTGTTCTGATCTTCAACTGACCGAATGAGGCCAACACATATTATTGAGGCTAATCTCCTTAAAGTCAACTGATTGTAGATGTTAAAGACATTTACAAAATACTGTCACAGCAACACTGAGATGAGTGTTTGATTAAATATATGGGTGCTGTGGCCAAGCTAAGTTGACACATGAAGTTAGCCATTACCACCGCTATGCTAATATCTTCCAGGCCAACAAACTGAAAGTGATCATTCTTTCTCATGAAATTTTATCGTGCTTTTATCTTAGAAAGGAACACTGGAAAATCAGTTTTTAACGGAAGTGGCGTAATGAGGTGAAATGAATACCAAGAACACACACAGAGCCTCCTGCACAGTTGGGTTTGGGCCGGCTAGCAGTCGCTGAGCCATTTGCTCTTCTTTGCAAGTGGTAGCAGTAGATTTGCTCTTACTCATCTCATGTTGTCTTGGTGTGATGGATGGTTTAGATTATGCATAAAATTTCTGAGTGAATGATGTAATCCCACTATAACTCACCAAGCTGGGGAAATAGCAGATACTAGCAAAAACCCATTAATGGTGTGCCTTTGATATGTCACATCAGTATCACAATAATAGTTGCGGCTGTCACTTGTTGCGGCATATCCAACAATTGCAAAATCATTGATTTTTGCTGCTGTGTGTCTGAACTTGCCTGAGTTTGGCTGTAGGACCTGGGTTCACTTCACATCTGCTCTACGGCTACCAGGCCATCTGAGACATCTCACGGTCTGTCGGACTGTTCATCTCACAGTCAGAGCAGAAGAGCAATGCAGGAAAGTGGAAACATGGGATGCCTACGGACTGTCACCTCTACTGACATTTTATTGACCAAAAAAGTCGCATCAGTGGGGTGGGGAAGTAGATTCTGTCTCTAGCGGGAAAAGTTGCAAAATTACGTGGCGGAGATCACAGATACAGGGAGAGGTGAAAAGTTGGGCCAATAATTCAATTGAATAAGGGTATGGTAGTCTATTAGTTTTCTATGGTCGCTTTGACAGAGTACCACAAAGTGGCTTAAAACAACAGAAATGTATTCTGTCACACTTCTTCAGGCCAGAAGTCTGAAATTAGTTCTGGGCTGAAATCAAGATGTCCCAGAATTGGGTCCCCCTGGGAGCCCGAGGGAAGAATCCATTCTTTGTCTTTTCCAGCTTTTGGTGGCTGTTGGTATTCTTTGAGTTGTGGCTGCTTGGCCCCCATCTCTGCCTCCAGGGTCACATGGCCTCTTTCTTTTCTGTGTGTGTGAAGTCTCCCTCTGCCTCTCTCCTCTCTCCTCATGGACGCATGTGGCTGCATTTAGGGCCTGTTTGGATAAGGTAGGAGACTTCCCTCTATCTCAAGATCCTTAACTTAATCCTATCATTTACATCTTAAGTAATATTCATGTTTTTAGGAACTAAGGTCTGTTGTCTTTGGGTAATATTTTTCAGCCCATCAGGGAGAGCAACAGCAACCATAGAAGGCTCACCGTATAGAAGAAACTAATCTACGTTTTTATATATGCTAACTCATCTCATTCTCAAAACAACCTTTGATAGTTTTAGTTATTGTCCCCACTTTCTAGATGAGGAGAATAAAGGCAAAGAGAAGAAAACAACAACTTGCCCAAGTAGGAGAGCCGGGATTGGAGCCTTCTGACTCCAGTTGCTTTTCAAATTTGCTTGGAAATCCACAGAAACGTAGATGGGAACCATAGCCTCTAATGGGGAATTTGAGTGCTGGACTTTCGATATCATTAAGAGGATTGGCTTCTTATACTGGGAAATATAGAAGGAGCTTCTGAGAATTTCAGGGACTGACAAAATAGAATGCCTTGGACGCTGTCAGCAATTGTTCCAGAACTATTGGACTGGGAGCAATAACCATATTTCTGGGTGATATTCCAGTGACCAAATCCTCAGCAGAGCTTCTCCGTTCAGAATATTTCTGCTTTGTAAATGCTTTTGTTTCTTCTCTTCAAAATCACTAAGATAGTGATTAATGCTTGACAGAGATTGTACCCTTGCTTCCTGCAGAAAGCTGAACCCAAGGAGTCTTAGAGATGCACAATTTCATAGGAAACAACGTTGAGAGAGGATAATGGTTAGGTTATTTTGAAACAGTCATCCAACAGAATGATGTGCTTCTTAAACACACAGGCCTTTCTCAGGACTAAAATGCTGAGTTTTCTTAGCTTAGTGTCTGATATACTTTGCACAAGGGAGGCACTCGCTGCGTATATCAAGATGTTTGCTATCTCGGCTTAAATACTCACAAAATCCAATTTATTATATTATGAAGAACCCTCACATTGCATAAGGAAGGGTGGATTCAACCAGATGGGGTATGAGCCAGATGTCCCCAGAGATCTTTCTACTGTTTATGTTCTACCAGGACTTTCCTCCCTTTGCTCTTTATAGCCCAAATGTTTCTGAAAGTCATTAACTGACACATAGTTTAATCATTTGTCCCAGATCAATCAAAAATATTTTATATATAGGTGAGATATTTATTTCTGAATGGTTTTGTTGGACTTCAGGTATGCTAAAGATTTTTCTACTACACATTAAAAGCCACTGTTATTTTCTCCAGAGTAAATACATTTAGATCCATGAGCTTTAAATAGATCCCAAGCTTATCAAAATGGTATCTTTAAGCCTGCCAAAATGCCTGAACAGTAAAAAACACATTCTCACTTAGGCTTCTTTAAGTCAAGACAAAAATCAGTTGCCAAGCTATAAACAGTAAACTCAGAGCAAGACCTTATTCTTCAAATGTTCAGTTTCTATCGCTTTGTAGAGAACTACCCTTTGGATGACTCTTAAAGACAAGAAGGACGATGAAGGCTAATAATTAAGAATCTGCCAGAAATGGTACTGCCAGAAATTAAACACGGTGCACCAATCAGGGAAGTACAAGGACGTTCACAGCTATCTTTTCTCTGAATATTACTGCAGGCACAGAGGCGAGACACCTAAAATATTGAGAGGTTTAGGGTGTTCGTGTGCAGTGGGAGGTCTGTTTGGGAGTTTCAAGAGAAACATGAACCCTCAAGATGATAGCAATACATCAACACGAAGCTTGTTCCCATGTCAGATGTTAGCACTCACGCTCCTCCTTGGCTGGGATGATCTCCTGTCTGACAGCCACATGGCCCCGCCCCTGCTTCCCTCAGCCCTCCACCCAAACCCCTCCCCGCAAAGAATCCCCCCCGAGGAGTTGACAATCCTGGCAAAAGTAGCAACTCCCGCCACTCCACCTTTGTCCCTGTTTATTTTTTCTTCTTGATTTTATTACTACTTCAGTTTATTATATGTTCATTTGTTGTCAGCTTATTTATTTTCTGTCTCTACCCCAACCTACACACCCACATAGAATAGTGCTAGGCTCAGAGTGGGTGCCCGGTACCTATCTGCTGCTCCTGGTTCTTGTTGAACCCCCATCCTACACTTCAGTTACACACTCTATTTGTTTGTTTGTTTTTAGTCGAGTGCTTATGCACAGACACTTTGGAATTCAGAAAAATCCATTTGAAATGTTTTCATAAATTCATACACAAAGA
This sequence comes from Martes martes, assembly GCF_963455335.1. NCBI lineage: Eukaryota > Metazoa > Chordata > Mammalia > Carnivora > Mustelidae > Martes > Martes martes. Next base: position 122,168,746 of record NC_137891.1, read on the forward strand.
ACCAAGGGGCATAAGACATGAGAGGTCTTTTCATAGATAATGAAAATGAAGCTCCAAGAGAAAAAATGAATAGTTCAAGGTCACATAGCTGTCAAGAATTGGGAATTTCTGAGGTTTTATGCTCCTGGCAAGCTAGCAAGTTAGCCTTCCATACTGTCATGGATGCTGGCAAAGACCTGACACTTCTGGGTCAAAAACAAAGGGCTTTATTCTCACAGCCTAGCAAACTCCATGGACATTATATTTGCACCATTTCTCCTTGTTCTCTCCATCTACTCACCAGCCTCATGGGAGCAATGTGGAGGCTACGCAATGTATGTATATGAACACCCAGTGGATTTGTGTCATAGCTAAGGAGCCCTGAGCTTAAGGATTTGCATATTTCAAAATCAGCAGTAAGCAAAGCTGAACTTTGTTCCAGAAGAATCACTATCTCTATCATTCAATGTTGTAAAACATACTTGAAAAGATAAAGAGAGGTCATACTACTGCTCATAAGATGTGAAGAAATGTTAGAGATCTCTGGGGAATTGTCTTCGAACATAGCTTGGTTAGTGAGAACAACTGGGAGCCATGTTCTAACTCTTAACTTAATTATTGCTTTATTAAATTACACAAAACCTGTGTAGCCCTTAGTACAACATCCGGCACATAGTAGATGCTCAATGAAAGTTAACTATTCTCATTTTTCATACTGTCTTTTTGTTTTGGGGTTACTGTAGAAAGTCTCTGCTTTATTTCTGATTACATGTACCATAGACATTGGGATAGGCTTGACTTGGTGAAAAGGGTGCAGTAGAGGGGCGCCTGGGTGGCTCAGTGGGTTAAGCCTCTGCCTTCGGCTCAGGTCATGATCTCAGGGTCCTGGGATCGAGTCCCACATCGGGCTCTCTGCTTGGCAGGGAGCCTGCTTCCCCCTCTCTCTCTGCCTGCCTCTCCGCCTACTTGTGACCTCTCTCTGCCAAATAAATAAAATCCTTAAAAAAAAAAAAAAAAAAAAAAAAGGGTGCAGTAGAAAAAAAAATCAGCCATAGTCTCAACAACATTGAACTCTATTCTGACCACACTGATACGGGAAACTAACTACAAGAAATCATTAAATGAATATAGATACATTAGGAGTGTTTCACACCTTGTAAACATAATAAATACACAGAATCTTAGAGTGGGGACCTTAAAGATCACTCTCCCAACTTGCCCTCTTTCCCCAGATTTGCCCATTTACTAGTGAGGAAACAAGATGAAGGTCTGGATGACTCGTCCATAGTCACAGGGAGTTAATAGCAGAGTGGGAAATGCAGCAGTCTTGATATAATAGTAGACCTGTAACAATAACGTAAGTCTTATCTTCTCATATTGCTTTTTAAAAAGGCATTCACAGTATGAATGGTTTGAGCTAATTGCCTCTTTAAGTACTTTTACAGGAGAGTGAGGGGTTGCCCGGATTTGGAAGGTGATGAACTTGGGATAGATTGCAGGAGAAGCCAAGGGCTGCAGTGAAGTTAAGAATACAGATTAAATGCTGTGAAAAATCTTAATGACATTAGTTAATCAGTACTTATCTACTGAGTAGGAGGTGTAAACTCCAGTCAGATGTGGGTGTGGATTCCTACTTTATTTAGCCCCTTTAAGTTATTTAACATTGCTTTGCCTCGGATCCTTCACCATATACAGTCTGAAGATAATCACCATATTTTTCTTATAGGATTAAATGATAAAGGTATGCATGGTATTTAGCATAGTACAAATATAGCCAGCACTCAATAGTATTAGGATAACTTACATATTAGGTACCTTAGATTTTATTTTATTTTAAGATTTTTTTATTTATTTGATGAAGACAAAGGGAGAGAGGGAACATAAGCAGGGGGAGTGGGGGAGGGAGAAGCAGGCTTCCCCTTGAGCAGAGAGCCCAAGGCAGGGCTAGATCCCTGGACCCTGGGATCATGACCTAAGCCGAGGGCAGATGCTTAATGAATGAACCACCTAGGGTCCCCATAGGTACCCTACATTTTATAAATCATTTGGACTGAGTATTATCTGTTGCACCTTCTAGTTTCTTGCACCAGCTTTCTCCAGCCTGCTTTGTGCACTTGGAGAAAGAGCCACATGTGCCACTTCAATAAACAACCTTGGGTCCAGCTGATGGGGAGCTGGGGAGGGGATTGGAGCAAGTGAGTTCCCACCGTGAGCTCACTAGAAGCCCACCAAGAGCCTTTTAACTTCTGTCAGACTTCCCTCTCCATGTTGCCCTCAGTACTTTGGGGTTCAGCAACTGCCCTCACCTCCTTGCCTGTCACCTACTAGCCACGGGTACAGCATTGTCTTTTGTGGTCTCCTAATTTTTTGCTCCCTTTGTTCAATGTTTCTCAAATTATCTTAATCTGAATGTGCCCTTTAATTCTTGCTGATTCATCATCTCCCCATTTGATCTTTACAATAACTCCAGGAGTTAAGTATTATTTACATTTATCGTATGAATGTACTAAGACTCAGGCAAGTTAAGCTGATTTCCCAAAGTCAACGTACCTTTAATTGACAATGTCAAGACCAGAATCTGGTTTTTCTGGCTCCAAAGTCCACGGTCATTGATGTGCTTCTACATCATGCCCTAGATCATATTTCTCAAGGGCAGGCCCAGGTTTTATCAATCTTAGTATGTATTCTCACTGCCTTCCAAGTACATAGCATATACTCAATTCGTATAAAATCTCAAACAAATATAATTTAAATTTAAAGGTTATTTTTGGGGAGGTGTCTACTACTTAATCTATATTACATTTCACATAATTTGAACATATTGTTGTACTGTATGATAATAATGTTATAACTTATCGACTGCCAAAAAATAGCACACAATTGATGAAAGAATGCTGTTGGTGGGTGGTAGGGAAAGAGGAGGATGACTTCACAGGAAGCCTGGGGAGTTGTTCTGGTTGAATTCTTCAGGTGTTTTGTTTTTTTTTTTTTTCTGGGTCTCTGAAAAGTAAAGAGCTCTGGGACTCTGGCCACACATGAAAGAGGTGGATTTTTGTTTTGAGAGAAGCTGACGGAGGTGAGTGTGTTTTTCTGGGTTTGAATTTAGTTCTTTTCCTGCATTATAGAATCTAATTTCCTACAGAAAAGTTTAGCATCTGTTTTGTGATTTGATGAATGGCTGTGAGCTGTTAATTTAATTGCTTCCTAGTAAGACACTAATGACCTTTTTTGTTCCACTAAATACTAGTGTGTTTAGTTATAAATTAACCATAACTAAACACTTGGAGCTCCAATACTTACAATTCATATCACTCAGGTTTAGGTTGTAGCAAGTAGAGTTAGAGATACATTTGGCCTGTTGGTTTTGCTTCCAAAATCTAGTAGATAAGAAGGCCACTGACTTTCTCAGGACAGCAAATTTAGGGAAACTCCCTGCAATATCAGACAAAGGAGAAGAAAAGAAAGAAATACCCCAACACATTTCTAAGTTTAAGAAATCCCATCGGATGTTTTCAGCCTAGGAGTTGGAGTCCGGAATTTGGATCTTTCCAGTTCCAGTGACCTCAGAATTCCTTGTTCTCTGGGTGGCCACAAGCAAAGGATAGGGGTAGGGAAGTTAAGCTAAAAGCTGACTCTCATATTTACTTATTGATCACCAGGTTTCAGATGTTCTTTTCAGAGTGAGGACATCTTTATATATTTCATGGGAATAAATATTAATTTGGCACTTCTCCAGGTCTTCTGTCATGGCCACTGAGTGTTGATTTGATTGGTAATTGAAATTAGGGCACTGCAGCTCCCCCTAGACTTTAATCAGCTTCCTCTTGGAATACTGCCAAGTAAGATCTTTTCCTGAAGGGCCCCAACTAAACAGCGAGGCCACGGAAGGTTCGAGTCTGCCTCTAGCAACTGGAGTAATGCAATTGCTCGGGACGTCTGTATCATCAAGAGATTTATTTCCTGCCTTCTTTGAAATAGCACTTTCTCACCAACTAGGAATTCTCCCAAAGCTCCAAGATAAATATTTTTGGAAACCTAATGATATTTGATTTTCTCAAAACTGAGACAAAGATAAGGTGCATGTTTAGGAAGGAAATAGGCAGGAATCTCAGTCCCCACTCCTAGCTGAGGCATATTTAGTTTCCAAAACCGAGCAGTTGAAAGAAATTCAGAATGAACTGCAGCTTGAGTGAAAGGGTTTCACTGCTCCTTCATCTCTAGGTTTGAGGGAGGGCTGCTGTGTGGAATGTGGACCTCCCAGACATGGAGTTGATTTTATGGCAAGGCTGGTATGAGGAACCAAGGGACACTTCCACCAGAAGGAATACGAATTCTTTAAAAGTCAAGATTTGTATGGTGATGTTAAAAGAATGAAGGAATAAGTGAGTAGTGCATAAGCCACATCTTGATATCTTTTTTTCCTTAGTCACCCCTACCTACCTCCAAACTAAAAACATTATATTCAGCATCTCAATTATATGTTATGTTTTAGGTAAAATGATACCTTACTATTGAGATAAATTTGAAGCCTTTTAAAGGAAGCCTATAAGGACTAATATTATCAAACCTTAGGCTCCCTACCTCCTCACCTATTAGAAAAGAATATATGACCACATTTTGAAAGAGTGATTTGAATTTTTTCATTTTTCTGGAAAGATGTGTTTCTAAGCTTAGAATTCACTGGTAGGGGACACCTGGGTGGCTCAGTGGGTTAAAACCTCTGCCTTTGGCTCAGGTCATGGTCTCAGGGTCCTGGGATTGAGCCCTGCATTGGGCTTTCTGCTCAGGAGGGAACCTGCTTCCTCTTTTCTCTCTGCCTGCCTCTCTGACTACTTGTAATTTCTGTCTATCAAATAAATAAATAAATAAAATCTTTAAAAAAAAAAAAAAGAATTCTCTGGTAGTTCTTCGTGTTAAGCACAGCCATGAGGTTCATATCAAGGATGGCTTTTAATGACTCTCAAGGTGAAACTCTACATTGGACATGTGAATCACCATCAAATCCATCAGCAAATATTGTTAGTTCAACCATTGGAATTGATCTAGAATTAAACTGCTTCTCACCAACCTGCTGCTACCATTCTGGTCTGAACCACCGTAACCTCTTACAATCACTTTCTGGCTGGACTCCCCAATTCCAACTCTGATTTCCTTTAGTCTCTTCTCAACTCTCTCTGATCTGTTTTATCAAAATACAGAAGATCACCTTTTTTCTCAAAATCTTCCAAGAACTTCCTGTACCACTCAGAGTAAAAGCCACAGTCTTATGCTGGCTTTAGAGGTCCTACATGATCCTTCCTACTTAACCTGTGCTCTCTTTCCATCTCTTACCATCCAGGTTCCATCCAGCTACGCTGGTCTCCTTGCTATTTGTCAACTGTGACAGGAAAGTGTTAGCCTTAGCTATTTCCTCTCAGAATCTCAGAAACACTCTGCAAGGTGCTCTTTCTCTCTCATTCCTTTCAACTTTATTCAAATGTCACTTTCTTTATGTGGCATCTTGTTACTATTTGATTTAAAATTGCAACCCTTCCCATAACTGTTTGCATCTCCTTTTCAATTTTTCATAAGATTGCCATTTCTAGGGATTCCTGGGTGACTCCGTTGGATAAGTGGTTGCCTTAGGCTCAGGTCAAGATACCAGGACCCTGGGATGGAGTCCTACATCAGGCTCCTTGCTCGGCAGGGAGCCTGCTTCTCCCTCTGCCAGTTCTGTCTGCTTCCTCCTCTTCTTGTGCTCTCTCTCCCTCTCTCTCTCTGGCAAATAAATAAATAAAATCTTAAAAAAAAAAAAAAGGATTGCCACTTATAGAAACAAACAAACAAATATCTTTTGTTTATTGTCTGCCTTTCTCAGTGAGAAGATAAGTTCTTTGATGGTATGTCTAGAATACTGTGGGATTCATAGCAGGAATTCAAAAGTATTTTTGAATGAATGAGTAAGACATTATGTTTTTACTCTTTGCAATTCTGCTAAAGATTCGGACTCCAATCCCACTTCTTATCAACAACCCAATTCCAATGTATATGGGGGGGGGTTGGTTTCCATATCAGTAGGCCATCTCCAACACTGGCTGGGTGTCCTATAATTCAATTCAATTCTGACACTACTGAAAAACAGCACGAGATTCTACAGGCTAAAGACTCCATCTCACAAGGTGGTCTCACCCTGCTGCAAACCTCCACACCAGATGAAAGAGTTAAATAGGGAGAGTGTGCGGAGCCTTCCATTCCTTTTCCAGGCATGTCACTCTTCTTGAGCCTCCATATGTTCGCCAACCTGGAAGCTCTCTAAATACCCTAATTTTTTTTTTTTTTTTTTTAAGGAGACTTCATTACATAGGCATGATTGATTAATCATTGGCCCTTGGTGATTGATTCAAACTCTAGATCCTTTCCTTTCTCCTGAGGTCAGGAGGGTGAAACTGAAAGCTCCACTGCTTTAATCACATAGGTGGTTTTCTTGGCAACCAGCCCCCATCCTTAGGTAGTCACCTAGTTAACACAAGAAAAGACAATTTTATCTCTCTTATCATTTAGAAAACTCCTAGTTTTAAGAATTCTGTGCCAGAAACAGGGTTGATGATTAAATGTATATCTCTTATTATAAATTACAGTACCACACCAGTAAAGTGTTCTCAAGGTCCAGTCTAAAGAGGAAGACAAAAATAAAGGGTACATGGGATATGTAATAATTACACAACAGAGCAATTCTCCAATAACAAACACCCGCACCTACTTAACACATGCTAAGATCAAGGAATACCAGGGTTTTAACAATATGACGTTTTCCTGAATATAACCGGATTCTTGAGCTTCTGTCATCTTAGTTCCTGTCCCAGCGAACCGTGACATCTCAGGACAAACCACAAATCCAACTCCAGGTACGTTAAAGAATAATCAGATGTTTTACTGAGGATTTTTTAGAAACACTGAAGAATATAACATTTCATATAACAATAAAATCTCCTAAAAAGTACTGCTAATCTTCTTTCTCCTAGATTCCATTCTATGGCTTTCCACATACCCTCTAGTCTATCTTTCTCTTATGGTTCCCAGCAACTTCTTAAGATAATCTGGAGCTCTGACTAGTACCTAGATCTAATCGCCTTGGCCAGATTCTGATATTAATTATGTCATTATTCTCCAATATTTCTTCATTCATACATATACAAGAGAGTCCTCTGATTAAAACTTATTATCCTCCTTTTGCCCATAGTATATGGTACAAATTTTTATAACAATCTTGACATCGCTAAACTTACCATATTTATCTCTAACAAGACTCCTCCCAATTTAAACTTCGGTCATATTGGATTGCATTCAATTCTGTAAATATGGCAGCTCCTTTTATATCTCTGAGCCTTTGTTCAGCTTTCAGTTCCTTCCCTCCATAGTACCTCACTTCGTATCTATCTGACGGATTAAACTAGAGAAATATCTCACCTATGAATTTTGTTGTTGTTGTTGCCATCTTTCACAGCTAGAATTGGTCATACTGTCTTAGCTCTTCCTTAAATGCACAAAGCCTAATCCTGCCCTAAGATATTTCCATGGGCTATTCCCTCTGCCTGGGATACATTTTACTCACATAGCCACATGGCTTACTCCATAATTTCTTCAAATCTCTGCTAAGTATTATTTTACTAGGAAATTTTTCTTCAAAGGATCTGTAAAAAGGAACTAAAGCCTAACTTGATCCTCACTTTGGTACTATCCATTCTCCTACCATGCCTTATTTTTCCTCCAACAGCACTCATTTCTATACGGTATATATGTACTTATTTATTTATTCCCTCTCTTCTGCTACTAGAACACAAGCTCTATAAGGACAGATTTTTAAATTGTTTTCTTCACTGTTATCTTCCCATAATCCAGTACATAATGCTAGGTATAGATGCTCAATAAACGTTTGTTGAATTACCTGATGAATCAATGTTAACTGTCTCTCTTACTATCTTGTCTATAGACTCTATGAGGAAAGTTAGTAGGTGCATTTTATTCACAATTTATACTACATAATAGTATATATTTATTTAATGACTTGATAGATAAATGAATGTATTTTATCTCGAGCACTTAGACAAATTTGTCACATTGAATACATTTATATGCCTATAGGAGGAAAGACTCTTCTGGGCAGAGGAAACATCAAATTCAAAGACCAATGGTACCTGTACATTTGATATATTCTAGGAACAGCAGAGTCAGGGTGGATGGAGAAAATTAAGAATAGTAGGAGCTGAGCTCTAATTGGGTTATGTCACTTAGAACGTTGTAGGGCTTTTAATAGGAAGACACTGGAGGATTTTGAACACAAGAGTTAGATAATGTGGCTTAAAATTTTAACAGGACCTTTTTACAAATAGCAGACAAGAAGATTACAAGGGGAGGGGTTCCTGGGTGGCTCAGTGGGTTAAGCCTCTGCCTTTGGCTCAGGTCATGATCTCAGGGTCCTGGGATCAGAGTCCCGCATCAGGCTCTCTGCTCAGCAGGGAGCCTGCTTCCTCCTCCTCTCTCTCTCTCTGCCTGCCTCTCTGCCTACTTGTGATCTCTCTCTCTGTCAAATAAATAAATAAAATCTGTAAAAAAAAAAAAAAAAAAAGAAGATTACAAGGGGAAGAAGGGAGATCAATGACAAGACTACTGAAATAATCTTTGAGAGATCATGGTGGCTTATCCGTGTCATGATTTGGTAACCATAGAGATGGTGAACAATGGTTAGATTCTGAATATGTTTTAATGGTAAATCCAATAATAATCTCTGATGGATTGGTTGTGGAAGCAAAAGAAAAACAATATGTTAATATTCTGGCTTCTGAACTTCCATTTCTGAACAAGGTGGAATAAGAGACCAGGTTTATATTCCTATGTAAAACAATCAAAGGGAAGAATATGAAATATATGAAACAACAATTTTCAATACACTGGATATATCAGGCAATAAAGGACAGTGATCTGTGAGAGAAGGAAGATGTGAGGTGATCCAAATAGTTGCTCAAGGTTATTGCCTTACTTTTTAGTCTGTGGGGCATGGAGGGAGAACCCAGGATGATCCCAGAAAACTTATTCAGCTGAGAAGGACCTGGGAGTCTGGGGGGACCAAGATGGCTGGAGTTTGTGGAATAGAGTAATGCAGAAGAGAGAACAATAGAGAGATAAGGAAGGAGAGAGAGACTTAGCTGGATTGCAGAGGGTTCCTCTTGATTACTCATCAGAAAATTGATTAGCCCATGCATGCATGCATGTGAAGAAACTACCTGAGGCTGGGGAAAGAATGTTCCAAAGGGACCAGAGGCAGTAGTATCCAGTGTTTACAAAAGGCTAAGAGCAGCCAGCCTGAAAAATGTCATAATTCATGGGGCATTGGGTAGAGCCCAAAAGTCTTGCCTGAGTATTTGGGAATAATCAGCCCTCAATTAAATGCTACTCTGGTTTCACTTAACAAATCTTAAAAGCAAGACATAAAGGTATTAAATTCTTTCAAGTAAATTAACTGCATTATTGTTAAGAATATTTATAGAAATCAAAAACAAAGTAAAATTATATTTTGGACATTAATCAAAGATTACCAAACATGAAAGAAGTGGAGAAGTATGACCTTTTAATGAGGACAAAACTCAATCAATCAAAACTCACCCAAAACTGACACAGGGGTAAGAATTGCAGACAAGGACACTAGAGGACCTATTACACTCGCATCCCATTTGTTCAAAAACTTAAATAGAAACATGGAAGATACGAAATTGACCTAAATCTAATGTCAAGAGAAAAAAACCTACAATGTCTTATCTAGAGATGAAAAATACACTGTATGATATTAATAGCAGATTATACTAACTTTCTCAACCTTTCTTATTAACACTCTCGAGGAACCTTTTTTTGATTTTTTTTCCTAATAATCTCCATTTCTGATGAAATGTATAACCACACACATAGTGTAAAAGATGGTTTTGCTTCCCAAGAACTAAATTTTTCCTTCTTGGGGAGACAGCACCTCTATTGAAAATGCATGGATTCAATATTGCAAATGGAAAGATGAATGAAATTGAAGACATAGCAGCAGAAACTATCCAAAATGAAATACACAGAGAGAAAGAGATTTTTAAAAAATGCAAAGAACATCAGTGAGCTACGGGAAAACTTCAAGTGACATAGTGTATATGTAACTGAAATCCTCAAAAGACATGAGGAAAAAGGGAGAGAGAAAAAAATGTTTGAAGAAATCATGTTGAAATTTTCCACATTTAATGAAAATTGTAAACCCAAAGATCAAAGAAGCTTCTTAAACCCCAAGTAAAGGAAACATGAAGAAAACTACACAAAGAGACATCATGATCAAATTGCTCAAGACAGAAGATAAAACAGACCTTTCTAGCAGCTGCGGGGAGGAGGCATGTTAAAAACAGAGGGACAAAGATAAAGATGACAGCAGATTTCTCATTGGAACAATGCAGCAAGAAGGCAGTGGAGCAACATTTAAAGAACACTGAAAGAAAAAAAAAATCTATGAATTTAAGTTAATACATCCAGTGAAAATATCTTTTTAAAAAAGAAAGTAAAATAAAATTTTTTTCATATACATAACAATTGAAAAGTCTCTTCAACAAATGGTATTGGGAAAACTAGGTATCTAGTACAAAATAATGAAGTTCAACCCTATTGTATTAGTGCTATCAAAATAAAATATCACAGACTGGGTGGCTCAAATGATAGAAATGTTTTTCTCAGAGTTCTGGTGGCTAGAAGTCCAAGATTAAGGTGTGGGCAGATTCGATTTATCCTGAGGGCTTTCTCATTCATTTGCGATGGTGGCCTTTTCACTGTGTTCTTCCACAGCCCTTTTTCTGTGCTTGTGCACCCTGATGTCTCTTCTTTTTTTTATATGGATGCCAGTCTTACTGGATTAGGGCCTCACCCTTATGACCTCATTTAACTTCAATTACTGCCCTAAAGGCCCTATCTTCAGATATAGTCAAATTGTGGGTCCTGACTTCAATATATGAATTTGGGGGGGGGGGAAGAAGTCAGCATATAACACTTACTTTTAGCCATATGTAAATATTAACTCAAAATGTACTAACAACCAAAACAAAAGGCCTAAAACTACAAAACGCCTAGAAGAAAGAGTAGAAGAAAAACTTCATGATACTGGATTTGGCAATAATTTCCTGGATATGGTATCTAAACTATATATACCAAAGGCAAAAATAGACAAATGGGACACATCAAACTTAAAACTATTTGTGCAGCAAAGAAAATAATTAGTAGAGTAGAAAGGCAACCTATTGAATGGGAGAAAATATTTGCAAACCTTATGTCTAATAAGGGGTTAATATCCAGAATTTATAAAGAACTCTTACAACTCAATGACAACAACAAAAGTCAAGTAACTTTATTTGAAAGTGGGCAAAGGACTTGACTAGGTATTTTTCCAAAAAAGATGTACAAATGATTAACAAGTAAGTGAAAAGACACTTAACGTCTCTAATCATTAGAGAAATGCAAATCAAAAACCACAATGAGATACAATATCACATCCATTAGGATGGTCATTATAAAAATGGAAAAATAACAAGTGTTGGGAGAATGTGGAGAAATTGTAACCCTTTCATGCTGTTGGTGGAATGCAGAATGGTGCAACCACTGTGGTAAATAATATGAAATTTTCTCAAAAAAATAAAAATAAAGCTATCAAAGGATCTAACAACCCCATTTCTGGGCATATATCTAAGGAACTGAAATCAGGAACTCAAAGAGATATTACACACCCATGGTCTTTGAATCAGTATCTACAGTAGCCAAGAGGGAGAAACAACTGAATGCTCATCAATGGATAAAATAATTTTAAAAATATGGCATATAAACACAATGGAATATTATTCGGTATTTAAAAAGTAAAAAAAAAAAATCTTGTCATATCTTACCACATGGATGAACATTGGGGACATTATGTTAAGTAAAATAAACCTGTCACAAAAAAGAAAATATTAGCATTTCACTAATATGAGGTACCTAAAGTAGTCAAACTCATAGATGTAGATAGAACAGTTGTTGCCAGGAGCTGAGGAAATAAGGAGATGTTATTCAACCAGTATAGAGTTTCAGCTTTGCAAGATGAAAAAGATGGAGATCTGTTGCACAACAATGGATATGCATTTGTCAGTACTGAACTATAAACTTAAGATGGTAAAAAACAAACAAACAAATAAAAACCTGAAGGAATTCTTTGTCAGCAGACTCACACTCTAAGAAATGTTGAGAAACTCCTTCGAGCAGAAGGAAAATTGACAACAGGTGGAAATATGGATTGACACAAAGGAATAAAAACCACCAAAAATGGTAACTATATGAATAAATAAATGGCATCTGTTCATTATTTAAATATTTTAAAAGATCATTGATTTTTCCTAAAGAAAATCAGTATTTTAATGAAAAGCAGAGCTAAATTATAATTATTTTCAAATATAGTGTATGATATACTATATGATTTTCATTCTATAGTTTATGAATTTCAAAGAAAATTCAAAAAGAAAGAAAAATAAAAGGAATTAGGAATGTTATGACTTTTTTACTTTCAGTTGTCTTTCTATGCATAATTTTGTGTTGTAATTTGTGTTGTGTTTAATTTTTATGTTTAATCTTATTGTGACTTTTTAGCTTTTAGATCTTATGAATATATTTATTTTAAATTGATTAATTATATCATGCAAGAATGCTAACATGAAATCTACCCTCTTAAAAATTTTTCAGTACAGAATACAGTATTGTTAACTATAGGCATAACCCTGTATAACAGATCTCTAGAAGTTATTCATTTTGCATAACTGAAACTTTATACCAATTGAATAATAACTCTTCATGGTCAAAAAGAGAAGAAATCAAAATAGAAATTAGAAACTATTTAAACTAGGTGAAAATAAAAGCACAGCATGTCAGAATTTGTGAAATGCCACTAGAAGTGTATTTGGAGAGAGAAATTGATAACATGAAATAGATTAGAAAATAAAAGTGGTCTCAAACCCATTATTTTAATTCCCACTTTAAGAACTAGAAAAAGAAAATAAATAAATAAATAAATACACTGAAAGCAAGCAGAAGAAAGAAAATAATTATCAGGGACACCTGGGTGGCTCAGTCAGTTAAGTGATTGCTTTTGGCTCAGGTCATGATCCCAGACTCCTGGGATGGAGCCCTGCAAGGAGGTCCTTGCTCAGCAGAGACCCTGCTTCTCCCAATCCCTCTGCCTGCTGCTCTGCTTACTTGTGCTATCTATCTGTCAAATAAGTAAATAAAATCTTAAAAAAAAAAAGAAAAGAATTATCAGAGCAAAAACAAACAAAAAATTAAAAAACAAAAACATTCACTGAAGCCAAAAGTTATTCTTAGAGAAAAAACAATAAAACTGATAAACCTTTTCCCAAACAAATAAAGAAAAAAAAAAGTAGTCTTAAATTATAATATCACAAATGAGATAGGGGACATCATCAAATGTTCTATAGATATTAAAATTATTATAAAGAAACATAATGACCAATTTTATGCCAGTAAATACCACAATTGAGAGGAAAGTGACAACATTCTTAAAAAACACAAACTATCAAAGCTAACTGAGGAAGAATGAAATGATCTAAATAGCTCTATATCAATTTAAAAATTGAATTTATAGCTAAAAACCTTTCCACAAGTAAAAGTCCAAAGAGATAAGCTTTAGTAGTGAATTCTACACATTATTTAAGAAATAATTTATACCAGTACTACCCAAAATTTTCAGAAAATTGAAGAGGAGACATTACTTCTAAATTAATTCTGAGGCCAGCATCATCTCGATACCAAACCAAATAAAGACATCATAAAAAAGAAAAATAAAAACCAATATCTTTTATAAACATAGGTGCTAAAATTCTGAACAAGATTTAAGCAAACTGATTCCAATAATAAAGAATAATACATCATGACAAAGTAGATTTATCTGAAGCATGCAACATTGATTTAACAATAGAAAATCAATTAATGCAGCTCACCACACTAACAAACTGAGAAAGAGAAAAAGATACAATTTAAGTAGATACAGAAAAGCATTTGACAATCAATTCCTGATAAAAGTTCCTAGGAAACTAGAAATAGAAGGGAACTTCCATAAACTGATGAAAAGACATTTATCAAAAACCTATAGGTTACATCATACTTAATGGCTGAAGACTGAAGGTTTTCCCTTAAGATCCGGAACAAGACAAGAATGGCTGCAATCACTATGCCCATTTAATATTGTGCCAGAGTTGGCCAGTGATTTAAGGTGATTTAAGGTGAGAAAGAGAAATAGTCATATTGAAAGAGAAGAAGCAAAACTGACTTACTTTGAAAACAACATTATCATTTGTGTAGAAAATCAAATGAAATCTTCAAAAAGTATTTGAATTGAAAATCAAGTTTAACAAGTTTGCAAGATAAAACATCAATATACAAAACTATTTTTGCTTCTATACAGTTCAATAAGCAATCAGAAATTAAAATTTAAAAATGTATCATTCATAATAGCATCAAAATTTGTCAACCCTTAGTGATAAATCTGACAAAAATATACAAAACCTATACTCTGAAAACTGCAAACCATTGCTGAGAGAAATTTTAAAAGACTTAAATGAGATAGAGATACATGCCTTGTTCACAAGTTTGAAGATTTAATGTTTTTAATGTTAGTTGTCCAAAATTTGATCTGTAAATTCAATGTGATTTATTTATTTATTTATTTACTTACTTACTTCTTTATTTTTAAATTCAAAGTGATTTAAATAAAAATCTCAGTAGGCGCTTTTGTAGAAATTGACAAGCTTATTTTAAAATTCATAAGGAAATGTAAAAACATGAGCAACGTTGGAAACAAAAGCAAAGTTGGAAGACTAACACTACCTAATATCAAGATTTATAATAAAGCTATATTAATCAAAGTACTATGGTATCAGCATAAGTATAATGAAATGGATCATAATAGAGAATCCAAATATAGACTCACAAATATATAGATGACCAATTTTTGACAAAAGTACAAAAGCAATTCAATGGATAAAAAGTCTTTTCAACTAAAGCTGTGCAGACAATTGATTAGACATATGCCGTAGAAAAAAAAGAAAGAAAGAAAGAAAGACAGACAAACAGAAAGAAAGAAAGAAAAACTTTCACCCATATCGTGAATACCTTGTACTATACAGATATTAACTCAAAATGGGTAAATGGGTCATGAACCTAAATGTGTATCCTAAAACTTAAGAGACTATTTCTGACCTTAGATTAGGAAAATATTCTTAGATATGGGATCAAAGGCATGATTCATAAAAGAACAAATTAGTAAACTGGACTTTGCCAATGTTAAAAACCTCTGCTCTTAAAAAGAAATTATTAAGAAAATGGAAAGGCAAGCCACACATTAGAGGGAAACGTTTGCAAGTATCTGATGAAAGACTTTTATCCAGAATATATAAAGAAATCTCAAACATCAGTAATAAAAAATAGTCAAACAACTGCATTTTAAAAATAGGCAAGATATTCGAATAGAGACTCCACCAAAAAAAAGTATAAGTGGCAAATTAGCATTTGAAAAGATATTCAACGTCATTATTCATCAAGGAAGTGCAAATTAAATTCACAATGAGATACCAGTACACACTTACTAGAATGACCAAAATCAACAAGAATAATTATACCAATTATTGTTAAGAATGTAGAGTGACTAGAACCCTCATACATCTCTGGTGGGAGTGTAAAAAGGCACAATCGCTTTGAAAAATTGTTTGGCAGTCTCTTAGAAATTTAAACATATAGCTACCTTGTAGCTTCTTTAAATTTATATCAGTTATATTTGCTGTAGTTCAAAATGAAGCTGGCATCCATCTTGTCAGTTCAGATGGAAGAATGAACACTAGAGTTCGTATCAATCCCAGGCACAGCCAAGGAATAGGCTCAAGGGATAAGAACGCTAGCTTACCATTCAAAGGAAACTATAGGACAAGAAGTTAATAAGTACCACCCTAGAGATATAATCACCAGCTGTACCTAATGAATTCTCTAACATGAAGAATAAATATATTTTTTTCAGAATCCTAGTCTCCTGAGATGGACAAAACCTCTAGTGGACCAGACGAAGTGGCACCAACATTTGCTAAGCATGACCTCAAAGGGTTTCCGATCAATGGCGTCCTTCTTTTCAGGAGGCCTTGCCCCAAATTTTGCCCTTAAAAACCCTCACTTGCAAGCCATCAAAGAGTTTTGAACTTTTGAGCATTAGCCTCCCTTTCTCCTGGGTGGCACACCAACAAATCAGCTGTCTTCACGGCAAAAGCTCAGTGTCAGTTTTTATTGGCTGTCTGGCATCAGGTGAACAGAGTGCCATTTGGTTCAGTTACAAAAACAAGAAACAACTCAAACGTCCATTAATAGTGAAGGGACAGACAAATCCATATATATACATACAATGGAATACTACTCAGCTAAAAAAATGAACTAGTGATAAATGAAAAGGCACAAATGAATCTCAAATTAATTGTATGGATTAAAAGCAAACAGAAGAATAAATACATACCATATGTCTGAGACAGAGGAGCCTATGGAAAGAACAGCTTTAGAAGAAGATTAAGAGTTCCGTTTTGTGTAAGTTCTATTTGAGAATTTGTTAGATATCTAAGTGAGATCCAAATAGGCAAGAGAAAATGTAAGTTTGAAGTTAAAGGGTGAGGTGTGGTCTGAATATAAAATGTGGGAGTTATTGACCAAACAAATAATATTTAAAGCCTTGGTAGGTACTCAAGAGGTATTGGTGATTGCCTTAGGAAGATCATTCCTGAATCATCTAACATTTACTGACCATCTACTATAATTTACCCAGGCATAATTGAGGAATGGTAGATAATGGCTGTAATATGTAACATATACTGTTATATAAGTGATTTGTGCATGATACTTTCTTTTTTTTTTTCAGTAAGTGCAACTTTTTATCCTTTCTTCCTCTTCTCTCCCTCTCTTTCTCCCTCCCTCCCTTCCTTCCTCCCACTCTTCCTTTTCTTAATATGGCTTTGTTTTGGTTGTCTACTAAAGCTCCCTAGGATTGTGCTTGCTAAGGGAGTTGAGGGTCTATCAAAGAGCTTTCTTTATAAGTGGAGTTTGAAAGCTAGTGCTTAAAAGTCCGTGCTAATGACCTAGTAATTGTTTTAATGGATTTTCAATGAAGTGTGAAGTTCTCTGCTGACTTCTCAACAAAGTGTAAAATATGGTAAAGTATGTGAGAGAGTTATTCTCATTCCTATGCATTTGTCTCTGTCTGTTTACAGAATCAAGAAACATAACCAAGTACAGCTTTGGGTACTTTATCAGTACAAATCTGTTTTGGGAGTGTGAGCATTCAAGCAGCCGTTTTCGGTTTGGTTTGGCCGGTGGAATGGGGTGAAGCAGTTGTCATCAGAAGCACTTTCATCCCTTTTGAGCAAAGAAAAGTCTTCAGCATCTGATAGATTTGAAAACAGGGGCTCTAAAGAGGCCAGCCAGGATTCCTGGCAGCTCTCATGCTTTTACCTTGCCTCTCACTTGGAAAGGAAAAGATGCTTCTCTAGGCTTTCTCATTTCTCATTTGTAGTACATTTTGTCTAGAGGACCAAAAGTTCCAAATGTGGCATCCAATCCCTAAGAAAGAAATCCTCTGTGTAATTGACATTTGTGCTTTCATTTAGTTTTACTACTGTGTTAAGTTACTTTGGGGTAAGCATTTATACTAGCCCAGAAACAATTCAGGACAAGAAAAGTTTCCTCATGATGCTGAAGGTGTAGAGAATGCATACTTTAGTGTATTGTGACATCTGTTTTCTTCTGCCTTTGTTTGGTAGCATCTAATAGATTTGGAGGGCATGGAATGGTCAAATGTTGTTTCTTGTGTGAATCTCTAAGGCTTGGAGTCTATGCCCTCTATGTCAGCTCTTTAGTAGAAATACTACTGAGAGTACACAGAGGCCACTGACAATGCTTCTTGACAGTGGAATTCAGCCCAGGGCAAGGTAGTTGTGCCTTAGGCCTTCATCAATAAGTTTTAAGGGGTTATTATGAATGAATCTGTCTCATAGAGCTGAACTACATTGAATTTCTTAGTGTTGCCGCGAATTAACAGAGTGTGACTGCCTTAAGTTGAGTTTCTTAGAAACAGACCCGCAGACAGAGATTTGTATACAACAGGTTTACACTTAGGAACAGCATGAATCAGAAATTGAGGAGAGTAAGCCTCTGCCTTCGGCTCAGGTCATGATCTCAGGGTCCTGGGATCGAGTCCCGCATCGGGCTCTCTGCTCTGCGGGGAGCCTGCTTCCTCCTCTCTCTCTCTGCCTGCCTCTCTGCCTACTTGTGATCTCTGTCTGTCAAATAAATTTAAAAAAAAATTAAAAAAAAAAAAAGAAATTGAGGAGAGTAGGAATGGGTGGGTGGGAGGAGAAGTTGAACTGAGGTATAGTTGCAATAGCTTAGCCCAACCCATGGGGATCCCTGGATCAGGAATGATCCTGCAAGAGTTTTTCCAAATTGAGGCAAGATGGCAGGATTTTGTACTTTTCCATTAATCTATCATTGGATGCATAAGAGAACTTAACCTTGGACAGGGGGGTTCCCTTTCCCTTTGACAGAGGGCAATTCTTGGATTTGGATGCAGGAATTAGCCATCAATAGGCAATGCACCTAATATCTGTAGGAATGAGTGCCTCAGTCCTAAAGGGGACTTCTGGGTTAGGCACCACAACACTGGTTACACAATTAATAATGTAGGACAAGACTAGATCAGCTGTATTTTTGGCAACACTACAGTTTCATTTTTCTTTGAAATCATGTCAGCTATTTGCACTAATAATAACAAAAATAAATTATTGAGAGCATTCTCTGCACTATTCACTTCCATATACTGTAGTTTTTTCCCCCTTTTAATGCTTCTAGCAACCCTTGAAATTAGATATCATATTACCATTTTTCTTAAAAAGTATTTTTTCAAGATGAATCGCTCGATGTCATATAGGTAGTATCTGATTCATATCACATGTTCTTTCCTTCAAGTTATCCTGTTTTCTCTGTATAGCCATATTGGACTTTTTTGTGTGTCCCAAATTGATCTTGCTTTTTCTTGCTTCTTTGGATTTCTACGTTGTTGATCAGTCTACCTACCTGGGATGCCTTGCCTTGTTGTCTGCCCATCATTCATCCTTCAAGGCTCATTCTGAAGATCATTTCCCCTGTGAAGCCCTTCTGGATTTCCTCCTAAATAGTTGTGCTCTCTTCATCTGTGATCTCAGAACACTTGGTACATTGCACCCAATAGGAGATTGATACATGTACATGAAGTGAATGCGTAAGTTCATATTTTCAGTCATATTGCTTTACTTGGAAGGTTGCATGATACACTTCTTCCAAGCATCATGGAACAACTTCTGACTTCCTATGATGGCTCTGTGCTGATAAACTGGTCAGGACCTGGAATATTTCTTCCATCAAACAAAGTACTGATTTGAAGTAAGGATCTATACTGGAAAGGGCTTTTTTGTTCCAACTGGCTATCATTTCTGCCTGTCCTCTGCAGGGACTATCAGGAGTGGTGCAGCATAGACACCAATATAGAGACATCAAGGGCCCCCTACTTGGCAGATCTTGTGTTTAGTCCATTCTGTGTGTTCCCAGCACTCTCTTATGTATGTCTTATCTTTCTAAACTGTAAATTATATATCTATTCATTGCTTTGCATTGCATTGCAATGCTATTCATTCTAGGAAAAGGGTGATTCTAAGTAAATGGATCTATTAGAATAATTAAATACAGATCTGGGAAGTGACAATTTACAGCTCAGGAGTGGCTTAAGTATGGGGAGGGAGGGGTTGTTCTCATTTGCCTTATTGCATTTCTTACCACTGACCTTACTAAACAAATGGAACTAAATCACTGTTAATGCTGAACCTTAAGTATTTCTTCTAGTCATTTCTCTCCCTTTTAGGTGCCCACACTCATAAATACACTCACCCTTAAATATTAATCGAGCTTTGTTATTTAATCAAAAAGCTTCTCTGTTCTAGTCTTACTTACATTAGCCTTTTGTGAGACATAATATCAAAAGCACTAAAAGATTACATAATTTATATCTACATCTTCTTTTTTCCCTTTCAAACCCCCATTTTTATGGGCAAGTGATACTTTTGTGACTCCTTGGAGACTCTCTATCATTAAATCATTCCCCCAGGTTAGTCTTCCCTTTACCAGTCAATAATACAATAAATCAGTATTCTGAAGGTTCGTAGAAGATGTTGAAGTTATCTCTCAGAAATCCAAAGATGATACTATTTTTCCAAAAGTTTTAAATTACAGTTCTTTAGCCCTTTAAAGCATCAAATACTCACTTTCAAAGTATTGTCCCAATTTTTCTCCTGGTTAATTTTGTTTTAGCATCCAAGTTGTCTTTATTTTCTGTTTGTTTTAGTCATTAACCCTGCCTTCCTTGATCACCAGCATTTGGTTATGCTTCATGTCTTTTTATTCATTGCCTGCAAATGTTTCTTAAGCATACTTGCATTCACTTGTTCAAGAAATGTTTATAGGGGACCACTCTCATGCCTAATAGGTTAGAATGATAGGACTTTTAGAGGATCTTATCAGCCTGGCTACACGCATGAGGCTCTGCTCTGCCTTAAGTGTTCTGCCATGAGTCAGGAACTGAAAGCAGAAAGTGGCCAAGAAACTACCTGTGAACTGGTGAAAATAAGCATGGAAACAGGGGAGCATTCAGAGAGTCAAGGGCACAGAGTGGTAGGGAGATACAGAGAGACAGGGTTTCTAACCATGCTTGCTGATGGTTGCTTGGTGGGCTTTTCCTGGAGGATCTGCTATCTAAGCTAAATCTTGAAGGAAAAAATGGGTTTCTCCAAGTGAAGAAGGAATGGAAAAATACAGCAGGCAGGGAGAACAGCAGTAAGTACAAGTATGGTGACTTCAAATATTGTGTAGTCAGAATTACAAATAATTCAACATCACTAGAGTGAACAGGAGAAGGCAGATGGAGGGGGTTAGGTTGGCGTGGGGAGACATGGCTCTGGAGGTGGGCAGAAGTCAGCTCACAGAAAACTTTCGGACATGCAAAGTGGCTTGGTCTTTGTTCTCAGGCAAAGGGGAGCTGTTGAAAGACTTATAGCAGAGGAGGAAACAGATTTGAGTTTCCAGTCACTTTCTGGGATGTGAGGAGAACACATTTGAGGGGAGTGAGTTCCAGGGCAGGAAAACCAGTCTGGAAGTGCTGCAGCTACCCGAACAAGGTGTGAGAATGGCTGAAATTTGAGGGGAGGTAGTAGAGATGGAAAGAAAGAGACCAGTTTGAGGAATCTTTAGGAAATACGTTTGCTTGTGGAATGTGAGTGGATTGGGCGTCCTGTCATCTGTCCAGGAGTGGGTGGAGGTATAGCCTCTTGGGCAGTTCTGGGAGTGAGAAAGGCATCGTTCTTGATGCCCACCACCCCTGTGCACTGTCAATACATTACGTCTATGATCCCGCAGGGTTGATGCTCATGAGGCACCAAATTTCCTGCAGCAGATCCAATGCGTTACTCAGAAGTTTCCTTTTTTCCTCTTGAATATCTGAAGCTTAATCCCAGTGAGGAGAGCTGTCATTTTCTTCCCAGATAGGAAGCGTGAACTGTCTTTTCGAATACCCGGGGGCTTTCTGAACTCACAAACCTTTCATTATAAGTACTTGTCTAACTTACAGGGAAGTTACACAGAGTTCTCACCATGCACTATACTTAAGATGCAGTTCACATGTCTATAGTCCTACCCTTGGTGCATGGGCCCCTCAAAGTAAGCTGCCTCTACAGAGGTCAAAGGAATTGTTCTTTGAATCTGGGAGGTGGGTCTCAGTAAGGGCGGGGGGGCGTGTTGTCTATGCCTAAGACTGCTGGTAGCTATGCTATAGAAACTTAGAAATCTGTAGAAACTTAACATAGCTGCCAGAAGAAAAAAACTGCCAGACATTTAAAAAATTCATTCATTTTTATGTTAAAATATTTATTAAGGATCCATTCTAGGGCCTGGTGCTGTGTTCGGTACTGACCAATTTACTCTTTCTCTCAGATTAGGTAGTGGGCAGGTCACGGCTAGGAGGTGGGTCGTGTGAGACGGTACGTAGGAGTGGATAACTACCCAGGATAGTCCTAAGCGGGAATGACAGGTTGGGGGACCTAAACCAGAGTCTTGGAGCAGAAGCCAAAGGTCAGAGACCAACAGGTCCACATGCAGTGTGAACCTCAAGGGGGAAGGAAAAAGATGGAGAGGTAAGGCAGAGCTAAGAGGGGGGACCAGCCAGGGATGGCTCCAACTGGCAGCAGGTTAAGGATGAGAATGGAGAGTCTGGGGACATTGCTGTGGCAGGGAGAGGCTCACTGTGTGGACGAGGAGGAGCTTCCTGCCATCTTAAAAAGGAGTTTGTGGCAGTCATGGTTTAGAGGTGTGAAGGAAGGGCTCTCCAAGAAATTACTCCCTGCTTGTGGCAGATAAGACTAAAACAAATGGAAACACGCAGTGATAGAGAGCAAAGAGCATCCAATCACATGTGCTTTTGTGTGATGTAGGCGCCTTGAGGAAGAGTTTAACGTGGGCCAAACTGTACGAGTTTGGTGAATGAAGTGCAAGTGGAGTTGGACAATTTCCCTGATTCAAACTTTATTGTTTGTTTTTTTAAGATTTTATTTATTTATTTGACAAACAGATCACAAGTAGGCAGAGAGGCAGGCAGAGAGAGAGGAAGGGAAGCAGGCTCTCTGCTGGCAGAGAGCCTGATGCGGGGCTCGATCCTAGGACCCTGGGATCATGACCTGAACCAATGGCAGAGGCTTTATCCCACTGAGCCACCCAGGCGCCCTGACCAAAATCTTATTGTTTTAAAACCAAACTCACCATATCTCCCCTGACTCCACATTATCCACACTTCTGGTATCAACCTCTACCTGGGACCAATGTGCTTCAATCTTCTGTTCAGGAGCAACCTTCTTCATGAAAGCCCACTTAGATGTCCTTAAATCAGCATCAACTGCCCTCCTTAGAGCTTGTAGCCACCTCCTCCTGGCCAATAAGTAACTTGAATAATTGCCTCTGATTGATCATGGGGCCCACAAAAGATTAATTTTTTCCTGCTCATCTCCCTAGACATCTACTCCGTTAGATGATGGACAACACTTCCCTTGGGCCCTATAGATCTCTGTCAACTATCATCCCCCCATCATCCTCGTTCCTATTCCCACAATTTAAAAAATTTCATCTTTCATTTCTTTTCAATCTGCCCATTTGCTCCGGGCATGCCTGTCCATCGCCCATCTCTGGCACACATTTTATTACTTCCAAACCACCTTTGCTTGATTTTTCCATCAGTACTTCCCTTTCCTCCTTCCTTCTTCTTTATCCTGCCATCACCTTCTTCCTCCCCAGTTCTTGTTCACTCATTTCTCTCATCAAATAGTTGTAAGTGCCTACTTTGTGCCAGAAACTGTGTTGCACACTGGAGGTGTGATAGGGGCTGTGACACACTTCCTGTTTTCCAGATGGTCACAGTCTGGCTCATTTGTGTTTTCTCTCTACTTGAATTTAGAAAATATTAGACATGGACATTCACATTTACTTCATGGTTTTGCAATACACTTTTGAATTTTGTTTCTTGTGTAATTTGATATTTTTATAAACTTTAAATGAAATTGATGATTTATTTTTTAAAGGTAATTGCTCTTGTGGAGTTCAACAATGGTGGAGATGAACATCGGAGTTCAATATGAACCAGACATACAAGTTTATGCTCAAACAAATTATATCACAACAGTGCCATTACATGTAGAACTGCCTCTTGTTCCAACCTCTGTAATTCCATACAATTTAAGTCAATCCCATTAAACTAACATTTACTCATAACTGGCAACACTATAGGCACTTGGGGTTCCAAGAAGAATAATGCTCAGACCCTGACCTCTAGCAAACTCAAGTAGTCTTTTTTCCCCCTCCTTCTATGACATTTCCTGTCCTATTTTTTTTCTAGTCCCAAAGGGATGTGGAGTAGACATCAATTATCTCGTCTTTTTAAAAGAGAAGTTGGTTGACATGTTTTTCTCTTTTGTCAACAGAATCCTTTCAGTCTTAAGCATGTCCTTCCTCTGGCATCCGGTACATTTGATCACCTTGTAGCTGTCCCAGCTCCCCACAGAGAACCAGGAGAGGGACCACAAAAGCCATTTTATTTGTTTCAACTCAGCTGTGTTCTTAGAGCTCACCTTCCAGTTGGACAAACATTATAACAAACCGAAAAGCAAAGAAAGTAAACGTCTGAATGGGTTTCTCAGAAGAACACCACACTCTTGAAAGTTAGCCGATTTGCTCTACCTCTCGATTCTCGGCATGATGGAAACAAGTGCCTAATTGATGTAGCATTGACAGTATTTCCTCTCAAAATGTACAGAATGACACGTTCATTCTTCTGAATCCTGGCTGCACCTCAGGGGGGAACTTCACGCTGAGATGTTTGCTTCACTACAAAACTTCGACTCAGAGATCGGAGAAGCAGCAGCAGGTGCAGGGGTGTGCCCAGGTTTATGGAAATGAGTCTGTGGCTACCAAAGGAAGGGGAACACAGGTCCAGCAGTTCTCTTAGCTTGTAATAGTAAGGAGAACTTCGTGTGCTGTGCTGGGAATGAGAGCAAGAGGGAGAAAGAGCTTAAGGAAGTAAAAAAAAAAAAAAAAAAAAGTGAGGAGACGAGCTGTTTTCATCCAAGTCTCAGAAAACACACATATTTTGTATATATATTTTGGCAACAATACAGACATGCAAAAGGAGTTGTTTTTTTTTTTTTTTTTTTAAACTCCCCAGATATTTTGACTATAATGATCTGTTTCAAGATCTTTCCTGGCCATGAAATGATGAAGTGGTGGAGTGAGGGGCCTGGAGCAAGGCAGAGTACTACTGAGAGTCTAGCAAGGTTTTATTAAGTGACTCATAAATACTAGGGAGAGAATTATAATAGTTACTATAAGCTCATTTTAATTAAAGTGAAACTTGTATTTTTTCCTAATGTGGGACTGTGTTCTGAATCCATGACTACAGGGTCTGGATAAATTCCAACCACTTAAGCACTAAGCCATCACGGGAACAAATGTGCATTGGTGATGTTACAAATGGGAGCACGGATGGGCTGGAGGAATTTTCCTTCTTAGCCATGGAAGTGCTGTGACCTCAGCTGAGCTTTTTAAGCTCTTTTATCATTTCTTTTTCCATGTGCAAATTGGAAAAGGGACGTTGCAGGTGTCTTATGGGCAATACCTAAATAGCAAAAATCTTCCTGGAGAGGGATTTAGGAGTAATGATGTAAGTTTATGTCTTCTTCCATGCTTTCCTCCCTGGCCAGTCCTCCATCTTCACAAACTCTCCTGAGCTGACTCTGGGCTCCTTCTCCCCCTTGCATAAGCCTTAGCACCATGGGGCCTGGTAGGTGGAGTGGGCCCATGACAAATTTTGACATTAGAAACATTTAAAAGAACACATTGAAAACACAGTATAAACCATTTGCATCCAATTGTAGGCTGACTAATGCCCTCTCACTCCCCAAGACATTCACATCTAATTCCTGGAACCTGTGAATACTGTTATCTTACATGGTGAATGGGATATAGTTAAGGATCTTGAGATAAGACTATCCTAGAATATCTGGGAAGGCCCAATCTAACCATAAAAATCCTTCTAAGTAGCAGAGGAGTAGGAAGGAGAGTAGATATCAAGAGTCAGAGGGAGATTTGAAGATGCTGAGTTGCTGGCTTTGAACGTGGAGGAAGGAGCTACAAACCAAAGAATGCAGGTGGCCTATGGAAACTGGAAAAGGCAAGGAATGGCTTTTCCCCAAGAGCCTCCAGAGGGTACCAGCCCTACCAACACCTTGATTTTAGCCTAGTGAAACCCATTTGAGACTTCTGAGATCTCAAACTATAAGGTTATAATGAATTTGTGTAGTTTTAGGCTACTAACTATGTGGCAATTGGTTACAGCACCGATAGGAAACCAATACACTTCCCGAGCTGATTATTTCATCATTTCATAATGGACTATGGCATGAAAAAGTTCTCCACCAGCCTTCTCCTTTAGAGGTAGTCTACTGCTAAATGCAGGAGGAAAAAGTTGGTGAGAATGGGCTGAACTTTATAGCTTTACCCGAGGGCCTAGTGAATGGATGAAATTTGGCTTAATTTTATTAATCTCTACTGTGGCTACAGTGGAAATTAGAGATAAGGTTGACAGATGTGAAATACAATGTAATAGACTCCTGTTTTTGTGCCCTAGGTTTTCTGATAAGGTTATGATGTCAGGGATTTGGAGATGTGGAATGAAGCTCCTTCTGAAAATGTGCATAGATCCCCCCCCCACTCAAAGTTAAACTAGGCCCTTACTATTCTCGTTAACAAGTCACATAGATTATGTGGCTCTCATAAATACTCAATCTTAGAGCTGTTATATAAAAATGGTCACATTATATAACTTTTTTATGCTTAAAAAGTTATTTTCATTGTTATCATGATTTATATTATGATCCATTTTTTCCATTCATTCAGTCAGATATTCAACAATTACATGTTAATCACAATTCTTTGAAGCACATTTTCTTGAGAAAAATAAATAACAAGCTCACAATAAGGGAAAATCTACATAGGTACCCAAGAGAAAGAATCCAATAAATCTGACATTGTTACCAAACACATTGGAAGTTTACTCAATGTCATCTGCAAAACCTATTTTTTTCTTTTCTTTTTTTAAAGAGAGAGAGAGAGAGGCAGAGGGAGGAGGAGAGTCCTAGGCGGGCTTCACACCCAGCACAGGGCTTGATCTCACAACCTGAGATCATGACCTGACCCAAAATCAAGAGTCCGGTGCTTAACCAACTGAGCCACCCAGGTCCCCAAGACCTAATCTTATCAAAAGAACCCATCAAAGAAACAGATGGGACAGAGGGAGAGCAGAACTGAAATTTTGGATTTGGGCAATTTAATAGTCATCTGGGTTTATCCTTCATTCACTCTCTGAGTATAGAAAGAGGTACATTCAGATCAGAAAAAAGGAAATATCTTCTCATGATGTCTAACTGCTTGCAGAATTAGAGTCAGAGATAGCAAATTTGAGAATTCTCACAGGCCTGTTAAATACCGTGACTATTGATGACAATTGTGGGGAACAGAGAAGATGCCATGGTGAGCGGGGCTCTGGAGATGATGTGCTCACTTTGTTGCTGAGACTGGCATTGCTGGCTGACCCAGTCCTGTGTCTGAGGCCGTGGTTATGAGGTATGTGTGGACAACAGGGCACTGATGTCTCCATAAAGGAAAATAAAATGAAGAATTACCCAGAAGTCTGACTCTACAGGAATTCTATGGTTTTCCAACGTCTCTAAAAAAAAAGATTATTTTCAGAGTCTATTTGTTTCACTGTTGGATATCACGGAACAAGATGTAAGGGCTGTTTGTCAACTCTCAGGCAGAGAAATCACTAATTCATTTCTTTCTGGGGTCAGGGAACCTGGTCTCCTTTTATCAAAAGAAAATTACTTCACAGAGAAAGCACTGTCATTATAAGGAGGTAAGGAATTAAGCAGTACTGCATTTTCAAGCTGCTCATTTGCTTCTGTGCCTTAATTGATTTTTGAGCTAGAGTTCACTTGCTCACTTTCTGGCTAGAAGTTTAGAACTAGCTTTCTTTCTTTTTTTTTTTTTTTTTTTGGTAAGATTTTATTTTATTTATTTGTCAGAGAGAGTGAGCACAGGCAGACAGAGAGGCAGGCAGAGGCAGAGGGAGAAGCAGGCTCCCCGCTGAGCAAGGAGCCCGATGTGGGACTCAATCCCAGGACCCTGGGATCATGACCTGAGCTGAAGGCAGCCGCTCAACCAACTGAGCTACCCAGGCGTCCCTAGAACTAGCTTTCTATATGATAATAGAAAGTCATTAAGTAACTTTCATTTATGATGAAAACATACATACCAACATATATACATTCACACACACCTCTATTTTCAAAGGTCACCTTTGTCTTGAAGGTTGAACTTAAACTCAATTCGTGTGCTGAATATATGCCGTGTGCCAGGGACCATGATGGATGCAGGGGGAAAAGAAAGTCATGGCTCATGTCTTCATGAGCCAATGATCTCTTGAGGAAGAAAAGAACTTGGAATAAGAAATCATTCATTTGTTTAAGCATTCATTTAACAAATATGTATTGGGGACCTGTTACAGACAGAACTCTGTCCTTCCCAAATTCATATGCTGAATCTCCAACTTCTAACATGATAGTATTTGGAGACAGAGACTCTAGGAAGGTAATTCAGGTTAAATGAGGTCCTAAGAGTGAGGCCCTTATTCAACAGAACTGGTGTCCTTGTAGGAAGAGGAAGAGACACCAGAGAACTCTCTCTGTCCATGCATACATAAAGAAAAGACTAAGAGGACACAGAGAGAAGCAAGGAAGAAAAGCCTCACCAGAAACCAACACTGACAGCAACTGAATCTTGGACTTCTAGCCTCCAGAACTATGAGAAAATACATTTCTA
Source organism: Martes martes (assembly GCF_963455335.1). Lineage (NCBI taxonomy): Eukaryota > Metazoa > Chordata > Mammalia > Carnivora > Mustelidae > Martes > Martes martes. The sequence continues at coordinate 122,197,333 of NC_137891.1, forward strand.
TTGCTTAAACCACCCACCCTATGATATTTGGCCGTGGAAACCCGAGTACACTGCTACAGGACCTATCATGTGCCAGGCAGTGGGTTAAATGCTAAGAGAAGAGCGTTGAACACAGCATGCACAGTTCTTGTCCTCAAGGAATTTCTTTCTAGTGGAAGAAGGTTAAGTGTATTGAATGCTATCAGAGCAGAAATAGAGTTACCTGGGGAGAATTCAAAGAAGGAATCTGACTTATTTAGGAGTCAGGAAAAGTCTGTAAGAAGCGATTTTCCTGATCTCAAGAATAAGTTCAAAGATGGCTAAGGATGGGTTTAAGGAAGTTCTGTCTAGACGGTGGAGATAGTGTGTGTGAGAGCCCGGTGGCAGGAGATGCTGTGGGTAGTCTGAGATCCTGGAATGAGGTCAGCATGGCAGAGCTTAGCTGGCCGTGGAGAGAAATAGGCATAAGTCAGATCACACACTCCTGAGGCCACATTCTGGAATGTGTACTTGATTCTAACAGCTCAAGAAGGATTCTAAAGGAGAGAAAGGGACTAAGCTGAAGTATTATAGGGGAACTCTAAGGGTGGGTAAGCAAGTTGAGAAAAATAAGGCCTTGAGATCCTAATGATTATAGTAGCCTGGAGCACTGTTTGTCAAGGCTGGATGAAGTATGCGGAAAAGGTGATTTTATGGAGAAATACTCATTTTTATATGCCTAGAAGGATCAATCCCTTAGGAATATTTTGTAATTGTTATTTCCATAGCCTGCCAGGAAGAGAGTGCCGAAATTATTTCAAAGAAGGGTACTTCAGGTGCTTGTGGTTTTAAGGCCATCAAATGTCACAGGAACCCTACCAAAACAGACTTCTCAAAATACAACGTGTCGAAAGACATGTATAACTGAATCATTCACTTAGAAACGTCTTTCTTTACTTGTCGGCTGCAGGAATGGTCGGAACTGATAAATGGTCTGCGAGAGACTTTGGTTTGTTGGCGGTAGGTGCTAGCAATTACACTCCTCTGACAGGGTTCAGGCCCACACCTCAGAGAAAGCTTCACTGACAACTGAAAGTGTTGATGGGAAGATGATCAGTTATGGTGAAGTCTGGATGTTACTGCCAAGTAATCACACACTCAGCATGAATGTCATTCTCCACTCCAGAGAGGAGCTGAAAGGAGGCTAGAAAAGGCTGGGGTTTAGAATTATAGCTATAGGAAAAGGTGAGTGAGGGAGGAACGAGGGGAAACGCACATTAGGGTGCCAGACACTTGGTCGAGTTTGTGCAATTACTTGCTCATTCCCCCTCCCGCCATATAGCTAAGCCATCCCAAGCTAAGCACATGAAACACTCTTCTTCATGTCCTATGAGTTCCAGAAGAGTGACTTTCTGGAATCGAATCAGACGCTTCTATGATTTCCTTGACTTATTTTTCTTTTCCTTGTGGATTCTGTTCCCTTAGTTGCTACTTTGCCTAGCTTCTTCATCTACCACATAGCACATCAGAGAGCATTTTACACAATCCCTGTAAGACTTGAAAACCCTGAACTTGCAGAGTCTTGGCATTTCCCTCAATGGTTGATATTATGTTTGCTTATTTCTCTTTCTCTCTCTGGAATGCCCAGCTGGGCTTGGACTGAATTCTCTTCTCTGATCTGCAGCGTGGCGTTTTCTATACATGCATTCCACCAGCGGGCCGTCCCTGGTTATCAGTGGGAACTCTGCCCAGAGAATAAGTGCAGAGCATGTTCTCGAGGGCTACCATAAAGGCAGGAGACAAGTTTGCCCTTTGACTGTAGAGAACAGTAAATTACCGTGAATAATTTTAGTTCCATCTGTAATGTTTGGCACAGGAACATGGAGGATGGCTAGAAAACTTAGTATCTTGGAAACTGCATATTCTTTAAATGCAAAACGGAGGACATTGCTAAATAGAGAGATGGCAGAAGAATTGTTTCAAGGTGAATTTGTCATTTATCAGCACAATATTTAGACAACCTCTCTGTCTTTCATTCCTTTCTCTCCCTGACCTAGTTTTAATCATGCCGTGTGAAAAATGTACTTGGTCTTTACAGCCATAAATTATGTTGCTTCTTGTAACTGCTTCTAAATTTCGGGGGTAAGAGAGTTGTGCTGGTCTTTGATCATGTACTGCAAAAAATGTCAAAAAGCTACAAGAAAAATAAGCAAGGTGAAAACCTGTCAAACAAAGGTTCAGTTTTAGCAAGTTTTAGGTTTTTGTTGTTGTTGGTGGTGGTGGTTCGTGCTTCTGCAGTTACATATTGATCAGGAAGTTGAAATTAAATTAAGATTAACATAAAACTCTTCAACGTTTCCTTTTGGTTTTCTACACCTATGTGTGCAAAAAATTGTTGAGCTTATTCAAGTTGCTTTTTCTCAATTCCCAAGCTGACATTCTAGAACTATGGGTCATTGAAACTTTGATTCTGGAAGGAGCCTTGTTTTATTTGTACACTGTGAATGACAGCATTTTGCTCTTTCTTTAATGGTGGATTACATTTTCTTTGCTCCTTCCACTTTCAGGAGATCCCTGTCTCCCTGCCAACATTCCTTAATGCCTTTGTTTTGAGCATGCATAAAACATTTTCTTTGAAGCAAAGTTCTTACTTAGCCAAACCAAACTGGTTTGGTATTACAAAAGAGGCTGGATTTCAAAACCACCAAGAATGGGAATTATAATTGGCTTTCTTTCCCAAGCCAAGAAGCTAGTAGGCTAGCTAATCTTAAACATAAGTGTTTCATATTGACCTCCTAGTGTGTGCAAAGCTCTGAAACTGTAGCTTTATATACTTTTTCTCCTTTATCCTCACAATAATTCTAGAAGGTGGGAGGTGGGCACCACTTATGTATATTTTACAGTTAAGGAAATTGAGCATCGGAGATGCTCATATGTAAATGGGATGTAGATGAGATGTGTGTACCAAGCTTGGCAACCCGTGCTCTTCCCCCTTGCCTCCCTGCCATGCAAGCAAATGCAAGGGAATTCTCCTTGAGTCTGTGCTGACTGCCGTGCGGGGAGAGGGAGAAGGGGATTCCTGTTTGGGGCAGTGGGAGGCAAACTTGTGCTCAGATTCCATGGTCAGGCTGATGTTGGAAGAGTTACCGAATGTCTGTACCTCGGGTTTTTTATCTGTAAAGCGCGACTAATAATAGGATCCACTCATAGGGCTGTTGTTAGGACTGATTTATCCATGTACACTATTTAGCACCTTGTCTGGCCCAGAGACTATTGTAAGCAACTCTTATTTTCTTTCTCTGCCTCGCTTCCTTCTTTCTTTCCGACATCAAGCATTCACTGAGCATTTGGTCCAAACTTATTCATTATTTTAGATACGGACTTTGCAGATGTGAATATAAAGGAGTCCTTGAAACTCAAGGCTCTGAAACCCCTAAGTTTGGTGGGGACAATAAATGATGAAACAATGGGACTCACACAATTTTAAAAACACAAGTGCTGAACAAATGGCCGAATAGATTTTCCCAGACGGAGAAATGGAAGAGGTGGTGATTCGGAGTGGAAAAAATAGCATGTGCAGAAATATGTGGCAAGCAGCTTGATGTGGTGAAGATATGAAGATTATGGTCAGAAGTGATGGAAGGTGAGGTGGAAAGGTCAAGTGTAGGCAGTGAAGGCCTCCATGCCTAATGTGGGGTAATTATTTTATGTCGATAGCAAAAGTGTGTAATCCTTACTATGCATAAGTCATTGTTCTGTCATTTACTAGTGTTAACTCACTTTATTCTCATAATGAGGTAGATCCTGTCATTATTCCATTTTACAGATGGAGAAACCAAGGTGCAGTTCAAATCACTATTTATTCTCTCCATGATTAGTCGTTGGCGTAACTGGAATTTGAACCCAGACAGTTTGGGTCCGAAGTCCTCTTTTTTTTTTTTATTCTTCTTAATATTTTATTTATTTGAGAGAAAGAGAGAGCATGAACACGGGGTGGAGGTAGGGGCAGAGGGAGAGGGGCAAGCCGACTCCCTGCTGAGCAGGGAGTCCTACCTGTGGCTGGATCCCAGGACCCTGAGATGACCTGAGCTGAAGTCAGATGCATAGTAGACTGAGCTGCCCAGCCACCCCTGGAGTCCTCATTTTCACCATCTTGCTTAGCTGCTTTGCAAGTATGCATCTAACCCCGAGAACGTGGGAACATATGCACTAATCTTAGGCAGAGCTGGTATGTGATTTTTTTTTTTAAACTTTATAGGAAGATTGTTTTGGTGGCAAAGAAGAGTGAATTGGAGGGGACGGACTAAAAGCAAACAGACTCGTTGGGAGGGTATAATAACCCGGGAGGAAATGATAAGGGCTGGGCCTGTCACGTTGGGTAACAAATTTGAGGGTCAGTGTGGAAGCATCATTGTGGGGAGGTGCGGAGGGGAAGGAGGAGAGAGAAGGTAAAGGTCACTTTGGTTTCCAAGTTGCGTGTTTGAAAAAATGGTAAAATCATTAATGCTCAAGAATAAGCCAAGTGGAAAGGGGGGATTAAGTAAGAAAAAGCAAATTCTTCTAAATCCAGGAACTATAAAATGCATCATTAGATAAGAATAATTATATGGTTTCTCAGTATGCCAGTCTGAGGCACCCAAACACCCACAGAGTTGTTAAGAAAGAACGAACGAGAATGATTACTTAATACAAAATGGAAAACAAAGGTCAATAGAGACATAGGGAAACTTGTTTGGAAATATTTTTCTTTTAGCATGAAAATGAAACCATTTGTGGCATTTCAACGTAGCAAGGAGGGGAGGGCGGCCAACAGGGTGGCCATGGGATGGGAGGGTTGGCCAGGTAGAGGCAGCTCTGAGAAGCTGAAACCTTTATTGGCCAGCGATGTGGTCTTAGCCATAGTTATTATTCTGTAGGACCGGCGAGGCGGAGAAGGAAAACACCCAATGAAACCACCACAAAAGCTGCTTTAGTTGGTCTTCTTAGTCCCTGTTCTCCCCTCCTTCCTGAATCCTATTATCCTTCTCTCTTCAACTGTGCAACAGTATTTTCTCCAATTAAAACTCATATTGGGGCTGATGCCTGACATGTTACATTACGAGGTAGGAGAACTTTACAAAAGATGCCTCTGAAACTTGGGGCAGAGAGGAATCAGGACTATCAGAGAATGGAACATACCAACCCAAGCAGAGCTCTTGGCATGGGAACAGCCCCCAAAGTTCACTAGGCTTTTTGCTTTTCTACTTAGCATGTCCACAAAGCTGTCTCAGACAGTCGTATCAATAAAGCCTTGAAACTTTGCAGACCATTTGGACTACAGATTGGAATATAGCTGCAAAGAAGTAGATTTACTGTTTCTAAATGCAAAACCAGTCGACTCAACGCGACAATTTCATATGGGTAAGCCCATTACAACTTTGTTTGACTCTTTCATCTCTTCTGAGTATATAGGATGTCATTAATGTAACCAGCTGTGTGGCTTTCTGTGAATACCAACAGCAGAGGAAAAAACCCACCCTCAACAGCCACGGGTTCTCCTATTTTCCACTTAGATAGCTATTGTATTGCCAAGGCAAATGTGAAACAGGCTCCCACAATAACAGCAATTTCCCAAATGCCCTGTTAATTTTCAGTAAACCAAAATAAAATGTGTTATTATTTATTAAGAATATGCACTACATACGGTTTCCAGATGATAAGTATTTCAGTAAAGTACCACACTGAGAACAATTTGAGTTGGCTTGCGAGCTGTAACCTTAGAGTAATGGGTATAGCCCGGGGTCAGAATTGTCACTTTTATTGGGTTAATTCAATGTTCATGGTTTACAGACTATGATACAGGACCAGTGAAAAGTTTTTCCATTCCCAGTATCAGCTGCATTATACATATAATTTTACGTAAAAGAGTAGCGTCCCGTATATCATTATTTATTCATAATGACATTCACTAAACAACTGCATGGCCCAGGATGATAGTGTAGTCTGGGGCAGAGGATATGGAGCACAGATTCCAAACACTGGGTCTGAGACAACTGCTTCACTTATGTTAACTTTAGAAACACAAAGTCGAAAAATACAATTTCCCAGTTGTGGAATAGCATGTCATTATTTCACAATCAGAATACAAAAATGTGAAGGATCCCAGATTTGGGGAATGATAGGGGTTCCCTTAAGGCTAGTTTAATACATTTGAAACCTTTTCTATTACACCTGAGTCCACCTGGTTTATGGGGAGCCCTGATCCAACGTCTGGTTTCTAGAACCTTCCACACTCCGAGGAGAGGATGACTACACCCAGCCAGGACTCTGGTGGTCTGGCTGATGGTCCTGGCCCATACCAGACTCCTGAGACAGTTGTGTGTCTCAGCTTCATTTCTTCTCTGTGTTTCCAGGATCACACAGCTGAGACTATGATTTCCTGACCAAAGGCTGCCTGGGCTGGGAAGGACTTGGACTTAGCCCTCAATTCCTGTCTCCCTGCTGGCCTTGCTGCTAGATGTTTGCTCAGGCCAGACCTAGGTCTGGCGCCCTGTGAAGAAGTCTGGGTTGTGTCACCACCTCCCGTCCCAAGGTCAAACCCTCCTTGTTCTCATGGCTTCAGGACATTAATTAGAATTCCATTTTGGCTCTGGCTATTTGCCTTGAAGAAAAGGAACATATACTGCTTTTTAAAAATTATACATGAAATGCATATTCATTTTGGAAAATCATAAAATCCTCTTCAAAATTATACCAACTCCCACTGCCTAGTGATAATCACCATTAACATTTTGAGGCTTATTCTTCAAGACTTTTTTCTCTGCACATACATGCAAAAACTTACTTGTCTTACAGAAATGAGATTTTATATGTATATGTGCATTTTTTCTTTTCTTGCATTAACAGTTTAATATGAAAAATGTGCTCCACAGCATTATTTTTAATAGCTGCTTAGTATTCCAATGTACTTTAAATAAATTTTGAAAATCCAAAAGGCAAGAAGAATGTATCCTTACACATCCTTTGCTTTTACTACCACATGTGTTTTTGTCCATTTCCTTTGTCTGAATGAAGCCTTATGGTGGGTCTCTGTGACCCCCAAATGCGGACCACAGTCTTCACAACATAATGAATAGAAGAATCACTGCTGGTGCTTGCTTGAAGTTGATTTTCTCAGGTCTTAACCACAGGTATTTTCATTCATGAAAATGATTTTGATTTTGTAGTGTGGATTTTGGAGTGTGGTTCTGGAGTTTTAAGAGTGCCTGAAATCATTTTGTTTCATTGTTCACACCACACCATAAGCAGCACTGCCCACGAGGAACCACACTCCATGGTACCTCTCTGTCACTGCACCCCATAGCCCTCTGCCCAGAGCCCCACTCCCCATGCAGTGCCTGGATAGCTCCTTCTCATCTCTATGGCTTAGTTCTCAACTCACTATTACTAGAAGGCTTTTCCTGGGCTGATCAGGAAGTTACAACCTCCCTCCTGTGTGTGTGCTTGATACCCATACACACCTCTGTTTTTGTACCTGCCCTCTCCCTCAATAGACTTCGAGCTTCCTGAGGGTCACAACCATGTCTCTCTTGGGTATGTGCCCAAGATAGGCCTGCATTCCATATGGTACAGCTGCCCCAGGGATGGCTGTTGCATGAAAGGAGGAAAGGAAGGAAGAGGGAAAGGAGGGACTGACGGAGGAAGGGAGGAAGAAGGGAAGAATGATTTTATGGTGAGGAATCAGGAAAAGCTTCCTTTAGGGATTCCATTTGAGCTGGGCCTTAAAAAGAGGTGCTGTTTGATGAGCCATTGTTCCTTACGTTACAGTAGCTCCCTGAAACCTTCCAACAGCTCCTAATAAAAGCACATTTTATAATGTCCAGAGTTGCTCCGAGTCCAGGGGGATCTAGTATCTTGTTCAAGGCCACAATGAAAGACGTAGAGTGAGGATGCCTTGTGTCCTGGGGTAATGCTGTAACAGAGCAACTTGGTGATACCGGTTATCACTGATGACTCAGTTTAACCTGAATGCTGGGTAGACAGATATATAGGTGTGGGATTTGGGGCTGGAAAGGTAGTTCAGAGCTAGAAGTATTGAGTTTATTTCACCAGACTTCGGGAAATCATTACATTAAAAAAAAATTGTTTATTTCTTTGAGAGAGAAAGAGAGAGTAGGGGAGGGGAAGAGGGAGAGAATCTTCAAGCAGACTCCCTGCTGAGCATGGAGCCTGATGCCAGGCTCAATCCCATGACCCATGAGATCACAACCTGAGCAGAAACCAAGAGTAGGAAGCTTAACCGACTGAGCCACCCAGTTGCCCCATCATAATTTTGAATAAGAAAGTGCGTGCTCAAAGCTTGAAGCGACGTGCTTGTAAGATTGGAATGGAAATGTGTAGAGAGGGTATCTGAAGATCAGTTAGGAACTTATTGCAAAAGCCCAAGTGAGAAACATAAGGGCCTGATGTAGGGCAGGGGCGGTGAGAGGGACTGAGACATTTCAGACCTGGAACACAGAGACTTTAGCTACCTACATACACAAACAAGGTTGGAAGAATCAGCCAAAGTTAATTCTAGGTTTCCAGTCTGTGAAATGTGCGTGCCTTGAAAAGAAGTAGGGTGCAGAACTGCTATGGGATTCTGTGTGGGAGGGGCCAAGGTGAGAAACGACATTTGGACACAGTGAATTTGAGGTGTCACAGGGATTGCTGCAGACAGATAGGCAGCAGGTGGTAGGGGAAGAGTACCTCAGGGGAACAAAAAAAGACTGAGCAAGTGCTATGAGACAAATGTAGAAAATGCAAGCTTCTCCTGACCTTGACTATAGGAAGGTAGATTGGGAGGAGCGAAGGGGAATGAGTATCCTGGGGGAAGGCAGAAGTCCTTTAAGACAAGCCATGGAAGCAGGGTGAAGGAAGAGGTGGAGGACATATAGAAGGGATTCAATGAAACCTTGCTCTTGGAAGGAATGAGAACAAGTATCTCATAGATATGAGACTCATAGATTTTTTTCATTATTAGAAGTTTTTGCATTTTAATAAAGATAGACACCCTAAATTCTCTATTCAAGGAATAACTTTCCAAAGGTAGAATGTCAGATATCTAAAAAGCTAGTGGGGAATGGTGTTTGGAGTCCGGAGATCTTATTACCACACATAATCATAGTTAACATTTATTGAACTTGCGTTAAATGAGTTAATTCATTTAATTCTTACAAGATATTCTTATGGGGTAAATATGATCATTCACTGCATTTTAGAGTGGAGGAAAGAGAGGCACAGAGAGATTAAATAATTTTCCTGAAGTCACACAGCTAGTAAATGCTCACCTGGAATTTAATCTGAAGAGTCCACCAGCTTCACTCCTACACTGGTGTTCTTCTCATCTGAAAAACAGTCTTTCCTACACATCTAGAGTGGACACAAACCCAGAGCTTGTATCACTCATGAAAGATACTCTCTTATCTCCCACAGCTTTGTATTTTTCAGAGATGCAGATTGTGTGTGTGTGGGGGGGGGCATTGGTGGGGAGAAGCCCAGGGTGTCTGCTCCCTGGCCTGGCATCTCTTCTTGTGTCACTGCTCTGCTGTTCCCTGGGAGCCACCTACAATCTCAGATGCGCTGGATGGGATAGCTAGATTCTCATTTTCTAGTGCAAAGGATTTGGGAGGTGAGCAGGCAAGTGCTCTGTGATCCTTCTTCTAGGATATCACTGGGAGTCACTGCCTCCCCATACCCATTACTTCCCTCCTTCTGTTTATCCACCAAGGTAGTGAGAGGGAGTAGGACGGTGAGAATCCAACTGAAAAACCAAATGTGTAGATTCAATTCTAGCTTCAGTTCTATATAAGTATCTTGTGTGTGTGTGTGTGCGCACGACATGTGTTGGCTTTACCTCTGAGTGGTACGAAAATTCAGAAAGAATGGATATGCGATTCATCCGAAATATTTTACACTTGAAGTGCAGCTCTCAAGAGTGATGCTTATCTTACATGAACATTGATAATCTCTTATCTGCATGTGGAATATATATCTTGAAAGAACCATTGTTCTCCCGAGCTGTGCCTCAGTGAAAGGAAAGACCCTGCTGCTTCAATGAATAATTGAAACTGACGTATCAATGTACAACTGGAAGCCAACTTAGACTTTTCTGACATCCTCCACTTCAAGAAAACAGCCCTCTGACACAAGACTAAAACATTTCACAGTGGCGAAATCTACGGACACCCCCTACAGGTAACTGACAGGTCACGTGATCGCTAGATAAAAGGACCAGGAGATCTCCTGTAGCTGCTGGAGGAGGTGGTGGGGCCGCTTTCATCTTTCCCTTGTCACAAGCCTACTTTGTCGGCGCGGAACATGCTCTCACCTGCCTGCCCCCAGAACACAATCGCATTCCGGAGGCTCCACTTTAATGCTACCAGGTGGCTTCTCTCTTCTTCAGCATGTACTTGGTGCTCTTCTTGAAATTAAACGCTGACCTCTCACTTATCTTCAGGTCTGACTCTGGGCTGGCTGTGATCCTGCCCCAAAGCTTGTCTCCTGATTCATGTAACCAACAATCAGGGGCTCATCAATAGTGAGAAGGAGGCCTTTGCTCTTCTGTACTTGTCATCAAAGCCAAAGGAACTCACTTTCCTCAGGGCAACATCTGGCTAGAATTTATATGGTGGGCATGGATATATTATTTCCCAGATATTATGATTTCTTTGCTTTGGCATTGCTGAAAATGGCATGCTGCCACTATCAGAAACTAACCATGTCATTTTCCTCATGTCAACAAGCTTCTTGCCAGTAATGATTTCCTGTCATTCCTCCTCTGTTAATGAAGGTGCGGCTGCTCCCTTGGCAGCGGGCTTCAGGAGAAAAAAATCCAATCTAGCTGGGTAGCTCCTGGGGTAAGGAGCTCCTATGCAGGAGGAAATGACATCTTTAGGATTCAGCGTTACTCTGACAACTATGGTATGTCCTCATGCCTTCCATTGACTTACCTATAGCTCCTTCCATAAGCACCCACAACCATTTTGCTCCCCAACCGTGACAGAAATGCAGTTTTGGCTCAGTTGCTATTCTCATTGTCCTTCCTCTCTTTTCCTTACTGTTATTGACTCTCTCCTTCCCAATGATCTCTCTGCCTTTGCTTTCTAGATTATTGGATTTCTTGAGCCTTTGACTTTTTTCTCTTTAGTTTGTCCTTGTTTCTTCTCTGCCTCTTCTTGTTCCTTTAGCCTCCTACATGGATCATGTAGACCTTCAAGCATTCTTCCTCAGGACCTCTCCTCTCTACTCACACTGAGAGGTGATCCATCCTCATGGCTTTATTTTTATTTACTTTTTTATTTTTAAGTAGGCTCTGTGCATGTAACTCAACCTGGGGCTTGAACTTATGATGGTGAGATTGAAACCTGAGCTGAGATCAAGAGTCAGATGCTGAACCGAATGAGCCACCCAATCGCCCCATACTCATGGCTTTAAATGTCAACTTAGTGATACTCGATCCTTAACAGTGGCAGTGAAAAATATTAGTTACCCAAGAACATAGTTTAAGGAACAAAACATTTCTACAAGTCTTGATAAAGTTAGTTCCCTGAAGGAAATCCTTACATCCTGTCACTTTCTATGTGTGGCAACCACAGTCAGTTCTTTTAACTGATTTTTTTGGGGACACTTATCTCTAAATCTTTAAAAATGATGCTTGTATGGCTATTTCTTTCATTCTGCTTTTAAGGTCTTAGCTATTGACTTCAACAAAGATTCAGAAGATTTAACTTCTTTTCATATGTACCACATAAAACCTATGCACTTTTCTTTTCTCCCTAGTCTTCCAAAGTTGTCATTTTGTAATCTGGGATAAATGGATAGTCAGAGTTTATATTTGCCCATGAAAATTCTACTTATAATGGAGATATATAATATCTTATGATTATTTTCAGAGGCAACATGTTAGTTAGGAGATAGGAGAACAGCTTCCACAGTACAGTCGCCTGGAATCAAATTCCAGAAATGGCACTTACTGTCAGGGTGAGCTTGGGTACACTTCTTATTATCTCCATGTCTCAATTTCTTCAAATGTAGAATGAGGGAATCATTGTACCTATAACATGGGATTTTTGTGATGATTAATAGTGGATAAGTTAATAAATAAAAAGATAGAACAATTCATGTCATATAATAAGCACTGTAGTGTTAGAAATTTTCATTTTTATGATTGTTATCTTTCCCTGTGCAACTTTTCCTTTTTCTTGGGACTAATAACAATGATAATAACAACTATAATAATTTCTACTCTTTATTTAAAAGATTATTCATTTATTTGAGAAGAGAGAGAGAGCAAGCACGAGCAGTGGCAGAAGAGAGGAGGAAGATGGAGAAGCAGACTCCTTGCTGAGCAGGGAGACTGACATGGAACTTGATTCTAGGACCCTGAGATCATGACCTGAGCTGAAGGCAGCCACTTAACCGACTGAGCCACCCAGGTGCCCCAATACTTTCTATTCTTATTTGCATAGTTTTCCACGTACTTATGGCTAATTTATCCCTAATCATTCTCAGTAAATATCTTCTCGATTATACGCAAATGCTTTTGGTGATATATTAATTCCATTTTTATAAAGTCTTTCCTGGAGTCTTTGTGTCTGCACCAGACCATGCTGGACAATGTCTGGGCTGTTGCAGAGTTATTTCTTTCTCACTCTTCACCATCACCCCAAGCTGTCCATTCATTTCTCTCATTTTTGAGCACCTGAGGTCTTCATTTTTCCCCACTCTTACTTGATTTATCTCCTCCTTTTAGCAGGATTTATCTTCTTGAGAAAAGATGAAAGTAAAAAAAAATCTTTTTGAGATTCTGCATATACAAAAATGTCTCTATTCTAACTTCACACTAAATACTAGCTATGGAGTTCTAGGCTGAAATTGCGTCCTCTCAGATTTGGAAGGCATTATGCCATTGTCTTTAGCTTCCATGTTGCTGTTGAAAAGTTCTATGCTTTTGTAATTTTGATCCTTTCTATATATACAGTTCTTTTTCTCTGGAAACTTTTAGAACCTTCTTATTTTCCAGTGTTCTGGAGTTTTATGTTGCACTTTCATGCAGATCTATATCCACCCATCTACTTTGTTGAGCACCTGATGGACCTTCAGTTTGGGAAATTCTCTTGAATTATTTCTCTAATGATTTCTTCTCCATTTTCTCATTTTTAGTTATTGTTGTTTGTTTTCTTGTTTGTTTGTTTTTATTTCAAATGGGATTCCTATTGTTTAGATGTGGGTGGTCCTCTTAGCTTTACACCTTCCCTTTCCTACTATTCATCTTTTTGTCTTTTTGCTGAACACTCTGCAAGAATTAATTAAATTTTTTTTTTTTAGATTTTATTTATTTACTTGAGAGAGAGACAGTGAGAGAGAGCATGAGCTAGGAGAAGGTGAGAGGGAGAAGCAGACTCCCTGTGGAGTTGGGAGCCCAATGCGGGACTTGATCCCAGGACTCCGGGATCATGATCTGAGCTGAAGGCAGTTGTTTAACCACTGAGCCACTCAGGCACCCAAGAATTAATTAAATTTTATTCCAATGCATCTACTTTTTAAATTTCTTCTATTTTATTTTTAATTTACAAGATTTTTTGGTCTCTGAATATCTATTTTTCCCCCACTAAAATGCCTGCTTTTACTTCGTTGACGCAATGTCTCTTTTTAAAATTTTTTTGCAGATTTTAATTTTAAAACTTTTTCTATCACTATATTGTCTCTTCTGTTCAAGTCTTTTAAGTTTTCCCTTGGTTTTGCATCCATCTTTTCTTTTCAAGGCTTTCTTCAAAGATCTGGTGAATCTTGGATGTTGGATTTTATTTAGGAGGGAGACACTGAGGATCCCATTGGAAAGTCAATGTCTTAGATGGGGCTACTAGCCCAAAGAGCTTCCATTATACCTAGTCAGAGAACATCCAGTCTTCTGTTGGGTAGGATAGCAATAGCTACCTACTTAGTAGGGGAGGATTTCTGAAAAATTGTTTCTGAAAAGGGCTTAATTTTACCTTCACCTTCTACATTCACAGGAATCTGGTACCAAGAATTCCTGAGACTTTTCAGACTTCTATGGTATAGAGTAGGCTGCTTCTCAGCCTTTCTTTGGCTTAGATTTTAGTTTTCTTGGACCTGTTAATTGCTAATTATCCAACTGCTTTGTGGCTTGCATTGTTTTGTTGCTTTTTCTTCATTTGGATTTATGTCTTAAAAAAATATCATTACTATCATTTTAGTGGGACTTCAGGAGGGTGCAGAGGGTAATGTGTAAGGTCTGATTAATGAAGATGGATTTTCAACAAATGAACACATATAAGTATATCACTATAAATTATAAGAAGAACTGTAAAGAAATATAGTAAGATGATTTGAAAGAACAGTAAAGAGGGACCTAATTTGGGTTGGTATTTCATGGCAAGGCTCTCTGAGGTAGTGTTTAAGCCAAGTCCTGAAGACTAGTGGGATTTAGTCAGACAAAGAGTATAGGGAAAAGCATTACATGCAAATGAGCAGACTTAAGGTGATAGAATATTCAGGACTCTAGGCTATATGTGACAGAAGCCTAAGCTTAAGTTAAAACATAAAAAATAATAATAAAATAAAATAAAATATAGGGAATTGATTAGTACATATAACTGGGAAGTCTAAGATGCGGAGCTAGTGAGGCTTGGCTGGATCCAGGGATTTATATGAGGCTTCAGGTTCCTGTCTCTCTATCTCATTCTGCTTGTCTCTGTTTGGCCTCATCTCAGAGAGACTTTCTCCACTTGGTGTCAGATGGTTACTAGCAATCACAAGGCTACATCAGCCTTATGACTCCTGACCCAGAAGAAAAGAGAAAGGTTTTTCTCACTTTTTTTTTTTTCTCTAACTAGCATCCATATATGATGTCTCACATTGCTTGGAACAATCCCAACAAAGGAGTTCTGTATTTGACCAGACATGGGCCCAATTCTACAGGCAGAAAATAACTTAACTGATTCAAAATACTGAGATATTAATTATCAAAAGAACTGTAAGAGATAAAATTATAGGGATTTAAAGCATGGTCTTGTGAGTGATGTTAAGCCTTTGGTATTTATACGAAGTTAAGTGAGAAGGGGTTGATGGATTATAATCAAGGAGTAGCATAAGTGCTATTATTGTTAATTTGATTCATTTTTTAAACCACAGTCCCTTTCCTGTCCCCTTACCTGTGTCAGAAGCACTACCAGTTTCCTCCTGCCTTGGCTTTACATTTTGCAGTCATCTTTGAAATCTCTCAAGTTTATCACTCATATAAAATTAGTCACTAAGCCCAAGGGGTTTTCCACTCCTGAATTCTCTTGGATTTATCCTTGCTCCTGCTTCATGTACATTGTTATACTGTTTCAGGCTCTTATCAAATTGGACTTGGTTTTTGTGATAGTCTCCTAACTGGCTTCTCTTTATGTTGTCCCTGCTTCTAAGTCATCACACATGGCACTGTCAGATTGTTCTTTTGAAAAATACCACTATCTTCGTGTCAGTCCTCCACCCAGGGGCCCATGATGCTTCCCTATCATTCACTGAATCAAGCCCAAATACCTTAGCCCAGCATCCACAACCTTCCATCATCTGCCCCTGCTGTACCTACCTAGCCTTATCTTCCAGTTATCCCTCCACCACAGTAAGACTACTTAGGACCCTGACTCTCCAGCTCCTGACCTCCAGAGATGGGGGAAAGATAGACTCTTATCAATCACTTTGCAGTCAGAAGAGGACAGAAGTGGGAGGAGGTGGAGGAGGAAGGAGAATGTAATAAGTCACAGCTACATTAGCTAAAGAAGTGCCATGGATGTAAGTGTGACTACCCTGAACTTGATGGTGTCACCAAGCTAGCCTTGGAGCAGCACGGGTAGGTGGCAGTGCCGAGGAGAAATCTCAAAGTGTGTGTTCTCAAGGTGAGGCTTTGGCTGGATGGCAGATGATTGCTCAGGCAAGTCTTTCTAGATTATAATACCCCTTCTCTCTGACAAAATGTGTGGGTTTCTGGGAACTTGCCCAGACTTTTTAGGGTCAATTGGTGCTGCAGAGCAAGGATGGATTATCCAGAGAGGTGTGAATAGTGTCAGGAAACATGGCCAATCCTGGTGGGAACTCATTATTTATTTTTGCTCAAGGAGCTTTTTACTGGGGGTTTGGCATAGTGTTTGGAATTTGCACAATAAAGTGCTATTACAATGGGAAGGGGATCTGGCAACTTAAAACAAAAAACAACTAAAGTTTTGAGGGAAATTGTGTAAAAGTTTGTTTCTGAATCCTAAGAAGAAACAATTGACAAAAAAGTTTAGAAAGTCATTGCAGAATCACTATTATTAACGACCTGGGATTGATTTGGTTAACTGCTTACTACGATTATCAACTACTAGGTAACATGGGTAGACATGATCAGTGCAAATTTTATAATTTCTATAAGACTTGAACTGGAGTATAACAGAGTTTACCCTAGATTTTGAGAAGTGGAGGAATTTTATTCATCCAAGAGGACATTTAAAGGGACCATGATACAAGACCACAGCAATTCTATGGTAAGTAGAATAGTGGTTCCAAAGATGTCCACACCCTAATTGCTGTAACCTATGAATATGGTGGCTTAAATGGCAATAAATAAATAAATAAATAAGAGATGTGATTGAAACTATAGACCTTGAGATGGAGAGATTAGTTTGTATTATCCAAGTGGGCTCAATCTAATCACATGAGTCTTTAAAATCAGAGAACCATTTCCAGGGAGGGTTGGTCAGCACGCACTGTGACTAGAACAAGGGTTAGAGAAAGGCAACTTGCTGGCTATGAAGATAGGGAGGAGGGGCTCATGCACCAAGAAGTGTGGGAGGCCTCTACAAGCCGAAGAAAGGGAGCAGATTCTCCCCTAGGGATTCCAGAAAGAAACACAGTCCTGCCAACACCTTGATTTTAGCCCAGTGAGATCTGTGTTGGACTTCTGACCTGTAAAACTGTAAGAGAATACATTTATGTTGTTTGAAACCACTAAGTTTGTTGTAATTTGTGATGGCAGCCATGGAAAACTAAGGCAAATTATTTAGTAAATGTGTTTTGAATGAATGAAATTAGTCTAAGGAATTTGTAAGAAGATCGCATAAACAGGCTTCTTTTGTCTGGGCTGGTACTTATTATGCTTGTTATTAGTGATTCATTTTTAAGGTAACTCATTGAACACTTACTCTGTAGTACGCACTTTTCTTCTTGTACTAAATCCTCACAATCAATGATATCATTACCATTAGCTGATGACATAATCTTTCCGGAGTCATGCACTTAGTAAGTGGAGAAGTTGAGTTTTGAATCTGGGAAGCTGTAGAACTTATTGTTGAGTTCCTACGATGGTGGTTCCCACACTTAGCTACATATTAAAATCACCTGGGGGATTTTTACAAATCCCAGTGTCCAGATCACATCAATTAAATTTGAATGTTCCAGTCTGGAGCCAGGCAGCAGTGTTTTTTAAAGATCTTTTGTGATTCCAATGTGCAGTGAAGTTTGGGAGCCCCTGCCTTTGGTGCACTCCCTCTCAAACTACAATATAATTGGCTTCTTCCATCTCACAGAGAAAAAATTAAAATTCAGTTTGTTTGAAATTATAATCTTGATTACGTCTAACTCTAAACTGGTGGTTTTATCATTGTTAGTATGGCAACTGTCATTAGTTGGCTAAAAGGACAGTTGTTAGTTAATCCAAAGAGGACAGTGGAATTGATTTTGCATGTAGACACAATTTGGATTGTCAGCCAAAGTAATGGAAGGCCCAAAATGGGGAAACCTTTCCCAAAATCAGACAAGGAGGAGAGAGAAACAAAGATCTTTATCTGATATCTATAGCCAGAGAGAATGAAGAGCTGCCAGGTGAGATAGGCAATCAAACTGCCTGTCTGGACATTTGTCACCATTTTTGTTTTAAGTCTGTGGCTTTATGTGTCTTCTGCATCTGTCAGAAGCAGCTCTGCTCTCCGACTAAGATTGGCACCATGACTGAGAGTGTATGTGTCCTCTACGTTGCCCCACTGGCTTCTGGTGCCACCCTGAATAGCTCCCCCAGGATCGCCAGAGTCCTCAACAGTGTAGCATCCCCCTTCTGGTCAGGAAACAGACTAGAAGTCAGGGCACCAAGGGAAGTTTAAATGGCATTTTCATAAGGTGCAGCACCCGACTTCCCCTTGGTCAAGACAGGCCCACTCTGTTTCCTAATCTGCTGCAAAACTTCTTGACTTTCTCAATTAGTTTTGCAAACAGAAACTGGTTCAGCAGCTTTCGACTGGAAACAGGTGTTGACGGTGGTGTCCAAATCTTCGATTCAGGTTCCCTCTCGCTTTTGCCAGTCTTTCCACGGGAGTAATGAACAGGCTTGTGTTGGATGGAGCAGATGCATGTCTCCACATGGGCCTGAGCTCTTGCTTCAAATCACACAGATGACAGTCATAAATTAAAATGCACTTCTGTCTCACTGGTAGTAATTGCAGACCTCAGTACATCATCTTTCTTTATACGCCAAGCCATGAACTTGCTTTAGCCAGGATTACTTCAGGATTCCTAATTGAACACAAGATAGTCTTTTTAGCCTAAGTTTTCCCAACTGGCTATATGCTTTTTATAATTTCACCAGAATGTTGCCAACACTCCACTCCAATGTGGGCTATGTAGATGTGGATATAAAATGGAAATCAAAAGAAGCAACTTCATAAATTTTGCCTGATGAGCGTTGCTGGTTTTCTCTTGGATTTACTTATCTTAGTAAATATTACAGGTTATAATTTGATTTTATCTTTATTGACCCTTATTTACTTTCTGGGATTTTAAAATTGTTCAAGAAATAAGTTTGGACTTAGGGGAAGTTGCTCCCAATGAGATCATAGCCTAGATAGAACAGAGACCTTATTGTTTATTTAGTGGATTTGTATAGTATAAATAAGCAGACGTACTAGTCAAAAAGTAATGTTGGGGCAATCGCATAAAACTCTTTATTTTCTCATCACACAACATTGTCCTGGAACAAGGACTGCAGGCTTCTTTGAGTTTTTAAGATGGCTGAAACCATCTTTAGAAATCACTGAGAATTGAGATCTTTCATAAGTCATAAATTCTTTAATACAAAATAAATACTTAAACTAGGGAAAAGCAGCACTGTTTTCTGAGAATTCCCCTCTATGTTTTCCTTGTGGTTAACTTCAAATTTCCATTTTCTCAAAACTGATTTATATTTTACACAGTTAAGTGCTATTGTATACTTTGCAATTTTCAAGGAGTTACGTGGTTCTTCTCTTCCTTGGAGATAATTTTGACACTGCCTATAGACAGCCACACACACGCAGATACAAATTTATCAGCCAATATCAGTAGATGACTAAAGCCCTGAGGAAACTATTGAAAATTAAACTTGGTTATAGTACAATGGTATCTGCAATGTATTGGCTACTTATCCATGTTTATAAATAGGACACAAAGAGCTTAATTTTATCATAACTGAAGAGCAATTTTGAGAAAGTCATGTAATTTAATGGTTTAACTGTTTTTTATTGCTGTATGTAAATGGACTGAATAACAGCAGTAAATGTTGAACACAATCTAATGCACTACAATTTCTTTGGAACACAATTTAAATTTCAAATTATGTTTAATGTTTTTGTACATATCACAGGTCTCTTTTTTAAAGCTTATCACATGGAATTGATTTATTTGAGGAAACTGGCATTTGGGAAAAATAGAGAAGTAGAATGGGTCATTTGGAAATCCGACCAGATATGTTTTAAGAAGCATGTCATTTATTTTTAAATAATCTTTTCCTTCCATTGTTTTGAACCTGACCGGTATCTTCCTGAGCCATATATTTAGATCTCTGAATAAGACAACTTTTTCCAATTGCATTGTGTTACTCGGCCTCAAGCATTTCCTTTTTCATTTGTATAGCTGGGCCTAAAGGGAGATGTTGACGCATAAGACACAACATAGTATAAGTTAGGCCACTTTTTCCTTTCAAAATGATTCACTAACTGGCATCCTTTCATTCTGTTCTTGGTGTTGTCTTCAGGACCATCATATCTTTGTATGAAATAATGTTCAGTGATGGGAGGGAGAAAATGCTGTTCTCTTTGCGTCCCATCTGATTTCAGAATGTTCCAATTAAGGTACAGACATGAAGGTCAGAAAAAGAGGTTAAAAAAGTAAAAAGTTCTTTTGGGAGGTAGAGTTAGAAGGCTCTGATGAGATTTTAAGATAGGAGTGTTAGAAATAAGCCAGGCTGTCTAACCTGCATTTTCATGAGCTGCCATCAACCATGGAGAAACATTACTCTAAAGCAGACTTTTTTATGAAATTTATAAATCTTAAAAGGAGAGTGCTAAAATATATTGTGCTCACAACAATATACTTTGAACTTGTGAAATTTTATTTTTTAAGAAGTTCAGTTTTGTGCTCACTGGAGGACTGCAAGCAAAATTGATAAAATATGGAACAAGCATGCTTTTAGGTTAAAAAAAATCTATAAATCTACCATAATAAAATTATTAAAAATTTCCAGCACATAATTATTAATGCTCTAAGGAAAAGTCTTGTTTTTCCTCAAGCTTTTACTTTCTCGGAGTGAATTTTCTCTTACCCTCCAACAATTTCTGCATCCCCCAAGCTGGTTGGTTAAATGAATAGATCACATCCATTTACTCTTGAATTCATCCTAAGGGTAACTTGACGGATTTAACGGTGGACCAAACAGCAATAGAACTCAAAGGCTTATGAGAAGGACAAAGAGTAAACAAATACTTATATAATTATAATAAATTCCTAAATGCAGACTAGAAGGCTGGAGTAAAAAAGGGACTTTCTTCTTTCTTTTGTTTCCTGGTTCCTGTCAAGATGAATCCAGGGTTGGCGGCAGCAGTCAGTAACCAAATGGCTCCAATTTGCCATTTCTCCAACATTCACAGAACAAGCTTCATCCTACTAGTGGCTCTCCTCCAGAGGTCTGGGTCCCAGGTCTTTTGCCCTCTCTGCTAAACTTCTGAGTTTTAACAATACTAATCTCTTCCCTTTGTTTCCCGGCCCTGCATGTGCCAGTTGCTTCCTGTAATTCCTACTTCTCTGATGTCTTGGTGTTCCCATTTGCCTGATTTTCAGTTCTTGCATAGTCAATTAACAAACCTTATATTACATTCTCTTTGTTAAAATGATTTGTATGAAATTTGACTGAGATCTACCTCATACAGTTGTCAAAACTCTAACATTAATCACATGTACATCTTCCCCACACCCCCCCCAAAAGACCTATGTTGGATATGTTAGTAACATATTCACATGTCCAGGATATCTGGAATGGTATTCAATTAAAAAAAAAAAAAAGTCAAATGAATAAGCCAGACACTGTGGCAGGCTTTGGAAGATTAATACTGAATTTACAAGTCAATGAAACAGATGGTAATATAAACAACTGGCTATGAAACAACTCTAGAATTATAGGTATGAAAGGTGTTTTTAAGGCCATGCCAACCTGATGGTAAAGATAACTGAACAGATAATGGAAAACATTACTCTTAAGCTCGCTTTCCTTACAAACTGTATCTATTAACTTAGGCCCTCTTTCAGGCTTCAGGTGGGTGAAGTCTAAGAACATTTAAATATTAAATCCTAACCAAAAAAAAAAAAAAAAAGAGTGGTATTATAAATAGGAAATGAAACAGATAAGTGAACCTGACATATTTGAAGCGCATTAGGACAGCCACCTAAATGAATGTTGGAGATTCATAGTGACTTCGTTACACCTTGGTGTTGGGGCATTTTGGAATAGTTGACAACCCCTTTGGCTATCCCAACATTGCTGGTGGGCATTGATGTCCCATTTTTGCTGCAGCATTGGACACTCCAGCATTAGCAAGTGGGCCTATACTCTGTAATTCCCCCTTCCAATTTCAGAGTTCTGAGTTCAATGCCAGTTTCTGGCCCCTTACGGTCAGTCTTACTTGGTCATAACTAATTGGATAAGCTCTCTGGTACCATCTTCATAGGAATAGTCCAGTATCACATTATGCTTAATTCATAGCAAAATATCCCTTGGTGGTAAGTGCTATTAAATAAAGCAGAACAAGAGTGCACTTTTTTAAATAGAATGCTTGGTCAAGTTTTGATTGATGAGGGTCCAGGTGGGCAGAGACCTAAATTAGATGCACAGTCAAGCCACAAAGATCAAGGGAAAGAATTATCCAGGCAGATGGAATAGCGAACGCAAAGGCCTAAAGTAGGCCTAGTTGTGGCTTATCTGAGAAAGTACAAGTCGAGGTGGAGTTGAAGTAGAATGAGTGAGGGGTCAGTGATAGGAGATACCAAAGAGGTAGACTTTGCCAAAGTTTATATGTGAGGTCCAGGAACGACTTAACAATTGATTGAACAATGTGCCGATTATGAAGATGAAGAAAACTGCTGGGGGAGTGGAATATCCAGGTATGTTGTATAAGAGGAACCATACGTTGTGTTTGAGATGCTTATCTGATATTCAAGTGAAAATGTCAACAGGCTGCTAGATATTGGAGTTGACTATGCAATGAGGAGTTTGGGCTAGAGATATAAATGTAGATACTATTAGGTGATTCTGCAGGCCATGTGATTAGATAGATTATCTAGGAGATCAATATATAGAGAGAGGAAAGAGGATAAAGACGGAGTCCTGGGTCACTCTAACATTTAGAAGTCAGGAGAAGGAGGGAATCAGTGATGGAGACTAAAACGAGGGTTAAGAGAGCAATTCTTTTTATTTTAATGGTACATAAACATATGCATAATTTTAGGCTGATGAAAATGATTTGGAAAAGAGGGGAATTGATGATGCAGGAGAAATAAGTAAAAATGTTAAGAACAAAGTCCCTAAGCAGGCAAGTGGGTGTAAAATGTAGTGTATACATGTAGGGGCTTGCCCTTGGAAGGTCTTGGAAACTAATTCGTTGTAATGTGGTGGAGAGAAGGATGCACAAGTACAGATGTAAGGAGGTCAGTAGATTTAGTAATGAGAGGAGGACCTAGGACAAAGATGACAAAAACACCCAAAGCAGGCAGGTGTTTCTATTTTTTGTTACTTGGGGGTGGTGGTGAAGGGTATGTAGTTTCAAATGAGCACTGAGTGGAAATGCCACCTACTGTCAGAAAAATTGATATTTCTCCCATGAAGCAAGATTTCCACACAGAGTTTCTCACTATTGTTAGGAAGAGTTATGTATCCCCTGCCTTATGGGAGGTATCATCCCCTTGCAGATATGTTGGGTGAGCCAGTGTGAGACAGGTGCGGGAGCTGGTGGCACAGCCACAGCAGGGACAGTGAGTGTCATCTGCCCTGGTGCAACAACGACAGAAAACTTAAAAGCAATAATAAGACTCACTTGGTTTTCATTATAACCATGCGTTGGCAATTCTAGATGTCAGTAACAAAATACTTCAAGCTCTTTTAAAAAAAAATCCTTTTTGGTTAAGTTCTAAACAATTATAAGGGTGACTTTTAATAATATATCTGAAAGCTTCAAATTAGCACATTTTTATTGCTTGTCCTTTAATAAACGTTGTTTTTGATGTGGAAGTTCGTTTGGAAAGCTCCCAGTGATAGAATTTGTTCTCCTACATAGGGACTCAGTGCTGCTCGTTTGGAGAAGTTTGTTAAGGATTCAGAATGTTCAGGAATGATTTTTTGTCTTCAATTCCTAGGGCACTACACGTTCTTGGGTTTTAAAAAGTGGATTTAGATGGGGCACCTGGGTGGCTCAGTGGGTTAAAGCCTCTGCCTTTGGCTCAGGTCATGATCCCAGGACTCTGGGATGGAGCCAGCATCAGGCTCTCTGCTCAGCAGGGAGCCTGCTTCCCTTCCTCTCTCTCTGGCTGCCTCTCTGCCTACCTGTGATCTCTGTCTGTCAAATAAATAAATAAAAACTTAAAAAAAAATAAAAAATAAAAAGTGGATTTAGAGTAACAGTTGATAAACAGGGGGACATAACTTGAATGACTTCAATCCTGTCATCCTATGCAACCTTTTGGATTTTTAAATCCATATTGAAAAGGTAAAATGTGAACTGCAAAGTTTTCCACTGGGAGGCAAATTTTAGTTCATATATGAAATATTTTATTGTAATTGAATAATAGCTCTAAAATTCTATTTAATTCAGGGAACCTGGGTGGATCAGTAGGTTAAGAACCTGCCTTCGGCTCCGGTCATGATCTCAGGGTCCTGGGATCAAGCATCGGGCTCTCTGCCTCTCTGCGCAGCAGGGAGTCTGCGTCTCCCTCTCCTCTCCACTTGTGCTCTCTCTCACTATCTCTGTCTCTCTCTCAAATAAATAAATAAATCTAAAATTCGATTTAACTCTTGAAAATTGTTTTAAAACTGAAGAACAAATACAAAAAACAATGTTACATCTGTGGTACAATTTAGTATTTTTGTACTTTTTAGAGATGTTTCAGTTTTATTAAAATCTACTCCTTAGTTACTGGACAATTACTTACCTAACTTTTATATATGATTTTTGATAGAACTTTCTGTTTGCAATTCTTTTCTGAGCATTATTATTAGTTTTATTTCTTTTTTTTTTTACGATTTTATTTATTTATTTGACAGACAGAGATCACAAGTAGGCAGAGAGGCAGGCAGAGAGAGAGGGGGAAGCAGGGTCCCCGCTGAGCAGAGAGCCCAATGCGGGGCTCGATCCCAGGACCCTGAGATCACAACCTGAGCCAAAGGCAGAGGTTTAACCTACTGAGCCACGCAGGCACCCCTAATTTCATTTCTTGATTATTCCTGCAAATAATTTTGTCATAGAAAAGAGGGGGTGTTAAAAAAAGATCTACTCTTGAGTGTCCTGTCTGCTAGATTTGCCATAAAGTGGAACGTTTCCTTTAATAGGATAGAGATGTATGTTTTTGTCATTATGGGGTGTGTTCCCATGGAAGACTGCAAATCAGGGTGTTCAAAGCACTTAAGATTTTTGGTGGAGAGAGAGGAATCCTTGTATTTGGAAAGCTAGGTGGTGGAGATTCACGGGCAGCGTAGTTGTTTCAGTTTGTTACGGGGCATATTGTAATTAGTTTTATGTCCAGCACACTCTCAAAGGCCAAAGGCTACAACAGATGATCTTTAAAATCATGCATATCTTTGTTTGATTCTAAGCCCCATCTCTTCCAGGCTGTGTCATTGTGAGCAAATTAATTTCCATAAGCCTTAGTTTCCTCTCCTGTCAACCTGTAAATAAAATAGCTATATCTCAGAGGACTGCAAAAATGGAATATTCTGTAAGTTGAAGCACTTAGCAGATGCTCAGTCCATAGGACAAGCCCAGTGAAATGTTTCCTTTTCCTTTACGTCTTTTAAATACTCCATTCAATTATGACCTCATTCTTTGCATAAATTTTCGTTAGCTGGACACTTTCCTTGTATTCTGTGCTGATTTTTAAGCCCTAAGGAGGTTTTAAGTACATTTGTTAATAAGTTGTGATATGTGACTTCAGTTTCTTAATGTGTTTGTTCAAATTTCCACAAACTATTTATTGACCGACGAGGAGATGCAATAAACAGGAAGCATTGATTTTTACTATATTCCACATGCATATAGCTGTCAAGTGTAAATGGGATCTTTCAGCCTCAAGATTGGAAGCCTGGGGAAGGCATGGGGAGTGCAGGGTGCAGGGGTGGGTGGTAAGTGGGGATTAAACAAAAGTCGATCCATTGTAACAATTTTATATCACTTTCATCCTAGGGAAGATTTGTATTGGTGGCCCTGAAGCAGAGAGCTCTGTATCCCGTTACCAGTCAATGAGTCATTCAGTCTCCCACGGATCCAAATAAAGTTTTACAGAATACCCTATGGCATGCCTTTCAAAATATATGAATGCCATAAAATATATCTTTTATTTTACCATATGAACTGACTCTGTCCCTTTTTCACCATTTGGGATAGCAATCTCACCATGTGTTTTTGGCTCTTAGGTTATCATCAGATATATTGGAGTTCTCTGAGCTTTTCCATTCTTAGTCCCCATGGTATTTTCAGGAGTTTTATAACTTGGTTGTAAAAATTCACTCTAAACTGAAACTTGGCAAACAATATATTAATCTGGGAAGTTAATTTCTTTTATAAAGTCCAGAATCTATTTAGCCCCTCTTTTGAGTTTTCAGAGACCTTGGAAAAATAAAGTGAGCAATTAAAGTTTTTTGTATCCTAAAAAAAAAAAAAAAAAAAAAAAAGTAATTGCATTTTTTCCAAAATCCCCTCAACCCTATTTTTACAGGTGAACAGCTTATATTTTGGACTGAGTTCTGATATATTTTGAATCAGATTTTTTTTTTTTGGCACAGTGAAATAGAGTAATTAAAAAAGGAAATAGGCTGAGCCTACCCTTTACATCATTGGAATAACAAAATATATTTAAAGAGTGGAGCCTTTCTGAATTTACAAAAAGGAATAAGATGTTAGTATCATTGGATGTGCATGAACCTACAAATAAATCAGTAAGAAGTATCACTTAAATACATGATGTGCCCTCAGTCTTGTAAGAATTACTAAACTGTGCTAAAATTTCTGTTTGAAGTCTATGTTTTGGACTTTGGGAGTGACAGTGCCACCTGGCAGTGACAGCAAATGTAAATTAGACTTGTACATCCTCCGGGCAACAGTGATGCTGTCACCATGTCCTCCCTTTCAGCAGGATAAAGCTCTGAGATGAGCTGTCCCAACAAGCTGATAGGCTAGATGGACCCTGCACTCACCACCTTCTCACCACAAAGACAAGCGCAGGGACAAAAGACACTTAAGAAAGACAAAGGATAAAACAAAAGAACATTTAAAATGAGGACTTACCAGCTTTAAAATACCTCCAGGTATGTTTTACTGAAGGAGTGCAAGAGACTTCAACCACGGTCTCTAGAATTAGACAGACCTGATGGCTACTACTGGTCTTGGTCAAGGGGAAGCTCCTTTATCTTTGCAAGTTTCTCTTTGCTTATTCCTTAAAGTAGAAACAATAATAATGCATCCATTTTTGGGTTCTAATAAGGCTTCAAATAGGAAGATATACATAATGCAATTTGCAGAATAATTAGCAAGCCGTAATTAATACTAGTTTTTTGTTACTCTTAATACTGCTCAATGTTTTGATTGATTTTATGAAGTAGATGTCACTGTCATTACCATTTTACAAGATGAGAAATATTTAGTTTCAAAACTTCAAAGTGCAAGATCTCAGCTGGTAAATATGCTTTGCTTGGTCTCAAATCTAGGTTTCCTGACAATAAACCTAGTACATCCTTTCCTGGTAACCATACTGCATATTTGAGGAGGACTTTCTTACTCAAAAAGTTGGATAAGTAGTTGTTTCATAGAGAACATAAACATTTTTTTATATTGATATTACTATACTGATGCACAGGTATCAATGTGTTTACTGGGTAGAGTTTCAGGGTCCCTAAATTTTTTTTTATTAAAATATATTAAGCATGTACTAAAATTATTTGTAATGGATTCAGATGTATCTGGTATAGTCTGTTATGTTAATAGCACCTGGAGTTCCCAGTGGATCAGATGGTTTAGAGTGAAATAGTCATAACAACTTAATAGCTTATTGATTTCTACATCCATGGGATTCATTGGTAATGTAGGTCTTGTTTCACCTACAATAATCATGAATGCTGCAAATGCAGCTGTTACATGTACATAATGAAGTAGGGCAATACTTGAGGAGGAAGGAGAGTTGGGGAAGGTTTTTATTTTTAATATGAAGTTAATCTGGACTTACTTAAAACAGAAGAATGAAGTAGGGTGCCTGGGTGGCTCAGTTGGTTAAGCATCTACTTTCAGCTCAGGTCATGAGCTCAGGTTCCTGGGATGGAGCCCCATGTCAGGCTCTGTGCTACCCATCAGATGGGTAGTAGATGCAGCAGGATGTAGTAGTATGAACAGATCCCATTCAAGAACATTTACACATTCTGGGGGCGCCTGGGTGGCTCAGTGGGTTAAGCTTCTGCCTTCGGCTCATGTCGTGATCTCAGGGTCCTGGTTTCGAGCCCCGCATTGGGTTCTCTGCTTGGCAGGCTGCTTCCCCTTCTCTCTCTGCCTGTCTCTCTGCCTACTTGTGATCTCTCTCTCTGTCTAATAAATAAATAAAAATCTTTAAAAAAAATGATTATACATTCTGGAAAGGTCCAGTACCTCTCCTCTGGCTATGGAGCATTCTTCTCCCTGAAATGATTCTTAGATGAATGGAGCTGCTTTGTCCAACATTTCCCCCCCATTCCTGGAAGTTGTCTCTCCAATGACTAGTTAATGTTGGGTCTTAAAGACTTGGCCCTTTCCTCTAATTTTTGGTAATGTTGATGTACCATCCAGCTTCAGGGCTTCTGTAGGATTGGCTGAGGCCCCTGGTGCAAAAGCAGTATAGTTCAATTTCTCCCTTACCCAGTCCCTCCTACTTCCTTACAAGTGATGTTTCATTGAGTGTTCCCAATAAACCTCCTAAATGCAGATCTCTATCTAAGGGTTTGTTTCCATCCGCATTTCCTGCTTTAGTTCCCAGTCCCACAACCATGACCCATTGTCATCGCAGTCTTCGCATCAATGCAGAGTGTATGTCCATGCCTCTTAGGAACTGGACTTGACCCTCAAACTCCCGGGACTATGGTAGTTGAGATCTCTGTGTCTTCAGCCCTCTGTTTTCATATGTTCCATGAATTAGCTTTACTTTGACATATTTGATCACAAAAACTAAGGGGAAAGTGCTGGAGGAAAAATATGTTGTACTTTATTGAACCTCAAACTACTTAAAAATCATTTGATGCTCTCTTTGAATAGCACAATGTTTAACTCAATATAGTTAAAGATAATGTAAGTAGTGGATCACTTGGCAGTTGTTTCCTTAGCTTTCATACTGGATGAGAGTCACCATTTATCCATGTTTCCCAATTGATTAAGTTGAAGGGCAGTGTTGATGGCAGAGAGACTCCTTAGCCTGTCACTCTGCCAGGAAGAACGTTGAGCACAACAAAGCCAGAGTTCCCAATGGGCTAAACTTGAGAAGTGGCTCAAGGTTATCTTTTATTTATTCATTTATTTGCTAAGTACCCATCAACTTCTCTGTGCCTTTGGTGACTCTAGTCTTCCAATTTTGAATCTTTTCTCCCACATCTTCTCAAGTACTCACTGATCCTGTGTTTCTTATTTCTCCACTGCCAACAAAACCTTCTCTCAGCTTTTTTTTCCACCCATACTAACTTGATAAGCAACTAAGATCTTATCTTCCTGTGGCAACGTTACAATTAACTTTGCAATCTTGAGGTACAACATGAATTATGTATCAATCATTGTGAACTCAGGACATCAGGGCCTTCCTAGCCTCCCTGAAATCATATTACCTAACTGATCTATACGGTGGCTGGCCTTAGGCCTTCATGTCCAAGGAAACAGGCAAACCAGAAGTAGAGTACTACGAATGAAATGTGTTGGATGAGACCGGCAAAGAATTTCTCACTGAGCAGGTGGCTGCGTAGAGTGGGGTAGCATGATTTTTGGTTTGACGGAGCAGACATTGGGGTTTTGGTGTGAAACTGGCTGTGGAGGTCAACTATGACCTTCAGCAAACTGTAAACCTTAATTTCTTATTTGTACAATGAGAATAATAACAGTACATGGCTTAGAGTTGTGAGGGCTCTGTGATATGCACTACTCACAGCACTTAAAGGACAGTGTTGGAACACCACTACTCAAACATTTGTGATGATGACGGTGAGAGAGAAAAAGGAAAAAATGAAGAAAGAATAGGAGACGTAATAAGAGAAAGGGAAGGGGAAAATCTTACATGTGATTCATCCTGGAGTCAGTTCTATTTATGGTTATAAAGCAAGACTGGTTGCCATGTGCACCTCCTTGTTTGGGCTCTTTAGCATTGCTCAGTCTTGCTACTTCTCTCCGGCCCACACTGGCATTTCCGGAGTGGCAGCAATGACCATAAACTGCCTCCCAGTGTCTGTTCTTATCCCTGACTTTGCCGTGAAGCAAGGAAGGAAACTTAGTAATTCCTTTTGTTTCCTGTCTTTTCCTTTTCTCCAAATTTTAGGGAGGTTTGGTGAGCAAGACCTGAAATAAAGACTGGGTTCTGCAACTTCTTCTTGAACATAATGGTTCTCCCATTCTTTTATTTAAGAAGTATGTGCTGAAAATCCGTATGTGCCAGACACTAAGGGCTGACGATTCAGTGGTTAGCATTAACATGTAAGCCTGCTAGTAGAGCTTAAAATCCAATGTAGGTTCACATGAAAAGATATTTAATATCATTAGTCATGAGGGAAATGCAAGTTAAATATAATGACCAACAACTCTATACCTACTAGAATGGTAAAAAATAATAAATAACCATCATCATCACTGAAAACACAAAGTGCTAGAGCAAGGGAACACTTGTTGAGAATGCGGAATACTTGATGACAAGAATGCACAACAGTTTGGCCACTTTGGAAGACAGCATAGCAATTTCTTTTAAAGCTAAACGTGTATTCATGTATGACCCACCACGTCCAACCCTGGTTTAAAAGCCCCCAGTATTCCCCACATCCTGGTACACATGCTTTCAGGTATTTTCTTTCCACATTGTATCAGAGTTAGTTTGTATGACCAACAGCTTATGGCAGAACTGATAGTGCGTGACCTCTAAGATTAGATAATAAAAGACTATGACTTCTGTCTTGGTCTTCGTCTCCTTGACCACTCTTTGGAGGACATTATCTGCCACAGAGATGTCCATAAGGACACTTAGCCTATGAAGAGGTCCACATGGTGAGGAACTAAGCATATGACTAATAACCAGCAAGGAACTGAGACCTTCCAACATTCACACATTGGCTTAGAAAGTGGGTCCTCCTCCAGTCTAGCTGTCAGATGACTACAGCCATACTGAGAGCTTGATTGCATTCTCAGAAAATAGCCTGAGCCAGAATCACCCAACTAAACTGCTTCTGGATTCCTTACCTAGAGACAATGTGAAGCACAACTTCATGAACTGTTGCCAAAATGTTACTCCAAAGGAACACTTTAAAAATCATTGCCTTGGAATGCCATGACAGTGTACACAGCTGCTTCAGAAGCCCTGCCAGTCCTTGCACAGCATTTTACCTATATCAGAAAAAAAAACAAATTGGACCACAGCTCACACTTTCTTGCCGAGGTGATCGGGATATTGCTATCCATCCTTATTATCTTAGTCACTGCCATGTGACTTCTCTGGCCACCCATCATTAGCAAAATCACACCGCTATTCTGCACTGATCCAACCACCTCGGTCTCTCCTCCTTCCTAAACCCTGCTACTCTGATCTGTGGGTCATCTGCTCTTTGTTCAACCCACCCTATCCTCAAACTTTTCATAAGATTAGCTTTATTACTTGGCTCTAACTGAAGCTTGGCTCTCTCTTAAGGCCACCACTCTCCTGTAGCCTTCTTGGGACAAGTCTGATTTTATCTCTCACACTCACGTAACTCTGGGACAGTGAGGCTGGTGTTCCTCTTACTCACTACTGCAGTTTTCAGACCATTATGACCTCTCTTTCTTCCTTCCTCCTCTCTCTCCTCTCTTTCTTTTTCTCCCTCTCTCCCTGTCTGTGTGTCTGTCTCTCACTTGCGGGCATACATGTTACTCCTCTTAGGTGCATGACATTTATACCCTCCTCGCCCCAGACTCACTGCTTTCATCTACTGACTCTTATTCACTTCACTTGTCAAAGGCCTTAGTTCCTGGCTCAGCACAATTTCCTTTTCTCCCAATTCTGTGATTATTTTTGGTGACTTGAGCATCCATTTAGATAAACAGCCCAATATCCTTTGTTCTTTGATCAGCTCACATGTGATCTCACCTCATCTACCCAGAGCCATACTTGAAAATATTCCACTTTTGAAATGTTGATTTCAAACACCCCACTCTCTGATGAACTTTTTATCTTTCCTATTATGTATCCAACTTCTTTTGAGGTTGTGTTCTGTGGCAGCATTGAGACTTCCAATCCATTGTCATCTATCCTTTTCTTTCTGTCCATCAGCCTCCACCTTGCTCTACTTCCCTTGTGGTCTGCCCAGTTTCCAGAGGCCATCACTATGGTTCCTTACAGAAAATGTCCTCAGAACACTTGTTATCTTGTTCCTCTTTCATTCTACTGATAAAACTCCAACACTGGATGAACTCTACCAAGAATTGCCTCAATGCCAATGTGTGAGAAGGTTAACTTTGCTGGAAAAAATATTACAATGGAGTGGAGTGCTTTTAGTTTAAATTGATCATTTACTTTACAGTCAACATTGAACAACTATTTTAACCATGCCACCTATTATTTTAGACATCGGGAAACCAAAAGAAGCACCGAATGTAAAAATCTTGCCATCCTAGAGCTAGGACATTAGTCATTGTTCTCTTTCTTCACTTCCAATGTCCTCACTGATCACTGCAATTGAACCTTTTACTCCATAATTTGTCTGGTCAGCGAGTCTCATGTTGTTAAATCCAGAGGACCTTTCTTCGGCCTCCATGTTGTTACCATGAGGACCGTGTTTTTCCAGCTCCTGTTTTCCTCCTCCTGCTGTTGCTGCTGTTGTTCACATTCTTCTGCCTCTCCTTCCACCCTACAACCCACTCCATCTCAGGTTTCTCTGTGATTTCTGCTTTATCTCATACCCTCCTCTCCATCTGCACTCTCTCAGTAGATGAACTTGTTGATTTTTCTATATTTAAATGCCATCTCTCTAGTGATGACTTCTACATGTATATCTTTAGCCAGGACTGCTCTCCTGATATCCAGATTCTCATATGCTACTTAACATGTCTGGTTAGGTCATTCACAGATATCTCACACTTGTCATGTCAAAATAGAACATCTTCCATTAAAATCTATGCCTTCTCTCTTTGCCAGTCATTCCTGTCTTAGGAGATTGTACTATGGTTCACTTAGGCGAGCCAGAAAACCACATCCATAATTCTGTAGATATGGCTCTGTCTGGTCCTCCGTCAATCCCTTTCCCCTTTCTCTTTAAAAATCCAACCATCCTATATTTTTTTCCACTTCCTCAAACTCACAAATTATTTCTGACTCGGGTACTTTTGCATATGACATTTCCTCTATTTGGAGTATTCTTGGCTATTGGGATTCTTTCTCCTACTCAGAAATGCCTAGAGAAAAGATAGATTTCAGATTTAAAATGCTCCACAAGGCCTTCATAATTCCTTTTTATCTCAAGTAGTATGAGTGTATGCATTTGCATTTATTGATTCTTATGCCATATGTGAATGGCTTTAATGGTCACTGTCGTCTCCTTCTAACCTTTGGTTGTGGTTACATGTAGACTAAACATACCCATTTGGACTCATGTTGCACAAACACCTAGTTAGATCTCCTCTAGTAAGTGGAGACAAGTTAGGTTTTTAGCAGTGATTATAGTCTCCTCACTTGATACAGGCATAAGCTGGGGATCCCAAAATGATGGAGGTTAGTTTTTAATACAGTGGAATTAACATTAAACAAAGCTGATGAATAAAAAGGGTGACATCTCTAGAATAGTTAAAATCCTTAAAATGCTTTTTCCCAAGGACTCTGTGTCCCATATTGTATTCTTTCTGCAGGGAACATCATTGCTTTTTGACAAGGCTGCTCTGTAATAATATGCAGTGCAACAATAAATTTCTTTAAGTGTGTGACTAAAGGCTGCCTGAAAGGCTTTGTAGTCATTCCACCCATCATTCTTCGTAAACTTCCGCATTGCAATTCCATTTGCTTCTTGGTTATTTTGTACAGTTTCCCTTTAGTGAATGTCTGTCGACTTCTTCGCATCTGGATCCAGTTAGATCTTTATGTGAATCTAATTATCTTTCCCTACATGTGCTCAACAGAGACACACTTATTAATAAGAGTTTGAAGGTGGGTTTCCATGTTCAAATTACTTTGTCCTTTTATTAGACAATCCTCAATAACTTGAATTCCAGACCTAATCCCGACTCTGGCTTTTAGACATTGAGAAAACTTGGGCACCAGCAAGTACAGTAAATTTGTTCTTAGAAGTGGGCCAGATCAGGTACAAACAGGACTGATTTGATTCCTCTGTGATATAATTTCAGGGGTACAAGGGAGGATCTTTGTTCAAAAATGGTCTTTGCCTTGATGGTTTAATCAGTTTTTGCTGCTCTACCACTACCTCTCCCCCTAAATCATAAAGGGTGGTGGATTTAAGTTTATATGTTGTTGTGGGTTTTTGCTAAGTTTTGACAGCCACGTTTCTATCTTCTCTCTCTTTGTTAATGAAACCCAAATTTCCTTTTGGAGAATCGCTCCATTTACCATCCTGTGCAAGGTAAGGGTAGAGGTCCATACTCACTTCCAGGGGTGGCACACGGGACTTACATCTGCCTATTTAACATTTCCTGTGTTTGTCTAAGGGTTGCTTTAGTAATGAGGGCACATTCTGAGCTGTTCTAGTGAGAAAAAGTAAAAAGTCTTGAGTCTTGGGGAACAGCTACCAGAAAACAACATTGAATGTGAGGAGACATATGCTAAGATACTACAGCCACTCCCCCCACCCCAATCAGTGCTATCAGAAAATGCAGCCAATCCAAAGGAAGCAAAGCTTCAATAAAAAAGAGAGAAACCATGTCTTGGTGCTATTATTTGAACTCCTGGATTGATCTAGGAGTTCCACTATCAGTTTAATTTTTAAAATATTAAATTTTAAAATATTTAAAATATTAAAATTTAAAATATTAAAATATTCCCCTTATGTTTAAGAAGGCTTAGTTTGGGTTACTGTTGACTGCAACTGAAGGACTCTTAACTGACACATTGATTATTCACATTCTAATTTTCATTGTTTTTATTTATTTATTTATTTTAATTAAGATTTGACACTGGGGAATTGAAGGGAAAAGCAAGATAGTAATGGAAGTGTAAGCAAAGGTGGAAATAAATCCAGTGACGAGATAAAGGGAGAGAATGGAAACCCCTGAGACTCAGATTTAAAACTTAAAGTCTAAGGCTTTTGATTTTGTGTTGGGATCCATTAGATTTAATCTCGACTCCTCTAACTTCTGAGGAGTGCAACTATTTGGAAATGCAGAAGACACAAGAGAATAGACAACTAAGAGTTTTGCATAGTATATATTATGGGTTGAACTGTGACCTCCCAAATTCATATGTTGAAACCCTAACTCTCAGTATCTCAGAATGTGACTGTCTTTGAAGAAAGGACATTTAAAGCCATAATTAATTAATTTAAGGACATTTAAAGTCATAATTAATTTAAAATAAGTACTAATCAAATCTGACTAGTGTTCTTATAAGAGAAGGAAATTTGGACATATAAAGAGATTCCAGGGGTATGCATGAACAAAGAAAAGACCATGTGAACAAAGAGGTGGCCATCTACGAGCGGAGGGGAAAAATCTCAGAAGAAACTGAAACTGCTGACACCTTGATCTGGGACTTCCAGACTTAAAAATGTTGTTTAAGTACCCAGTCTCTGGTATTTTGTTGTGGCAGCCCTAGCAAACAAATATAGGATACATCTCATATTTATTGTTTGCTTCAGAAGTGGACTTTACATTCAAGAGCAAATGCAATTTTAGGGGTTGGAGGATGGCCAATTACTTAAAAAGGTACATCTATTATGTGAAAGGATATGGAGTAATTGTGATAGATTGGGCATTCCCAAATATAAGAGAAAATTCTGGAATGCATCATATTTACAGTCATTTGGGACTTAAGCCATTTACACATGAAACAAAACAAAACAAAACAAAACAGACATAAATCAAGAAATGGTAAATGAATAAATAATACAAACATGGGTACTCTGCCGATGTTCAGGAAGTGGGGAGGATTACTTTAAACTAGAAAGGTTGCAAGATCTTTGTTAGAGAGGTGTCATTTGGGTTGGGTCTCAATCAGAAGAGGTTTTAGTTAAGAGCTAAGAGAAGACATTCTGGGCAAGGAAAATTTTCACTAAAATAAGAAGGTACAAAAGACATTGGGGGAATAGGAATAAACCAGTGAGGCTAGAACAGAGGGTTTCTATAGAGAGTAGTAGAAAAATAAGCCTAGGAAAGGAGTGTAGAGGTAGAATATAGAGAATTTGTCAGATAAATTAATTTGGATTTTTTTCTTGAAGGCAAAAAATGGAAAGCCATTGATGGTTCTTCAGCAAGGAAGTGCTGATAAGAGGTCTCTTTGTTGAAAACTCTCTTTTGGGATCGCAGAGGAGGGTGTTAAAAGGAGTTCAAGGTGAGAGACTGGAGGCAGGGGATAAGCAGTAATGGCTGTGGTCTACGTAGGAGATTGGGGTGGATGAAAGTTCTCCTTAACCCTCACCTAGACAAATGTGCCCAAGTGTAAGTTTTAGTTTGATTTGCCTCAGGCAATGTGAACAGCATATTAACCCTTTCTAAACATTTTCTAGATTCTCTTTTAAATGCTAAGTAAGTCCTTGTTCAGCTAACTTGTACATGAGTCTTGGCAAATCCTAATAATATACTTTCTTGAAATAAGATCTTTATATTCTTCGGTTACTAATTCCCCCTGGTGCCCTTGCATAAAATGCATGAAATCTCCTCATTATTGCTTAAATGCCCTTGCCAATATAAAACTATTTATTTCATTGTGGGAATTTTCCTTCAAACACCTGTTCTTTTTTTTTTTTTTTAATCTGCAAATTCTCTTTAGTTCAAGGTTATCCTTTTTCTTTTCTTTTCTTTTCTTCTTCTTCTTCTTTTTTTTTTTTTTTTTTTTTTTTTTGGTAACAAGTATTCAACCCACTGAATCAGTTTTCTCAGAGTCCACTGAGGAATGTACTGATCTGCTTTCTCTTTCCAGATGTGGTTTAATTGTTTAACATAAAGACATATGCTGAGATTTAGGAAGAACTCCCTCTAGAACTCAGTATTATCATTATGTGCCAATTTAAAGTCATCAATGATCAACCAGAGATCTTTTCTGCCCTTCAATTAAAACATACTAGACGGGCAGGATATGGTAAACCAGATGCAATAATTAAGAGAATAGTTTCACTGTTCATGTTGCACATTGCTGTTTGCTACAGCATGACCATTAAACACAAAGTAAAGCCAAGAAGGGTTGTATGGCCTCATAAAAATTCCATTTGGCTTGAAAATACAGTACCATTTTACATTAATGTTAAACACTCCAAGAGATAATTACACAGTCATGAGTCAACTGTGTCAAATAATTAAATACAGGAAATGGATCAATGAAAAAAAGTCCCCCTCCTTGACTTTGACCCTTTCCAAACAAATTAAAGAAAAAAATATTCACAACCTGTATAAAAGTATTCTTTTTGGAAGCCTGATCCCTTGGGAACTGCAGGTGGCAACAGGGCGAAGATATTCATTAGCATGACATTCCATATACACAGGGAACCGTTGCCTCCATAGCTCCAAGATTTTGCAACAAGATCAGTTATCTAGGAAGTGTAATTATTTGGCAAATCCATTAAGTGATATCAAAGGGTTGCAAGCATTTATTAAGTTGTATGGTGAGATAAGTTATTACTTTCTATTCAGATGATTATGGTAAGTTATTCCATGAAAATCTAATGGAAGCCTTTCTGATTACACAGTATATAACAGTATAAATCTCCAGCTAATTATCTCTGATGATAATCATATTGCCAAATATTCTAATTTTGAGTATTTATCATGAAAATATTTATTACTTCACTTCAAAAATTTCCTTCTTTTCCTCTTTCCGCACCTCCATTTCTTTCTTCCTCTGCAGAAAAAAGATGTCTTTATGCAATCTAGTTTGTTAATGATAAACTACTCTGTTTTGGAGTGGATGTGTGGAAGTTTAAACACATTTGTGATATTCCTCTTATGAGGGACAGAGGTATCTAACTTCTCTTTGATAGCAGGTAGTTAAGTCCATTAAAATCTCTTTTCTTTGGGGTTTTTAAAGGTCCCTGAAATGAGAGTAGCTCAGAATTCCCTTGTCTCCAATTAAGTTGTTGAGGAAAAAGGTAACCAGGGTTCTCCTAAGAGTCTGATGTTCAGGGCAAGAACTAGCTGTTAACTTAATGAACCAATCAAAGGAATTTATAAAAAGGTGGCAGGCATGGGGGAACCAGAAAAGCAACTGAAAAGGGAATTAATCAGTTACTTGAAAATCAAAAAAGTGAATTAAATCAAATCTACTGAACTTCTAAGATGTGATAATTTCATTTGAGTTGAATCTGACCTTAGTTTTTGAGGATTTTATAATAAAGAATTATGTACTCAGCTCCTGTTGGCTTTCTACCAGGGAGTTAAATCCCAAACCTTAAGGGTTAGAAAAGTCCTTTTCACCTCAATTATGTGTGATTCATACATTAATATTTGTACTGTCTGTAGACTTCCATTGTTTTCTTTTATAGAAGGAACATTTTAATCTAGATCAGCAACTCAACCATGTTAATGAGCCACTTGGAGGAGAGCCCAGAATCCTGCAGGATGAAGAGACACTCCTATTAGGAACTTTCCAAGTTAGGATAATAGCTAATTTGAACCAGTGATGAGTTATACATAATGTACAATCTCATTCTTTTAATACAATTCCATAGAAGCCAACTGGACTATATTCAGAGAGTGTGGATTTTCCTAATGCATTGTGATAGCTTCTGGCAAAGATTATAAATTTATAGCATGACACCATAGCTGGGGTCAGTGGCTATTAAGTATTATCATGAAAAGGCCATCTTGTTGGAGGATAAAACAAGATTCCCTTCTATTCTTTAGTTCAGTTTATTGCCCTTCATAGTAGACATATGGTTACCCAGTCATCCTTCCATAATTATTCTGCTTGGCCTGATGGCTGGAATGAGACTGACACCTTCAGACCATTCTCCAGGGGTGGGCACATGACGCAAATCAGGCCAATCAGAATCTTGCTAGGGCTTCTCTGAGCTCTTCGTAACACATGCTTACTATTTTTCAGTGAACTTGAGCTGTGAGAATGCTGTGCCCATCTTGTTGCTACATAAAGAGAGCCACTTGGGGAAAGGAGTCCAGCAGAATGACGCAAGCAAAAAGGAGAGGAACAGGACACAAGAGCCTGATGACACTAAACTCTAGAATCGTGTTTGAATCCAGCTCGTCATTTCAACTTCCTAGTTTTTCAGCTAATGATTTTCCTCCTTTGGTTAGGTTTTTGAAGTATGGATCCTAAAGAATTCTAAATCAATTTTCAAACAAGGAACATTAATAATAGTGTTTGAGACAGGGTTCTCTCTTTCTAGTGTTAAAGGATAAAAAATGACTTCAGACTATTTCCAAGGTTTCCAGTAAGGGCTAAATGCTAGTTGGATGACAGATTCAGATGGTAGATCATTCTAGAACATGTATCTCCTATAGCTGCCTGAGAAACTCCCCAGAGATTCTGGTTAAGTATACCTGGAGTAGGGCCAGCTCAGCTCATTTCTAATGAGCTCCCCAGATCTAGACAATGCGAGTGATAATTGATAGACTGAGAAAGAATAATTATATCGTAGCATTATATTTACTATAAAGAAGGGGCTGTGTGACCAGTACAAGGCCCTTTAAAACACAAGATGATGGTAATTAATGCCATGGTAGAGGGTTTTCCTGAATTATCTCCCCACTGTTTCATTAGGTTAATAGTGTATAGAGTTTGAAATGAGTTTAGAATCTTTTCATCTTAACTTCTATGTGGTGCATTAATTTACCCCATTATATCCCTATTAAGATATCATTTAGCTTTTGCTTGAACACCTCTATCAATATTTCTAATCTCCAAAGATATCTCATTCCACTTGGGGAATATTTTATTAGAAGGTTTGCCCTCATGTTGAATAGATTTTTACTGCTGTTTAACTTTAACCTATTATACTAACCTAAAGATTTACAGAATAAGTCAACTCTCTCTTTCTTATGATACATGCTTAAGTATTTGAGGACATCTAACAGGGCTTGACAGCTTTCTTTCCTTTTGGGTATTTTTTTTTGTTAGTTCTTTCAACCTTGACACTTATGCCGTGCTTTCCCATATGTTTTTATCCTGGTGGCTGTTTTCTGAATGTGGTTCAGTTTCTTAGTTCTTCTCAAGAAGTATGCTTAGAAACAAAGAGTACTCTTGAGATGCAATCTTAAAGCAGAGAAAGAAATTCCAGTATCTTCCCTGATTTTGGACATTAGACTTCAATTTATGCAATTTAAGATAACTTATTAACATGTTTTGGCAGCTTCATGACAGACTTAATTTGTTTTGAATTTGTACTTAACCAAGGCTAATTGCTGAAGCACTGTTGGATCCTTCACTCTGGTTGTCCCTTCAAGAAATTTTTGATACAATTAGGCTTACTAGGCTTGTCAGTGTCTCCTTAAATAGCGCACAGTATTACTAGACACCATTTGAAGTTTTATAAGTCATTGGTCACGAAATGAGTGGACATACAATTTATCATCCAAATTGCAGTTCTTTTTTAGTGTGTAAGAGTAATTACTAATAATTACTCTGCTGAAAATAGGAACTGACCCAGCCAAACTAGGAGTATGTTTCCCCTAACTGTAGGGGAATTAGAACTAATATTTACACATGCTTTAATCTAAAGGAGAATGATCAAATGTAGCTGTTTGAAACTTTTGTTAACTATTACTAAAAATCTCGATGGTATGACTTTATATACTTGTCAGTGATTTTAGCAGAACTGTATTAGAATGTTTTTTTCAATTATGCTCCTTTACTGTGGGTGAGTTTAAAGGATGCTTTCTTTGACCCAGATTTCCATGTTGGCTAACCTTCTTTTCTTCAGAGCAATATATGCTCTAAGCCAGAATCTCCAGTTTCCACCAAGCTTTTCCAGACATCCCTTTTCCTCCCCTTGGTGGCCTAACCCCCCACCCCCCCCATCCCCATTATCTCATGGAGTGTTGTTTCCTCCCCTGTGAAATAGTCTGGCCAGTTGAGGTCACTGGGCAAACATTTAATTAGCAATCATTGGCTGAATGCTGTGTGTCTGGCTCCACCCACGGTCTCCAAGCTAAAGATCTGAAGAATTCCAAATCCTCCTAAAATCCCCTTTGGGTGTAACAAGGAAGAGCCTGTAGACTGAAAGCCAACTTGTCCTCACCTCAACTCAAAGCTCATCATCCACTTGGGAAAAGGCAGTTTTAAAACAAAACAAACAAAAAGCACAATCCAACTCTTTCTCCACATAAACTTTGTAAAGTATCAAATTAAAAAAAACAACAACAACAAAAAACCTCTTTTGTGCTTTTCTTTGCTTTTTACCCTTCCTCTCTGGATGCTGTATATGGGCTGTTTTCTGCCTTGTAGTCAGAGCCAAACTTTAGGCTTGTGTGAAACTTCAGAGGTTGAAAAGAGCCACGCTTTCGGGTGGAGCTGAGAGTTAGGAAGGGAAGTGGAGAGTAGGGGTGCTTTGAAGTCAGATTCCTGTCTTCCCGATTCTGGTTGGTGTTTTGCAGCAGTGTCTTAGTAATTGTAAATATCTGAAAACTTGTTTATAGGAAGTAAGCTAGATTTGTGGGTCACTTTCAAATTAGAATTCATAAAAATGTTACATAAAAATGTAATTTATTCCACACCATGGAAGGGAATATCCTGTTTCTGTTTCTCTTCTTTGGCACTCCAAAGACATCAAGGAAAGCACATGATCTATACATAATCTTCTCCAATCCTATTTCTGAGACTATGGCGTTGCATACCACAAAAAATTAAAGTTTTAACATTAATTCTTTCATTTTAAAAACCATAGGCTTCCTATTGGAGAATCTGAGTAACAGGAAGGTAAGTCCAAAATATTTACTTGTTGTATGATTTATTTTAAGTGCACCAAATACTTAAGAGCTCCTAAAGTCATGTATAAAGTACAAATGATGCAGTAAAACTCAAGCCAGAAGTCTGTCTACTCTGCATGAAGCTAGCCCCAAGAGATTTAATCTTATCTACATTTCTCCTAAAGTGAACACACTGGAACTAAATGTGGGTTTTCGGGAAGTCATCAAAGAAAAAAAAAAAAAAAAGCAAAAATCAGAGCAATACAGTCAGCATGGTAACACTGCCTCTCTGCTCCAATCCCAGGTCATGCTTTCCTGAATGCCTTGTTGTCAGGAAGGCTCCTGCTGTAACTGTTGCATCATCCACAGATGCCTCCTTTGATACAAGCAAGGCCAGATGCCCTCCACCGCCAACACGGGTGATGCCATCATTCTATCACTGACAAAGCTATTCCTAAGACATGTATTTTACAGAAGAAACTAAATGGACTTTTTAGATTCTAAACATGGACTGTCTTTGATGGTTAGAAAATAGCCAAGAAATATCCCATATCTCACTTGAGAAAGCTACTGGCTTAGTAGGGCACACAGAGCCTCAAGTTCAAAACATTAACAGGATGGGGTAAACAGAGACTTAATATGCTAACTCCCCATATTCAACACCTCTCCATCCCTATATACAAGGAGGATATGCATAGATTTGAAAAATGTCTGGCTACTTTTGGATAGATTCTATGAAGCACTTCATGACTCAACTAGATTTTAAGGAGTCCACCCCTCCTGGAAAATAGTGTGTTTTCTCAATTAGACCACTTGAGCCCTCTGAGTGATGAATTTAAGCATAGCTGAGTATTAAAATACATTTTAGATTCTCAATTTTGTCAGTGTTCTCCATTTCTTTATTACTATTCAGTGATCGTGGGAGTACAGTTGGTATAGAAAAAAAACGAACCATTCTGGAATATAGAAGACTGAATAATTAACAGAAAAATACAAAACACATTTTCAACTCTTTTGCTTCTATTTTTTTAACTTTGAGGAAGCTCATCTGCTCATTTACTACTTTTCTAAAGAAAGGGACATGGGATTTAGTATATAGCGCAAGTATTTGCAAATAAAAAAGAGCAATTTTATCTATTCAGAGTTGTGATTATTAGCTAAGATAGTAGATATGAAGGCATTTTGTAAACATTAAGAAATACATTGTTAATATCTATTATTTCATTCACCAAACACTTATTTAATGCATATTATACTACAGGCCTAATATACAATGCTGCCTATAAAAATATGAGCAATGCACAGTTTTGCCATGAAGAAGCAAAAAAAGCATCTCCTATCAAGGGAGATGTGTTCCATTACCCTCATTGTCATCAGTGTTATTGACTCTGTGCTCACTGGGAATCAGGCTCAGTTCCCAGCTCAAAGAAAAAGTGGTAAGTAAACCAAAGTCCCTGCCCTCTTCAGATTT
This sequence comes from Martes martes, assembly GCF_963455335.1. Lineage (NCBI taxonomy): Eukaryota > Metazoa > Chordata > Mammalia > Carnivora > Mustelidae > Martes > Martes martes. Next base: position 122,240,572 of record NC_137891.1, read on the forward strand.
AGAAATACAGTCAATAAGGAAATAAATAACTATACATTATTAGATACACATTATTAGATAGTGATAAAAATTATGAAGAAAATAATGCAGGAAAAGGGTACAACGTAATTCATGAATATTTTTGAAGAGAAGGGCTCCTCAAAGAGATAATACATGAGTTGGGACAAGAATGATTTTGAAGACACCATGCAAAGGTCTGGGATCAGTAAAATGGCCTCTGAGGTAAGAGGGAAACCAAAGAATGTGCTGAATTGGAAACTAAGAGAAGAAAGAAGAGGTTGACTCTTAAATGGTACTGACAGGCTGATTAAAATTAGGAGTGAGAATTGAGCTCTACCTGGGTAAAATGGAGGTCACTGGTGGCCTTGTAAGCATGGCTTGGACAAATTTCTGGGGAAAACCTTGACTGTAGTAAGTTAAAGAAAGGTCTGATGTAAGGAGGTGGAGCCACCAAATACAGACACATTCCAGAAACTGTGCTTAAAATAAGGGAAGTAGAGAAACAGTACATTACCTACTGAGAGACATAGAATCAGTCTAAAGCTTTTGAAGATTCTAGTCAGTGGTGCTTAAACTTTTTGGTTTTAGAATGTCTTTAAATATAATAATATGTATTATATGATTATTGATATATTCTGTATTAGAATTTCAAATGTAGAAATATTTAACATATTTATTAATTCAAAAATAACAATAAGCTAGCACATGTTAACATAACACAGTTGTTGTTTTTTTTTAAACATAACACAGTTTTAATTAAAAATATATTTTCCAAGGCAAAAAAATTAGGCAAGTTTTTTCACAGTTTTACAAATCCATTTAATGTTTGGCATAATAGAAAAAAGATGGATTCTGCTATCTGCCTCTGCATTTGATTTATTGTAATATATTCTTTTGGTTAAGTATATGAAGAAAATCAGGACTCATACAGATATGCATTTTAATAGGCGTTTCTAGGCATCCTTAGAGACTGAGAGTGAAAAATGCAAATAATGTGTTTGTATCTTTATGAAAATAATTTTGACCTCATCGACACCCAGGGTTGGGACTCTCAGGGGTAACAAGGTCACACTTAGAGAACCACTGAACACATTTTATATCCAGTAGCACCTGAGATTTGTTTTGTATGAAATATTGTTAGGGTAACAAAAAGTGAAAACAACAACAGTGGCAGAGAGCTTGTGAAAAGTTGAAATTCCTTTTCCCAAAAGCAGACTAACTACGTTATTATATAGAGTTTCGGAGGGTATAGCGGCTATGAGATTTGCTGTTTGGCAATCTCCCCAGGTGCTAACTAAAAATGCTGTAAGTTAGGTGGTAAATGTTCTCCATCCCCTGCCCCTTGCTTTATTAGGATATAAATGACAAATATAGATTATATATATTTAAGGCATACAACTTGATGTTTTGATATACCTATACATTGTGAAATGATCACCACAATCAAACTAGTCAACAAATCCCTCACCTCACATAGTTACCTTTTTGTGTGTGTGGTAAAAATACTTAAGCTCATACTCTTTAGCCAATTTCAAGTATACAATAGAATATTGTTCACTATCGTCACTATAGGTGATGGCTGTTCTTAAAAGGGTATTTCTGATGACTAGTGCTTTCCTATGATTAACAATAGATTTTAGAAATTGTTATTTGTCCTTTTCTTTCAACTATGAAAGATGATAGATGGATATGTGCTAAAATGCATTAATTTTAATATGTTTCTTTATTTTTCATGTCATAAAATTAGAGATGGAAGAGACCTCATGAGTTGTGCAGTCCATCAGCCTGGCATAATATCATGGTTCTTTCTAGGAAGGCTTTGACTGGCTCAGTTTTATTTATTTATTTATTTATTAAATTTAAATATTTAATTTATTTATTTGACAGAGAGATAGAGAGAGAGCACAAGTAAGCAGGGTGGCAGGCAGAGGGAGAGAGAGAAGCAGGCTCTCTGCTGAGCAGGGAGCCCAATGAGGGGTTCGATCTCAGGACCCTGGAATCATGACCTGAGCAGAAGCCATGTCTGGCTCAGTTTTAAATGGGAAAGGCAATTACATTCCTCTTAGTTTCCTTGGGAAACTATTCCATTTACTGAAAGATACCCATTTTGAAATGTTGCCCAACATCAAACCCATGTTGGCTGAATTCTATTAATCCTAGAGTGAATAAAACCCATGCGGTACTCCCTACTGGAGAACGAACCCTGCATTATTCATGTGGTACATGTTCTTCTAGCATGCCAACAATCCATGGTCTATGAACTGTGCAACCCAACTGGTTATTGAGTGTACACTGGCTTGTAAATTCTCTTCTGTTTAATCATCTAATAGATAATTTATTATATAATTGTAAGATTTCTGTAAGGACATTCATTAAAAGGTCATCAGAAATTATCACATGCAGAAAATGTGTGAAAGGGTGATCTTATTTGGTAAGAAAACTTTTACACACCGAAAGAAATGAAGTGTTACTAGTGATTCAACACATCAATCAAACAATAGACACAAGTGATTATTTTACAGTCACCTTAGAAAAATGACTGTCATCTAAAATCTCAGGTATTTGTAGTAATGATGATCAAATAATTTCATAAACTTTTAAAAGGTGAAATACACATTTCTATTTCTATACCAGAAAGTCAAGATGTAAATCTCTAGGGACATGTTTTTAAAGAGGGTAAGGTTTTTGTTTTTGTTTTGTTTTCTTTTCTTTTCTTTTCCCTGCCTTGGGGATATTTGTATGGCTTATTTAAACATTATTTTCTGAAAGCATAAAGTTTGAATTCCTGATTTCTTCATGCTTAGCTGATTGGGTGATGGTTTGGGAGACATTATGCTGTCTCCTTTCTCTTGCATTTAAGAATTTATTTCCATTTACTCTTATAAATCTAGATTATTTTGTCTTCACTTTGAAAGCAATTTCAACAAATCTCTTGATGTAGTCTAGTAAACATGCTCATGTAAAATGATCTTTAAGTTATTCCTTAAGAGGCAGAATCCCCCCTCCCTGTCCCCTTAATGACAAACTTTATGATTTGTTCAAGTTAAGAAGAGGAAAAAGCAACAAACCAGAAATGAAATTATGCTTTTTTATTATTCCAGTTCTTAGCACTTGGACAGATGTGTGTTTTTTTTTTTTTATTAATATAGAACTTTTCCTTCCCACTCCCCACATGGCTTCAGTAGAATTTTGTTGCTGTTTTGTCTTTAAGAAGAGACTGTTTGGATGAGTCAGTGAAGCAGTAATCAAAAATAAGAGGTTGGAAATTCCCTCTCAGCCCTCCCAGGCAACATGAAGCAAGGCAAGTGCTCCACATGATGTTTTAGAAAGAAATCCAGCTCTTAAGATCTCTGTTAAATCCAAAAGAATTATACACATACACACACACACACACACACACACACACACACACAAAGCTAAAGGTCTTTCAGTGGCTGCTAAAAGGATCTTTATTCAATCTGGAAAGGCAAATAACTTGGTATACTTTTAGAAATAGTGCTTTATCATCTTTTAGATTTGTTTCATAAAATATATGGCAAAGTCAATGCCAATACCCAGTGCCTCCATTTTATACATATTAACATTTATGTTCTTTAACAGGAAATGAATTAACAGAAATAGAAGGTGAGATTATCAAACTCTTAGAGGAATATCAAGATTCTCTTTGTAATTTCCAATAGTTTTCAACTCTTGGGCATACTCCTAACTCTACAAATTTAATTAGAAAAAAAGAAATAAAAAAAATAATTTCAACTATAATCTTAAATTGGTGTGTGTGTGTGTGTGTATGCACGCAAGCACATGCATGTGTGCCTACACACTAACAGTTGTTAGTTTCCAAACATGAATGACAAAATAATTTCTCTTTGCAAATAAAAAATGGGTAGTCTCCACTGATGGTACAGCATAGAAAAATTACTGATCACTTCAGACTAAAGCCTATGGGTGATGTTAAGTGTTTTAGGCCTATGCTATAGAAATTCCACATTCTACTCATCTGAGATGTCTCACCTATTTACACAATATTATGAAGTCACTATGCCAAATGTGATACTTCAGAAAGCAATCATTCTCTTATGGGCTCTGGAACTACCAAGAGAAAACCAAAAGCTCTTGAAGCCCTGATTGACTCAGTCATTAAGTATCTGCCTTCAGCGCAAGTCATGATCCCAGGGTCCTGGGATGAAGCCCTGCATCAGGCTCCCTGCTTGTCGGGAAGCCTGTTTCTCCCTTTGCCCCTCCCCCTTCTTATGTTCCCTCTGTCCCTGTCTCTCTCTCTCTGTCAGCTAAATAAATAAATAAATAAATAAAAAGAAAAAAAAGAAAACCAAAAGTTCTTCAGTGGAACTAAAATGGCCTGCATGTCACATACCTAACATTGCTCATTTGTTCATTCATTCATTCATTCATTCATTCATCAAATACTCACTTTTTCTATACAAGGTACTGTGTTTAGATACTGGAGGAGAGAGGGTAAATATGAATTGGGATTTTTCTCTTTTTGCCCAGATATAGATAAAACTCTTGTAGTTCCTACTTCCCATCTTCCTTGAATACGCCAAAAACTACAAAGAGATGAATAAGAATGAGAACCAATTTATGGTGATGGTAATTCAAAGGCCAGTGGTCCATTTGAAAGTACATTTTTTAATACAGTGATGAGGTGACAGACTGAAGGAGATTAAATTGAGAATGAGTTAAACTAAAGCTGAGGCTGAGGTATGGTAATAGAGCATAGAGACTTTTTAAAATAAAAGTAAGAAGAATATTTCAAAACAGAAACTATGACAAGGTTAAGGGAAATGCTTTTCCCTCCTACTAAATGAATGAGACTTGATATCTGTTCAGCTAAAGAGAGGAAAATAAAAATAATAGTGGTGAAAAATATCTGGAAGATGCTGTTCCTGGGGATGGTAGAAATAATGTACATATGGTGAGATAATCTGAGTACACGTAATTCCTAGAACAAGTGAGATGAAATGGATGCCAAGTGTTCCCTACTGGGGGAAGCTCCTCTGTGAGCATGGCACCATCAATAGGTAGATACCCCATGGGGATGGGGGTCTGCAAAGACCTCACCACCATTAGAAGGCCAACTCTTTATCTCTTGCTTTATATGAATATCTCTGTGAATTTCAGAATAGGCTGCTTGTTATCCTGTAGCCAGACTATGAAGCTTGGTTTCCAGATACTACACCAACTAAAAAATTACTTAAATTCTCTAAGCTTTGGGGATGCTGCATATAAAATGGGGATATTAGTAACAATCTTCATAGGTTGCTGTGATGATGATTAGACCCATTAATATACATAAATATATTAATATACATTAATATACATAAAACACCTAGAAAATCTCCTGGCAGTGTTTTATTATTACTACTGGAATTTATTAAACTATTGGAAGTTTATACCCTCTGACTGTGCCACTGATATCTTTCCATCAACCATATCCCCAGTAAGTGTATTCAAATGATTTGCTAACACTCTGTGGCATTTATATTCCTGAGGATGTGGCTTTCAGAAAAATTCTGGTTTAGTCCACTGTACCAGTCTAAAGTAATAGTTTGTTAAATGGGGCTCAATAATTCATGCACTTCAACAGTTAGTACATGAATTCCTTTTTCACCATAAGGCTCTAGTTTCCCTAAGGTGGGCAATTCAACTTTTATCACGAAATTTTTTTTTATCACTAAAATCAACCCCATGATTATGTAGAAATGCTTTAAAATCTCCTCTTTAAAGGAACTCCTTTTGACACATTCCCCTCTAGCTACCATCCCATTTCTTTCTTTTCTTTATAGAAACTCCTTAAAAACTCATTGTCTTGGATTCCTCTCCTTTTGTTCTCTCACAAACTGGATCCAACAAGACTTGTGCCCCTACCGTCCACTGAAACTATTCTGAATTTTCAAGATTACCTAAGAGCTTCATGTGGCGTGACCCACATTCTCCTTATTTAACCTATTGGCAGTATGAGCAGCAACGACCTCCTTCTGAGTCAGTCTTTTCTCCTTAGCTTCCATTACCTCAAGAGCTTCTGGTATTCCTCCTCTTTTTCAAACTTCTCAGTCTCCTTTGTTAATTCCTTCTCTTCATCCCAATATTCAAAGGCCAACCTGCCCCAGGAGACAGTGCCCAAAACTCTTCTGTGGTTGCATCATTTCACTGTAAACTCATCTGGCCTCATGTCTTTAAGTATCGTTTATATCCTCATGATTCTAAAATTTACCTTCTAGACCCAGACATCTCTTTAGCTGCCTCCCAATTTTTTTTTAATTGATTGTCTAATAGCAATCTCAACTGAACATGGCACAAACCAAACTCCTGATCTTCCTTGCAAGAGTGGTTCTCCCACTGTGTTTTGTATTAAGTTCATTGCAACACCCCATTTCTGTGTTCTCAGTCCCCAAACTTCACATTTTTCTTTGAATCTCACTTATTCCTTCTCTAATCCATCAATAAATTCTATTGTCTTTACCTTAAAAATATACCAGAATCATACCATTTCTGATCACTTCTACCACTACTGCTCTGGTCCATGCCATCATCCTTTCTCTGGATTATTGCATTGCTTCCTAACTGCTCTCCTGGACAACATGCTTGCCTCCTGTGCTATTCTCTACCAGAGGTACTGTTACTCTTCCTCTTATTGGTTTTAATCCTCATTGAAGTCCTTAATCAAAATCCTTAGCAAATAGTTTGTCCAGTCTCAAAGTATTGTGTGGTATTTAACAAATGGCAAAACAGAAGACCTAAGGACATAACTCTTTCTCCTCTTCTGTTCTTATGCCATGTCACTTCACTTCACTTCAAGAGAGATACTTCATGGCTGTTACAAACTCTTCTGCTACATCTTAGCCTTTGGCCCTGATGATGGGATGAGCGTGAAAGGGAAAGACACACAGAGAGGCTGAGATAATTTAGGCAATAGGATGATACAAGTAAGTATTAATGATAAAACACCCTGTCGTCATGTTCTTAAGACATAATCTAAAACAAGGTAAAATCTGCCTAAAGACAATGTAAGCATGTTTCTTTCATGTTCTCTTACACAGTCTTAGTAGTTAACACACTAGCCCTTGAAAAGATCATCTGTTAAATGTAATCATTGTTTTTAGGGATAATCAAATAGTATTAAGTTTATACCAACAAGTTTGATTTATAAATATCTTTTCAAGTAAGAATTTTCAGGCCCTTCTCTGTAGTGATAGGAGAAAGGCAGGAGACAGATGGCTGAGAACACACAAACTGAAGTAGGGCTGTTGAGGGCACAAAGGCTCGAAGCAGAAACAGACTATTTGTTAACATCCTATTAAGAGTGCTGGGAAATGATTGTGATTGTTTTCTGTAAATATAGGAGACCTCTTCTCCCATTTATCTTCTTAAAATAATTTTGTACCAATCATTTTCTCCTTCAATCTGGCATACTGTAAGCTGACACTAGGAGTAATTTAATAGAGACTGTAAAAAATTGTTGCTGGGCTACTCTATCTGAAAATTTATATAATGTTCCTGATGGTAAAAAAAAAAAAATGTCCAAGGACTTCATTTTACCTTTTTAAATATTTGTTTATTTAGAAAGAGAGAGTGAGAGAGCTCTAGGGTGAGGGAGTGGGATGATGTAGGGAGGGGCCAGGGATGATGTAGGGAGGGGCCAGGGCAGAGGAAGTGGGACAGAGAGAATCTCAAGCAGACTCCCTGCTGAGTGCAGAGTCCAATGGGGGCTGGATCTCATGACCCTGAGATCTCGATCTGAGCTGAAACCCAGAGCTGGATGGATGCTAAACTGACTGAGCTACCCAGGTGCCCCTTGTCCAAGGATTTAAATAACCAAAGAGCACACATGGGCACTAGGCACACATTCTATGCCAAACACAAGACTAGAAGATTTAAGAACATTGTCTTATTCTGTCCCAGCTGAGAGCATGTTTGTACTTGCTAGCAGTCCTCAATTTCTTCTGGTCATCCATCCCTCTAGCATTCTCACAGTGACTTAGGATCTTTCTGCTCAGCTCAGACTTCTGATCTTCGCATCTTTCCTCACTCTTGGGAAATGACTTTGCCTTTTATAGTCCACAGAAAACAGAAATCATAAAAGGGAAATGTCTCAAGTTTTTTCTACCAAGCTAACTAATTTGAACACACTTAAATCTCCCTTTCTCTGTTCCTTTCTAATGTGAACTCTCTCCAGTATCTACTGTTTCCAAAACAACAATATTAAGACATGCTTAGATGGTCTTCTACCTTAAAATAACAAATGGATACATAAATAACCCAAACTCTATCTCTCATTTTTATCTCTTTTTTCCCCTTCAGAACCAAACTTTCTTACTCATAGTCTCCACTTTTTCACCTTTTTTTTGTGGCCCCAATTCTGTTTTTCCAAAGGTCCCCCTTCTTTGACCTCCTAATTGTTGAGTCTGGTGGTTCTTCTCTGTTCTTGTCTCCCTTGACTTCTCAGTGTCACTTTTCCCTTTATTCTTAAGGTGTTCTCTTGGTTGAATTCTACAACTGTATGTTCTCCTGATTTTCCTAACATCCCATCTCATTCTCCTTTGAGTAACTTTTTTTCTCTGCTCAGTTTGATGCTGCATTGATATTTCTTGGGGTTCTGGCCCAGAGCTTCTCCTTTCACCATATGAATTCCCTGGTAATCTCTCTTGGACAACTGAGTTTAGAATATCGATTCTTTTTTTTTTTCTTTTTTCTTTTGTTACTATAAAAGTTGATCTTCAGGGAAACTGACTCTTCCATATATTTTGTGATTATTTCTGGATGCTTTCTTTGTAGTGGGCAGAATTAATATTTCCTTCTGATTATAAGAACAAAAGTAGCATTTTCTTGTATGAGTTCCAGTTTGGAGGACTCTCACGATTTTTCAAAATCACTTTCCTTTAGCTCTTATTTTAGTTTCACAATACACATCTCCTTCCATGGGCAGTTTAGTATCAATGATTTCACCCTCTACCTCCTTCTTGCACTCCGTGTAGATTACTGCAATGAGTATGTTTCCAGCCACATATTTGCCAAATAATGTGGTAGCAACTTGTCCTGATGGATTTGCAGAAGCATGAACAGAGATTCTCTTTAGGGAGGATGTATTCAGATGTTTGACACAATGAAAATGAGGACCCCGTGTAGTCAGAACTGATGGGATACGGCATGTAAACAGTGGTTTTATAGTTTGAAATGAGTTGGGACTTAACCTATAGGCACAAGTACATAAAATTGACCTAAATCTTCAAAGATGAATGCATTTCTTGGTAAGATGTTACATACTGATAACAGCTTAGTAGTACTACATTAGCAAAGTTTATTAGTGAACCTTAGTATATCCACCTAGTATGAAGAGCTTTAATAGGCCACTTGGTATAGAACACACTCATCCCATTGAGTTCTCCTTTTGCAAAACTTTGTCACAAGGGACACCTTGATATGGATTAAAAAGTTATGAAATAGAAATAAATGATCTTGTGAGCACATCATAAACACATAGGTCATGTCTTCTGTATATAGGCTTACATTTTTCACACATTACCATATGTTCTTCACACATTGTAGACCTTTTATTCAGAATCTTGGCCACCACTCAATTCGGCTCACACCTGCCTTAAACTACACAAATGTGTGTTTTTTATTTTTATGTACAGCATTTATTTAGGCAACCAATATCCGCTCTTTCAAAGAGATTTACTCACTTGGGGGAGGCCTACCTTCCATTCACTGTGCATGCATAACTCAAATGAAAGGTAAGGTGGGTTATATTTTCATGTCTTGGGAAGAATAAACTTCTTAAATGCTTTACAAGGCTTTTATTTTGGCACTGGGACAGGACCACCTTGTGTTCTCCAACTCTAAAATATGAAATTGTCGACTCATTTCGGTTTCAGAAGGCAATTTTTTTTTTAACAGCCAAGAGAGGTAATCTCAGCATTGTGAGTTACTATAGTCACAGTAAACGCAAGGTAATGAGCATGTTTGAAATAGAGACCACTAGTAACAAGAAGATCCTTAAATTAGGAGAAAAAATGTCTAGCTTAGAGCCAAAAGCTGTTTTGCTGTTAGGAGCCAATAACATCTATTGTTTAAAAAAAATAAATGCAAAATGATAACATGTGAGGGAAGGAGCTGAGTTTTGTGAAAGAGGGAGTTTGAAGTTTCTCTCTTGTACAGCAAGTGAACCTTAGATGAAAAGGCCCACTGGGGTGGAGAGAAAGGTAAGTTTTCCACATGGCTGTGCATTTTTTAATAAATAAACTAAGATCATTTATTCTTCCTGTGTCCCAATAGCCACCTCTCTGCCATCCTGCAGTTCAATTTACAGAGCCTCTGTGACATGTTATTTTTATCTTCATAGGCAAACGTAGAGTAGCACAGGCGGCAACAGAAATGCAAAATCACAGCTTTTCTAATCCAGATCCTTAGCATTAAAACGTGGTCTGGGGCTTGCTTTTGTTAAAGCCACACTGTACTTTTTTGGCCAGCGGCATCATTGCATTGGAGCCAGAAGCATCATTGCATTGGAGCCAGAAGCATCATTGCATTGGAGCCAGAAGTGGCTACAGGTCTTCTGACTTCTCAGATTGGCCCTTCCATTGCAGCCAAATAATTCCTCCCCTCTGAAGCCATCTTTTCCATTGCTGTCACATTTGTCTGGACCAAGGCAGTAGGGCGAGTCTCACATTAGTAGGTAAATTGACTTCCTCTTATTTTACACCTGCAATGAGGCTAAACGGGTTCTGGCCCTTTGTTATTTTCAAACTGTTAAAAGCTGAAGTTATAAGTCATCAGCATAACCTATACGTTTGGTCAACTAGTTCAATAAGCAGTGGGATAAAAAGCAAAAATAAAAAAAAATTATAATTCAATCCATTATTTTCAACAACCAGAAGAGTCAAATCTCAGCATCCAGTAATCCTGTGTAAACAGGCCTACCGAGTCTTCAACTTGAACCTGGAACCTGCCTCCCTAAAGAGAAAGGGCTCATATTACATTCTTAAACACCAGCCAAGTATAGCTCCATGTCACTCAGAGACAGCCCTGCATGGACTGCATCATTTACGTCTGTCTTGCACAGATATATCAATAGTTTTTCTCACTGCACAAATATCACCACAGCTCCAACCAAACTGATGTTGCAAATGACACTGTCTTTGGCTAGGAAGCCTAGATCTTACTGACTGCAGGAGGTACCCATGGAAAGTGAGGAGAAATTAGTTTATTTTACTTACTGCAAAGATTGAAACATACTTTTTTTTTTTTTTAATGACATAAGTGTGTGTGCTAGGATTCTTGGCTACACGAACATTAAATTTCTTTATAATTATGCTTTTTATGTAATCATGCTGGGGCATAGCTCAAAATATTTGGATTCATACATGATGTAGAAAGGGGAGTTTCTACACAAAGAAATACTCTAATTATATATGATGCCTGTCTCAGCTAGGTGGCATGAAAGGCAGTGGGAAGAAGCTATTGCTTGCATTCTCAGGATTTATTGTACCCATTGTTCTATTTCATCATGAAACTTCTTTGTGCCCAAGTCATTAAGATAAAGAAAAAAAATACATATTTCAAAGTGTGTGCCAACTGGTTGAAAGGGCATCCTCTACCAGGTAAATCTTAGATCAAAACTACCAGCGATCTCTTGTCAATACTAGGCTCATAGAACTGTGCCTAGAAGATAGGCAGAAGGAAGTCTGTTCCTTCAAAATGACCTTTGGCCCAAGTGACCAGGCCTGTAAGGACAGATTCTAACTGTCAAGTTCCCATCTAACACTTGGCCTTGTCATTTGTGTTGACTTTTTCCTCTAGATTCAGCAAAGTACTTCAGAGTACAACTTGCCCCTGCAAGGATTTGGTGACAACTTTTTGCTACTGTTCTATCTTTCCTCGACCACACTCTGAAATACTCTTTTGATATAAGAACTGAATCCTTTCCCATTCCCATTTCTGTTTTTTATCTGGTACTTCAAACAGGTAACAAATATTTACTAAATACCTATTACATGCCAGGTATCAACTACTAAGAGGACAATGATGATTTTTTATTTGCAGTTCCTTGATGATGAGTGATTTTGAGTAGCTCTCTCTCTCTCTTTCTCTTTTTTAAAGATTTTATTTATTTGAAATAGTGAGCAAGAGTGAATAAGAGACAGCTCAGCTGCAGGGGCCGGGGAGGGAAGGGCAGAAGGAGAGGGAAAAGCATGCTCCTCCTCACTGAACAGAGCCTTACTTGGGAATTGATCCCAGGACCCTGAGATTATGACCTGAGCTAAAGGCAGGTGCTAAACCAGCTGAGCCACACAGGCTCCCTGAATATCTCTTCAAGTGTCTGTTGGCCATCTGTAGGTCTCCTTTGGAAAAATGCTCATTCAGGTCCTCTGCCTGTTTTTTAATTATTTGATTTTTTGGTGTCGAGTTGTATGAGTTCTTAATATATTTTGGATTTTAACCCCTTATTGGACATTAGGGTTCACACTTAATTCTTTGGGTTTTATAAATTCTATGGGTTTGGACAAATGTTTGTAATTTTGTATTGTAAATTCTATGGGTTTGGACAAATGTATCATGACATGTATCAATCATTATAATATTACACAGAGTATTTTTGCTAGCTTAAAAATACTCCAAGTTCTGCCTATTTATCTCTCCCCACACTGATCCCTGATAATTATTGACCTTTTATTTTATCCATAGTTTTGCCTTTTCAGGAATGTCATATTGTTGGAATCATATAGAATGTAGTTTTTTTCAGATTAGCTTCTTCCACTTAGTAATGTACATTTACATTTCCTCCATGTCTTTTCATGGCTTGATAGCTCATTTCTTTTTAGCTTGAATAGTATTCCATTGTCTGGATGTACTACACTTTATTTACCCATTTACCTATTAAGAGACATCTTGGTTCCTTCTAAGTTTTGACAATTATGGGTATAGCTGCTGTAAATATTCATGTCCAGGTTCTTATATTGACAAAAGTTTTCAACTCCTTTGGTTAAGTACCAAGTAGCATGATTTCTGGATTGAATGGTAAGAGTATGTTTAATAATCTATTAGTCACTCATGTGATTAGATTGAGCCCTCCTGGAAAATCCAGAATAATCTCCCCATCTCAAAGTCTGTAAACTTGATCACATCTGTAGAATCCCTTTTGGCATTCACAGGTTCCAGGCATAGAGAGTGGACGTAATGGGGACTATTATTCACCTACCACAATGTTGTTCACTTCCCTGTCTCAGTTTCTTTATCTGTGCAACGCAAATAATAGCTCTCATTTGTGTTGTTGGGAAGATCCACTCACTGATTTGTAGTGAGTATCCACTGACAAAGTATATGTACTCTGTATACTTGAAAGTAATACACAAATATGAGATATGAATAAAATGATTAATAAATAATACATTTGCTTGACCTTCTTATTTGACCTTGAGTCCTTCAGCAGAGGAGGACCTAACTCTCAAAAAATGTTTTTTGAGTCACAGCATGAATAATTATTAATGTTATTATCTTTTATCAGGGCAGACCCCATTTTTGTGAGATTTTAAGGTTATACAATTTGTAGCACCCTCTTTAAGAAATAATATAAAGTTATAAATGCACAGTTGGGTACAGGTCCTTCAAAGGGGCCTGTGCAAATGAAGAGTCCTGAGATCTGAAATTTAAACTTCATTATCTTTCCCCCAAATTCATCTCTGCCTCTTATCTTTTCTGTTTTGTTTTATTTGTTTATTTTCCTTTTTACTTTCTTATTCCATGGTGCCTCCTTAACTTGCTCCTAGATTTCATTCCTGGGTTTTCAGTTTCTTGGTTGGTTGATTAGTGTTTCCTATCCCAGCTTAAAACCCCATTTTACTGATTTCCCACTGTTTCTGGCTCATTGTGACAATAACAATGTAAGAAACAAATGCACAATTAATGTATTTAACATATATATTACTGAATGGCCTCAACATGACAGGAATTGGACTCAGCACAGTGGGCACTATGATGATACTATATGTGATATTTCACAGGTTGCCTGGTTCTAACTGAGCAAAAGGTAAAAGGGTCCCAGGCAAGGGATTTACCTAAAGTAACCTGAGGAAAACTAGCTGGAATAGAATTAGCTCCACTATAAGAAGATATGTCTCAAAACCCAACTGGCAGAAGGATAAGCAAAAAGGGAAGGAGTTGTATATTTAAAAGCCTGGAGAATATATTTAAAGGCAAGAAAGGTCTTGTACATGTAAGGAGAGGGCACAGAAGCTCATGTCAGAACTCAAGTGCTGAGGCCCTTAGGACACAAGGTGAATCTAGGTCACATGGCATGTGGGTGTGGTGCCTAAAAAGAACTTCATAGGGCAAAATGCCAATTCTGAAGTTGCTCTTTATCAATTCACCTTGAAATCTTAATTTGGCATCAAAATCTCTTTCCAGAGATTTTTTTTTCATCAATCTTTTTTTTCTCATGTCAAGAAAAACTTAGGTTATTAATCTCTCATAGACATTGTGATATTTGACATATATTGTATTACTGGAATAAATGGAATTATTAATAGAAATTCCAGGGAACATGAAGGCTCTTGGGAAACATTTAAAGTCAAGGAGACAGGATTATTTTATTTTCTGGAAAGCCTTTTAATAAAGTCACAGGGAGCACACACCATATAACCTTGGCTGTCTCCAATACCACACATTTTGTGTTTAGTATATGTTGGCACACAATATACATTTGCTTGTTAAATAATTGTGTGAGGTATTATATATTTGAGGCATTTTCATGTATTTTATATTTTTTTCCTGTAAAAACTCTGAAAGTTAGGAAGGTGGTATTTCTTATTTTGCTTAGAGTTTATTCTTGCCATCATTGATTTATCCTCTAAACTCCTGATACTCTCTGTTTTGTTCCAAAAGCTGTGCTATGATTGGAGGATGCTAAGACAAATAGATCATAATCTCCGCCTTTTAGAAGTTTCTAGCCTGGTTGGAGAAAGACCATCAAATAGAAGAATGTTACATGTCTGTTGAAACAGACCATAGAGAAGGACAGGCTGCCTGCCTAAAGAGTCAGGGGAAAACTTCCCAAAGGCTGCCATTTTAGAGCTGTGCTCTAGAGTGGGAGTTTCCAGGCAGATAGAACTAGAGGGTGGATATAATATTTAATCAAGGTGAAAGAGAAATGGGATTGGGGCGCAACCATGTGTAAGGGCATATAGATAGGGGTTTTCAAATAGTGTAGGCGTTTGGAAGAAGAGGAGAGGGTGGCTTTTATCAGGTGATAAAGTCATAAAGCTTAAGACCTTGCAGTAATGACAGATCGAATCTTTTCTCTTCTGCCACTAGACTGCCTCCTACCTAGCTTGTTTGGCATCACGCCTCTAAGCCTCAGTGTCTGCCATATTGTGGGCATTCAAGTCCTACTGTGGAAGAATAAACAACTGAGGGCGATGAATACCATATTGCTTCTGAACTTATCTGAAGTGTCTTTTTTACTTTTGAGCAATGGGGACAGAAACATTCTATTTCTCTGTCTTATTCTTTCTTATTATGCCCACTTTCCCACTCTCTTTCAAGCTCTCTCTTACACACATAAACACGGTTACCCAACAGTGTCCATTCCCATTGATAAATTCTTTATACTTCTCAAGTATAAGTGTCTTCTGGAACTTGGAAGCTTGTTAGTCAACAGTCTTATAGTCAGCTCTGGATATGTGCGTGGAGGAACAAGTTGAAAAGAAAATCCTAAATTACAACTTTGAACAACTTCAAAATACCCATTAAAAATTTCAATAATGATCTCTTCTCTGATTCTTCTCAACTAAAGTAGAAGTGCTGAGGAGGAAACACAGTAGCTCCTCTTTGGTTTCCTCTCCTCAGAGCTATTTTTTTCACCAGCCAAAGAAAGAAAAGGAAGAAATTTCTATGGATAGAGGTCATAATAGTCCTGTTGACTACACTGACTTTGATAAAAGCTGGACATTTCCTACATGTTAAGGAAAATGTGAAATAACACTTCCTTTGAAATTTTTCTGGTTGTGACTCCTTTTATATGATACTTAATTGTTCAGGTGGTTTTCAGTAAGTCATTTTAGTTGCCATGAGAAAGAACCAATGTTTACAATCTATATGCACTTTGCATAGCTCCAAACAGCATTTGAGCACATATTTTTTGGAATGCATATTCAAACACATTTTATGCCTCTTTTTCTCCCTTTGCTCAACTTTATTTACTCTACTTTTTGATCTTACTTCTCCACATAGTGTCCCTTTCTTTAGATCTTGTTCAACCTTCCTGCAGTCATACTTTATTGTCTTATATTCCATTCCCTCATAGTTTTGCTCTCTGTGGAGTGATGGAATTCTATCTGTAAACCAAACCATGTTATAGAGTAATAGCCTATGAACGTGTTAGCTATCCATCTGAAAAGCTAGAGTCATGGCTATCATAGTGGGAATTTTATTTACTACTTGGCCAGAGAAGGGTGTGTTTTCTGTATTCCTACAGAGAAAGTATTCTTTCTCTCCAGCTAATGCCTACAGGAAAAGAGGAGAAGCTGACTATGGCCTCAAGGTTTAGGGACAGACAGAGATGCACAGGCTGTGTTCAGATTGCAAAGCCTGGAATTAAATGTTCTCTTTTGCATCCTGATGAGGGCAAATTTCTTTTCCTTACTCTGAAAGACAAATTAGACCGTAGAAAATACCTGTGACCCTGAGATATTGACATATTTCTAATGACATTTTAGTTTATATAGACCGTCTGAGGATTTTCCTTTGCAGTGATCTTTCCAGCTGCTTTAGCTTCAGAAAAAAAAAAAAAAAAAAAAGATGAATCACTTTACTAACAAGGGTATTTTCTTAACAGCATGGATTGAGTAGAAGGGGTGGAGGGAGGTAGCAATGAAAAAATAAACTTGATTGCTTCTGTTTGAAATAACTATCTGATTAAAACAACAGCAACAATAACAACACCAACAAAGAGGAAAACATACTCTACCACCAAAAAAAAAAAAAACCCACAAAAAACAAAAAACAAAAAACAACCCAAAACAATTTTCACTTTGGATGGACCATTTCCTTTGAAATGAAAAGTAAAAATGAAGCAGTTACACCATGGGTGTCCCATGCACAAGATGTATCCAACCTATAACTTCTGATTACTCAGAAATTCACAGAAAGTAAATCCAGATAGGATTAAGAAAGCCCCCAGGGACTAACAAGGGAGAGAACGTTTATTTGTTTGTACCAAATAGTTGACTGAATAATGAATAACTATTAGCTTAAACTGCAATAAACACAGTTATTTAATGGAGATCTAACTGTTTACATTTTTCTTTTTTTCTCCCAAGCAGCCTCTGAACAGCATCTTCAGAGAACCTCACAAAGAGGATGACTACGATCCCTATGTCTGAAGAGCGGCATTGTTTTCAGTGATTTTCTGATCCTTCCTTTTGTTCTCTAAGATGATACGTGTTAGGATATGAGAATAGACCCTCACAAAAACATTTCCTTATTGGGACAAGAGCGAAGTTTGCTTCATCTTGACATATTCATCTTTTACAAGAAAGTGAGATTTTTAGAAAAAGAAGACCAGGTTCTAACTCAAAATCAGGTTTTCCAATCACTGGTTATCTTCTCCCTCCCCTCCACTCATATCTTTAGGCAGTGAATATATTAATATGAGTTTATCAAGTTATATCAATTGATACACTTAAATATTTACTTGTTTATGTAGGATATCCCATTAGATGATAAATTTGTAGCCAGAAATGACCTTAAAATTTTAGGGAGCAATTGTCCTTTAAAAGGTGGTGGGGAATGGACAAAGTCTTCTGGAAACACTGAAATTTTTCATATATACAAGAGAAGGAGCCAGGCAAGGATGCTTATTTTGCAGAGAAAATGAAGTATAAAAGGGATATTTGGGGCGCCTGGGTGGCTCAGAGGTTGGGGCCTCTGCCTTTGGCTCGGGTCATGGTCCCAGGGTTCTGGGATCGCCCCCATGGTGAGCTCTCTGCTCAGTGGGGGGCCTGCTTCCCCTCTCTCTCTGCCTGCCTCTCTGCCTACTTGTGATCTTTGTCTGTCAGATGAATACATAAAATCTTAAAAAAAAAAGGGATATTTATTCACAAGGATTTAGGATATTAGCTTTATGTAGAGTAAGGAAGCAGAGCTTGTAGCCCTAATGTGATGAAGGGGTTATAACCATATTTTTGTGCTTCTAGGTATGTCGAGGATAATAGTTGGTAATATTAATCTAGAATCTTTTTCTCTCTGAATCACTCCTTTTTCCTTCCATCCAATTTAGGGAAAGGGTGTAAAAAGGCAGAAAGTAGAAATTGCTTGCTGATCTATTTTGTTGTTGTTGTTGTTGGTGGTGGTTTTTTTGGTTCATCTGTTTGTTTTTCAAAAGCCCCAGAGAGGAGAGCAAATTGGCAGATCAAACAAAATATCTTGGTCAGAAGCAGCAGCTAGAGCTGGACCTGGCCCCTTAAAACTGGGGAGATGTGTTTTAGCCTCGATAGAGAAAGAAGATAACATGTATAAGCCCTGTGTGGGAGGGACAAAGGCCTTGGCCATCAATAGTAAGGATTAGCAGTGGTAAAATCTGAGAGAGGAAATGTGTGTGTGGTATTTGAGAAGACAGGATCTAGGCATAAGCTCAGAGAAGAGTTCCATGTCCCAAGTGTTCCTGCAAGCACAAGTGAGCCAGCACGCCGGAAGGTATTATGTAGATTGGGGCTGAAGGGATCTGAGTGGCTATGGGTATGGACAATCGCTTGAAGATCAGAGAGATCCCACTCCAGAATTCCAGGGCACTCTCAGAACCCCTCAATGAGACAGAAAATTATTAGGACTGAGTTTAAGTTTCCTACTACCTCTATGAGAAATGTGGGTCTTAAGATAAAAACTGACTTTTATAAAGAATTGTGCATTTCTTGCTCAGTTGAATTTGTGGGATGAGCTACACACATGTTAATAGGGTTAAAAAGGATAAGCACTCTGGAATGATGATGCAGGTGGTGGGCTTGAAAAGGGGAAAAAGGACAAGGAAAATGATCATTATCTCTCTTGGGTGGCAGGTAGGTACCTGAACCATCTTGTCCTGGTGTCCTGGGGCTAGTACACCCTGAATTGTGCAGGAGACAGAAAAGATTGAGTACTAATTGCTTCAGTCCGTGCAGGAAGCCCGGGTGTAGTCCCGAGGGCACAAGATCAGTTCACTTCCTTTAAAGTCAGCTGGGTAACACTTAGACCAGTGAGACAACCACAGCAGGAGACCAGTATCGACTGGTGGACTCTGTGGGGCCAGTTTCCATTGTCCAACCTGCTGCAGCAGGATGCAAAGGAAGTGGTTATTTGAGGGACTGTGGCTCTGTAGGCTTGGGTGTTTAAGTCTCTAATATCCTCTTTTTAGTGCATGTAAACCACCATGATTATGAACAGTCCAGGGGAGTGAGGACCAAGACACAGAAACCCCTTGCTTATCAGGCAAGTAATACTTGAGCTATAGATGGGAATATAGACATGTTTATACTGCACTCAAATTTTGTGGAGCAATTCATATAGGAGTAATCCATACAAAGTGGTTGTCTTTAGATAAATCTGTTCCATATTGCAGTGCAAATTCTCTGAGTGTCAGAGGATTTTGGGGGGTTAATTGGTATTTAATGATCTCATGTAGCAGATGCAAGTTTAGTTCATGTCAAGGTTGTTTGCTTCGTTGAGCCAAGTAGAAGACTGGCTTAAGAGTATGAGGTTGGGGGGCGCCTGGGTGGCTCAGTGAGTTATAGGCCTCTGCCTTCCGCTCGGGTCATGATCCCGGGGTCCTGGGATCGAGCCCCACATGGGACTCTCTGCTCGGCGGGGAGCCTGCTTCCCTTCCTCTCTCTCTGCCTGCCTCTCTCCTTGCTTGTGGTCTCTGTCTGTCAAATAAATAAATTAAAAAAAAAAAAAAAGAGTATGAGGTTGGAGTCTGGGCTCCAACTTTTAGGAATCAGGTAATGTTGGATATGATCTGTCGGATGGTAAAATAAGAAAAAGTCCAAGCAGAAGGAAAACTGGGAGTAAAGTGGAAACAGTATTTCATAGCCACTTTTTAAAAAGGCTTTATGTTTTTAGAGCAGTTTTAAATCACAACCAAATTGAGAGGAATGTACAGAGATTTCCCATATACCCTCTACCTTTATACATGCGTAGCCTCCCCTGTTGTCAACATCGCTCATCAAATGGTATGTTTATTACCAAGGATAAACCTATATTGACATGTTATAGTCACCCAGAGTCCATTGATTACATTAGAGTTCACTTTGGTGGTGTACATTCTATGCCTTTGGACAAAAGTATGATGACATCCATAATTTATCCACCATTATAATA
This sequence comes from Martes martes, assembly GCF_963455335.1. Lineage (NCBI taxonomy): Eukaryota > Metazoa > Chordata > Mammalia > Carnivora > Mustelidae > Martes > Martes martes. The sequence goes on from NC_137891.1 coordinate 122,260,936, forward strand.
TCATAAATTTTATAAATATCATAATAAATAATATCATAATTTATAAATATCATAATAAATATCATAATTTGCCCTAAAATATTCTCTGCGCTCTGCCTATTCAGCACCCCCCCTTTCCTGCCCCCATAACCTCTGGTCTTTTTTTACTGTGTCCATAGTTTTGCCTTTTCCAGAATGTCATATAGTTGAAATCATACAGTATTTAGATATCCCAGACTGGCTTCTTTCACATAGAAAAATGTATTTAAGTTTCACATGTCTTTCCAAGGCTTGATGGCTCACTTCTTTTTAGCACTCAATAATACTCCTTTGTCTCAATTCACCACAGTTTATCTACCCAACCACCTACTAAAGGACATCTTGGTTGCTTCCAAGTTTTGGCAATGATGAATAAAGTTACTATAAACATTTGTGAGTTTTCATGTGGATGTAAATTTTCACTCCTTTGGGCAAATAGAGTGTGATTGTTGTATCATATGTGAGTATGTTTTATTTTGTTAAAAAAAAAAAAAAAAGCCAAACTGTCTTCCAAAATGGCTGTACCATTTTTCATTCAGACCAGCAATATATGAGTTCCTGTTGTTCCACATCCTTGTTGCCATTTGGTGTTGTTAGTGGTCTAGATTTTGGCCATTCTAATAGATATGTGGTAGCATCTCACTTGCTTTAATTTGCATTTCCCTGATGACCTATGAAGATCATCTTTCATTTGCTTATCTGACATTTCTGTATACTTTTTTGATGAGATCCCACTTGGTTGTTGTGGATAGTTCTTTTTATACTTTTTTGGATTAGGTTTGTTAATATTTTATTGAGCATTTTTACATGTATATTAATGAAAGGTATTGGTCTACAGTTTTGTTTTCTTATAATGTCTTTGTCTTATTTTGGTATTAGAGTACTACTGGCCTCACAGAATGAGTTAAGAAGGATTTCCTCTGCTTCAAACCTCTAAAAGAGATTGTAGAGAACTGAAATTGTTTTCTTTCTTAAATGTTTGGTAGAATTCATCAGTGAACCTACCTGGGCCTGGTGCTTTCTTTTGTGAAAGGTTGTTCATTTCTGATTCAATTTTTTGAATATATATAGGTTCATTCTAATCACCTGTTTTTTTCTAATGTATATCTTGGTAAATTGTGTCTTTCAAAGAACTGGTCCATTTTATCTAAGTTATCAAAGTGTGGGCATAGATTTGTTCATAGTAGTCTTTGACTGTCCTTTCAATGTCTGTGGATCTTGTAGTGATGCCCACATCTTCATTTTTGATACTAGTAATTTGTGTCCTCTATTTGTCTTAGTTAATTTGGCTAGACACTTACTCATGTTATTGATCTTTTCAAAGAACTAAGGTTTGGTTTTATTGATTTTCTCTATTTCCCATTTTTCAGTTTTATTGATTTCTGCTTTAATTATTATTTATTTTTCTTCTGCTTACTTTGTCCTTCTTTTTCTAGTGGTAACTTAGATTACAGATTTTAGGTCTTTCTTCTTTTCTAATATATACATACAATACTAAAAATTTCTCTGTAAGTACCACTTTTGCTGTATCCCACAAATTTTGATGTTACATTTTCATTTACTTCAAAATATTTTAAAGTTTCTCCTGAGATTCTTTTTCTTTGACCCATGTATTATATTTAGAAGTATGTGTTTTATTTCTACGTATTTTAGGATTTTCCAGTTATCTTTCTGTTATTGATTTCTGGTTTAATTCCATTGTGGTTTGAGAGCAGATATTGTATAATTTCTCTTCTTCTAAATTTAAGATGTATTTATGGTGCCAAATGTGGTCTATTTTGGCGAATGTTTCATGTGAGCTTGAGAAAAATGTGTACTCTGTTGTTAGATGTAGTAATTCGTAGATGTCAATTATATTCAATTGATCAATGCTGTTGTTGAATTCAGCTATATTCTTACTGATTTTCTGCCTGCTGGATCTGTCCATTTGTGAAAGAGGGGTATTGAAGTCCCCAACTATGATAATGGGTTCATCTATTCTTCTTTGCAGTTCTATAAGTTTTTGCCTCATGTAGTTTGATACTGTGTTATTAAGGGCTCCTATGTTAATAATAGTTACATTTTCTTGGAAAATTGATCCCTTGTTATTATGTAATGCCCTTCATTATCCCTGATAATTTTCCTTACTTTGAAATCTGCTCTGTCTGAAATTAATATAGCTACTACTGCTTTCTTTTGATTAGCATTAGCATGTTTTTAGCATATTTTTGTCCATCCATTTACTATTAATTGATATGTATTTGTGTATTTAAAATGGATTTCTTATAGATAGCATACAGTTGGGTCTTATTTTTTCATCTGTCCAGACAATCACTTTTAATTAGTGCATTAGATAATTGATGTCCAAAGTAATTATTGATATAGTTGGATTAATATCTACAATATTTGTCATATTTTCTATTTGTTGCACTTATTCTTTGGTCTTATTTTTGTCTTCCACTCTTTTTCTGCTGTTTGTGGTTTTAACTGAGCATTTTTTGATCCTCTTTTCTCTCCTTTCTTAGCATATTAGTTATACCTCATTTTAAAAAGCAAATACTGCCAAGTTTACAATGAAATGGACTAGAAAAGACATTATACTAGGGAGAATAAATGAATCAAAAGTAATATTTTGGTAACACAAAACCTGAATTTGTGTACTAACAGAGAATTGGCAGGGACTGTAGGACCTGGTAATTAATTGGATATGGATGTTCAGAGTGGGAGGGTACGCAGTCACTGAAGCCAACATTTTTGGTCTTCACAAAGAGATAAATGATGAAGCATTCAACAAAGATAGGTAACAATGGTAGAAGAAAGAGCTGACTTTATGGTGTCTGTTGAAGTCTCAGATTGGCAACATCTAATTTTGCAATTTGGCAAAAACTTGTTGAACTTATTTTGAACCAGGCAATGGTTAGGTCTTAGATCTGAGAAGTCACAGCCACTGCCCTTACACAGCTAAACTATGTAGTGGAAAGATTATAAATGTGATACAGATTTAGAAGACTCATTATATGTGGGTGCTAGAAAAAAACTATAGGAATTGATTCCTTTATCTAGTAGAAAGAATATTCTGCTGTATCTTTAAGATAATATCTCTAACTTGGTGGAATTTCTTTTCATAGGCAAATAGTGCTTTGGATTCAGAAAGAATGTATTGCAATATTGTGACTCTGAAAGCTTTGTGCTGATATATATTTTTTCACACTGGTATTTTTAAAAAGGGGGAAAAGAAGAGGTGGATAGTCAAAAGAATGATAATTTCCCTGTTTAGGATGATGTAGAATAGTAAAGCTCACAGGGTACTGTGACTTGCTATGTATTAATGGATTCTTCCCTGCTAATGTTAGAACTTCAATGGCAGAGAAAATAAAAAGAAATATATTTCTTCTCTTGATGTTATTTGCCTTAGATTGTAAATAGTAATATTTGTTTGGCTTCCTGGAGAAAAAAACAATAGGTGAATTGTGCTTTGAAACTCAGGGGAAAACATTAAAAATATGTTCCATGCATTGCCTAATTTGTGTGTGTCTGTGTGTGTGTGTGGAGGCAATATTTTAATGCAATTTAGATATCAGTAATCTTTTTTCTTTAAAGGAAGGCAACATAGGGTTCTGCCATGATAACACACCAACCTTTCCTCAGTTAATAGAAATATAATACTGTTTTTGGAATCACTTAATTACCTTTTTGAATGCCTGAGTTTTTGTGTACTGGTTTATAATAATTCAAGAGATATGGGATGCTGCCAATGTGAATTCATAATCTCATAGTTCTTACTATCATGGTGATTTTTTAAAAATTATTGGGTTATAATTTATCTTAAATTATTCATTCCTAATATTACATATAAATTTCACTCAAAACCAAATGATCTCTTTCAGTATATTTACACAGCTGTGACAATTTAACATAAATCGCATCTCCTTGATTTACAATTTTTGTTATTTCTGCAGTCAATCAATTAATCAATAAGTATTTATAGACCTTCTATTTTATTTTTAAGATTTTATTTATTTATTTGACACAGAGAGAGAGAGATCACAAGTAGGCAGAGAGGCAGGCAGAGACAGAGAGAGGGGGAAGCAGGCTCTCTGCTCAGCTCGATCCCGGGACCCTGGGATCATGACCTGAGCTGAAGGCAGAGGCTTTAACCCACTGAGCCACCCAGGCGCCCCTATAGACCTTCTATTTAGTGTAACATATATTTAGGCTTAAAGTTCAGGCCTGGTGGGGGGTTATTCACATGGGAATGAAAACTCTGATTTACCCATACTTTTAATAAATCCTCCAGCAGGTTGCTGGTTCTTTGGCTTTGTTGAGCAGGCACAGCTATACTGAAGTCCCCAAACAGTTTACACCAGCAAAGGAACTTTTTTCAAAGAACCCAATGCGGCCTTACACTTGGCAGCTGGGAATCTTGTAAGACTTGGGATCTTGGGAGCTTTATTCCTTCTCTGTGTTGCTCTTTCCTGTGTGAGGATAAAAATCTCAACCTCACCCACATTAAAGTGATCTGTATCTTTTATGTATGGTGGTGCCTTTCTGAGAATCACTTCCTCATGTGGCAACAACACATGACGCGCTTGTTGCCAAAACTCTATGTAAAAAGCACTGATACGTAAGGCTTTGGATGGAAGGCACTGAACTATGGAATTCTCAAAAACCAGGAGCATAACAGCATGGCAGGACTTCTCAAACTTTTGGTATCAAGACATCTTTGCAATTAAAAAAAAATCATTGAAGATCTCAGACTTTTTTCCTTTTTTTTTTTCTTGTATGTGGATAGAGCTATCTGTACTTACTACATTGGAAAAAAAGCTGAGGACTTTTTGAAATTTTATTCATTAATATATTTAAAATAACAATAATAAGGTCCTTACAAGTTAAGCGTAGTGTCCTAGAAGCCAAAAGAAGTGTATCAATAAGGAATGTGCACATAAGATTTGTCAACCTAGAGGCTGTGACCTTAATAGTAACAGGTTAAATAATGGGACTTAAAAGCCTGATTACAGCAGGATTATAAGAGAAACTGTATAGATTGAGTAAGGCCACCCTTTCCAGTGTTTTGTTTGCTTGTTGGTTTTGCAAAGACTCGAAGAAATAGAGTAATAGCTTGTAGGAAGAGTGAGTCCAGTAATAGGTATGATTTTGGTTTAGTTTTAGCTTTTTAAGATGGAAGAAGTCATAGCATGCTTATGTGCTGATGCAGGGAAAATATACGGGTTGATGCCTGTGAGTGGCAACAGGGCTTGGGATCTAGTTTAAATGTGGAAAGACTGGCTCTAGAAAGACTAAAAAAATGCATCTTTCAAAACAGTCAGAAAGGCAGGATAACTACATTTGCTAACAGGTGCAGGAGATTGGGACGCCCATCAAGGACCCAGTGGGGGTCTCAACAAGTTCTCTTTTAATTGCTTCACCTCTCTCAGTGAAAAAGGAAGAAAGATGAGCTAAGAATGATGATGGACAGGGGCGCCTGGTTGGCTCAATCGGTTAAGCATCTGTCTTCGGCTCAGGTCATGATCCCAGGGTCCTGGGATGGAACCCCACATTAGGCTGCCTGCTCTGCGGGAAGCCTGTTCTCCCTCTGCCTCTGCTTGCTGCTCCCCCTGCTTGTGCTCTTTCTCTCTTTCTCTTTCTGTCTAATAAATAAAATCTTAAAAAAAAAAAAAAAAGAATGATGATGAACAAGCAGGTATTAGAGGTTAAAAAAAAAAAAAAGTAAGTGCAGAAGAGTCACCTAAGAAAGTAGTAGACTGGGAATAAACTAGAACAGGTGTTCTAAGGGTAGTTCCCAGACCAGCAGCAACACCAGCACCTAGGAACCTCTTAAAAATACAAATTTCTCAGGGCTTACTTCAGGTCTATTGAATGAAGAACCTTGGGGGTGACCCAGCAAATCCTTCAGGGGTTCTGATGCACACTGAAGTTTGCAAGTCACTGGATGGATAGTTACCATATGCATTTTGGGTCATCCCAACTTTGAATGTCGAACATATGCAAAATGAGACCAGCCAGTTAGTATATTGTAGGTTTTTCTCCAACCGAAGTCATATATTTTTTATGAGATAAGCGAATAGTTGGTTTACAGGTTGTGATCATTGGTTTACAAAAGATTAAATGATCGGTCTGTAAAAAATTACAGTAATAAAGATTGTTATGGACTCAGTTGTATTCTCCTCTGATATTTGTAAGTCAAAGGTCCTAACTCCCAGTACCTCAGAATGTGACTGTATTTGGACAAAGGGCCTTTAAAGAGGAAATTAAAGGTAAATGGGGTCACTAGAGTGGGCTTTAATTCAATATGACTTGTGTCTTTAGATGGAGAGGAGACTGGAACACAGAGTAACATGAAAGAAAGAACATGTGAAAACAGAGATTTTATGGCCATTATAACCCAAAGAGAGAGGCCTCAGAAGAAACCAACCCTGCCAACACCTTGATCTTGGACTTCCAGCCTCCAGAACTTTGAGACAATAAATTTTTTGTTGTTTAAGCCACCCAGTGTGTGGTACTTTGTTACAACTGTCCTAATAAATGACTACAAAGATACCAGAAAAAAATTTTGTTTTCTAAACACAAAGGACTGACTTCACTTAGTAGATCAGTACTTTACCCAACTGACTTACACTAAGTGTCTTTACTCCTTTCCATAAGGGAGCATTATAGTAGCACCCGCCTCATAGGTCTAGTGTGGAGATTAAATGAGGTAATTCATGTAAAGCCTTAGCTCAGGCCCTAACCCATGAAGTCCTTGGAAATGTTAGCATGGACAAAATGGCATCACCTCAAAAGAGCATGTGTGCTTGGCCAGGGCAGCTCGCCCTTGTGAATCCACAGTTAGAACTCAAACTGTAGAGTCTCTGGGGGAATCAGGCTCTGTGGCTGTCGATCGGAGGTGTGTGTTCCCAAACCTCGAATCTCGTGGCACTGCCCTTTTAGTCTTCTCTGGGATTGATTTCTGAAGCAGCCCTAAAGGCCACAAGGCAGGGTTGGGACTCCTGGATTGATTTTCTATGTTGACACAGCAGGCCAGACCCTGTCTGGTTTATAAACTGATTCTATATTATTTCCAGGTCCCTTATGAAACTGAGCCAGGAAAATCATTCTTGCAAGACTGTTGGATTTTCACTTGTGTAGTTTTGTTTTGGGGGGCTGTGGAGGCAGGGGAGGGGCACTGAGAGGTGACTGAGAGCAATTCCTTTTCTCTTCCCAATTTCGTATTTAGCCATTTCAAAATGTCATCATACTGCGAAAATACTGCTTAATTGGCACTATGACAGCTTTTTATATAAGACCCAGTCTAGGCTCAGAATGCTACTTACTGTGATTATCACTTCCAAGTGTGATGTTTTGTTGTATTTTTCCTCCACAAGCAGTTATTTGTTGGTAATGGATTTCTGTAAGCCAAATTATATCCCCCCTTTAAGGATGATCTCAACTGTGCATCTACAGCACCTTTCCAGAAAGGGCTAATTATTATTGACAGGGATGATAGAAAGACAGATTCTCTCTGTTCTGGGCAATTAAATAACCTTTTTTTCCCCCAGTTTACTTTGCACAGATCTGTTGTTGAACCAGCATCCTGGATTTGTGCTTAAACTACAATAAAAATAAATGTGGGAAGTCTCAGTTTGTGCAAAGACCAGTGCTCCTGTCATTTTAAAGCCATTTTAAATTTCTGCAAGTGGGCTGTTTGTGGATTTCACAGCCTGATCTTAGGGTCACTCAATATAAAGTGAGCATCCCAAGTGCCGTATCTGTCCATTAAGGCAGAGAAACAAACTGGTGGCTTATGGGTGGACCACTCTTACCATATTTAAGACCTGGGCTCACTTGCTAGAGTTTTAGTGTTTTTCTTCTAGTTGTGTAAGACTTTGATTTCATAGGAATCCCAATCCAATATGTTACATCTTATATTTGTTCAAAAATTTTTCCCATGGTAGTCCTGGACTTTTAATTTTATTTATGGTATTTTCTGTAGTGAGTAGTATAATGTTTCCATATCTACAAATCTATTCATATTTTCCTTTTTGAAGTAAGGTGAACACTTACATTGCTTAACCCTCCCCTCCCAATAGCTCAATAATTATTTCCATACCTTTCTGTTTCTCCCTGATTTGAAATATGTAGTACTTTCTTATTTATGCTAAGTAATCTATATCAGATATCTGCCTACTTCTGTGATTTGTGGGCTCATTCTTTTATCACTACCATTCTGAGACTGGAACCTTAGAGTATATTTTCATATATGGTAAGGATAGTCCTTGTCTATTACTCTTCTTTATCAAAACATTTTATTTATCCTCATCTGCTTATTATTTCCAATAAAATTTTAACATTGTAATTATATATGTAATACATACTTTTTTAGATAATTTTTTCTTTTTTCTTTTCTTTTATTTTTAAATTTTTATTTATTTTTTAAATTTATTTTCAGTGTTCCAGAATTCATTGTTTATGCACCACACCCAGTGTTCCATGCAATATATGCCCTCCACAATACACACCACCAGGGCCACCCAACCTCTTACCTCTCTCCCCTCCAAAACCCTCATACTTTAAATTATAAAAACATATTAAATGTGGAATGATTTTAGGTAAAAAGTAAAAAGCCCCCTTGATTTTTTAATTCCACGCTAGAATCAAACATTTAATTCTATGAGGGTACTTCTGGGTCTTTTTCTAATCGTTTGCCTGTATGTGTTTTCAAAATAGTTTCTTCTTACATGAAGTATAATAACATAAATGCATACTTTTTCAATGCATACCTGTGGAGAATTCCCATGCAGTAAGTGCTGGGAAACATCAGTGATCAAGATGAGCAGACTCACTGGGCTTGCGAAGCTTACATCCTAGTGGAGAAAAACAGACAATTAACAATAACATATAATTAAAATCATGGAACATCTTAGAATATGGTAAATGCTGTGGAACAGCAAAACAGAGTAAAGGAGGTGAGAACTTCTTGTGTGTACAGTGAAGAGTGTTGCAGTTTTAAATAAGATGGTCAAGCAGCTCCACTGAGAGAGTAGTATTTGAGTAAGACTTGTAGGAAGCGTTCCAAAACTTGATTTTAACACTTAACATAACTTGAAGACTTTTCTTGTCAGCACACAAAGATCCCTTTGTTCTTTCAATTGCCCCTTAATACCCCATAGCACTTTACTGCTTCTTTTTTGGAAATTAACTAAGTATAGAAGAGTAAAAAAAAAACAAGACACACAATTAACATTTACTAGACATAGAAGTATATAACCCATATTAAGAATATACCTTATGTTCTAACAGTATTGAAATATCTATGACTAATTTACCATGCATTAGGTATTAATCAACATCTCAATAAATTAAAAACAACAATAAACAAAACATTAAAAATGGGTATCATTCAGGTTACACCTTTAAACCTAATGCAATAAATTAAAAAATGAACAATGAAATAATAGCCAACTAAATATGCTCACATAGAAATTTTAAAAAATACACAACTTACAATTCTTTATTGATACATAACTGTTACAATTCCTTACTTGTTTCTAAAACCAATTTCTGATCCTCAAAACTGATATTAGAAACTCTTTTAAGATTTTACTTATTTATTTGAGAGAGAGAGAGAGAGCTCATAAGTGGTAGAGGAGGAGAAGGGGGAGGGGGAGAAGCAGACTCCTTGCTGAGCAAGGAGCTTGACGCAGGCCTGGATCTCAGGACCCTGGGATCATGACCTGAGCCTAAAGCAGACTTAACCAATTGAAACACCCAGGTGCTCTGATATTAGAAACTCTTTTAAACTCTTAGAAACTCTTTTAAAATCAGTGAGCATACTGTTCATAATTCCTATGAGATACAATAAAGCAATATTTAGAGTTAATTTTGGAAACCCCAAACACTTATTTGAGAATGACATGGTGTAAAATAAGGTATTATATACAAAATTATAAACAGAATAAACAAAATGTAAGTAAAGTAGAAGAATTTTTAAAGAAAAAATAATAACATTAAAAATATGTATAGTAATTTGAAAAGACTTTGGAAGTCATTTGAGGGAAAGAAGATAAAGGAGTATAATTACAAATTAAGAGAAAATTTTTTTCAATAAAAAAGAATGACATATTTATATGTAAAGGAATATGTATATTTTTAAAATGTAGAATCCAGATAAGTGTGTAGTTTCTACAAAGATATAAATGACTGAAACTGAGTCAAGAACAGATAATCTTAATACAAATTCAATAAAATAAGCAAAATATAGTAAAAGGATTTTAAAAAGTTTCTATTTTTAATATAGCTAATTATAGCCACATTTCCACTTATTCTCTCAAATATGGAAAAGTAACCAGAAAAATAAGACATAAAAATGCAAATTCATTTAGTTGTTGCTGTTGTTGAAACAAGTAAACTACTAAATTCCTGAACAACAAAATAGGAGGAATGGCTGCTCAAATAGTAAACTTGAAACAGGAATATAGAAAGAAGCAGGAAAAGAAGGTCCATGACTTCAGAGCTCGGAAAAATTGGTAAAACATACCCTTCTTTTTGGTGGGGTCTTTGTCTGGTTTGGGGATCAGGGTAATGCTGGCTTCATAAAAAGAGTCCAGAAGTTTTCCTTCTGTTTCTATCTATTGAAATAACCTCAGGAGAATAGGTATTATTTATTCTTTGACTGTTTGGTAGATTTTCATACTAATATCCTTGATGAATACGAATGCCAAGATTCTCAACAAGATTTTAGCTAATAGGATCCAACAGTACATTAAAAAGATTATCCACCATGACCAGGTGGGATTTATCCATGGGATGCAAGGGTGGTTCAACATTTGCAAATCAATCAGTGTGATAGAACAAATCAATAAGAGAAGAGAGAAGAACCACATGGCCCTCTCAATTGATGCAGAAAAAGCATTTGACAAGATACAGCATCCATTCCTGATTAAAGTGATTCAAAGTATAGGGATAGAGGGAACATTCCTCAACTTCATAAAATCTGTCTATGAAAAACTCACGGTGAATATCATCCTCAACTTGGAAAAGCTGACAGTCTTCCCTTTGAGATCAGGAACACGACAAGGATGTCCACTCTCACCACTGTTGTTCAACATAGTACTAGAAGTCCTAGCAACAGCAATCAGACAACAAAAATAAATAAAAGGAATTCAAATTGGCAAAAAAGTCAAACTCTTTCTCTTCGTGGATGACATGATACTTTATAGGGAAAACCCTAAAGACTCCACCCCCAAACTACCAGAACTCATACAGCAATTCAGTAATGTGGCAGGATACAAAATCAACGTACAGAAATCAGTTGCTTCCTTATACACTAACAATGAAAAAATAGAAAGGGAAATTAGATAATCGATTCCATTTATTAAGGCACCAAAAATCATAAGATACCTGGGAATAAATCTAACCAAGTAAAGGATCTGTACTCTAAGAACTACAGAACACTTATGAAAGATACTGAAGAAGACACAAAAAGACGGAAAAGCATTCCATGCTCATGGATCGGAAGAATAAACATTGTCAAAATGTCTATACTGCCTAGAGCCATCTGTACTTTCAATGCCATCCCGATCAAAATTCTACCAGCATTTTTCAAAGAGCTGGAACAAACAATCCTAAAATTTGCATGGAACCAAAAGAGACCCTGAATTGCTAAGGAAATGTTGAAAAAGAAAAAAACTGGGGACATCATGTTGTCTGATTTCAAGCTTTACTATAAAGCTGTGATCACCAAGACAGCATGGTATTGGCACAAAAACAGACACATAGACCAGTGGAACAGAGTACAGAGCCCAGATACGGACCCTCAACTTTATGGTCAAATAATCTTCGACAAAGCAGGAAAAAATATACAGTGGAAAAAAAGACAGTCTCTTCAATAAATGGTGCTGGGAAAATTGGATAACTATGTGTAGAAGAATGAAACTCAACCATTCTCTTACACCATACACAAAGATAAACTCAAAATGGATAAAAAACCTCAATGTGAGGCAGGAATCTATCAAAATCATAGAGGAGAACATAGGCAGTAACCTCTTCCACATCGGCCATGGCAACTTCTTTCAAGATATGTCTTCAAAGGCAAAAGAAACAAAGCAAAAATGAACTTTTGGGACTTCATCAAGATCAGAAGCTTCTGCACAGTAAAGGAAACAGTCAACAAAACAAAGAGGCAACCCATGGAATGGGAGAAGATATTCGCAAATGAACTACAGACAAAAGGCTGATATCCAAGATCTATAAAGAACTCCTCAAACTCAACACACACAAAACAAATAATCATGTCAAAAAATGGGTAGAAGACATGAACATACACTTCTCTGAAGAAGACATACAAATGGCTAACAGACAAATGAAAAAATGTTCATCACCATTAGCCATCAGGGAGATTCAAATCAAAAACACATTGAGATAACCAACTTACACCAGTTAGAATGGCCAAAATTAACAAGACAGTAAACAACAAGTGTTGGAGAGGATGTGGAGAAAGAGGAACCCTCTTCCACTGTTGGTGGGAATGCAAGTTAGTGCAGCCACTTTGAAAAACAGTGTGGAGATTCCTTAAGAAATTAAAACTAGAGCTACCCTATGACACTGCAATTGCACTACTGGATATTTACCTCAAAGATACAGATGCAGTGAAAGGAAGGGCCACCTGTACCCCAATGTTCATAGCAGCAATGGCCACAACTGCCAAACTGTGCAAAGAGCTAAGATGCCCTTCAACAGATGAATGGATAAAGAAGATGTGGTCCATATATACAGTGGAGTATTATGCCTCCTTCAGAAAGGATGAATACCCAACTTTTTTATCAACATGGACTGGAAGAGATTATGCTGAGTGAAATAAGTCAAGCAGAGAGAGTCAATTATCATATGGTTTCACTTACTTGTGGAGCATAAGGAATAACACAGAGGACATTGGGAGATGGAGAGGAGAAGTGAGTTGGGGGAAATCGGTCGGGGAGATAAACCATGAGAGACTGTGGACTCTGAGAGGCAAATTGAGGGTTTGGGGGGGTGTGGGTGGTGGGGTAAGACTGCTGGTCTGTATTATGGAGGGCACATATTGCATGGGGCACTGGGTGTGGTGCACAAATAATGAATTTTAGAACACTGAAAAAAATTAAATTAAATTAAATTAAAAAAAAAGAAATAATGAAATAAGCACATCTGTTTTTTAAAAAAGAAAACAAACAAACAAACATACCTTTCTATCCTAAATGGTGTACTCTATTTCAAAAGTGACAATTTTATTTTTTATTTTTTTAATAACAACAGGACCTGGGCCTATGGGCTGCCAGTGGGAACTTCCATGGAACAGGTTCTGGGGGGGAAGGATAAGAGAAAAGCTGAAATGAGAATTTTCACAGACAAGCTGTGTTTTCAGGTAGCAGACTCTCAATAAAGTAGAGGACATAAGGAAACCGTACACTGTGAGTAGCTCTGCAGAACTGATTTTGATGAGCTGGGGAGACGTAATGCTGAAAGGCATATAATTCTGTGTTTCTAGGCTAGAACATGACTCTATCCTCTCTTTACATATATTGAAAAGAGCTGGTCCTGGATTTTTAGTCAAAATGAAAAAGATGAGTTCTAAAAAAGAATAGCTCGTATAGTATTTATACAAAGATACTATTTTAAAAAGAAAAGAAAGAAAAGAATATAAAAAAACCAAATGGGAGATATGAGACAAGTAACACTCTTCGGAAAACAAAACTTTTTCATAAAACAGCAAAAGTTGTCATTAAATGAGTCGTATAAGATTGAAACATGACTTAAAGTAATTCTTTCCATAAAACAAAAGCACAAAGAAGATATACAAGAGTTTAGGAAAGACAGAAAAACTGCAGAAAGAAATATGAGCCGGCAGAGTTCAGAAAAGAAATAGAAGATTATAAATAACCACAACAAGCAAGGTGAAATGGAAATAGTCCAACATGTACACAAAAATCAGACACTACTGAAATCACAATAAATAATACTTAAGGGCACAAATTATGTGAGTGATACAAAGCAAGCAAGAAAAATGAAAGTGAGCAAGAATTTAAAAGGGTTAGAGAGAAAATTATAAATAAAATAAATAATCCTAGCCCCACAAAACAAGAGAAAGCATGAAACTGAAAATGCATTTTAAAATACTTTTCAAGATTTCCTGAAACAAAAGAAAACTTAGAGTTGCATTTTTAGAAGATATATTAGATCCCAGAAAAAGATCAACACAGATTAGGCAACTCAGCACATTTTATAATAGTTCCTAGACTTGAAAGATAATGATAGACTCCTCGATCAGAAAAAAAGTTAATGTCCTTTATAAGAAAACATCAGGGCAGCCTCATTAGCTCCACAGTAACATAAAATGCTAGAGTCAGTTGCAAGGATGACCATAACCTCTAAAGAAAAGAGAACATGGGCGCTTGGGTGGCTCAGTTGGTTAAGCATCTGACTTTGGCTCAGGTCCTGATCCCAGGGTCCTGGGATCCAGTCCCACATCCGGCTCCCTGATCAGCAGGGAGCCTGCTTCTCCCTCTGCTGTTCCCCCTGCTTGTGCACATGCTTTCTCTCTCTGTCTTGTCAAATAAATAAAAAATAAAATCTGTAAGGAAAAAAAAAAGAGAGAGAGAAAGAGAGAATGTGATCCCTAAAATTTCCACCCAAAAAGACTGTCATAAAAGACAATTTAAGAAGTTTTGCCTATCACAATGGCAAAGATCAACAAGTTTTGGTAACACAGCATACATTAGCAAGAGTGTAGGAACACAGAGGTTCTTATACATAGCAGGTGGGACAATCCAGTGGTGTAATTTCTAAAGAGAGCAACATGACACAATCTGCTAAAATGATGCATAGTACTCTTTGAATCAGCAACTTCACTTGATTTTTTCCTTCAGAAGTAATTGCACGAAAGTACAAGGATGTAAGTACAAGAATTTTCATGTACTATTTTGTTTATAGAAAATGATTGGCAGCAAACTAAATAACCAACACTAGAAGAGTATTTACATGCATTGTTACATACCAAAAAAGAATACTTTGTACAGGGTAAATACGTTTCCATTGTAAAAGTCCAGATGGCAACATTTTTGATCTAGAAATGGACCTAACTATTTCCTGGTTGTACAGTCAGACTCCTTAAAGGTCCTGATAATTGGGAAGAAAGCTACTGCAAGCATCACCTTCCACTTTATTTTAAATGTCTTCACTAAGCCATGCTGCCTTTCCCTAGGTGCCCCCATATTCTCTCTACCTTTTGACCCATCAAAGCTCTATCTTGAGAAAGACTACGATGAATTCCTTCTCTTTAAAGCATAAATGTCGCATAAGGTTACTATGTGATTTTTCTTGGGATTATTTGCTGTTTGAGAGAAGACAACATTTAAGCCAACAGAAGAAAGAGGTAATTGCGATTTACATGTCAGCCTGCCTGTTGATGGTGTTTGTAGGTGGTGGTGGGAAGATAACCCTCTCCATGGTTTTCCAGATGGTATACTCTGCTTGCCTATAATCCTGGCCTTGCCCAGAAAATACACATTTGCATTCATTGGGAGAGAGTTTTTCTCTTTTTGAAGTTCTGTGAGGTTGTTCATCTTCTCCTTTGGGCATTTGTGTACAGAGTTTGTTTATTTGTTTGTTTTATGCCCCCTCTGCCACATTAGTGTGCCATACTGCATTCAACAAATGGCTAGGGAATTCAATATAAGATTTTTTTTCAAATTCAGTATTTTATGTGCAAATCATGTATAAGTATTCTCCTGAGCATTATGAACAACACTGGAGATTTTGCCTGAGCTCCTTCCACAGCTTTTACTGGTACCCTTCCCACCACATTCTCTAAAATTTCTTCTTTCACTTTCTACAGGCCCGTTTTTTTCCTAAAAGACCGACTAAATTTGTGCCTTCTCCACAAAGCCTGTATTACTTCTCCAAAGAGGAATCTCTCTTCTCTGAACTCAGAACCCTTGCTGAATGGGTCTGTAGTGTGAAACTCTAGCAAAAACTAGCTTGCTTCTGTTTCATCGCTCTCTCATGTGGCTGGTAGATATTTCTGGGTTAATATTTTATGAATATGTTTCTTTGATTACAATATGTTGTATTCAGAAATAGTTTTCATTGAAATAAGTGATGTCTCTGCCACACACAAATGTTTCACAAGCACTATTGGCACAATATTGTATCAACATTTTAATTCTTTGAAAAAATAGATAATTAACATCATTTGGTGCTTGCTAGTAGGAAGCGACATTGCTCCATCATTCTTACACTGGGAAATTACTAGCTTTGTGAGAGTTTCTCAAGTTTTTCAAAATGAAGTAAAATGGGGGAAATCTCACTTATGTTTCCTTGCCAGGGAGGAAGGCATTCCGGATTCCCAGAATAGAGTCTGCTCCAATGCTGTCATTGGTTGGGTGGTCCTTCCCCTCCTCTCCGATTGTTGTCTTTAGCAGCAGATTGGCTTCATTCATCGACTCAAAAGCTGGAAAGCATGTTCAGAAACCTACTTTATAAGGGGTGGGTGGAATAGACCATATGTTTTGTTCTTAGTGTTAAATTTTCTCCTTTTTCTCCCTCATGTCAGATGTCTTCCCCCTGTGGTTTTGCTGGCAAGCACAGTGATTCTTCCATTTTTCCTGTTTTTGTTTTTGTTTTTTCACCCACACCCAGACTACATTTCCAGTGACACTTGCTAGAGTGCTATTCACTGGTTAAGCATTCAAAGTTTATCATTTTGTGTGGTAACTTGCCAGCTAGATTGTAAGCATTTCCATGAAGCTATCACATCTTTGTATTCCCCCTTCAACCTTGCCCAAATTTACAGAACTTACACAGAGCTGTTAGTTGACAACTAGTATCTATATCATCAAGAGATGACAAGTAGTCCATGCTTTCAGGGAAGGGTAGGAAGAATGGCTCCAAGTGTTTTGCTAAAGGTAACATGTAAGTTCCTATTCCTTCCCACACTTAAGTTGTTAAAGTGATGTGGACAAATGTCATAACTGGTGGCTGGTCAACTTATGGTGAATAAACAAAGCATTCTGAGGAGAAAATATACCAGGAGGTGATCCAGATTCTTCTCCCCTTTGGTCTCAGATCCTTTGCAGAATGGGGCAGAGTTGTTATTTTATCAAAACTATCCTGGAAAGGTAGTTAACATTTTAAAGCTGTTCTTCCAATGTCCCAAACACCCACTGATCTAGAACCCACATCCCTTTTACAAATCAAATCTGCTAGTAGATCATTGTCTCTTGACATATTAAATATGGTGATTTCCAAAGTTCATATTAGCCATAATTCATCAGATAGGATCCATGCCTTGAAAGAGTTAAGTAGATCTATATTAAGTAAAAGCCAATATACAGAAATAGCATTTTTTTGAAAATTTAGAAAAAAAATTGAAAACATGGTTTCTTTTTGTAGATCAACAGGCCATGTATAGTAAACCAATAACTACTTCTTTTTTTTTTTTTCCTGGAAGATGATTTCATACACAACTCAGTTCATTTCTCTAATTCTCAGGGAAAGTGGAGATCTCATAGGATTTGAAATTTATGGATTATTTTTTGTCAGTTCATGGAAAGTTTGGTAAAATAAGATTAAAATAAGATACACAGGAGTGAATTCTGTGCACAGTCCTGAAGTTTGTTTAATACCACATATATATAGCTTTTATTCTCAGAGGAGAGCTTAGAAATGTAAGAAAGTGAGACCTACAAACCTCTTTTTAAAAGAGTACTGTACCCGCCTTACAACTGTATCCTCCTGGAGGAAGATTATTTATTGAAATAATTGTAGAAGTTGACAATTTTTTCCCTGAGAAAGTTAGAAAAGTTTCCTTTGTGTTTTATTCATAGAAGAGGCAGTCTGAGAAAAAGGTCTCCGTTGACCTAGATTCTCTGCTTTCCTGTATGCCAATAATTCAAAGAACCCAAATTTATGCATCTGACACTATCTCATCATAAATAACAATATCCCTGCCTATATAGTATAGTACTCTTCAAGATGTGCAAATCATTTCATACACATTTTCTCATTAATCCTCCCATATTATTATCCCCAAATACAAGGATGTGGAAATTTAGAAGGAGAGAAGTAGAGTTACTCACCCCAAAATATGTATTAAGTTAAGAGCTTGGGAATGAATTTCCAGAGTGCACCTAGTACTAGATGGCAGTCCTGCCCTTCCCCATAGCATCACTGAAATGTCTTCCTGCATAAAAGTACCACATGCTTTAAATAACTGAGGATATATTTTTAAGCCAATTAAACACCTATCTAATTTATTTATAATAACTACAATGTCTCATTTGGGAAATCAATACCTCACCAATACTGAGCCATGAAACATAAATTCTTTTGGTTAAAAGCAAGATGCTTCCCTTATCGATTTATGGAATCTGGCTGTTGGCATCATGGCCCTACCATCTTTCCCATTGGATTGGGCTTTGATCATTTATTTTGCCAAGGGCAAGATTTATACACATGAACCATTCTTATTCCAGTAATGAATGTATTAGTTTCCCTCAAATGTACAGTGAAAAATTACTATGAAGTCATTATTCAGGCTCAGCTGATGGGGCTGGGGATGAAGCAATAGTCCTTTTAAGGTTTGTTTTTTTTGTTTTTTTGTTTTTTGGGGTTTTTTTTCCCCCCTCTCTTTTCCCCACTCTCTGTCTCTCTTGAAACCCTCGTTCTTCCAGAGGTGTGGGAGATATACCTGCAAACCATTCTGAGGAGAAGCCTCATTTCATCTTCTAAGGATACCTTAATCTTCATTTGACCTTCTCATTTGGAGTGATTGGAAGGGTAGAAAATACATTTCCTGGAGTCCTTTGCAGCTAGGTTCTGTCACTTAGATGCACTTGAATGAGATTCAGAAGCCAGAGTGAGGCAGAGGCCATTTCTTAGAGATGTGGTAGTTGACAGGTAAATTCTGACAGTTGTAAGGGATCAACATGGCATAGTCATCAGTGCTACTGATGTGAGGAGGCTATGGTGGCTACAGTGACAAGAATGGCAGTAGTTGCTGTGTGTCATTTGGGTTTTGTGTACAGTAATATGACCTTAAAACTAGAAGTTCAAGGGTAGTCCATGGACATCCATTCCTTCAGTTCTTCCAAAGATTTTGTAAGCACACACTTCCCTCCATGAAGTCACTTTCTGCTTGATATGCTTTTAGTGGTTTTGGAAACTGACTGAAGCTACAGTAGTTCTCCGGTTTATTTGAAGTGCTGAGAAACAGATAACATTGTGTTAGGTCATAGTAGAGTGAATGGTCAGACATATTTGGGGTTCAAATCCTGGTTTAGATAATTTGTAACTCTGAAATTTTGGTTCCATTTTTTCATCTTAAAAGTGAATCTGTGGATATCCCCTTGGATAAAACTGTCATCAACAAGAATGTCTTCAGAGACCTCGTTCTTAGATGCAAGGCGTGACGAGAGGCCAAGGTCAAGTTCGAAGACAGGTAAAAGACTAACAAGAACAAATGGTTCTTCCAGAAGACGTGGTTTTAGATCTGTTTTGTTTCAGTCATTAAAAATACCAAAAAAAAAAAAAGTCTAAGAAATTCAACTTTATAAGAGTTTTGTGATTATATTATAAATAATCACATATATAAAGTATATAAAGTACTGAATAAATCAGGTTATTTGGGTTTTAATAACAATTTAATAAGTTATTAGTAATTTCATTAAATAATTTTTAAAAAGATCTTATTTATTTATTCATGAAAGACAGAGTGAGAGAGAGGCAAGGGCAGGGGGAGAAGCAGATTCCCTATGGAGAGCAGGGAGCCTGATGTGGGACTCGATCCCAGGACCTTGGCATCATAACCTCAGCCAAAGGTGGATACTTAGCTGACTGAACTACCCGGGGCCTTAAGTAAAGTGTGTGTGTTTGGGTGTTGTTGTTGTTATTGTTGTTTTTTAATAAAAGCTCTTTTACTAAAACTGGTTTAAATAGTAAGGACACTTATCATCACAAATGATTGAAAGTTAATATGCATGATGAGCCCTAGGAATTATGTGTTATGTGACTCAATATTATAAAAATGGTTCAATGATGTAAATAGGCCAAAGGTCATTTTTTTAAAAATAAAATTTTATTGACTCACAGTCGTGCCACTCTGGTGACTTCTGCACTATATTGGTCAGGTTGAATAACTTCCATGGGAACCATGGGCCATTAGGTTAGGAAAACTAAAGTGTTTAGTATCTGACCTTTTGCAGAAAGTTCTTGACCCTTAATATAAACAGTGACACAGTTTTCCTCAGCAGTAATTTCATCCCAAGGTTGGATCTCTTCTTGCCCACAAAATGGCTTTCAATAGTAGTGAGGAGAGAGAAAGAGGGAGAGAGAGGAGGAGGTGTTGGAGAGAGAGAGAGGGACTGAGACTGAGAGAGAAAACCATCTCCTTCAGGCATAACACATTCTCTCCCTTCAGTTTAATTGGGCTAAATTATATGACAGTAACTCCCGGACCAGTAACTATTGTTAGGAGACATGGTGGGCATGAATTCATTACATTAAGCAGAATGTTACTTGGAGTTAGTGATGGTCTGCTTATCTGAAAAATTTGCAGGCTTATAAGGAAGAAGAAATGTTTATTCAGCAACACACATTATTTATCGCAAGTACTTAACAAAATGCCTGAAAACATGATAGGTACTCATTATTTGTTTATCCCTTTGCCCAGCAATGCAGGTGCATGCTTGGGTAGAGTAAAAATGTGCACTGGGCTAGGAGTTGGGAGACATGGCATTTCATATTGACTCAAGATAATACTAGCTTGCGGCCTTGGGGGAAAATCACTCAGCTTTAATTTCTTCACCGGTATATAAAAGGTTGTGGATTAGACAATACCTAAGGAGCATTCTGGGTATTAAATCAAAGTATTCATTAAAGGATGTATTTTTGTGTAATGCATTAGAGTTTTCAAATTGATTTCCATATACATTAGTAGGAAGTTTGTTGCAGTAATAGAACAGAGAATATCTCCAAGTTCTAAGATTAGAGTGCATGTTTACTTCTTGATGGATGCATATCCTTGCTGGGGCTTACTGTCAAGAAAAGGTGGAAGATGAACACTCCTCCAGAGTATCTCATTCATTCATACAACGCATATTATTCAATTTCTACTAGAATGAGCTAAATAGAGAAGGGGCCCTGAACTCATAAAGTCTACATTCAAATGAGAGAAGGAGAATAGTCAGTAAGCGCATTAATACACACACATACACATGCAATGCCAGATAGTGACAATGTGCTCGGAAATGAGAATTCAGTAACTATGATAAGAAATGACTGTGGGTGTTACAGCATGTTGAGGGGTCATGTCAGATAGACTTCTGAGAGAGGATTTTTCCTCTGTTAAGATGTGACTATGTAAATTCGGAGGAAAAGCATCTCTTTCCTTTTTATGTATTTTACCTCATTTTTAGATTTTTTTTAATTTTTTTGTTTTTTATAATCTTTTTATATGTCATGCTAGTCACCATACAGTACATCATTAGTTTTTGACGTAGTGTTCCATAGAATCTAACATTATGGATCTATAATTTTCAATATGTCCCCTAAATTTTTTCTCTGTTGAGAAGTTCTTATGAGTCTTCCCTCAGGAAAACCTTTTGTGTTGGAAGAAGGAGATTTGGGGAAGGGACACTTTTTAAATAATTTTGACTTATTTTTGAATTATAGAGCTTATATAGCTATGTCTTCTGAGGTTGAAAAATTCTTCAGTCATTAGAAAAGTTAAGATCAGGTTTTCTAATTTTAGAAACATATTTTAGGCAATAGGAACTGAAGTACCCAGAGACCTATAACAATATCTTAATATGCCAGTCAAATTGCAAGAAGAGGCAGAGAGGCAACACCCCAGATTCACCCACTCCTAGGTAATATGATTTCTTTAGCTTCAGTGTAAAGGAAAAAAGTCCTTCAGGAAGCAGCAGAAGTATCTTGCTTGGAGTCTAAACTGAAAAGGGTTTCCTCATTTGGGCAGTCTTGCAACATTTCCTGTTATTTCCACCTCTCCTCCCAACAGGAATTGGGGATATTGCTGAGAAATTGATCCTTTTTAACTACAGCAAGTGTCTTCTGTTACATTTAGTGATTCCTAATTCATGCTTCCTACTCTCTTGTTCCTTAAAATCTTGTTTCTGCTTTTGAATGTGCTTTTCAAAGAAGCTTATAGCATTTAGACATCTGAATATATTGTTAATGTGACACTTGCCAAAAAAAAAAAATTGTGTTGATCTGGAAAATACAAAGCAGTGTTGGCAAGATTAATCCTACCTCCAGGCAAAACTGACCCAGTTAATGTTTGTAATGATTGGTTTGCAAGGATTTTATAAAAGTCCGTTTGTCTTTTTTGTGGCTGAGTCTACATGGTGAAGAAGCAAATGATTAATTCAATTAATTTGCTGACTCCTTCTCCTGCCCCAGAAAAAAAAAAGTCAACTTGGTTTGTATTACTGCTCTCATGACAAAATTTTGAAACTATCACTTAATTCCTATTGTGCAAATTATTAAGTTGTTTGAAGTTATAAAAGCCAAAAAAATTGAAGATAAAAATACAAAAGATCAAATTGGTTGGGAAACCACGTAAATAAATAAATAAATAAATAAATAAATAAATATGTGCGTGTGTGTCTATATATATAGACACACACGCACATATATATATATATATAACACACAACAATAAGATATCTTGCATGCTTGCAATACACCAGGCTCCACCACTATGCAAAGAATCATTCATGTAGATAAACTCTTTAGAGTCTCTAAATCCAGTCCCTAAATAGTGTTCTCTTGCCTTGGTGACTCCAACAATCTCCTTATTGGCCTGAGGAAAGAACAAAGAGATAGTAGATACAAAGAGCTAGATACACCATAAAGAATGATTATAACCCCATTTTAGAGATCAGGAAACTGAGATTTAAAGAGTTTCTAAGTAACTCCCCCAAAGTCACATAATTCATAAATGCAGTTTCAAGCTCAAATCTTCCTAATACCAAGCTTCCTCAATCACAGCAGGACACCAGCACTGATACGCTTTTGCATCTCCTGTTATGTCTAGGACATATGAAACCTTTACAGTTATTTGCCAATTGAATGAAATACTTGCAATACATAAGAAAACTCAATGAAATCATTAAATTATCCTTCCAATTCTCAATCCTTAATTATTTTCACTCTCAGAGAATTACTATCTAGATTGGGTTTGGCTAACTTTTTTTTAAGGGCCCAATAGTAAATATTTTAGGCTTTGCAGTCCATGCAGTTTCTATCAGAACTCCCTGTCCTTGTAGTACAAAAACTACCATAGATGATCCAAATGAATGGACAAGATTATGTTCCAATAAAGTTCTATTTGCAAAAACAGAGCTGGCCTGTGGATTTAGTTTACTGACCATTGATCTACTGATCATTAAAATCATTCCACTTTCAATTAATAATGAGTACTTTCTCTCAAGTACGATTCTTACGACTTGGCAACACTCACTTCCTGTATCCAGGTAGGCAGTACTTACTTGGGTTTGAAGTGTCCTTGTATATACTCTCCCTGGTTTTTGTGACTGTCCTTCTCTTGGTCTGCTAACTGAAATTATGGGCAGTGATTACAAAATACTAACTACAAAGGACTGAAGTTTGCTCTTAAGACCACTTACCTTGTGTTTTTCTTTTTAATGAAGTGTGGGATAGGATAAGTCCTTCCCTTCATTTTAAAATAATGACCTTTTATTAAACTTTTAATTTTCCAAGCAGGTCTGACTTCACTCGTTTCTCAATAAATTCTTTCGTCAGAATCCCCTCTGGTATATCTAGCATCCAAGATAGGGTGACTTTTATCACTGTCTTTTATATTTCTCCATATGACTCCTAGAAAGCAATAACTAGCTAAGTATCACCCAGGCAACCAGTTCACTTAAGTCACCCTCTCTCTTGTCCTAAGCTTGTCCTCAGAAGAAAAGATGTACACCCAAAAGCCTTATTTGAAACTTTTAGATGGGAAGCCAAGCATTTGGGGAGTCACTTTGGACTCTTCCGACAGCTTGAAACACAATCAAGGATAAGAAAACACTAAGAATAGGAGTAAGAAAGGGCAGATAATTTATTGGTTGGGATAACTGGTATCTGGTAGCATTTTTAGAGCCACAAAGCATCTTTAATATATTATTTGATTTGTCCCATTCAACTTTCTGAAGTTTGAAACCCTACAATATTATGGAAACATGTAGACTCAGCGAGAAAAAGTGAGATGTCAGTGTTCTTGGTAAATGGTGGAGTATAACTCCTTTGATCTCAAAATCCATGTTACTTTCTACATTTTCTCATGGGAGGATTTTATCCATAATTTTCATATTAAGCCAGAAACTATCATAAAGCCTATTACTAAAATTTTATATATAATATATAATGTATATGTATTAGTCCTAACTATAGGGTATTTCTCAATATTTGTTGAACAAATATGGTCATGCATAGTCTTCTATCTATGGAAAAATGATTTTCATTCTAACGCTAGGCACAAAAGTGTTCTGCTCTATCAGTGATGGTAACACCTTTCCTAGTAATATTGGAACAGACTCTCCACAGGGCAGTGAATAGAAGCAGTCCCATGATATAAACATGGCATCACATAAGGAAAGAACCCCTGTACTTTTGAGACATAGAAAACATCTTTCAAACACCCTATGGGTCGATGATAGCAAATAAATGATATTCACGCTACATTTTTTTCTTTCCCTGTTCATGGCCATTATTACACCTGACAGTTGCCGTGGACAGAGAGGATGTTGCAATATAAGAGCAATTTATTTGCTATTATGGACATTAATACTAGAGGAGTCCTTGATCAGTCATTTACTAAGCGTGTTGACAGCACTGTCATTCATCATAGAAGTGACCTCAAAATCCTTAACACAGCACTCTGTGCCTCCAAAACCAATCAGTAGGGGTTTGCATCGCAGTTGAAACCCGCTTGCCAACCCTGCTGTAGATACCAAAGGTCAATTGTCTCATTATTGGGATGGGTTCTGGAAGTGATTCATTCTTGCAAACACATGATGAATGTGAGTTCAGGCCTATCACTATGGTGAAAAATTTTGTACACAGAGAGGGCATTCAATTTATATTAAGTATGAGTTATACCAGGAGCTATACTTAATTCATTTGGACTTCATTTGGTCATTTGCTTTTTACATTTCACTCAGTCTTTTTGACCAGACCGAAATAAACACAACAACAATGAACTTCAGTCTAATTTATTACGCTGGATATGGCATCTAGAGATAAAGAGGGAGTAAAATTTTTCCATTAATCTAATCAACGGTTCTTTCAAATTATTCCCTTATTGTTTGCAACTGATTTAATTACATAAGCAGTATTTCTGTGAAAATGTATTTCCACATTTAGTTTAGAATTACAAGGCATTTCTCAGAGATATTTTCTGTTTGTTACTTGGTTCATGTTTGGAGTTCAATTTTTGTTTTTGCTTTCAGATCTGTTCTATTTTGATATAGTCACTAGAGATAACTTGGACACAGAGGGTAGCCTAGCAAAAACATGAAGTATATTGATACTGAAGTCAAATAGTTTAAAAACTATATTTGAGATTTATGACTTCATACAGTTACATAATAAGCCCCCAACTTGGAAATTAGTTGTTTTCTAAAAACATTCTCATGAGTTAGTTGACTATTGCAGTTAGATTTTTATATTAACTTCCAAGGTATAATTAATATATAATATAGCTTAGGGATTTATATGTAATGAGGAAAAAGGCAATAGTATGGCAACTCCAACTGGACAAACTAGTGTTTTATTTATTTTGAATGTGTATAGCTTAATAATAAAATTGTTTACTTAAAAGAGAAGGAAGATTTAGTTGGGATATTTTATAGAAATTCTGAAATGGAATTCAGAATATTTTTAGGAATATTTGAACATGAGGGTTTTTTTTTTTAAATTATATGTAATTACCTTCAAGAACATTTAAAAAAATTATTTGCATTATTCTTGTATTTTCTGCTCAAATTGGGGCCATTTCTAAAATCTATAAAAGAAAGAAAAATGGAATAGAAATTTGTTCAGGCAAGTGGGGAAGAGTTGAAAGGGATAAGGAAATAGGAAAGACAGTTAAATATAGATGTGGGTTGTCTCAGGTCAAATCAGCAATGTTTTAAGTGATGAAAGAGAAGAAAGCAGAACATCTGTGCATAGCACCCTTAATTGAGAGGAAAGGGAATACTGAGAGAAAGATAGGATTACTGTTCACAGTATAGTTAGGGTTGATACCATTGGCATGGGGCAAGCTGTTACATATCCCCAGTGAGTGATGAAGATGGCATAGAGGACACAGCCACTTGGGAAGACAATTTGGCAGTTTCTCATAAAACTAAACATGCTTTCCCCATATGACCAACAATCACACTCCTCGGTATCTGCCTGAAGGAGCTGAAACTTAAGTCCACACAAAAACATGCACATCAGGGTATCTGAGTGGCTCAGTGGGTTAAGCCTCTGCCTTCAGCTCGGGTCATGATCTCAGGGTCCTGGGATCGAGTCCCACATGGGGCTCTCTGCTCAGCAGGGAACCTGCTTCCCCCTCTCTCTCTGCCTGCCTCTCTGCCTACTTGTGAGCTCTCTGTCAAATAAATAAGTAAAATCTTTAAAAAAAATAAAAACAAAAACATGCACATCAATGTTTACAGCAGCCTTAATCGTAACTGCCAAAACCTGGAAGCAACCAAGTCATTCTTCAGTAGGCGAATGGCTAAATAAACTGTGGTATATGCGCACGAAGAAGAGGAAATGAACCACTAAGCTATGAAAAGAAGTGGATGTGACTAAGTGAAAGAAGCCAATCTGGAAAGGCTACATGATTCCTACTCTATGATTCCAACTATAGAACATTCTTTAAGTGACCAAACTATGGAGATCTTATGGTTAAACAACAATTACAAAAAACCCTTAGAGCGAAAAGACCAGTGATTTCCAGGGCTTGCAGGATGATAGGGGAGAAAGGATCAATAGGCACAGTAAGGAGATTTTTAGGACAGTGAAAATACTCTGAATGATATAATGATGGATACATGTCATGACACATTTGCCTAAACCCATGGAACATACAACACCAAGAGTGAGCCCTAATAATAACTATGGGCTTTGGGTGATTATGATGTGTCAATGTAGCTTCATCAGTTATAACCAGGGTACCACTCTGGTGCATTATGTTGACAATGGGAAAGGCTATCCACCTCTGGTGGCAGTGGTATATGTGGAAATCTCTGTACCTTCCTCCCAATTTCACTATGAACCTTAAATTGTTCTAAAAAGGTCTTCATAAAAATTTTTTTTATAGATGATAGAGAGAGTAAGGGAAATGATCTCTTATTAGTTGTTCAGAACTAAGGAATATTGAGCAGTTACATTTTCATAACTGATGAACTAAGCTTCTGTAGTTCAAAATCAACAACATAAATAGATCAGTATGCACTTTTATACCTTTGTGAATGAGTTGGGGAATGGAACACTTCACTCCTAGTAGGACCTTAGAACAAGTAGTTTGCTGGCATAGAGAAAAATTGAAATAACACATTTCCAGATTAGACTGATTTACTGCAATGTCCTCTGTATTGGTGTCTTCTTAAAAAAATTGTTACTCCACCACAGTTTTCTTGGTGATGACCATCATTATTTAAAAGCTTTCATCTTTTCCTCCAGGTTGAAAATCTGTTTTTTGTTGATGAATTTGTTATCCTTGGTCTGTTGCAAACTTACTGAAGTGCCCCTGAGTTGTCCCCATGTTTTTTAGAAGAACTAACAATCGTACATCATAAGTGACTGCATCTTTCTTATTTTTAAGATTTTATTTATTTATTTATTTGAGAGTGAGAGAGTAAGAGAGAGTATGAGGTGCAGGTGTGGGTAGGGGCCGAGGGAGAGGGAGAAGCACACTCTCCACTGAGCAGGGAACCAAACATGGGGCTGGATCCCAGGACTCCAGGGTCATGACCTGAGCCAAAGGTAGATGCTCAAATGACTGAATCACACAGGCACCCCATGACTGCATCTTTCATATGTGATTAATAGAAAAACCTTCCTTGAAGTATTAGAGACCTACATACATCACTATATTAGGATCATTCTACTTTTATTAGACTTTTTATTAGACTTTTATTGCCACTAATTAGCTATTTGTATATAATCTCACTAATTCAGGTAAATGTGTTATTAAACTGCTATTGATTATATTCATTTTCTTTCACACGTTCCATGTTTCTTGAAAAAACATGTAGAGAGAGAGACAGAGATGACTTAGGTGCAAGAAATTTTTAAGAAGATATTGCCATATTTTAGTTATTTTTATAAAGAATCTATACCTGCGGTCTGGGCACTTATGGCCCTTCTTATAAATAATCACTTCCTTATTAGATGAAAGAAAAAGTGGTGAAAGTGTTTTCTTCATGTCTAATTATCTTAAACCTATTTTCTGGCTCTGAAGGCCTCACAGTGAAACAGTCTTAACATGCACAACACACCTTCCATATTATATTTTATTTAAAGAATTTCAGAATAGTCAAGAACACCAAGATCTTGAGATAGATTATTTCTTCCACATTTTCTGGGCAGAGGCCTCCTTTTAAAAAAAATGGCAGATACAGCTGTAACAAAATAAAAGAAAAACTATACCTTTTTATCTCAATTCAAAATTGCTAAGAACATGATTGTATTTTCACTACATTGTAAAGAAATGTTCTAAAATAGTGTGGTGAAGGGAAAATTTTCCTAGATATAGGTCAAAGACATAGGAATTATTTCTTATTTGTTAATTAAATAAATATTACTGGATACAAGTAGAACCTGTGTGTGCAAACTATAATATGGATTGAGTTAGTCGTCAAGTTCTGATGTAGTAGTGCTGAAGAGATACTGGTGTTTCCAGAATTTCTGTGGAGAGGCAAAAGAATGTGTGTGCCCATTGTGTGTGCCTGATGCTTCTACCAGGACAAGCGGTAGAATTCTCCTTGAATGACATTCAGAATGTTATAAAGGGGAGGTGATAGGATACTTGGAAGCAGAAGCCAGTCCCAGATGCTGAAGCTTGTACAGAAGTCGTGTAGGGCCACCAGTGTGACGAGGACTCCTGTGTTTTTTCCCAGCTTCCTTCTGCTGGACCCATTCTGTGAGCTACAGAGCACAGGAGAGGCTTGGCAGCACCCACAGGGTCTCAGTATTGGCTTGAAGACTTCTAAGACTCCCCTACTTCTTATTTAGCAAATTAATGGAAAGAATTAACACATATTCCAAAAATACTTAGTAGAATTTGGTTTAATAGCTCTTAAAAAATACTTATTTTTTCTTCAGTGAATAAGATAGTGTACTCATTGTCCTTCTTATTCCATACTTTAATTAGTAACCCAAAGAGCCTGTCATCCTGGGAATAATAACTGTAAAGCTCCGTGACCCAAATCTTATGTAGATGGAATATCCTAGATAGTGTAATGCCTTGAAGCCAGCAAATAAATCTCCTCTTTGGCAATATGAGTGCCACGGAGCAAGAAAAGTAAGCCTTTGGAATATGGAGACAACTACATTGGGTGAATTGAAAGATGCTAGTATGTTTCCCATTTCTCCTAAATCTTTTCCCCACTGGGTAATGGAGTTAAAAAATCCTATTATTAAATATAAATACTTCTGGTTTAAAACTTTAAATTTAAATTCCCTTTTTATTTGAGGGAGAAATAATATTTTTATTAGTTATACAGTTATTATTGGTAGAAATAATGACAATGATTAAAAAAAAAACATTAGAATCACTTATTGGGAATTTTTATGTGTCAGTCACTGGGTCCAGGTTTCCATACACTTAAGTCTTCTTAAAAGTAACTCTAAAGAATGCCCAGATGGGCGAAGTGTTCTTCTTACCCTCATTGCATAATTGGCAATATTACAGAATAGAGTTAATCCCCTTAGTCCATGCCTTAGTCTAGTGATGGAAGGCAGAACATTTAGTCCCAGAGGGCTTTCTCTTGATCACTGTACAGCTTATTTATTGCCACGTGTAATCATTTTTACGTTGCTAAAGATAACGTCTTCTGAGAGTATAAAAAGCTGAGAATGTAAGTATGTTCTTGCATTGGCTCATGCAGTTTTCTCCACCTTTGCTTTCTCTGCCATTTGAAATCCCTTGTAGTCATCCTTCCAGATCACTATAAATACTGCAGGCTCTAAGAAGTTTGCCTCAACATCTTCCATCCGTTCCCATCCCATTTGTCGGAATTATTCCTTCCTCTTTTTCCTAAGAGCTTGTTACCTGTGCCTAAATTCAGTGCATCACATTGGGCTTACTAGATTCTGTCTGTCCCATCCCCCGGATTGCATATTTGCTCAGGAGTATGAACTGTGTTTGTTAACTTTCAACCCCCAGACCTCAGCTCTCTTATCCGTTGTATGTACACAATGAATAACTGTTGCAGATTTGAATTTATTCCACAAGACTGGGTGTAGGAAATACAATGTTTCTACATTTCCTTTGAGTCCCACCCATGGGAATGTGAGGGAGAAAGGAGCAGAGAAAAGGAAGCTGACAAGTGTACTGTATTCTGATTATATTATACACTTTTGTTAAGGGACAGACCAGAGGGGGAAAAATTCTGTTAGTCTGTTCCAGGAGGCAAGTGACATACCAAAGAGATTAAATGACCAGATCTGCAGACACTTTAGGCAGGAGACAAGGGCTCCTTGGTAATCCAAGGGTAATCATAGTGCTCCTACTTGTTCTAAGAGTCTGGATAGCAAATGCCTGACATATAATAAGAAATTTCAGATGTAATAGCCATTGGTGTCTTCTCACTGCACAGATGACCACAGACAAAGTTCTTAGGTTTTTTTGTTTGTTTGTTTTTATTGTTGTTGTTTTTGTTTTGTTTTGTTTTTGGCCTATTTTCTTACATCTAATGTCCTCATGGAGATTTTAGTAATTAATTTTTTGGGAATGCTATAGGTAACTGACATATAATATTTACTTGTTAAGTAGTTCTTAATTCCCATTTCTCTTGTCCCAACTGAATGACTCTCAAGAACTATTCTAAACAGATATCAAACCAGTTATCTTAGCAAAGTTTTGCACTTTTTTAATAAAAGCATTTTATACTGAACTAGATTTAGACAAAAGTTTGACTTTGTTAGTGTTTGTTTGCTTTTCTTATCTGTGGTTCGTTGGTTTGTTGACTGGTTTTTAAATGACAGCTGAACTGGTTTCTAGGGGGAGAAAAGTGTTTCTGTAGCACTGTTTCTATGGCCAAGAAATACAAATACCAGTGTAACTTGACTATGTTACATTCTGAAATATGGACTCATCAGCCATAACATGCTTCTCCTAACATACTCAATGAAGTCACAATATCTAGCTTTCTTTCAGTAAAAAATCCAATTTGATTTTTAACAACATTCTTCTAAGCACCAGCAATAAGGTTCACAGACAATCCATTAAATGAGGACACAATCCAATATGATCATTTTTTTTGAGGAATAATGGCAAAAGTAAAAAGAGGAAATATGAAACTTTACCAGGTTTAAGCAAGATTGTTTACAAACTGTTAAAATGTTTGTAACCTGTTTTTTGGTGGGCAGTTGTCGGCCTTACATTTATGAAATTTAAGTAAAGATAAAATAACTGGTGTTTGGCACATCATAAATGTTTGAACAGGGTAGACATGGATTTCCTCAGCAAATCTCAGAATATTTGAAAGGTTATGTAAGTTTATGGATTCCTACCATGTTCTTAATGGAGGATTAATGAGGATTGAGGTACATACCTGACCTTTGAAGTTAATATGATTAACTCTGCCCTCCCACAAAACTTTTCAGAATGTCTCTGTCAAAATTAAAAATGTATAGAGTAGGCTGACAAAATCCTCCCAAAACAAAAAAGACAAATCTCTTCATTTTAATAGAGATGTAAATTTAAAACACAATGATTTTTTTTTTTTCAAACTGATCTCTTAGATGTATAATTCATGATTTTTTTTTTTTTTTTTTTTTTAATTTTTTATTTTAATAAACATATAATGTATTTTTATCCCCAGGGGTACAGGTCTGTGAATCATCTGGTTTACACATTTCACAGCACTCATCATAGCCCATACCCTCCCCAATGTCCATTTCCCCACCACCCTCTCCCGTCCCCCTTCCCCCCCGCAACCCTCAGTCTGTTTCTTGAGATTGAGTCTTTTATGGTTTGTCTCCCTCCCAATCCCATCTTTTCATTTTTTCTTTTCCTACCTCCCCCCAAACCCCCCCACCTTGCATCTCCCCTTCCTCATATCAAAGAGATCATATGATAGTTATATTTCTCCGATTGACTTATTTCGCTAAGCATGATACCCTCTAGTTCCATCCACGTCGTCGCAAATGGCAAGATTTCATGTCTTTTGATGGCTGCATAGTATTCCATTGTGTATATATACCACATCTTCTTTATCCATTCATCTGTTGATGGACATCTAGGCGCTTTCCACAGTTTGGCTATTGTGGACATTGCTGCTATAAACATTCGGGTGCACGTGCCCCTTCGGAGCACCACGTTTGTATCTTTAGGATATATACCCAGGAGTGCAATTGCTGGGTCGTAGGGTAGCTCTATTTTCAGTTTTTTGAGGAACCTCCACACTGTTTTCCAGAGTGGTTGCACCAGCTTGCATTCCCACCAACAGTGTAGGAGGGTTCCCCTCTCTCCGCATCCTCGCCAGCATCTGTCATTTCTTGACTTGTTAATTTTAGCCATTCTGACTGGTGTGAGGTGGTATCTCATTGTGGTTTTGATTTGTATTTCCCTGATGCCGAGTGATGTGGAGCATTTTTTCATGTGTCTGTTGGCCATCTGGATGTCTTCCTTGCAGAAATGTCTGTTCATGTCCTCTGCCCATTTCTTGACTGGATTATTTGTTCTTTGGGTATTGAGTTTGATAAGCTCTTTATAGATTTTGGATACGAGCCCTTTATCTGATAGGTCGTTTGCAAATATCTTCTCCCATTCTGTCAGTTGTCTTTTGGTTTTGTTTACTGTTTCCTTTGCTGTGCAAAAGCTTTTGATCTTGATGAAATCCCAATAGTTCATTTTTGCCCTTGCTTCTGTTGCCTTTGGCAATGTTCCTAGGAAGAAGTTGCTGCGGTTGAGGTCAAAGAGGTTGCTGCCTGCATTGTCCTCAAGGATTTTGATAGATTCCTTTCGCACATTGAGGTCCTTCATCCATTTTGAGTCTATTTTCGTGTGTGGTGTAAGGAAATAGTCCAATTTCATTTTTCTGCATGTGGCTGTCCAATTTTCCCAGCACCATTTGTTGAAGAGGCTGTCTTTTTTCCATTGGATATTCTTTCCTGCTTTGTCGAAGATTAGTTGACCGTAGAGTTGAGGGTCTATTTCTGGGCTCTCTATTCTGTTCCATTGATCTATATGTCTGTTTTTGTGCCAGTACCATACTGTCTTGATGATGACAGCTTTGTAATAGAGCTTGAAGTCTGGAATTGTGATGCCACCGACTTTGGCTTTCTTTTTCAATATTCCTTTGGCTATTCGAGGTCTTTTCTGGTTCCATATAAATTTTAGGATTATTTGTTCTATTTCTTTAAAAAAAATGGATGGGATTTTGATAGGGATTGCATTAAATGTGTAGATTGCTTTAGGTAGAATAGACATTTTCACAATATTTGTTCTTCCAATCCATGAGCATGGAATATTTTTCCATTTCTTTGTGTCTTCCTCAATTTCTTTCATGAGTACTTTATAGTTTTCTGAGTATAGATTCTTTGCCTCTTTGGTTAGATTTATTCCTAGGTATCTTATGGTTTTGGGTACGATTGTAAATGGGACTGACTCCTCAATTTCTCTTTCTTCTGTCTTGTTAGTGTAAAGAAATGCGACTGATTTCTGTGCATTGACTTTATATCCTGACACTTTACTGAATTCCTGTATAAGTTCTAGCAGTTTTGGAGTGGAGCCTTTTGGGTTTTCCACATATAGTATCATATCATCTGCAAAGAGTGATAGTTTGACTTCTTCTTTGCCGATTTGGATGCCTTTAATTTCTTTTTGTTGTCTGATTGCTGAGGCTAGGACTTCTAGTACTATATTGAACAGCAGTGGTGATAACGGACATCCCTGCCGTGTTCCTGACCTTAGTGGAAAAGCTTTCAGTTTTTCTCCATTGAGAATGATATTTGCGGTGGGTTTTTCATAGATGGCTTTGATAATATTGAGGTATGTGCCTTCTATCCCTACACTTTGAAGAGTTTTAATCAGGAAGGGATGCTGCACTTTGTCAAACGCTTTTTCAGCATCTATTGAGAGTATCATATGGTTCTTACTCTTTCTTTTATTAATGTATTGTATCACATTGATGGATTTGCGGATGTTGAACCAACCTTGCAGCCCTGGAATAAATCCCACTTGGTCGTGGTGAATAATCCTTTTAATGTACTGTTGGATCCTATTGGCCACTATTTTGGTGAGAATTTTTGCATCTGTGTTCATCAAGGATATTGGTCTGTAATTCTCTTTTTTGGTGGGATCCTTGTCTGGTTTTGGGATCAAGGTGATGCTGGCCTCATAGAATGAGTTTGGAAGTTTTCCTTCCATTTCTATTTTTTGGAACAGTTTCAGGAGAATAGGAATTAATTCTTCTTTAAATGTTTGGTAGAATTCCCCTGGGAAGCCGTCTGGTCCTGGACTTTTGTTTGTTTGAAGATTTTTGATGACTGTTTCAATCTCCTTACTGGTTATGGGTCTGTTCAGGTTATCTATTTCTTCCTGGTTCAGTTGTAATTCATGATTTTAAGGCAGGAGGGGGGCTTCAAAATTTGAATCATAGCAGATGTTTAATGGAGGCTTGTTAAATAAATAAATTAGTGAATAAATGCAAAAACTAAAGGAACTTCAGAGCTAGGAAAACAAGGTAACCCTGTGGTACCAGGTAATATTCCTGTTGATGAATAACCGGTGACGACAGCACCAATTCAACCACTCACAGCTACCATTTTAGGGCAAACCAGTATAAAAGTGTACAAATGAGGTCATGTAAATTGGATGAAAAACTAATATTTTATGGCCACTTGCTTTCACTATTTTCATTGATTTATTTTATCATTTTATCTACAATTATTTTTCTAATTTACTTTATTTACTATCATCTTCCTTTATGTATTCTTGCTCTGCCTCCTGACTGTTTCTATTGATTTCAAGAGAAGCTCACTGTGGCGTAGACAATCCATTGGCTACTGTGGTTGGTTGTGGTGCCGTCTCTAGGTTGCTGTTTGCAGATACTCCTGGAACAGCCTCATTGGGGTCAGAGTCCTCATGATCTAGGTGAGAGGCTATTTTTTATGCTTAAGTGGACACTGCCTATATTTCATTGTCTTTTTCTCTAAATAAAATATTCAGTCACCCTAAAACCTGAGATTTAACAATGTTGGAAAGGCTATAGGATACATGACTTTAGATCTGGTGTTGCATATGGTATATGAAAGGTCTGCTTAATTATGAAGTAATTCCAAAGTACCATTTGGACCATTTTCCCTGAAAGGAAACTTGAAATAAATGTCAAAAAGTTATCACCTTCTGAATGCAAATTCCATGAGTTCATCTCTGTGTATGTTATTCTTCCTTAAGGAATAAAATTCAAAAGAGAAACTCATCTTAGATGCAGAGGGCTTTAAAGGTTTCCCTTTGCTTTCTTTTTGTTTACTCAGGCTCCATATCTTTTGGGTTCATTCCCAAGTTTCCTGTGCTACATTTTGCTTTGTGGTATTACCATCAATTCAATTCAGACTGGGGCGTGAGGTCTATGTTTACAAAGTACTAATGCCTTCATTTGTGCTCCCAGTCTTTCTTTCTGACCTTCATACCTGCTGTTACAGAAAGAGCTCTGCTCTTTAAACAATAGAGTCCTAGACAAATGTCCATCTCCCCTCGGAAGTGTTTCTTCACAGGCCAGACAGCAAAGAAGACATTAAATATCAAATACAAGGTTGCTTTTCCAGACAAAGTATAAAGCCAGAATCTCAAATCTATAGTCTGTTCTAATCTCAAACAAACAGGGTTACATTTGGAGAGGCTAGTGATTCCAAAAAAAGTTGGTTAAGAAACAATAGCATCAATGAATAAAAAACAGACTAATCAACAAGTAAATGTTGAATTTTTCATAGGCTCTAGGTGGTCATTATTATAATGGACATTAAAAGACAAATACATCTATCAGCCCATTAAAATCAATGTTATTATCCAAATGGATTCACAAACATTAAATACATCTTCCCATGAAACATAAAGTACTCTGGTTCTGACCTTTTTGAAGGTCTGTGTGAAGCAGAAGAAATGTTCATTAATGTTACTGGCCCACATCCAGATCTGAGCTAAGAGAAGTTGGTTTATTTATAAACAAAAGTCCCAATAACTTGCTTTTGCAGGATCACAAATTCATACCATGAATCATTCTGTATTGTCTGATATTTTCTAAATTTAGGATGCAATTCATTATCTAAATCCTTGCATGTTTCAAGACTTTTGCCCTTTGTTCTTCAAAATGTAAAAATAAAATAAAAAGTCCCTAAATCTACAGCACAACCTAACACAATAAAAAGCTCTTTGTTTTAGAAAATTACATGTCAGTACTGTGTAATCTATGGCACCAATTAACCAACAATGATAATTATAAGTTTTTAAAAGCTAGCAAATTTGTTGCTATATCTTGGAGATGATGTTGATTTTTTTTTCATGTTCTTTTGAGATTTTTCCCTTACTTCATTTCATAAGGCCCCCTTTTTAAGAGTACAAAGCTATTTATAACAATAGATGTTTTAGGAATTGGCAAACTGTGAATTCCTAGATGCAGTGGCATAATAGCCCCTCAAGGAGGGAATGGACTTTATTCTTGGTGAGTTCCAAATACACAAAAATAAAGGGCTTGCCAGTTGCCAGTGGGAAGTGAACATAATTATGACTTCACAGCTGCTTCTCCGAAAGAAAAAAGCGAGAGAGAGGAAAAAAGGAAGAGTCATGCTTTTTTTTTTTTTTGTACTGCGTCTAAAAAGAATATGCACAGAGAGAATATATTTATGCCAGATATAAAAAGCCATAATTAAAGTAATACTGTACTACCAAACTCATGCCAAGAAATTCAGAGATAAGAGATATGCATCGTCAGTACTCTAGCAATTAGAGCAAAGTATGGAAAATCAAGGTTCCCAAATATGTTCCCACTAGCTTGTTTTCCCTGAAAGAAGTGGAGTAGTGTTTTAGCAAAATTGTCATCATCTGCTTTCCTCATTTGACTTTTGCAAAGTGACCTGTTAAGAGAAGAGTTCAAAACTTCATGTGTGGTCTTAAGGAGGGACATTTGGAAAGTTTTACTTGGGACCTTGGGAATTAAATTTTATGAGTGCTATAAGATAGTCAAGGTTACTATTCATACCTGCCAGGACCGATCTATTGTTTAATCTAGAACAGTTGTTGGCAGCTTTTTCTGTAAATGGTTGGACTGTAACTATTTTAGACTTCGCAGGCCAGATAGTCTCTGGCCCGGCTACTCAACCATGCTGTTGGAAGGATGTAAGTAGCCCCAAACAATATGCAAATGCATAAGTGAGGAGGTTGTATTCCAGTAAAAGCTTGTTGACAAAAACTGGCAGCAGTTAGATCTGGTCACAGGGCCATCGTTTGCAGAACCCTGAGCTAGACCCTCTTAACAGTGTTATTCATTTAATGCCATTAAGCCTTTTAAGAAATCATTTTTTGGTGTGAGTAATTTCCTTGAAGATTTTTGTCAGTGAGTCAGGGAGAGATGGACCCCCATGAAGACCAGTTCTTAACCAAAAAACACTGCAAAGATACTTCGGTGACTTGCTTACAAAATCATTGTATCAAGCACCTGCATGCAGGAACTTGTACTGCAACCAAAATTCTAGATATATTTTTTTTAATGTTCATTGGTCTCTAGCAGATGTAACAGATAAAGAGAACAGATGAACAGTCAACCTGAGTTCAGTATAGATATTTTGGGGCAGGGAGAAAGGAGGTGCTGGCTGAACTGAAGTTAATTGGGAATCTGCTCGAGAACGCCTCATGGAAAAATCATCTCTTTAATCTGCCTTCTACATTCATAGGCTATCTCAGTCTTCTGAAGAAATGTCGTTATTTGAGTGATAACTATAAGTGAGTCCAGGGTGATGTCTTTCCCTGGTTCTTCAAGTAATCTGCTATTGACCTCTATATGCCACTTAACTTGTATTTGATCTATTTCCCAATTTATAAAATAAAGGAGAATAAGGAGATGTCTGTAGAGTGGTTTGAAAGCCTGAGTGAAAGGCTCTCTAAAACAGAGAGCTAAGCTTTGAGCTGAGCTTCAAAGAGTCAGGAGGACACTTTGGTTATTGAGAATACATTCTAAATCATGTAAGTGGCCACAATGGTAATCTTGTGAATGTCATATTACTCAGCAGTATTCCAGAGGGTCAAATAGATATGGATGACATAAAAGTTTAATGTTCAAGTTAAACCTTTTAATTAAAATAGATATGAGAAAAATATGTAGCAGGAATGAATTTTGAACCGAAAGTTGTTATTTTGTATTGTCAGCATAGACATAATTCACCTAGATATTTTTCAAAAGTTCTTTCATAGATAATTGAGACTCCATCATTTTTTCAAAATTGTGTTTTGCTTATTTTTTTTCTTACTTTATTTTCCTTCATATTGTCCTTTTTTCAGTGGGGAGACCCTATCTTGAACATTTTTAGTAATCCTGTTAATGCTATAAATTTAATGTCACAGAAGTAACAGAAGGTAGTGGAATTGTGGTGAACTCAGTATCATAATATGGATCTGCATCATTTGCTTTCTTCAACCTTTAGTTTCTGCATATGTAAGAGATAAGAAGAAGCTTGCAAGAGTTCTTTTAGGGGACTAAGCAAGGTATAGAATGAGAAAGTACTTAAGAGTTATAGAGGATTTGAAGACTTGAATCTGAGTTTGAGTTTGAGAGAAGGATGCTGATTAAGTGAGGTACACAGACTTAGTTAATTTCTTCTATAGGAAAAAGAGAAGGAACAAATAATTGCAGTTCTCCTAACAAACGAAGTGTTGGCGCTAGGGCACAACAATTTTCACTGTGTCTTAATGTTCTCACTACAAGATGTTTAACATCCCTCATCTTCATCCCAAACTGCCAAGAGGACTCTGCGGGTCAGGTCATGGTTGAAGAAAAAGGAATGACCTTTTATGTTCTAAAGGGTGGAGACCAAACCTGGGTGATAACATAAAGCATCTGTGATTCCAAAGAACACTGGATTATTTTGGCATTAAAGAAAGTTACAGATACACTTGTGAATATACCAGCATATCCAGGCCTGTCTCTTTAATAACCAAAAGAGATCTGCTTAGAAATAGGGCAGAGATGAAAATGGAAATTTCATAAATTAAAATAAGTACTCAAAAATAACTATAATGATCAAGAGGATACAAACACACCCACACATACCTAAGATAGTTCCTTAACGTAGAGCCATGGCAAAATAGTCATAGGTATCACCCCAGTGACTCAAAGGTAGCACGGCTCAGGGCTGTTGGGCAGTCAGAGCTAGTGGCAAACATCAGAGTTGTTGGTAAGACCCTCATATGCTAGTTGGCTTTAGATAACTTTCTATGCAAATGAGGATCCACAGGAAGTTGTAAGGCAGCAACAAAAGGAAATTCCTTTGCTCTATGCTTAGAAAAGTATGTTGTTATGAAGGAAAAGAAAAGAGGAGGGAATCAGATTTTGAACATTTTTTAATCAAATGATACAACTGTCGAAGAAGTACTGAGTTTTTGTTCCCATTTAATTGATAGCAGAAACTAGGAAGCAAGGAAAGGTAGTTTTATAAGGGAAGCTTAGACTAAATAATTTATGACTAAATTTTTCTTTGCCCTGATTATTTTGATTCTACTATGAATAAGCTGAGAATTGCTTTGAGAGTCGATTCCAGCTGCCTTCAAGCAGAAATGCAGAGCTAATCAGTCTGGTGAGAAGTGTTCTAGCTAACAGCACCCATTCCTTGGGGTCTTCATATGTCCAACTATTGTCCAAAGAATTTTATATATTTCATTCTATTTTTCACAATATAGTCATGAGACTGATATAATCATGGTCTCCATTTTTGGCTAGAGCTACCAGACAAGGAACTCATACTCTATCTGGTGAGAGCACTGAGGCAGGGGTGAGGAATGGCAGGTCTAGCGAAAGCAGGGGACTGATTCCAAATGGATCTAATAGTGTCAGTGCTACTTTTTGGAATCTGGGAGGCAGACCACTAGAGAAGCCCACAGCTCCTAGATTGTTTAGGTGCTCGGATCCACTGCTTATCTGTTTAGTTTGCTTAAAACACTGCATTGCAAAAACCCTAAAGGGTATTTGAATCTATACCAACCATAATGAGACAAAGTAAATCAGCAGAGAGG
This sequence comes from Martes martes, assembly GCF_963455335.1. Taxonomy (NCBI): domain Eukaryota; kingdom Metazoa; phylum Chordata; class Mammalia; order Carnivora; family Mustelidae; genus Martes; species Martes martes. The sequence goes on from NC_137891.1 coordinate 122,301,434, forward strand.
ATTATCTGCATGGTCCTTTAAGGAAACTCTCCCACCCCTACGCTGTCTTACTTTCTCTGAAGGAGGAGACTTTCAAAGGAAGAACTCAAAGTGTACAGGGTGGTCGTGAATTTCCCCCTGACTCACAGGTAGAAGAAATTTGACTCCTAGTCACCAGGAAACAGGAAGTCTCCCCCATGGTCTTTTGATCTTTTGTTGCTCTGAGGAGACCCACATATCATTGCTTTGCCACTTCAGGCCATTAAACCCATTTGCTCCTTTATATATCTGCTAAACATAGACACTGAAATGAAGAAATACAGCCTAAATAAGGACACCAATAACAGCTTGCAGGAAGTATTAAAAACAATTCTGCAGAAGGTGAGGAGCCATGCTCTTTCCACTCTGAGCTTTAAAGAGTCTCTCTTTGATCAGCCACAAGGTCACTTCACTACAGGTACAAAATTAGAAATGTTGAGATGCTGACTTTTCATAGCGGATCGGTTCGAGGCTATTAAACACAGAATGCTCAAGTCATAATATACAGAGAAGGCAGTGTATAAATACTGGGAAGGCAGAATCTCATGTGTATCTTCTCTGTCTTTTGGTTCTGTGGGCTGTGCCTGAGCTGCTAAGAGGAAGGACCTACAGAAAAGCTGTGAGCTTGGAAGTCTGCCAAACAGCCAGGACTATAGACACACGAAGATCCTCTCCAAAAGCAGGTGATGATGGGCCCTGACACATTGTCAAACTACTCATCAGTCAAGGCTTTGGGGAGACAGTAAGGCATAGCAGTTAAGCTCAAGGGTTTTGGAGATAAGCAGAGCTAGATTTAATTCCTGATACTGCATGTGACTATTGGAGAACCACCTTATGTCTACAAGATACAGTCCTATTTTGGAAGTTATTTTAGTATTCCCTACATAGGATTGTGATGAGAACTAAATACTTAATGCAATGTCTTGCCCATAGTGAGTGCTTCGTATGTGGAGGTTACTATTATGGGGCAGCTTATTATGTACACATTACTGTTAGGAGTGCTGGAACAAACAAGAAAGGAAAAAAGCATGTGGTTTGCCCTCAGAATGCATACAGTCTGGATGGAGTCACAAGAAAAGTACATTTGCAGAAAAATTAAATAATATTAAGTAGTATACAAACAAAATGCTAATTGTATAACATGAGTGATGTGTTTTATCCATTTATTTATTCATAAAACACACAATGAGTGCTTCCACTAAGCAGAGGTGGATAATGGAGCTTAGTCTTCATCGTTACCCTTATTTTTGCTATGGAATAACTGAGACTTAGAGACAAAAAGAGCAAGTCAATGTCTCACAAATTGTAACTTGCAAGGCTGATATTTGAACATTGGCTGGTGTGTCTCCAAAGTTCATGATCTTGTAGAGCTGTCATTAAGAGCACACAGGCTAGAATTAGAGCAACTGGCTTCGCATCTGGACTCTGCTCCTCATTAGTTCTGTGATGTTGGGCAAATTACTTAACTTCTCTGAACTAGAGTTTCCTCATCTGAAAAGTTTACTTAAGATGTTAGTCTTTACTTCTTATGTTGTTTTTTGTTTGTTTGTTTGTTTTTGAGGATTAAATGAGTTAATACCTTTAAAAACTTATCTTAGTAACTGGCACACTATAAACACATAGAAGCTCTATTATTATTTAAATAGTGAGTATTATAATTATTTCTATCTTAACTGAGTTGTAATATGTATATATTATATGTATATAGTATATATATGTATATAGATATTGTAATATGTATATAGAACTTTATTTGGTATATTGTAAGCACTCTATGCTATTGTTATTATTATTATTACCTAATAGTTTACACTACACTTGAATAGTGTGGCTGCCTTCAATCAAAATTGTCATTTCCTACCCCTAAATCTCCATACTCCCTCACCCTGTTAAATGGTATCGAAGACTTCTTATAAGGTATTATTTTTCACTATCTGAAAAAATTGATGTCTTTGTTGATTTTGATAGATAATCACAGAAATTCTAGGATTAGAACAAGCTTAGTTTTAATCTAAATCATGATTTTTTTTTAAGATTTTATTTATTTATTTGACAGAGAGAGATCACAAGTAGGCAGAAAGGCAGGCAGAGAGAGAGAAGGGGGGGGGAAGCGGGCTCCCTGCTGAGCAGAGAGCCCAATGCGGGACTCGATCCCAGGACCCCGAGATCATGACCCGAGCTGAAGGCAGAAGGCTTAACCCACTGAGCCCCCCAGGTGCCCCTAAATCATGATCTTTTAAAATGAGAATTCATGTGTGATTGCACATAAATTATTCTAGCATATAGTACATATAGTACATCCTCAATAAATGTTGGTTATTGTTAGCATGACAGGTTCATCTACTTTCTTTTAATACATCATGGTCAGTGAGTCCTCTCACTTTTCTTTTTAAATGTTTTTCATATCATTCCTTCTTACAAATCTCCTTACAAGTCTTTGGGCTCTAGGTGTCCCCACAGGTGCAGTCCATGTTGTGTACCATTGCTGGTGCTTTCAACACTTTAGTTAGACTAACACCGAGATGGTTTCATATTTCCCACCATGGCAGACCCTCTGCCTGATGGCCAAGGTCTTCCTTAATCCAGCTCTACTTCGTCTGACTCATTTTACTTTCCATAGAGCACCCATTCTAGTCAAAGTACTCTCTGCAGTATTGTCCTGTCTTATGCTGATTTTGCACTGCACTCATTGCTCATTGCTATCTCATTCCTACCTCAGAGCCCTCTGTTTCAGTCTCTGCTGACCACATCTGCCTATCCTTCAAGGCCAAGATCATGTACTACCTCTCACTTGAAGCATGCCTTGACTGTATCTTCCCCTGTCAATCTTTCCCTTTTCTGAAACCCTATTGTCTGACTCTTTCCTAACACAGTCCATGATGTAGGGTAACATTATAAAGAAGTTAAACACACAGCCTCTTGCCTCCTATTATCTGGGTTCCAAACTTTTTTCCACCTCATACTAGCTATAAGATCTTAGGCCTCAGTTTCCTCATCCATAAAGTGGACATAAAAAAGCCATTTGTCTCATAGAATTATTTGTGCTCAAAGCATAAGCTGTGCAAAACACTTAGCATAGAAGTTGATGTGTGAAAATTACTCAATCATGCTACAATGCAGTTGTTATATTAAGAACTCACCGCATGTTTTATTGAATTAATCAAACTATTCTTTTTATTTCCATTCAGCTTTATAATGTTTAGATACAATATTCAGACAGGACGAGAAATTCAATAGTCTGAAGAGGATTTATGTTTATTGTTAGAGGGTTGGTAGAGTCACAGCATGCACAATCAGAAGGTCTAAATGCTCTCCTCACCTTATTCTGGGTTTATCATCCCTCTCCCACTGAGCTTTATTGCTGCTCACCCCTTACTTAATCATTGGAGAAAGGAAGAGGGTGATGGAAGACTTCAGGTCACTTCGGATAAAAGGCACAAAGACAAACCCATTTGGAATATGGAGAATGTTTTGGGGGAACTCTTGTAAGTTGAAGCCATTTTCCCTTTAGAAATCATAGAGAGGTCAGTGTTTTAGAATCCAGAAGAACAATAGATAGGAAAGGTACTCTCCTTGCCCATGGAAGCAAGGGCTGTCTTGCAAGGTCTTCTAATGTAGTCAAGAGTTTCAAGGAGGTTATCAGCCCTTTCTCGCTAACTACCTGCTATGCTTTCTTCTAGAGGAACTTCTGCTCTTCTCTGATTTTTTTGACTTTAAAAATTATTTTCCCCAACATTCTCTTTTCTCCTCTCTCTTCTTCTCTTTATTTCTTTTTCTCTTTAATGGTCTGGCTTTGTTATTGATCATAGTAATAACATAATAACCCTTCCAAGGATACTTAGCAGCAGGGTAGTCTCAGGCCTGGGTTTTCTCCCACCTTTAACCAGTAATAGAAGGAGGGACAAAAGCTCTCTCTCCAAGTAACAACATCTCTTTACTAAAGTTTTGTCCTGCTGCCTTGGGCCTTTTCTCTCAGATTCACTGTCCTTGCACTTGGGCAACTTTCCTATTTCTCTTCCGTTACTTCCCAATTTCCAGAATGAGTAAATTAGATATATTGTATCTGGTTTCTCACTCCTAATAAATCATTTAACACACTTCATCAAAATTTGAGGGATATATGGGAAAATGGAAAAATCAACCCAATGTCAACCTTCATATCTAGGGTGCCCGGCTCTAGCTTGGCAGCCAGAGCCCCAGTCCTGCACTTCTGAACCATCTCCAAGATGAGCCAAACCTCCAGAGCTACTGGAGCTGGACTAGCTGTGGAGGAACTGGTCCTACCTTCTTAACAGTCCCCTCCCTTTTGGGACCTGGATACAGTTTTGGAGGGCTGTGGAAAGGGCCCCATCAAAACTTAAGGGTATACTCACTCCATTACCATTTAAGAGACCCCTGTAATTCTACCATCCTGTGCCTAATTCTCACAGCTTCCTCAGTCCTGCAGCAAGCCTAACAACCCTGGCCCACCACACGCCGTCTCCTTTCCACATTTACTGCCTCTACCTTAACTTAACCTCACTATTTCTTGACTGAAGTTTTCTAATACTTGTATTAGTTTTCTAGGGCTGCTGTAAAAAGGGTACCACAAGGTAGGTGGCTTAACACAACAGAAATTTATCTGCTCATAATTTTGGAGGCTAAAAGTCAGAAATCACAGTGGTAGCAGGGCCATGTTTCCTCTAAAGGATGTAGGGAAGAATCCATTCCATGCCTTTTTCTTAGCTTCCGGTGTTGGTGACAATCCTTGGCTTTCCTTGGCTTGCAGCTGTGTAACTTCAATCTCACCTCTGTAGTCATCTGGAGCCCTCATGTCTCTTTCTTTTTTTCTTCTAAGGAGACTTTTCATATGGGATTCAGCCTCACTCTAACTACCCCATCTTAATTTAATCACATCTGCAAAGGCCCTATTTCCAAATAAGGTTATATCATAGATACTGAGGTTAAGACTTTAACATATCTCTTGGGGGGACATAATTCCACCCATAATAATCAATACCCTAATGGATCACCAGTGTTTCCTTCCTCTAATCCATTCTCCTTGTACCATCTAGTTAGCTTTCTAAAACACGTATCCGATCATTCACACTTGAAATAAGAAAAAAAAAAAAATCTGCCCTCTCTCCTTCCAGATAAAACCTTCAAAATGGCATTTCAGGCCATTCTCATTTTAGATTCCATGTCTCTTGCCAGCAGATTCATTCATTCTCCCCATCATAGACCCCATGGGTCTACAACTGTGACTGTTAAAACATTTGAGCCCTTATGTATTTTCTAGCTTTTGCTCACCCAGGCCCTATTCTCTCCTTAAAATGAATCAATCCATTCTAGGTTAGTTTATAACTCTTTGTTTATGTTGCTATTATAGGATTTATCACATTGTTCCTTATCTTATTTACCCTGAAATTCCCAATGCCTAGTATCTATTATCTATAAATAAATCATGCCAAATAAATTATTTCAGAGAGGAATAAACTATTTGGTAATTAATGTTGCAAATCTTTTTTTTTTTTTAATTCTTATGCTCTTTCTTGAGTTTCAGAAACTTGACATTTGTCAATATAAATATCTCTTCAGATATTTTTAGCATGTAATTAAGGAGGCAGATTTTGAAACCAACTTGCTTCAATTAGAAGTTATATGATTTTGAGGGGCACCTGGGTGGCTCAGTGGGTTAAAGCCTCTGCCTTCGGCTCAGGTCATGATCCCAGGGTCCTGGGATCTAGCCCCGCATCGGGCTCTCTGCTCAGCAGGGAGCCTGCTTCCCTTCCTCTCTCTCTGCCTGCCTCTCTGCCTACTTGTGATCTCTGACAAATAAATAAATAAAATCTTAAAAAAAAAAAAGAAGTTATATGATTTTGAGTCCTTTACTTAATATCCCTGTCCCTCAATTTCTTCATCTGTTAAATGACAATGAGTTCCTGATTTATAGAGTCATGAAGAGAAAATTTTAAAAAATCCTTAGAGTAGTGACTAATACAAATTAAATGGGTAATTTCCATTGGCTATCATTTTTTTAACCACTATTACTGTTATTCTTATTAGCTGTCCCTTGTGGAATGAGAATTATATACTGTGTGGCTCTGAGGTTTAGTAAATAACCTCTTTTTCCCATCAGAGGTCAGAACTGAAGGTAGCTACAGTAATCAGACAGGCAAAAGTAAAACTCCAAGTTTTACTTTTACTTTAGAAGGCAAAAAGTAAACTTCCAGTATGGTTTTGGGTTTGGGGATGACAGCTGCAACTTGTTCCTTTAACAAAGCTATTGGGTAGTTTTTCTTACCTGCAAGAACTACCCATATTACATTGTCTCTGTCAGGCACTATACAAATACTGATAGAACAACAGTCTTGAGATGTGTTCTTATGTGACAATGACGGCAAATTTTTATTCATGGTTCCATTCAAGTGCCTGGTATAGAGTGGATTCTCAACAAATGGTAAATCTACATAATAATAATAATTCTGAAAACAATTTCATCACAATAATTATGTATGATGATGACCCTCCTCTTAAGTAGGCACAGAGGCCTTCTGAGGCTCTGAATGCAACTTACAAATCATATGGATGGAATCTTTGGGAAATTTTTGCATAATCATGTGTGTAGTACTAAAGATTAGATTCTTAAGGGAAAAAAGCTGCATTCATATTGGGAATAAGATGCAGTCTAATTTCATCAGCATTTAACATGGGGCTCATTTTGGTTTCCCCAAAGAAAGAAGAGGAGTGACTGAAAATTTGGTCTTACGGTCTCTTTCTTTTTCTTTCTCCTTTGATGTACATTAGTTCCCATGGAAACTACATTGGGATGGCTTGAGAGTGACATCTACAAATGTAGTGTAAGGTCATTTTTATCTAATGCTTTGAAATTTAAACCATGATTTGTGATGTACAGTGAGCCCTCCTTAACATATTCTGAAGGACTAGGAAAAGACAATATTCTGAATGCAGAAACAAGACACGTGACTGCATTATGCCAGTTCTCAGAAAGTTCAACATTGTTCTCCACAGAAAAACAGAGAGAGCCTCAATTCCCCAGCATGCCTCCAGGAGATCCTGGCAATGCAGCTGGCCTTCTTAACATGAAGGGGAGAAGAGCCCCTCTTTCTTCCTCCTTCCTTATTGCTAGTAGCCAGTGAGGCCACCAGGGAAGAGACAAATAAGTGCTCAAGGTTTTAAATGCTGCAATAAGTAACTGCTAGTGGACTATGATAAAGCAGCAGGGATTTTCTTTTTTCCAAGCAGTTTCTACCACGACCCCTGGCCTGCCCTTCTTAGAGCACGGATGTGATTTCCTTTATTAATTTGCCAGTGTTGCACGTGTAAATTCCAGGTGCATTTAGACGAGATATGTTTCTAAGGAGAGAAACTAGAGCCCTAGGATAAAAATGACTGGTTTAGTGGAATATGATCATCTCAAGCTTCTCAGACGCTCTTCAGAGAAGAAATGTCTGGATGCTTAGTCAGGAGGTCTGGATTCAAATCTTGATTCATTTCCTTTCTCACTATAAGCCTTAAGCAAGTCAAAACTATTCTGAGCCTTGGTACATTGATCTAAAGAGCACAAAAGAAATGAAATTTAAATGGGTGAATATGTGCAGAGGAGATAACGTAGAAGGAAGAGCTTAGTGTAAGTTACATGCAAGGAACTGAATATATTTGCATTGCATAACTGATTTAGTTATCCCATGAAACTTTGATTATATCTGTCTTTATTCTCATTATAGTCCTTTATGCCGTAAGTTGTGAAAATGTCTATTTCTTGTCTTGTGTCATAGTTAAATGGGGATCAAACGGCTATCCCCATTTTACAGTCACCATCTGGAATATGTAGCCTCCAAGGTCAACTTTTGTCAGTGAGAGAGAGGGCTCCTACTTGCTCAGCCCAGAAGTGCCATGTATCACCTCCCCTCAGGCTACAATGATCTAGCCTAACTGCAAACTTAGGTTGGGAGGCATCAGCAAGTGTATCAATAATTAGTGCACACTAACTCTCTCCTTCACATTAAAAAGAAAAGTTCAATAAATCTCACTGTTTACAACTGATGATTAAAATTAAAAAAGAGAGTTGTAAAGAAAGCACAGTTCAAAAACTTGGCAAATGTGTTCTTGATGACATTTTTGTATGATCTGCTGTTCCAACACTGCTAATTTTATCTATAAGGAGCAAAAAGAACAATACATTCCTCATTGATATAGTAAGTCACATTTCTTCATGTCTCCTGCCCATAGACTTAAACTTTAAGAGGCATATAAATAAGCAACTTAGCATATGTGACCTCCTGACCGTGAAGTGTTAAATTCCAGGAACTGTATTACTCTACCACTTTTATTCGTCTGTGGGAAATCACTTGATTTATGCCTGATCCCAGGATACAATAAAAACGTGCAGGTATGCCAAACTAGAATGATTGGAACCTGTCAAATAAAAATTTTAGTTGCCCTTAAAATCTACAAATAAAAGTAACCTTTGATTAAAGATTACACGGTTTATATCATACTTTTATCAGTATTCAGACACAAAACATATCCAAATAAATGAATTTCAATATAGTACAATGCACCACAGTCTTTGGAGAGAGAGACCCCTGTATGACAAGAAGGACATTTTCTTACTTGGGAAGGAGTTATAGCAGAAAGGTGATTCTAGCCAGAAGAAGCTAAACCAGTATAGACACGGTAGATTAATGGAAATATTCAGCCAAGTGAAGTCTGATGTTTCTCAAGTTTGGCTTATTTACACTGACCATTCATTCTCATTTTATGGGCTTTAGAACTTCAGATGCGGTCCAGCTAGGATTATAAACCAAAGTGCCAAAAAAACCCACAAGACTTTTGGAAAGGAATTCCCAGCTAACTTTTCAGACTCAGGAGGTTGGCATCATTCCAAAATGATTCTCAGCTCTTAGATATTTTAGGCAGGTCCATATTGATGCAGGGAGTCTCAAAAGCAACCTGGAGAATTTCCATCTCATTAGCACTTCATTTATAGTATACCTATGTCAAGCCTAAGCCTAGGGGTTCTGGTCTTAGCTTAAACAGGAGGAAAATAAAATCTACTCCAGTACAAAGCTGAGTACAGACTGTGTCAAGTACAGTCATCGTTGAAGCATGCTCACGTCACCTGTGAAGAACAACCACTTACTCTGAGTGTTCTTCAGAGGATGAAATATTTCTTCTAAAATTTTTATGCATTTATTGTTTCTTTGTCATTAAATGTCATATATTTTTATTCTGGTTCATTTTTCAAACTGGAATTTTTGAGATATAATTGACACACAACATTGTATTAGTTTCAGCTGTATAACGTAATGATTCAATATATTTGTATTTATTGTGAAATGATCACAATAAGTCAAGTCAACATCAATCACTGCACATAGTTAATTTTTTTTTCCTTGGGATGAAAACTTTGAAGATCTACTATCTTAGTAACTTTCAAACATAAAATATGCTCTTATTAACTACACGTTGTACATTATATCCGCATGACTTACTTATTTTGGAACTGAAATGTTATACCTTTTGACCCCCTCATCCATTTCAGCTATGCCAAACCCCCTGCCTCTAGCATTTACCTACCTCTTCTCTGTATCTATGAGTTCAGAGGTTTTCTTTTGGTGTGGAGCACAGGGTGGTTAGATTACACATATAATGAGATCACACAGTATTTGTCTGTCTGACTTATTTCACTTACCATAATGCTCTCAAGGTCTAGCCATGTTGCATTGCAAATAGCAGCATTCCCTTCTTCTTATGGCTGAATAATATTGCATTACATAGATAGTTAATATGAATATGTGATATATGTGATACATATATACCACATTTTCTTTATCCATTCATCCATCAGTGGACATGTAGGTTGCTGCCATGTCTTGGCTATTGTAAATAATGCTGCTATGAGCATGGGGGTACAGATATCTTTCCAAGTCAATGATTTCATTTCCTTCAGGTAAATACCCAGATGTGAAATTGATGGATCATATGGTAGTTCCACTTTTAATTTTTTGAGAAACCTCCATACTGTTTTCTATAGTGGCTGCCCCAATTTACATTCCCGCCAAGAGTGCACAAGGGTTCTCTTTTCTCTACATTCTTGCCAAAACTTGTTATTCCTTGTTTTGTTTTGTTTTGTTTTTGTTAAAAACCGTTCTAACAGGTATGAGATGGTATCTCATTGTGGGCTTAATTTGTATTTTCCTAATGATTAATGATGTTGAACATCTTTCATGTGCCTGTTGGCCATCTGTATATCTTCTTTGGAAAAATGTCTATTCAGATCCTCCGCTCATTTTTCAGTTAAACTATTTGTTTTTGGCTATTGAGTTATATGAGTTATTATTTATATTTATATACTTATATATTTTATATATTAGCTCTTAATCAGATAGATGATATGCAAATATTTTTTCCTATTTCACAGGAAATACTTTTTTTCATTTTTTCTTTTTTTTTTTTCATTTTGTTGATGGTTTCCTTTGCTGCACAGAGCTTTTTAGTTTGATGTACAAACTGGATTTTTGATGGTCAAAGTTATTAAACAAAATCACTTGGGTTTTAGGTCATGGATTTTAGAACACGTTTGATGCTACTCTGAAAACACCCTATACAACTTGGGGCTCAAAAAATGCCACCATGGAAACCTCAGCTGGAGTTAAACAGAGATTGTTCTTTATTCACCTTTGTACCCCTGTGCTTAATGCTGTAGCTTTCAAGTACTAATGCTTAATGTTTCAAAATGAGGAAATGAATGAATGAATGGGAATGAAATATTCTTGAATGCACCCACAGCTTATTCCAGATAGACTTTGTTCAACCCTCCCCTATAAATCAGAATAAGACCTCAGCCAAGCTGCAGACCATGTAAGATGGCACAGGTAAATTATCACCAGGGTGGTGGCAGGCTGCAAAGAGACAGGGAGACTGGGACAGATGCCAGGTGACTGTGCAGATTATATCAGAAAGCAAATTTAGCCAATTGTTGGGTTAGAGTTCCTGTAGTTTCATTAATACACAATTTTATAAGTTTCTGGTGACTTTTAGTTACCTGTGATTCCAGGAATGATCAGACCATGCAAAGCAGCTGGCATGTGCAAAGTCATTTGTATTAGGTTTGATATGCTATGCATCAGATTTGCATTTCTAGTTGTGACTTTCACAGGGCAAGTGTAACATCAGTTAATCCTAATTTTTTGTTTGTTTGCTTTTTGTTTTGTTGTTGTTATTATTCTCGGTTTTATAACTCAATTTGACTAAAGATTATTTGAGATTAAAAACATGAAAAATTCAAAGATCAAAATATCTATACACACATATAGATGCACACCTGCATAAAACATATTTATGTATAAAAAATATTTATGTATGAGCACATATACATATACCCCATAAAGCCATGCCCATATAATCCCATATTATATATGATATATACATTTCATAGTATATATGGAAATGTATATGTGTATACACATTTAAATATGGGATACATATATACATATAATATGGAATTGTATGGATATTATTATGTAGGTATGTGTGTGTATATATATACCTATGCATATACATATATACCCTATACATACGTATATATTTTATACTGACACAGTGCTTTATTCACCAAATATTAATAAATATTTATTGCACCTAGGCACTCTACTAGGCACTTAGAATACAAAAAGTGACTTTTTTTCCAGTCTTCAAAAAAATCACAACTTACAAAGGAAGAAAGACTCACAAACACATAAATGCAGTTTAATGGCAATACAGGCAAATTCTTCCTAGAAGTCCTCAAGAAAAGAATGTTCCAAACATTCAACTACTTTTTTTTTTTAAATTTATTTATTTGTTAGAGAGAGAGAGTGAGCACAGGCCGACAGAGTGGTAGGCAGAGGCAGAGGGAGAAGCAGGCTCCCTGCCGAGCAAGGAGCCTGATGTGGGACTCGATCCCAGGATGGGTGCTGGGATCATGACCTGAGCCGAAGGCAGCCGCCCAACCAACTGAGCCACTCAGGCATCCCCAAGCATTCACTGCTTATTACATGCAGGTCTTTCTTACTTTATCTAATCTATCTATCTTCCAAGTAATGAGTTTGCAGATACTTTCTACCTTGATAAAAATCTCAAAATGGTTGTAAGTATTGGTGGCAAAGTTTTATATGCCTCTAAGAGCTATAACACCTTTTGCTTTTCCTAACATCACATGAAAATTTGTTGCTTGAACTTTAGAGAGGTTTCTTCCCTTTTGAATTTCTTCCCTTTTATCATGTTGCAGTTTGTGAAATGTAATAATTCATTATGGTTTTCTTGTAGTTTTTCTATATCGTGACATTTATAAATATCTTAGCAACATTCAGAGTATATGTAATTCTGTATGTACCTAGAAAGTAAAGATATACACAAACATATGCATGTTCAGATGATAAAAAGTATAGCACAGTTGTCTGAATCATGATCTATGACTGCAGAGATGCTTGGAATATTTAATATATTTTGAACATTGTTTTAGGGTTCTCCATCTATAAAATGCAACTAGAATTCCCTTCCCTTCCTATTACATAGGAATGCTGTGAATTTCACATAAGATAATATGAGTAAGTGGTTTATGAGGTAAAATATACTATAAAAATACATGTCTGGCCAAGATGTGAAGGCCATCTAGCTGCATGTCAGATTTTCACAGGTTTCTAAACTACCAGAATGGCTTCTACAGGTGACTACAAGGAAGCTCAAGCATACATTTGATACTTACAGTTTTTTTCCAAATTACTTTTCCAGCTTTTTCAAAAGCCCAATTCTGTGCTCTTTCCTGACCTTCTTGTATGTGTTCTAGTTTCTATCTTTGCTTCTGTCTTTGAATTTGATACTTTCTCCAGTAACAATATTGGTTCCTCCTAAGTAAAATTTGAACAAGCAACCCAATCTTTTCCTAGGTTGATGCAGAATCCTTTCACCCAGAAGCTGCTCTCTTCTTTCAAGCCCAAGTTCCTGTGGTCACATGATATTTTCACTGGGTTCGCTCAAACTTTTCTAAAAAGGAGCCAATAGGTCTGCAGGAGATAGTGGAATAGGAAGATCTTACGCTTACCTCATTGCATAGATATAACTAGGTAACATGTTAGTATAAAAAACGCAGGAAAATATCTCAAAGACTGGCAGAACAGACTCTCTATAGCTAAATATAAAGGAGGTCACATCTAAGAGTGTACGAAGGGCAGAGACATGGTCAGGAACCAAACAGACCCACAGGACTGTGGAGGAACCCTTCATACCCAGAGAAGGGAGAGAAGCTGACTTCGTATCAGGCACCCTAGGCATAGAGGACTTGCACTGGGAAGATGGATCCCCATAAAATTTTGCTTTGAAAACCAAAGGGGCTTAACTTCCGGAGTTCTTAAAAATCAGTGGGGCTTAACACATGGAACTTTAAATATCAGTGTGCTCAGCTCCAGCAGACTTAGAAAGTGATGGGAAACTTGAAGAGGTAACCCAACAAACAGCCCCACTGAGATATAGCACAGAAGTAGCACTTTGGAAGATTCCCAGGGTATACTGGAGGGAGACTTGTTTGCTAATCACAGACCATGTCCTGGAGAAAGGCAGGGATCTTTTAGAGAGTTCTGTAAGAACAAAGGAGGTGGTAGGTGTCATTTCACACCCTGCCCCCACCAGCCTAGATGCATGAACACCTGTGGGAATCAGTAAGCATGAATACTCTCCACCTAGCTTGATAACAGCACACCCTACTCCTGTGTACTTCTGTGATCCATTCCCTCCAACTTGTCCTTCCCCACAACAGACCTGTACAAATCCTGCTAACACTGTGAGTCCTGCCCCTAGGTACCCCTGTGGACTCTTTCCCTCCAACATGCCCTCAGTAGAAATCTATTCAAAGCTGCCCATACAAGCACAGCAGTATGCAAGTGACACTGACAGGGGTCAGAACCACCCCAAAGTGACTCTTGCACTGGGGAGAGGGGATAATAACGACATACACACAATCTTACTGTTGACCCCAACAGTGGTTTGGGGGCAGACATGTGGTCTGACTGCAGGCATTGTCCACCAATGAAAGCTTCTCAGGAGACAACACAGGGAAAGCACTCTGCAGTTCAGTGGAACAGAGGTCTAGCAAACTCCTGATCTGACCCAACTCAAACTGAAAGCAGCCCTAGAGTGGTCCACTAGCAACACAGGGACCCAAACCCTGCCCACAACAGGCAAAAAGAGCCACTGCAGACAACTGGACTAAAAGCAAACACCGCTCAGCCACAATAGCAGGGCACATGCAATACACATAAGAGGCACCTCTGAAGCTCCAGGTTCTGTGAACAGGGGACATTGCACTGCAGGGCACTGCAGCGCATCTTCTTCATAAGCGCACTACTTTTAAGATCAAGATCAAGATACAGAGCTAACTTTCTTAACATACAGAAACAGAGAGTTAGACAAAATGAGAAGGCAGAGGAATATGTTCTGAATGAAAGAACAAGACAAAATCACAGCAAAACAGTTCAACAAAATAGAGAGAAGTAGTATGCCTGATAGAGAATTTAATGTAATGTTCATAAATACTCAAAGGACTTGAGGAAAGAGCGGAGGATACATTCGACTCTCAAAAAAGAAATAGAAAACATAAAAAAAGAACCAACCAGAGATGAAGAATTCAATAAGTAAAATTAAAAATACACTAGATGGAATAAATTGCAGACTAGAGAAAGCAGAACAGATCAGTGACCTGGAGTACAGAGTAATGGAAAGTAACTGAGCTGAATAAGAGAGAGAAAATATAATAATAAAAAATAAAAATAGACTAGACTAAGGGAACTCAGTGACACCATCAAGCATGATACCATTTACATTATAGGCATCCTAGAAGGAGAAGAGAGAAAAGGGGGCAACGAATTTATTTGAAGAAATAATAGCTGAAAATTTCCTGAATCTGGAAAGCACAGAAATCAAGATCCAGGATGCACAGAAGGTCTCCAACAAAATCAACTCAAGGAGGTCCACACGATTAAAACAGCAAAAAGTAGTGATAAAGAGAATTGTAAAAGCAGCAAGAGAAAATAGATAGTAAGTTAACCCCATAAGACTATCAACTGATTTTTCAGCAGAAACTTTGCAGCCAGAAGAAAGTGATTTGATATATTCAGAGTGCTGAAAGAAAGAAACTTGCAACTAGAATACTCTATCCAGCAAAGTTATCATTCAGAATAGAAGGACAGATAAAGTGTGCCTGGGTGGCTCAGTGGGTTAAGCCTCTGCCTTTGGCTCAGGTCATGATCTCAGGATTCTGGGATCAAGGCCCGCATCAGGCTCTCTGCTCAGTGGGGAGCCTGCTTCCTTCTCTCTCTCTGCCTGCCCCTCTGCTTACTTGTGATCTCTCTCTCTCTCTGTGTGTCAAATAAATAAATAAAATCTTAAAAAAAAATAAAAGAAGCACAGATAAAGAGTTTCTCAGACAAACAAGCCAAAGGAATTCATCACCACTAAACCAGTCTTACAAGAAATGTTAAAAAAGGAGTCAGTTTGAGTGGAAAGGAAAGAACATAAGTAGAAGTAAGAAAAATAAGAAGCACAAAAGAAGTGAAATTAAGTATATCTATAAAAATCAGTTAAGAGATACACAAAATAAAAGGATGTGATGTATGACACTATATACCCAAAATGTGGAGTGGAGGAGAGGAGTAAAAATATAGTGCTTTTATAGTGGGTTCAAACTTACGCTAGCATCAACTTAATGCATAAGGTGTTATATATAAAACTAATGGTAATCACAAATAAAAAACTGGTAATAGATATGCAAAAAAATTAAATAGAAAGGAGTCCAAGTATATCACTAAAGAAAGCCAGAAAACCATGAGAAAAGAGAGCAAGAGAAGAAAGGAACAAAGAACTATAAAAGCAACCATAAAACAAGTAACAAAATGCCAGTAAGTATATACCTATCAATAATTACTTTGGGTGTAAATGGATTAAACACTCCAAACAAAAGACATAGTGTGATGGAAGTCATAGAAAAATAATAGTCAACAATGAATAGGCTCCCTACAAGAGACTAATTTCAGACCTAAAGACACATGCAGATTGAAAGTGAAAGGATGGGAAAGCATTTATCATGCCAAAGGAAGTGAAAAGAAAATGAAGGTAGCAATGCTTATAATTTACAAAATAAAATTTAAAACAAAGATTGTAAAAAGAGATAAAGAAGGAGATTATATAATCATAAAGGGAACAATCCAACAAAAAGATAAAACAATTTTAAATATTTATGCATCCAACATGGGAACATCCAAATACATAAAGCAGCTAATAACAAACATAAGAGAAGTAATCAATAGTAATACAATAATAGTAGAGAACTTTTACACTCTGCTTACAGCAATAGGTGGGTCATCCAAACAAAAAATCAACAAGAGAACAGCGGCTTTAATGACACAGTGGACCAGACAGATCTAACAGATGTATTTAGAAAATTCTATCCTTAAACTGTGGAATGCACATTCTTTTCTAGCACACATGGAACATTCTCCAGGAAATATCACATATTAGACCACAAGACAAGTCTCAACAAATTCAAAAAGTCATACCATGCATCTTTTCTGATCATGTTATGAGACTAGAAATCAACCACAAGAAAAAAAAAATCTGTAAAGAACACAAATACATGGAGATTAAATAATATGCTACCAAACAACGAATGGACCAACTAAGAAATCAAAGAGAAAATAAAAAAACAAATACATGGAGGCAAATGAAAATGAAAACACAATGGTCCAAAATCTTTGGGATGCAGCAAAAGCTGTTCTAAGAGAGAAGTTTATCAATATAGGTCTACCTCAAAAAGCAAGAAAAACCTCAAATGAACAACCTAACCTTACACCTAAAGGAGCTAGAAAAAGAAGAACAAAGAAAACCAAAACCAGTAGAAGGAAGAAAATAATAAAGATTGCAGCAGAAATAAACAAAATTGAAACCATAAAACAACAACAACAGTAGAACAGATCAGTGAAACCAGGAGCTACTTCTTTGAAAAGATCAACAAAATTGGTAAACCTTTAACTAGACTCATTTAAAAAAAAGAGAAAACAGACTCAAACAAGATCAGAAATGAAGGAGGAGAAAAAACATCCAACACCACAGTAATACAAAGGATTAGAAGAGAATACTATGAGAAATTACATTTCAACAAATTGGACAACCTAGAAGAAAAGCATAAATTCTTAGAAATATATAACCTCCCAAAACTGAAGCAGAAGAAATGGAAAATTTGAATAGACTGGTTACCAGTAATGAAATTGAAGCAGTAATAATAGTAAAAAAAAATCCCAACAAACAAAAGTCCAGGACCAGTTGGCTTCACTGGGAAATTCTACCAAACATTTAAAGAAGAGCTAATACCTATTCTTCTCAAACTATTCCAACAAATAGAAGAGGAATGAAAGCTTCCAAATCCATTCTATGAGGCCAGCATTAATCTGATACCAAAACAAGATAACAACACTACAAAATAAGAGAAGTATAGGCCAAAAACTGATGAACAAAATCCTCAACAAAATATTAGAAAATCATATGCAACAGTCATTAAAAAAGTCATTCATCATGATCATGTGGGGTTTATTCCTGGGATGCAAATGTGTTTCAATATTCACAAATCAATCTCTGTGATACAACACCTCAACATGAGAAGGGATAAAATCATATATGATCATTTCAATAGATGCAGAAAAAGCATTTGACAAAGTACAACATCCATTCATGATAAAAACCCTCAACAAAGTAGGTTTAGAGGGAACAAACCTCAACATAATAAAGGCCAGATATGAAAAATCCACAGCTAACATTATACTCAATAGTGAAAATCTGAGAGCTTTTCCCCTAAGGTTAGGAACAAGACAAGGATGTCCACTCTCACCACTTTTATTCAACATAAGTACTGTAAGTCCCAGCCACAGAAATTTACTTAAGAAATAAAGTGCATTAAAATTGGTAAGGAAGAAGTAAAACTCTGTTTCCAGATGATATGATACTATATACAGAAAACGCTAAAGAATCCACCAAAAAACTACTAGAACTGGTAAATGAATTCAGTAAAGTCACAGGATACAAATTCAATGCACATAAATCTGTTGCATTCCTACACACTAATAATAAGGTGGCAGAAAGGGAAATTAAGAAAACAATCCCAGTTACAATTACACCTAAAATAATAAAATACCTAGGAATAAACTAACCAAGGAGGTGACAGACCTGGGCACTGATAACTATAAAACACTAATGAAAGAAATTAAGATGACACTAATGGGAAGGCATTCCATGCTCAAGGGCTGGGAACATACGTATTGTTAAAATGTCTATACTACTCAAAGCAGTCTACAGATTTAATGCAATCCCTATCAAAATACAAACAGCATTTTTCACAGAACTGGAACAAACAATTCTGAAATTTGTATGGAACCACCAAAGATTCCAGTAGCCAAAACTGTCTTGACAACGAAGAACAAAACTGCAGGTATCCAATCCCAGATTTCAAGATATACTACAAAGTTGTGGTAATCAAAACAGGATGATACTGGCAGGAAAGTAGATGCATAGATCAATAGAACACAATAGAAAGACCAGAAATAAACTCATGATTATATGGTCAATTAATCTTTGACAAAAGAAGCAAGACTATGCAATGGAAAAAGACATTCTTTTCAAAAAATGGTGCTGGGAAAAACCACACAGCTATATGGAAAAGAACGAAACTCGACCACTTTCTTACACCATACACAAAAATAAACTCAAAATGGATTAAAGATCTAAATGTGAGACCTGAAGCCATACAAATCCTAGTAGAGCATGGGCAGTAATTTCTCTGACATCAGCCCTAGCAATATTTTTCTAAAGATATCTCCTAAGGCAAGGGAAACAAAAGCAAAAGTGAACTATTGAGACTACATCAAAATAAAAGGCTTCTGTACAGCAAAAGAAACAATCAATAAAATAAAAAGACAACCAACCGAATGGGAGAAGGTATTTGCAAATGGGCATACCTGATATGGAGTTAGTATCCAAAATATATAAATAATTTATATAACTCAACACTACAAAAACAAATAATCCAGTTGAAAAACAAGCAGAAGACATGAACTTCTGTTCTCTAAAGAAGATATGCAGATGGCCAAGAGGCACATGAAAAGATGTTCAATATTGCTAATCACAGAAATGCAAATCACAACCACAATGAGATATCACCTCACACTTGTCAGAGAATGGTTAAAATAAAAAACATAAGAAACAACAACTGTTGGAGACTATTTAGAGAAAAAGGAACCTTCCTGTACTCTTGGTATGAATGCAAACTGGTGCAGCCACTAGAAACAACATGGAGATTCCTCAAAAAATTAAAAATAGAATTATCATATGATCCAGTAATTCCACTACTGAGTATTTACCCAAGAAAAGAAAAACACTAATTCAAAAAGGTATATGTACCCCTATGTTTACTGTAGTATTATTTGCAATAATCAAAGTATGGAAGCAACCCAAGTGTTCACTGATAGCTGAATGGATAAAGAAGAAGGGATACACACACACACACACACACACACACACACACAGGAATATTAGTCACAAAAAAGGAAGAAATCTTGCCATTTGCAATAGCATGGATGGATCTAGAGGGTATAATGCTAAATGAAACAAGTCAGTCAGAGAAAGACAAATACCATATGATTTCACTCATCTGGAATTTATGAAACAAAACAAATGAACAACAAAAAACCCAGATAAACTAAAAGCAGACTCTTAAATATAGAGAACAAACTGGTGTTTACCAGAGGGGAGGTGGGTGGAGGGAGGTGGGAGGGTGAAACAGGTGATAGGAATTTTAAGAGTACATTTGATGTGATGAGCTCTGAGTAATGTACAGAATTGCTGAGACACTATATTATACAACTGAAACTAATATGACACAGTGTATAATTATACTAGACATACAATAAATAAGTACATAAGGAAAAAGTAGCCAATAGTATATGCATTTTTAGAATTATCCAGTTCTATTTAATTATGGCAGAAGTGCTAAGCTTTTAGTTTTCAAAATGGTTTAGGCCTCTGGAAAGGGCAGAGATTTTCTAGGAATAGCCACTTAAAAAAAATAAAAACTTTGCACTCTAGACTCACTTAGGGGTAGGAGCCTCAATGACTCATCAGATAATTGTAGCATTGCTTCCAGTGCCCCATTGAAATAAAAAGGAAAATATCTGAGTCTGATTGTAATCATGAAGACAGGTAAAATATGGTCTTTTGATTAAAAGATCTTCCAGAATGCATTTTAGTGTTATGTTTAACACAATATACTATTATTTCAGAAAAACCCGATTCTGAGTTTTAGCCATGATATTTAAGAGATCTGTGATACAGAACAAGTTACTTGGCCTTCACAAGTCTCAGTTTTCTCATATAAAATGGCCCAGGTTGGCTACTTTTTTTCTTCAAATGTAAAAAGATATAGGATAATGCCACCTTACCATAATATCAAGAAAAAAAAAATCTATGCAGTCATTATCCTTCCTCAGACAATTAGAGAGGTGAGACTTCTAATCACATCAGTGGACTTCTAAAGGCTGAGAAACCCCCTCCAAAGAGAGATGGGGCAAAGAGTAACTGTTTCCCTATCGTAAGAGCATGGAAGACAGAGGTGATTGCCGACTCCAGCAGGTAAGGAGAAAAGCTAAGTATGAGTTAGTATGACAGAGTAAATTCCGCAAGAGTTGCAGATACGAGTGGAGTCTGTACATTCTCAAAAATGTTCTTCACAGGCTCCCACTGGTGCTTACAGAAAATATTCAAGGAAGAGAGGAAAACAGAGTGAACTCCCCTTAATGGCGCATCTTTACATTTCTCTTAAATGAAGTGAAAGTCATAAGCTACCAATAAAAGAACCAGTGACCCCTTCACATCCCACCCTTCAAAAATATAACATACTTAACAATGTATCTAACAATATAGCTGCAAGATCTGAAAGCTAAAAATGATAAAATGTTGCTAAGAGAAATTTAAAAAGACCCAAATATATGGGGATACATATAGTGTTCATGGTTCGGAAGACTCACTACTTTTAAATTATAGATTTCCCCCAATTCACCTATCAGAGTCAATGTGATCTCAATCAAAATCTCAAGGCTTTTTAGTAGAACTTGCCAAGGTGATTTTAAATTTTATGTGGAAGAGTCAGGGGCCAAGAGTAGCCGAACAATTTTTAAGAAGTACAAAGTTAGTGGACTCATGCTACCTGATTTCAAGGCTTTATTTACTAAAAGGTGAATAAATTACACTTTAATAAATATGACTTTTAAAAGTGTACATTATGAAGCACTTACTTCAAAGGGTTGTTTCATGAATTAAATGAGGTGACAGGACCAATACAGGGGAAGTGCTCAATAAATGGTAACTGTTGTCACTGGCATTTGTTATTTGTTACAGAGTCATAAACTATACTTCCCTTCCCTTCTCTTCCCCCTCCCCTACCACAAAATGTTCTGGAATTGAAAGCATTCTTTTATGTGTGACATTATAAGCTCTTTCTTTTCCTGGGTACTCTCTACAGATTTAAGTCATTACTGTGTGTTGGATACATGTTCCATGTATCAGCCTCAGAAGTGGGCACCTTTCATTTTACCTCATGAATGCAACTGTGGAGGCTTGGCTGGAAGCATTGTTTTCATGGTAAATATGGCAGATAAATATGGCAGTGGTCCCCATTTCCCTCTTGTTAAAATATAGGCACTTGGGGGTTGAAGCAGATTTACTATAAAGAAGACTAAGCTTCAGATCCCCTCACTTGCACTGGTTTCCTTCAAGATCCCAGGAAGAAGCCCTAGCAAAGGGCTATGAGAACTATTTTATATTCCACAAGTCTTCAAACTCCTTGATAGCTTAACTCTGAAATATCTGAACTGAGTATCCTCCAGCCTTCACGTGTCCTCTTACGTAAAAAATCGCAGCCTCATTAAAGCACACCAGTAACAAAAATGGTGATGGAGACACTCAGTTATCATTTATCTTTTTGTTTTGTGGCACTTTACATATAGTAATTCTGCATTTGGCTCAGCAGCCCTGTATAAAACTTGGCAATGACTTAAACATAGGAGGCCATTTTTCTCAGCAAGAAGTTCAGAGATAGTCCAGGTCTCTGTAGGGCTCCATGATGACATTAGAGACTCAGGCTCCTATAAGCTTTCCATTCAACTCTCCTTATTTGCAGCTGTCTTATTTGCAGCTGTCTTACAGCTACCTTAAAACCAAAAGATAGCTGTTTCACTTCTAACATCATATTTCCTTTCTAGGCAAGAATAGAGGGAATAGTAAGGAGAAGTAGAATGTGAGAGTCAGAACTGCCCCTTTCTGAAAATATTTTAAATAGCTTGCTTTTTTTTTTAAGAATTTTTTTATTTATTGGACAGAGAGAGAGAGAGAGAGACAGTGAGAGAGGGAACACAAGCAGGGAGAGTGAGAGAGGGAGAAGCAGGCTCCCCACTGAGCGGGGAGCCCGATGCAGGGCTCGATTCCAGGACCCCGTTATCATGACCCGAGCCAAAGGTAGATGCTTAATGACTGAGCCATCCAGGTGCCCCATAAATAGCTTTCTTTGAAAGATCTAATATTCCGCTTCTATCTCCTTGGCCAGCACTGTGCCAGATATGGCATACTTGTCAGTTCCCTAGCTGCAAAGGAGGTTGGGAAGTGGGGGTCCATGTATGTAGGTATGTATGTACACATGCATGCACACATTTTTAAGAACACATTGCTGCAACAAGTGGATTCTGATAGAAAGAAGGGGAGACTGGTACTTGAGTCGGAGACACATAGAGTCTGCCATACATTGTAGCCTTTATTAAAGTCCTAGAGAATGGGTGCTATGGTTCCTGTCAAGAACAACAGAAGTGAAAACAATCTTTCAAATAAGTTGCAAAAATTGAGTTTGCACCTGAGAAGTCATACTGGAAGGGAACTATTACAAAGAACTTATCCTTGATATGCTTCAGAGACATAAGGAAGAATCATAAGAAACTTTCACAGGCTTAGAATTTTTTGTGCTTTGCAATTTTCTTCAGTTTATGAGAGCTTTTCTGCTTCCATCCTTCTAGGCTTCTCTTGGTTGCTCTAACACTCCCTGGGGCTTTGTCCTTTCCCTTTCCCCCATTTTGAAACGTTTTATCTGGTGTTTAGGCTGTCCAAATTCTTCCTTTCCTTCAGGTTTCAACTCAAATGCCATCTGCTCAGAAAAGCCTTCCATGAACTCCCCATCTGGGTGCTGACTATCCTTAAGTCACCATCATATTATCCTGGTGTTTCCTTCCTACAGATCTTAGTACAGTAGTCCCTGCCTTGTCTGTGGGGGATATGTTCCGAGACCCTCAATGGACGTCCGAAAGCACAGATAGTCCCGAGCCCTGTATACACTTTTTTTTTCTATGCACACATACCTATGATGAAGTTTAACTTCTGAGTTAGGCACCGCAAGAGGTTACAACAATAACTAATAACAAAATAGAACAATTATAACACTACGGGAGTAATAAAAGTTTGTGAATGTGGTCTCTCTCAAAATATCTCTTACTGTACTCGCTTCTCATGCTGTGAAATGATAAAATGCTCTGTGATGAGAGAAAGCAAGGTGAATGACATAAGAATGGTGATGCAGTGTTAGGCTACTCTTGATCTTCTCACCATATGTCAAGAGGAGCATCGTCTACTTCCCCCGAGAGACTGTGGGTAACTGAAACTGTGCAAAGTCAACTGCAATAAGAGAAGACGACTGGACTATCCAGAATGATTTTGTTTATTTATTTACTTATTTATCTCTGTATTTGTCTCCACCAGAATGTAAGTTCCTGGGACACATAGATTTTTGTCTTTCCTTTTGTTCATGGACCTTCACCTTGTATGGACTCCTGATAAATGGTAGAGTCTGAAGACACGTTTGTTGAATTCGTGAACGAGTACACTCTGGAGGGGAGGGAGCTTATGGGAGTAGAGAGTGAGACACGAGGCTGACAGGCATGTTTTTCCTAAGGACTGGGTCAGTATGTGTGCTCCTGCAGAAGCATGTGTGGTGGTGAGTGGCTGGATTTTGGCCCCAGGAAGACGGTTCTACTGAGTGCAGTAAAGGCAAAGAGTGAGTGTGAACTATTAACAGACCAAAGTCAAGCCATCAGAGCCTTTTGGCATAAGAGCGGTCTGGTTATTAATGGTGTTTACGTGGATTGGTGGGAAGAGAAAGCACAGAATGTGCTGTGTCTCTTTGAACTTTCGAGTGCTTATTGCATAGACATCCGGCATGTCTGGAAAGAAATGCACAGCTGAGCAGAAGGCACCAGTTCTTAAGACATGTGGGTGACATGAAGTATAGTTCTGAGAAAAACCTAATTCAACCCAGAAAGCTCAGGAATGAACCCTTCAGAAATATTTAATTCGATGGTTATGAAGCATTTACTTGAGCTGAATAACAACTCAAGTGTTTTCCCCTTGCATAAGAAAGGGAACAACCTTTCTGTTCTTAAGCAACATTTTCTTGCCAAGCTAAGAATTGTGACCCAGCGCATTGCATTTTGCCCACAGATGTTATAAGGAACAGCAGAAAGCAGTGGAGCTTCTGAAATAATTTAGGTTAAAATTTTGATTTAAGAACCAACTTGGTAAATTGTGGTTTTGTCACTGATAAACATTTATTTTCCTCAGATTTGGGGCCCAAGTATTTGCTGAAAAACTGTCTCTTTGTTCTTAAATTAGAAAAGATGATTTCAGTGATATCGTATGATATCGTTATAGTGTCTGGAGTGAGGTTTTTTAGAAGGCAAAACCACTTGCTGTATTTTGTGTGGAGACTTCCCTCTGGCTTGTGTTGACAGTAATCTCAAGGTAATCCTTTGAAATAAAAACCTATAAAAAGTGCTGTGACAGGACAAAGAGATAACATGTGTGGCAGAGGAAATGAAACTAAAGTGTTTATTTTTCTGATAAAATAAAGAGTGTCTCCTCTCTCCCAGTTGCAGCATAGTGACTCAGTTCAGTGAACTATATAATCCTCTCTGGAGCTTAATTAGAAACCTTGTAAACTGAGTGCAAGAGGCCAGAATGTATGTTGGACGAACACGGCAAAGTCTTTTTATGAAAACGGGAACCCCCCCTGAATCATCTTACAGTGGGATCTAATGACTTCGTAATTGAATTGCCCAATTTGGGTTCAAAAGAGGGAAACTTCTGATTCTACAGAAAGATGATGAAAAATGTGGGCTTCACATGTTTAAAACAAAAGCATTCTTCTTTTGCTCCCTAAATTTCAGAGGCATAAAACACATTGATCCAGAACCTCCTGGTAGCTGACTTGTGAGCTGTGAACTAAAGCCTTGTGATGGTTTCCCCAGTGGTGTCCTAAGGAGCTGAAAGAGTTAATGCCCAGTGTCTCTCTGGTTGTGGAGAGGCCCTGGCTCAATAAAAAGAAAGATAATAGGCTATCAGGAAGGAATCTGGTTATTTCCTTGAGTAATTGCCTGCAGTAGCCCCTCCTTTGGAGGAGGAAGGCACTCTCTTCAAAGGGGTCAGTTGATTTCCTATCTCTTGAAAAGACAATACATTTTTCCACCCTCAAATGGATCCCTTCTAAATGTCTTTGTCCTTTAATTTTTCCATTCTGTGTTCCTTTCCTTTCCATTTTCCTCCTCCCACCCACGCCTCCATTAGGTCCCTGCTTCAGCTTTTGACCTGTTTACTCAGTCTTAATGTGAACTTTTACTGTTTTAACTGTCAGTTTATAAGTATCCATTTTGGAGGTTATTAAGGTTTAATGAAAGCTGGTCTCCACTTTGAATCCCAGCTTGATTTATTAAAGAAACCTGCTTTCTGGGACTATATTTTTATTGAGCAACAGAACCATATTCCTTGCCCTGGAGTTACCATCTAGTGTACCTAAAGGTGTGGAAGGAATGGAATGATTATCCTGATTTTAGAGGTTCTAAGTATCAGTGGTAGGAAATTATTCTCTAAAATTCAAGTACATTTTACTATTCATATGACTCAAAGCTTTATCAGTCACATCCATTTATATACTACTGTATGTTCAACTTCTATGACATGAATAATAGTATATAAATGGATGTATATTTTTAAGGGGCAGCTTATGACCATAAAGATACACATAACGTTGACACCTAGTCAAATTCCTTCCCTAAATTCACCTTTTCAACTCACCATGTCTCCCATTTTCTGAAATAGGTTGGAGGATACTTACATTGCATCCAAGTAAATCCAAATTTTCCTGAGAAAATACTTTTGTATTTTTTGAGCTTTTTCTATCACCACATAATGGTGAGGCAAGTATTTCTATGTGTCCTCCAGTGTTGGTTTGATGTTCTTGGTTTCTGTTTTCTTTTTTCTTCATGCAACCATATAACTGTTAGACCTGGAGAAGAGGAGAGAAAATTGATGTTCTCTTCCAATTGCAACATGCCGTGTGGCATTACATACTCCACTCCCTTCTGCTAACACAAAGCAAAACAACAACAGAAAAATACACTTAAGTCCAATGATGATCTAAGATAGATTTAAAAAGTTTGTCTATCCCAATAACCCAAATAAGCTGTCATGGTTCTCCAAGTTGCTTCAGATGCCCTGCAAATCTTTATTTTGGCTGACGTTTTTACCTAGTATATTTAAAGATATTCAATTAGCCATTTCCCTAGTACATTTTACTTGTAGGTATATTACGCTAGAGATTAAGACATAATTCCTGCCTTTCACAAACTGAGGCAAAATAAAACAAAGACAAAAATGACTATACCACAAAGTAGAATGTGGCAAATGCCATAAGAATAGTATTGGTGAAGGAACATGTTCAAACTGTTAAGCACAGCACTCTAAAGATTATATGCTCGGAAGATGCTGGTTCCTCTCTCCTCCCCACCATGGTGGGGAATGGCACATCTGGTTAGAAGAATAAGTAAAGCCCTTATGGATAAGACGCCATTTTGCTGAGAACAATGCGGGGAAATGTCTGTGAAACAGAAAGCAATTTAACTAGACTTGAAAGCAATGTAAGTCTAGGAAAGAAGTTGAAATGACTTTTGGAAAGGTGGGCTGTGGCTTGATGCACAGGACCTAGTATGTCAGGGGAAGACATTTTAACTTAATTTGTTTGATGTGAGGAAGCCACAGAGGGTTTCAAAGTGAGAAAAATCATACTATGGCCTGTGTTTTAGAGAAATATTCTGAAAACTGTGTAAAGAACAAATTAGAGAAAAGGACTCAAAGATCATTTGGATTAGTTATATAACAATAATAGTAATTATAATCTTTACTATTTGATTTAATACTTTTTTGGAACCAGAATTTTTGCATATACGGTTTTCCATACTCTCAGCCATTCAGAAGATAGATATCTCCATTTTTACTGGTTAAGTAAAAAAAAAAAAAAATATATATATATATATATATGTATATATATATTTATAAAAAACATATAAATAGATTTTAAATATACAAATTATCACATATATACACTTAAGTATTTTTATATTTTTATATATTTATAAATATATAGAGAGGAATAGCTACTAAGTAGTATTTAAAGCCACAATTATCTGACTCCATAGTCCATGATAGAAAGTAGGACCCAGGGGTGCCTGGGTGGCTCAGTGGGTTAAAGCCTCTGCCTTTGGCTCAGGTCATGATCCCAGGGTCCTGGGATCAAGCCCTGTATCAGGCTCTCTGCTTGGCAGGGAGCCTGCTTCCCCCTCTCTCTGCCTGCCTCTCTGCCTACTTGTAATCTCTGTCTGTCAAATAAATAAATAAAATCTTAAAAAGAAAGAAAGAAAGAAAGAAAGAAAGAAAGAAAGAAAGAAAGACGGACCCACACTGTTCTTAATGAAATGTGACTTTGCCTAGGTCCCTCATCTTGCCTGGGACTCAGTTTCTCCACATGAGGAAGTGAATCAAATTTTAAAATTCTACAATCAAACTTTAAAGTTCTACAATTAATCTAAGCTCACATATCCAATTCCTGTTATGACCAGTACTATGTGTTTGCATTCTAAATGACAAAGGAGTGGGATAGAAACCAGCAAGAGATTTTATCAGAACTTATTTTCTAACTAACTGAGCAAACTCTTCAGGCTGAAGTATAATGAATTTTAACAAATTTTCATCGTACAATTTTTATAACTAAAATGACATAGGAAATTTACATTTATAAGTCATACAAATTCTATAGGAATAAGATATATTTAATTATAATTTTATAAGAGGTACATTTAAAAAGATCCACACCATGACATTTCACTCGCGGATATTCTAAAGTTAAAAAGGAAAAGTTTGAGGAAAAATATAAAGGCCCTAAACCCCTTATTACTTCAGTTCAACAAGGAATCAAGAGCGGAGTTCGTCAAAGAGATAATTGAAGACACCCTGGGAAGAGGGGACTGAGGTTTTCAAGTTTATCATAAATCATTCAATGCCTTTGGCAAAGCCTTGGTGGAAATTAGGAAGCTGAATATTGTAATGTAATTTAAGTTTTCACCAAAGACTTCGTTCTGATTCTGATGGGAATTTTTACCCGAGAAAGGACTGCAGAACTAAATCCCAAGAGCCCGATTCTATTGATCATTATAATGTTTTGCCTTTTGCAAAAAGGTGAGCTGCTGTTTTGAACCCAAATGAGAAGCGTTTTCAGAAGCACCCCATCTATTCCTTTTATACTGAGCAGGAGTAAACCAAGAAGAGGATGTGAAATCTATTCCTCTTCTGGAAAAAGGATAAATCAGAGTACCTTTATTTGTATAGGACCGGACTTAGAAATCGCCTCTGAAATCTGTATCAAGTGTTTCTAAATAGTATAGGTGTGTGCATCAGTGATGGCTCAGTAGATCTAAACCTGTCTGAAAATCAGAGCAATTGGAAAATGTTTGTGCTCACTCACCTCCTGACAAAGGAAACAATAACTAACACAGTAGGAAGCTACAGCTATCTTCTGACACATTATGTTTCCAGCCCCAAAATGTCACCTGAAACCACTGAATGGAGATGAATGAAAACCAGCAGTGGTCGTGAAACATGCAAAAGGAGAAAAAGCCCCAGCTACAAAAAAGGCCGAGGTTCTTCAAAGCCCAACAAGCTGTTGACTCAGACCTCTGCAAAGTCGAAAGCGTATGTCCTCTGGTTAAGGCCGAGGGTCTTATAATTGACCAGGCAGGGAAACTTAAAATGTCTAATTTGAGGTTTAACTGCAACATGTGAATTCTTTGCAAGTAGCCCTCAGAGAGAAGAGCTACAGTAAACCTGAGAATGATTTTTCCATTTCTCTGTCTTTTGAAAATGTAAAGAAAGACTCTGAAGCATGTAATGTTCAAGGGAAAAGGGACCCAGGAGCTTCCAGAATTCAAACTTATTCTGCCAGGGTTGATTCCATAAATTTTGCATCAAGTATCCTATGACACTGACGAAAGTCTCCTTTGGAACTTTGTGAGAGCGGAAGACAGCTGATCAGTGAAGATTAGTTATTAACTTTCTAGCAGTATCTTTCTCAGAGATTTCCCTGATCACTATTTTGGGAGTCAACATGAATTTTTTTAAAGCACAAACATTTCTTAATGAGTGAAGCTAGAAATGCATGCTGGTTTGAAACTGAAGGAGGATATGAGAAAATGGGAGTTATCTTTCATAACTTTTAAAAATTCTTTGACTATTTGAGCCCATAGCATATTTGGGAGTCCCCTGAACAAAGTTACTGTGATCATACCAAAAAATATAATTGAGTTTTATGTACATGCTGGATCTCAGAATATCTCCATTCTTTCTAGCTTCCTATTTTTACTGACTGTCATGAATTGGTCTAGATTAAAATCTTGGCTATCTTCTGAATAGGTGCACGAGATAACACTAGTGTCTTTTGAGATCCAAAAACAACTGATCTTGCCACGTTTATATGTGATCAGTGTGGCCCTGAGTCAATAAAAAGCACCAAGTTTTGTAACTTTTCCTGTTTCAGAAAGGAAGTATTAGTGATTCAAATTATTAATTTTTGTTTTTACTATTGTTTCAAGTTATTGTTATCTTTTCAATACTATTAACAAACTCACAATCCATCAGACCAATGTCACATTTTGAAAACTGTGTAGATAACCTCATTAACTGGAAAGACTACTTTCAGTTAGATGACTGGTTTCAAAGGTGAGAAACTGCAAAAAGAGAAGGGAAGAGCTTCACATTAACTTTCCAGCTGGACCACCCATGCTGCTCAACTGAATAAACAAATTACGTTTTGACAGTAAAGAAAGCAGAAGAAAATAAAACAGCTTTTAGGAACTTCTTATATTTGTGACAGGTCTATTATAGGACAGGCTATCTTTATATTTATGCACGAGTCCTTAGATTTTCTTCTTAAGACACTCTAAGATTTCATAAGATTTTTTTTCAACCCCGTGGAATCTGGATGCTGGTGAAATATGTACAAAGACTAATATATGTGCACATTTTAGCTACAATGAAGCATTAACATTAAGCTAGGTAAATAGATTCCATAGGTCCTCATTGCCAATTTATAGTTCAAAACTGCACACAAAAAATGGATCTTCTGATTTTTTCAACACTTGGAGGTGTCAGAGCTCAATAACTATTCCATGATTCATGATAAAGTGACTCTCTTCAAATAAGGAAGTATACTGACTTTGTTTTCCTTGAAATCCTTTTGGTCAGAAATCCAATATGATATATCACATGGTAAACTGAAATTTGTTTGGAACATCACACATTTACAACTTTTCCTTTAATTCTGCAAAACTTCATTTTAGTCCTGTAGGTACTATTTTCAGCTACTTTAGCAGGAGTAGGCAAAATATACTATTGGACCAATATGCTGGAATAGTAAAGAGAACAAGGGTTGGAGCTATTAAGCTATATTAACAGCTTTCTCTAGCTTTATTTAAAAAAATTGATGCAATAAATGTCATTTTAAATATTTTATCATACATTTAATCTGGTAGAGTAGGGCTTTGACAATTTATTCTTGAACATAATGTTTCTTAATGAGGTTTTCATACATGAAATTCATTAGTATTTAGGACAAAGAAAAATAAGTGAATTGATACTATATTGTCAAGTTTATGATTTGTTGGTACACTAAAGTAAATAAATATGGTGTAGACATGAATAGATTAATTCTACATACATTATAAAAGTGAACTCAGTTTTCCTAATTTTATTCTTTGACATATGTGGTAATTATATATACATGTCTAAAAAGTAATTGCTCACATTTTAATCATCTGAGGTACTAGTTTATAATGAATTTCAATCTCTTTGTCCTGTGATTTTGAATGTTCTTGGATATCCAAAGACCTAAAGAGATTAATTGAATCATTCATTCATTCATTCATTCATATGTGCTACCAGCCTAATATGTGCCAGCTACTAATCTACGTTCTGGGAGTACAATGGTGAGAGGGCACAGCTCCTGCCTTCAACAGTGTGGCTGTTTCAGAGAATCATTTAAAGCTTAGGTAATGTAAAAACTCAGGGACTGCACCTTGGAATGCTCGTCTTCTGGATGTATATGGTTTTGTGATGGCAAAAGCCAGAATACACGGGTCCTGCAACCAAGAAGTACAGGATTGGCCCCTTTGTTATCACTCGAAGTGGCCCATTTGTGGAGTTTGCATTTCCCATCCCACAATTTAGACTCTTCTGGATTAGGAGTCTGGTTGACACAGGGCAGGAGAGTGCTTCATTAGGGGGTATAGTAAGTGCTTCACAACCTTGAAACTATGACTACTGCTTGGTCATTTTGAGTTTCTCACTTAAGCGGCCCCAAAGGAAGAGAAGAAAATGATCCTGTTGGTGGGGATAACTGAACCTGATTACCATGAACAGCTATGATTGCTGCTAAATAATGGTGACCTGGAGGAGTATATTTAGAATCCAGGGACTTCTCTGGAGCTTTCCTTGTGATAATAGAAAGTGGACCACTGTAAAGACAACAGCTTAACCAGGGTACAGTAATTAATGATTCTGACCACTTGGGGATGAAGGTCTAGATTATCCCTCCAGACAAGTGAGTCTAAACCAGCTGGGATGGCAAGTAAGAATGGAGGAAACAATGAATGGGAATGAGTGGAGAAAAAAGATGGTCAATATCAGTTATGGCTCAGGGACAAGTTGCAACAGCAGGCACTCTAGCTTTTTCCAATAACTTTTCTGTATTGAGTTGATTGTAGAAATTGCTGTTAGCCACTACCTTGAAGGTTCTCTGAAAGATGTGAGTGATGCAAGAAGTGGGCTTTATCAGAAACCTCTTATGTCCCACCCCATATCCTCTAATCTAACCTTTTTATTCACCATTGATACAACAACTAACTGACTGCAGGTGTAAGCAGCCAACATCCACTCCCAACTTTTGCCAGAAGGCTATTTGGTGTGGAACACCAGTGGGACCAACTAACCGAACTCCATGGGATGACCCTTGAACAACGGAGGTAAGAGTGTATGACTCAGACAATTCTGAAGGGTATTACACAAGGCTCCCCAGAGGATTCCTAATGATGCTGAGCCCTAATTATCCACATTAATCACAACATGATAATGCACTGCTACATCAGCTTTCCTTTCTTTCCCATTTCATACTTCTCATTTTCCTGCTTCTGTTTCTTGCTATTACTTCCAAAAATAAGTTACCTACATGCAAGGTCCTGTCTCAGGCTTTTGGGGAAGAGGTGATGATATAAGAAAGATGGTGAGAATTGTTTTAAAGAAAAGTAAAGCAGGGAATGGGGTTTAGGAGTCGAGGGGGTGTGGAATTGGTGACATTTAAGGAGAGACCTAAGCAAAAAAATAAGTACGTGGATATTCAGTGGAAGAACACTCAAGGAAGATGGAACTAGAAGCACAAAACCCTGTGGAAGTTCGTCTGACACATTTGAGGAGCAGCAGGTGCCCCGTGTGGCTGGAACAGAATGAATGTGGAAGAGAGTAATAGGAAATAAGTACTGGGAAGTAGGCCAATGGAATAGAGACTTTAGTGGCTCTGTCAGCATATTTAGTATCTCTGGATTCTCATTTGTAAGTGTAATAAGGGTAATAAGGCTGACTTCTCATGGTCTTGGGAAATATTCAAGAGAATGTAGTGGCTAGAAAGACTAAGGCTGTCATCCATCCATCCATCCATCCATCCATCCATCCATCCAATTTATCTGCATTTTGCTTCTTCATTATTTCATTCTCTTCCATTTCCTCCTCTAGCATAGCACTCATTGATACATAGTCTACCGTGGACTTTGTCCATATGAGCAGTGATAGGAAGGCACTGGAGACCTGAGAGCCTTCAAAGGATGGGATTCTCACACCTATGTACATGTCACATCACACAATTTTCCTCATTTTTTCATCCTGTGTCTCCCTTCATCCTCTGGAGCTCTGTCATCTGTTAGCCTAAACACACTATACTGCAAGGAAAACTTACATCCTGTTCACTTAGAAGGGCATACCCTTAATGATCTCCTTTCTTTAAAGAGGCCTGTTGAACTTGTGGGGACCTTGACCCTGTCATGTATTATTAGTAGCAGGAAGGCTCTTACTTGGTGCAGTCTTGTTTTATGTTATCTTTTTCACTGTGGCAATGAAGAAAATGTGAGTCACCATTATTGGAAAAAACAAGGTAAAGGTTAAAAAGTTGGGGCTCATCAGAATATGTGTAAATTACATGACACTTCCTACAGCAACTGACTTTATAATCTGTTATGAAGCTACTTCCTGTTCCAGGTTTTGGCTACTCACACATCTGTTCATTTTGTATCTAGTGACTTCCTTCCTGCTCAGCACTGTGAATTTCACTGCTTATAAACTATATGAGATCCACTCAGTAATTTATTTTCCAGGTAATGTTTAATTTTATAGAGTTGTAAAAATTGTTATGATTGTGACTTGAAGAATATTCATACCTTGTCATCCTCCGCACAATTTTTTCTGACATTTTTTACCGAGGCAGATTGGACCTCTCACTCTTTTCTCCAAAGTTATGCAAGTGTGGCTGATACACTGTCAGCTAGTGGGGCTATAACAACATCCAAGACTTGAGCTTCCCTAGGATTCAGAGTCTTGGAGCTGGGGTATTTGAAAAGTAGTTGTGACAAAGCAGGAATATAGGAGTCAGAGGAGCTAATAACAGAGGTACTGGATGGGCACAGGCAGATCTGGGAGTCTCTGTTGCACTGTATTCCTCATTTATCCACTTATCCTGCCACTTAAATTCTGCCACCAATAATTGGAATAAGTTAGAGACTCAAGCTGGAACAAGAGACAGTCTGCCCAAAGGCAGTGTGCTCATGGGGAAACCTGGACAGGAAGTTTAGCAGGGGACTTCTGTAATGGAAGAGCCCAAGAACCCCTTAAGGACAGGCTGCTTAGATACTCGACTTGGGTTCTGAGGCTGCTTAGAGATTTGACCTGGGTTCTGAATTATACAGTTGGGTTTAATCTAGAATTAAACTAATAGAATAGTTGCCAAATTGTTTTGTTCTATTTTCTCTTTCTACTTACTCCTATGTCCCCACTAAGATAAAACAGATAAAATACAAGCATTTTCTTAGATAACATTGACTTTCTACCTGGTGGTAGTTCAAGTTATAAGAGTACTGATACAACTCCAGAATTGATGAGTAAAATCATAGGCAGTAAATAAAGCCCAAATCACAAAATGTCTCCTGTGGACTAAATATTGCAGAGTTCAGACTCTTACAAACGATGTCGGGAGTAGGAACTCTGAAGATGAGACCTTCAAGGTGAAAGAATTTAAACCCAGGACAAACAGAAAGTAAAGGGTTAAGAGGAAATTTTGAAATTGGAGAATTTTTATAGTGTCAGATATTAAAAACTATACCTGACTGCCTCAAAGCAAGCATTCATATATGTGCTTATATTTGATTGATGTTACATATACATAACATTATAAAGAGATTAAAGGAATTTCAGAATAGATTTTTGGAATCCCAACAGAATTAGGACACACTTTTGAATTCTCATGACACTATTCTAAATAAAGAGGAGATTTCACTATCAGTTCTGTGCATGTTTTAATCAATGACTGTACAACTCAGATACTTTAGATTCCAAAGTAAAAATTTTGTTTAAATATAATTAAATATATTCACTGTGTTAAAGTGCCATGCTATTTGAGAATGAATAAATGATTCATATTTTTAGGAATAAACCTATACCTTTTATCATTTCTTTGATGACTTTCTTCATTTGACTTCTAGGACACTGCACTCTCCCAAATTCTTTTTTTCCACTCCTTCTCAGTCCCATTTGTTTCATTCTTATTATCGCTTTGAACTCTAAATAATGAGTGTCCAAGAACTTCTTTTTATTCTCCCCTCACTTTTATTTTTTAATTTTCTTTTTTTCAATTAACCTATAATTAATTATTTGCTTCAGAGGTACAGGTCTGTGATTCTTCAGTCTTACACAATTCACAGCCCTCACCATAGCACATGCCCTCCCCACCGTCCAAGAACTTCATCCGTGGACTGTTCTCCTCTGTCTGCACTCCTGACCTCATAGTCTCAGGGATTAAGAGGTATGTAGTGAGAATTTGCCTAACCTACAGACTCCCGCTGACAACTGCTTACTCAGTCTCTCCTCCCATATAGCTAATGTCCAAACTTCTTACCTACTTGCCCCCACCAAATGTGCTTCACCCCAATTTTTTTCCATCCCATAAGTGGCAATGCTATCCTTCCATTTGCTCAGGTTTAAAACTTGGAAGCACCCTTGACTATTTTTTCTCTCACATTTTTATCCAACTTGCCAACAAATCCTGTATACTCAAACTTCTAAATCTATCCAGAGTCCAATTTCTTCATTCTACCTCTACTGATGACATAAGTCTGTATCATCTCTTCTCTGGATTATTTTAATAGCTTCTTAACTACCATCTTCACTTCCATTCTTATCCCCAGCAGACTTTTCTCAAGGTGGCTTGCGTGCTCCAAAGTCATAAGGCAGATCATCTCACTCCTCTACTTACAATCTTTTGATGGTTTTCCAACTGAATCATGGTACAATCCACTCAATGGACCCTTCAACCCCCTCTCCTCCACACACACATTCCCCTACCAACACCATCTCTCTGACCTCATCAGCTGTGACTCTTCCTCCCTCCATCTTTCTGCTTTGGCCACACTGACCTCTCCACTATTCCTCAGACTCTCCAGGGAGGCTCCTGTCTGGGGGGTTTTGCATTTGCTTTTTCCTCTGTGTAGAACATTCTCTTCCAGCCACCAGCTGAGTGGCTTGCTTCCTTACTTTATCAGTACCCTTTGCTCCCATGTCACCATTTCAGAGAGGCTCTCTTCTCCCTGATCTCCTCTTTTCTGCTTTGTTTTTCTCCATAACACTTATCATCAAGCAGTGACAACATGATATACTGCATCTCTCCACTATAATGTAAGTTTTAGTATGACAGATTTTTGGTTAGCTTTTGTCACTGCCATTTCTCCACATTGAACTATAATTTCAGAGAAAAGTTACTAATACACACACACCAAGAAGCATGCATATTACACATAAGAACTGGATGAGGTATATGGGATAGTGAGGACTGCACCTGGACTTGGCTTTGAAGGAAATCATATGCAGTTAAGATTCATAAGGTGACTTAAAGATCAAGACTTCTGCTTTAAGTCATTAAGGAGTTTAAAGGTATAATGCTCAAATGATCCTGAAAAATGTCACCAAAAAATTGCCTCTCTAAAAATATCATTTAAGTTTAAAGTGTTTGCTACTTATGTTAATGTGAGATTACCAGCAGAATTCAATGTGTTAACAAATCATCTAAAATATCCCAAAAAGTGAAACAAACTTGCAGAGTCAAATCTGTCTTAGAGTAGATAGCTGACTATCACAGAAGACACTTCTATAATCCACGGTATGAGACAATTTCTCACGACCATTAAAAATCTCTACAGGTCCTGGGGGACTCTGAATTGAAGCAGGCCAGACATCATGGCATCCATGCAAAATTAGGTATGACAATTCCTTAAAAGTATTATCTTTTGGGGAGAACTGATGGTTCTCCTAAATTCAGGACTGCAAAATAAAAGAAAAAGATGAAATCAGAATATCATGTTTAGCTGGCTGACATCCTTTCTGTTTTTTTTTTTTTTTTAATAAAAAAAGGATTTCCAGTGCCACAATACCATATTCATTGTCAAACATAAGAACAGTGTGCATGCATAGGAAATAAGTGGAGATGAGCGTGGTATGCATCATTGTCCATGTGAAATTTGTGAAGTTGTGCCTATTTAGAAACTCTCATGGGCCTGCCCTAAGCCTTCCTGGAAATAATAATCCTTGGAATTTGGGACTGTTTATTTACAATTTAGGAATATAGTGTTTCATTTTTCCTGATGGGACTTATTAGCAATGGCATCATCTTATTGCAAACACAAACATTTCTCCATAAATTCACAGCTTGGTGCTTTGGCAAAGTGGAAATGCCATTTAAAGGACTAGGGCCTGCAAATGGAAATATGAGGCAGAAAAACAGTGGTGAGGAAATTATCGAAAATGAAACATCCCATGACGAGTTTAACAGCATTATTGAACCAATCAAGATTGCAGTTTGGAAGCTGATTTTACCTGCTAACAAGCAAGCCACTCACAGCTCCTAAGGTTTTGAGTTCAGATTTTGTATCTTTTACAAATTTAAACACAAAAGCAGCGGTCAGACTGCTTTTCCCTGCCCCTATCTGTGTCCTCAACTTGGGTGAAATCTTTGTCAGGCAGCCTGACTCTCCACACTCCTAGAGGAAGTCAAATTGCCGTGGAATGATAATTGCTCCGCATTGAACTATAGGAGGTTCTGTCCATAGAGCGTATCATCAGACAAATATTTCAAAGACAATATTGAAACTTAGAGAAGCACAAATGATCTTGGCTGTGGATGTCTTAAGATTTCAACTCCAATCAAAGGGAATGGGGCCTGCTTAGAAATCATCATCTCCACACACTGCAGCCTGAAGTTAGACCTGCCTAATCACAGACAGCCCCTGTCAAGCCGGGGGAAGGCACCCCTTGAACCAGGAATGCACATGCGGCTCACGAGAAAGCAAATTTGGATGATTTGTGGCACAGGATCAGAAATTGCTTCAACTTGTTTGAAAGGGAAGAGCAACATACTTTAGAAAAAGAACACAAAATCCCACGCGATCTTGATTCTTGGAAACACCTATTTTCTCAGTAAATGTAAAGCATGGCGGAGCACGTGCTATTTACTTCTGGCCGGGTGTGGATGTCAGAGTGGAAGGGCTTTTTTTTTTTTTTTTTAGGTGCTGGCAACCAGGATCGGAATGAGACAAACAGAACAACACAAATATTCCATTGTTTGCCTCGGTAGAGTGGAAGGGCTGCAGACAAAGGCGCTAGATTGCTGGAGAAGCACTTTTGTGGAAATGCCCGTGAGAAGCACCTAAGGCTCCCTTCCCCTTCTCCCTGGCCCACTTTCATTTTTCTGGAGCTAAAACAAAAGATAACTTGAACCCTGCGCACACACGAAAAAGAAAGGTGACGTGCCAAGTCACAGTTATAAACAAGCAGAGCCTTCTTAGAACATTTACAAAAATGAGAACCTACTCGGAGCCCCCCTCATCACCATGCATACACCCTCAATTAAAACAATGCCCCTGATAGCAGGCAGTATAATCTGCATTTTATTTCACTCATGAGCAAAATAACAAGTTACTCAGGCCTGCGGCACTCATGAGTGATATGGGGCGTGTAATATCCTTTCCATTGAGTTTCCTATTATTAAGCTTGAAATAAGGAGTTCAGAATTAACTGTGACAATGATTTTATCTAGTGTTGGCATCACCATTAGCTTTTGCAGTTTACTGCTAATAAAACTTTAAATTTGCTATTACTTCTAATAACCTTCTTGCCACCTTAGCTGTAGAAATTAGACAAAGAACCCTGCTGACATGTGGCTAGTGACATTTTCTGAAAGTGTAGAAAACTATGATGACAACAGTGACTGTTATTTACCAAAGTATAATAAAGCCAGGCCCTGCTGGCCTTCAGCAGCCTAATTTAAAGCACCTGTTCCCGGGGCTTGAAGAGGCCTATAAAAGAACAAAGCATAAAATTTTGGTTTCTGTTATTGTTGTTCCAAGCATCAGAGAGTTCTTTCATAGCAATCCAATAGATTCTAAAGTAAGAAAAAAAAAATAAACTTGTGATCAGGCCTACATGAGTGACAGGGAATTTTAAAACAAGTCATTGTCTGGTTACCTCGGAAGCCCACATGTATTCATTCACCCGAAGCAGCGAAAAAATTAGCGGTGATAGACATCTATGTGGCTTGATCACTTTACATCAAATCTCTAATCTCATTCAGCCCTTCCTCTGTGATATTGGACATTACCCTTCCCCAAGAATTAGGGTCATGGATGCTCTTCTGTTTTAGACTGCCGGGAGAATTCATGCATATTTGGATGTTATGACTTCGGTCATAGGTCAGATCTTTCCGGCAATACCCTCCTAACCAAGTTCCCCTAAGTAAACCAATGAAATATGAATAAGACAATGGACTTAAGCATCCAGAAAAAAAAATAGTAATAAGTCTTATAAAATATTTTTAAAGCATTTGCTTTTAATCGCAGAGAAAAGAATTAGTTGTTCACCAGACTTTTTATTTGGTAATCTATGTTAGCATTCCATCAGGTTATGCCTGGCATGGAAATTCCTTCCCTCACACATTTTCATCTCAGGACAAGCTCTGCCACTGGAGAGTTTACTGTTTACTCTCACCGGGCAGTGTGGCTATTTGATGAGAAAGTCTGCATTCCTGAATGTTGGGGAATCAAAGTGAAGCTTGTGGGCCAGTGAAAAATGTGCCTTTTGCAGAGATTCCTTTCCTTTCTGTCTTCTTGAGTCAATTCTCTTCTCATTTTAAATACAATTGAATATTTTTAAGAAACGTGAGGTCAAGAGGAAAAGCTCCCCCCACCGACACTCCACGGGGAACATTCTTTTTGCCACCTGAGGAGCAAGGCTCTGAGCAAGACAGGCTGTAGAGCAGAAAGCAAGCTCTTGAGATTTCCTGTAACTGTGAATGAGTTGTTTATAATGGGAGGAACAAGCTCAGACCATTCCCAGCCTTTACAAAGTTGGTAATGGCTGCAGCCTAGGGGGGCAGTTTCTTCCTCAAGTAACTTCAGGGTTAATCTTCTGCCCCTCGAGTCCTATAATCACGTTCTGAGTGAATGTTAGGCACGCACCCATCATGTCTTCCTCTTAATCCTTATTCTCTCTCAGTTCAACACTCAATGAAGATGGAGGTTCTGCTACTGGTTTTTCTGAGCTGGCCTTTTAAAACTAGGTAAGAGGCGATGCCAACACTAGGTCTAAGTAAGAGTTTTGGAACTCAGGAGAGACGAGCGGAGGCGGCGGGGGGGGGGTGTGCAAGTTTCCGAGGAAGTGCTTCGAACTGGATAAGACATTAAATGATATGCTCTTGTTATGACTTTCCTGGTGACCCAGGAAGTTGTCCTTATGGCTTTCGTTAAAGTTCCCAATCCCCTCTCAACTCCAGGAAATGCTATCTTGGTATTCGGAGCCAGGAAGGAATAGTATCTTTCCCTTAATGAGCCAGGACTTCATTCACTGTGAATGTGAACTATTCTTCTCACATCTGGGATTCATCTGTTCAACCACAAAATGTCGGTTAAGAAAGAAGGAATTTAGTAGCGAAAGTGATATTGAGGGCCAGCCCATCTTAGCTGGCTCGGAATTCAGTTATAAGAGATAGAAAGTGACTAAGAACCAGGTGAAGAGCACTGGTGGGTCTACAGTGAGCTCCCGTCCTTCACGGGTACCCCCCCCCCAGTTCTACTCCGTTCTTTCTTATTTCAGAGCCCCGTCCTGAGTTTCTGCCTTCATTCCAAGCCCCTATCCCTGACAATTCTATTTTGTTCCTCTCATTCCAGACATGAGACTAGGGGAAGGAGGATGGGGGAGGAAGGATATCCTGCTTCAGCATCCAGAGAAACTTGCTTCTGACATGATCCATTTTAGGAATGATTGCAAGTTCCCAAAGCATCCTTGTTGGAAAATTGTGTTTGTAAGGGCCTATTTAGCCAGAGCGGCCCCACCTCGGTTGAACAGCCATTTTGTTGTTTATGCAGTAAAACTTAAACTGACCCTGCGCTCCTCCCCCCCGCCCCCAGGGGAACTTACTTAAAAGCAAGTCCGGGAAACCAGTTCCAGGTACCAAAGCCCAAATACAGGGGTGGGTCAAGTCAGGTGGAGATAATAGCCCCAATGCAGGGATGAGTTGGGTCAGGTGGAGACATCCAATCAGTAAAGCGTGCATACTGTCTCCTAGCTACCAAGGAGTATGGGCCCCTCCCTTTGGGTGCCAATTCTGACCAAGGTGATAGGCTAGTTCAAATATCTACTATAGGGTAAATTGTAATTCAATTTGGTCACTTATGTGTGACCTAGCAGGACTGTGCAGCTTTCTCTGTGTTACAATCTCATTGGTCACCTGTGCGTGGCCAGGCCAACCACATGGCCTTTGCCCTTAAAAGCTGGTCTGTAGGGGCGCCCAGGTGGCTCAGTGGATTAAAGCCTCTGCCTTTGGCTCAGGTCATGATCCCAGGATCCTGGAATCGAGCCCCACATCGGGCTCTCTGCTCAGCAGGGAGCTTGCTTCCTCCTCTCTGCCTGCCTCTCTTCCTACTTGTGATCTCTGTCAAATAAATAAATAAAACCTTTAAAAAAATAAATAAATAAAAGCTGGTCTGTAAAGAAGAGAGAGGTCACCTCTTTGCAAGAGATGGCCCTGGCCGGTCAGTTTGATTCTCGATGCTTGGCGCGAAATAAAGCTTTGCTTGACCTTCGCTTTGTATCAGTCTCGCTCCTTTGACCATGGACCCAACAGTGTTTAGACTCAAGTTAGAGTCATTAAAAATTAAATTGTCACTAGATGTGACATTAGGCATATAAAATAATGCATCTCGGGTTTCCAAAATACTTCATTTCAATAGAGATTTGGAAAACACAGTTGATTCATAAATTGCTTTTGCAAAACTCCTGGTTGTGCTAATTTCTATAGATTGCCTTGGATTTTATGACCTTTTGATAGCTACGAATAATTCATGTTTGTTCAATTCTTCTTCCTTATTATTCAACCAGGGGGGAAAAGAAAACTTTTCCAAACTAGCTGTTATCTGTCCCATAAACAGTGCTGAAATTGCATGTACTTGTTCCCAAATTGCTTTCTACTCTAGTAGCTACTATCCGTTTGGACTATTCATTTTAGTTGCTGAACCACAAAAATAGGTGTCTTTTGTTATATACAAACAGCTTTCAATCTGCTAATTAGGGCTAATTAGAGGGCAATTGAACTTTACTCTCCCTGTGTCTTTCTCTCTTTAAACTGTAGGCTGATGGCATTTTGCAGACTAATAGAATGAGCAGCCTTCCTGAGCCTCTTACTCTTTCCATTATGCTACTGCTACTATACATTTCCTTGTCAGTGTTGGTATAGAGAAAACCTAGAAGTGCCACTGTGCTTATTATACATGCTAAGGGACACTAATTCAAGGTGACTGGATAGAGCTTGGCTGGTTCTAAAGAAAACCTTCAGTGTGGGGCAGGAGAGGGTGGCATGGCTAGGTAAGCCCTTAGAGTTCACTTATTCTCCGTGTTATTTAAAGCTATTTTTCTCCCTAACAGTGAAGGCAATAGACTTTCCTGTTACTCTGTTCCACACTAACTGACATGATTTCCTTTGTTCCTTTTATCAACCCTGCAGAGTGGACAGTTTCCTCTGTCCCATTTCTTTGAGAGACAGAGGCTTGAGGAGTTACCTGGAGAGGAAACTCGGCACCGTAAAAAAAAGCACGGTCTTTGGAGTCAGACGGCTAGGCATTCATTTTCTTTTGTATACTTTGGAATGTTGCTGAAACACTTGGAGTTTTATTTTCCCTCATTTGTTTATAGAATGATAGTGTCCCGGAATTTGGTGAGACCCAGAGTTAAACTGAATTAAACTGAGTTGAGCTCAAGATTCATTCATTCACCAAACTCCCATTGGCATTCTATTACTATGCGCCCCCTATTTTATTTTATGTTAGAAATACACAGATGAACAGGATGCTGCCCATATCCTCTAGGGAGTTTTGATCCTGTGATGATGGTCAAGGCAAGAGAAAAACGACAAGACAGTGGGATAAGCACTGTGATGTGTATGGTGGCTAGAGGCGGGGGATCACCTGATTCAGGTTGTAGGAATTCAGGAAAGAATCCTACAGAAAGTGAAGACTAAGCCAGGTGTTAAAAAGAGAGACAAGTTAACTAAATCAAATGATAGGTGAGGTTAGGACAACAGTACTCAGGAAGCAAAGGAGTAATGGCAGATGGCCATAAAGAGAATTCAGGGAGTTATGTAAGTTATGGATGAGAACACAGGATTTGGGGGACTGACTAGAGAAGTAGTTGGTGGAGTAGGGAGAGGAGAGGTTTAGGATCACATTCAGGAAGGA
Source organism: Martes martes (assembly GCF_963455335.1). Classification (NCBI taxonomy): domain Eukaryota; kingdom Metazoa; phylum Chordata; class Mammalia; order Carnivora; family Mustelidae; genus Martes; species Martes martes. The sequence continues at coordinate 122,345,032 of NC_137891.1, forward strand.
GTCAGGATTTGGATGTAGATTTTCTGATTTCAAATCTTATCCTTTCTCATCACAGTTCCCTCTCAGTCTAGCAGGTGTGTGCACGCACACATGTGAACGTGCGTGAGTGTGTGTGTGCGTGCGTGTGTGTGTACAGTCATAGGTTTAGAATGAGCACTTCACATATATTTTTAGCACTCAAAAGATTGTACTTTTCTTTACAGCTAACATGTGGATCCACATTACAGTCCTGTTCTAATGGAACAGAAATGTCAACATACTTTGAAAGAAACCTTAGCTATATTTTTACTTCCCGTTATCTGTACTTAAAAAAAAAAAAGAATAATTCAAGCCATTAGAAGCTGTTTGTGAAATATTTCAGCTTTAAAAAGTTGTCTTTGATGAGAAAGAGTACAAGAAAAGAAAGAAACCAAAGCAAACCTGGGCAGCATACAGCTATCATTTTATCTGAGGTGAGAACCAACCATCCTAATGGACTTAATAACTGCAAATATTTCTCCAGTGACTGGAATTTGTAGACAGAATTTTGCAAGTAGGCTACCCTTTGCACTTGAATGATTACTAGTTTAGATTCATAGATAGGTGGATAATGGATAGGTTGGTAATTTATCTCTATAAGGGAAGGAGCTGTTAACCCGTGTCCTTTGAAACACAACCAATACATATAACATAGGACCTGGATTCTACATAAAATGCAAATTTTCTGGTCCAGAATATTACTTTCCTAATGAGAATAGATAAATTTGTGTATTTCAAGAGAGACATTGCGTTATTCTAATCTTCCCACCTAGGCCATTTGATTGCAGAAGGCACAATGAAAACATCTGAGAATGAAAAAATAAATACATACACAAATAAAAATAATCTAGCCCATATCTAATACTTAACAGATTGGAGTATTTATAGTAAATGGTCTCCTTCCAGGGGTGTGATTTAGAAAAAATAACCTAGATTTCATATGCACTTCAATCTTGCTTTAACAAACACATGACATTGATATGTCTCCCTTTATAGATACAATGCATTATTTAAAAATATAATTGATGATTGAATGTCCAAAGAGAATCCATGTTTCCTATTGTCTTTCTTGTAAATTAGAAGAATATTTCCATAATCTGAATTAGAAAGTTTTTTTGTTTTTGTTTTTTTAAATGAGAGTGGTAAGGGGAGGTAAGGAAGAGGTTAGTCATTCCCATGACTCCTGGGAACATTATCACAGTATTTGTACTTGCTGTCCTGTTGTATCTGCTAAGGAGAAGGCAGAGGTTAACAGATTTCCATCTCTTTTGTACTTCTTTGCTTAATTTTGTCTAACTTCTATCCCTTAATTTCTTAACAGGGTCTTCCATGCTTATATTCTTGTTTCATACTCATAACTCCCCAAGCCAACTATCCTTCTAAACTTGGTCAGGATATGCTGTATGTACAGTAAAAAGTTGCATTTTCTAGTTCTATTGCAGCTGAAAAACTACAATTATATGGACAACACTATCAGCACAGAGCATATGTCTAAAGTAACATATGAGTCTATGTCCCTGCAATAGGGTGTTTTCCATCTGCCCCTCCAGATCATTCAGGTTTCTTGCCTTATCCTATATTGCAGGAGGCTACTATGAAGGCCGTGTGAAACAAAGTTTCTTTTTCCTCTGGCCATGGGGCTCAGCCAATGGGAGGTCCTGGTCCCAAAGTGAACAAGAGGAAGGAAACACTGGAACGTGTGTTCCCCTGGCTCCCTCCTGCTGGTTCATGGGTTGGCGTTGCCTGAGTGCCTCTTCCTTGAGCCACAGCTCCTGTTCTGAGACCCTCCCATCGGACGCAGGCCCCACTCCACTTTAAACATATCTCTGTTTGTTACTTCAGCCCTGATGGTGGTTCGGAGGCTTGGGAATGCCTGCTTTACCCTCCTCGTTTGGCTTCCCTTAATACTGCCCACCCTTTGCGTCTTCATTAAAACTCTCTTCAATCTCTTCTTATGAGTGTGCCATCTGTTTCTTGCCAGAACTCTGACTGATACAACTTCCCAAAACCAAATATGAAGAAAACAGAGAAAAAATATCAAATTTGGGCAGTGAGTAAGCTGAAGCTTGTTTTCCTGCCTCTCCATACCCTGAATACAGCAAATACACATGAATAGGAAGTATTTGATCTCTGGAAAAAAAATAAAAGAGAGAGAGAGAGAGATTCTGAGTTGAGGAATTTTAAGTTATTCATATTACACCATGTTTAGCATTTGTTGCACATTAAAAACAGACAAATGGCATCAATTTGCACTGAAAAGTAAATTGTTTTTCTTCTGTCCTAGATGGCCTTTTTTCTTTTTAAATACCCATGTTTTTGTGCAAAGAGACATACAAAAGATGGAATAGCAGAAGTCAATCCCAGATGACTTCAGCGTCTCAGTATTGATCATTTTAGAGTCTCTTCAATCTCTTCTTCAGAATACTCTGATAATGGTAAAATCCTGCCCTCCATCAATGGGCTTGTGCTTGGAAGACAAGATGCTTCATGCAACGACTTGCCTCTACCTCCATTAATGCAATTTGGGGAGCTTGTTTTGTTCCATTTTGTGGCTCATTTCTTACTCCATGCTACCATGGTCTCCAGTGCTGCTTCCTACCATAAGTTAGAAATGAATTTTTTAAAATAAGCACTTGTACTTTGAACCATAAAACAAAATCTGAAGCTGAAATCAAAGGAAGAAGGTAAATTACTTTTAGTGCTCTGCAAAGAAACTTTCACTTGGCTATTTCCTGTTGTTTTGAAACTCTGAAAATCAATACAGAAACATATCATATTCTGAAGGCAGGTCAGCTGTGCACTAGGTGTTTTTAACAGTTGGCTTTGAAGGGGATACTTATGCCCCCTTGACATGAATCTACAGTTCTTTACACTAAGTGTCCCCATGAAACTACATTTTTGCTCGGGCTATCCATCTCAATGGTTATTACTTTTTACTGTTCCAGGCTCCCATCTTCTATTATAGATTCACTGATAGATCAATATGACAGAGGCAAGATAAAAGTCAGTTAGCTGCACATGTCTATTATGAGCCTGAAAATTCAGACAAACATTTCTCCTGACAAAAGCCAGGCACGTAACTGAGTCGTTACGTGTCTGGGTGGTTTTCTAGTCCTTTCTGTACAAACTCACATTTCTTGACATCTTTCTTAATTTTGAGGTCCTCATGGCCTGTCAGGGAATTAGGAATGAGTGGTTCCCTAGGGGAAAGAGAGAATTTAAAATACAATCTTCACTTTTGAAAGGAGAGAACCAAAACACATTTGCTGCTACTCTGAGGCAGTAAAAAGTAGTGCTGACATGCTCAGTTTCTAAACCACAGGCAAGTGGACTGTAAAACCAAGCACTGGTTCGAAGTCAAGGAAAGAATCTTTGTAGTCCTCTAGTGGGTAATGGGAATGACAAAACTGGCATTTGGGTTGGTTGGAAACCTCAGTTCCCTCTGGGGTTGATCACTTTGTCTATGAATCTGCAACCATTCTGAGAAAGAAGTAGAAATCTACTAAACATTTTAGCCACTGTCTACACAATGGTCTACACTAGCCACGAGTATTGTAGGGAGAGAGTGCCTAAGCGACACCTCAGGGATGGGAAGAATGGGTAGCAAAAGAGGCTAAGATTCAATGGTTTCATATTTGAAGATTTTAACTCTTATCCCAAGCCCTCATGGTTAGATTCCTGACAAGAGACATGACACTTGAAAAGTCCACAAAAGGTCCTTAGAAGTACAACTAAAGTTTAGACATTTTAATTTGACATTTTAATTGATGAATTATCTTTAAGTAGATCTAGTAAACATCTCCTGAGTTCTTACTGTGTCTCACTTTTTTCCTTATGCAAGGTGTTCAGGTTAGAAAGATGATGGTTTCCTGCCCTCAAGTGGATTATGATTCAGATGCAGAGACAGGAAGGTATAATAGGCAATTAAGTGAAAAATACACACAGATAAGACAAGATGCTACTTTCATAAGGACTTAATTTAAAATTAAAAATCCATATGCATTTATAGACCCAAAGAACACATTGCCTTATATGGGGGAAATAGCAGGAAGAAACGGGGAGAAGGGAATAAATGAATGAATAAATAAATGAATGACAGTGAACAAAGAAAGACATTGTACAGACTGGTAATAGTCTGCTACGGACTGAATTTGGAAAACAGCAACAACAACAAAACAAAATTAGACATTGTAGCACACACTGCTTCTGACAACTGGATGAGGAGAGTTACTTAGCCCAGATGGGTTTAGGAGAGACCTCCTGGCAGAAGCAGCACTCAAGCAATCTCTAGAGGATGAGCAGGGGGTTATCAGGTGAAGAGAGGTCAGTGAAGATATATTGTGTCTATATACACACTGATATATTTATCTGCTTTTTATTGTGGTAAAAAAATATATTTTATGAGATCTACACTCCTAGGAATTTTTAAGTATACAGTTTAGGATTGTTAACTCTAAGCATAATGTTGAACAGTAGATCCCTAGGACTTTTGTATCTTGCATAACTGAAACTTCATACCCATATAACATCAACTCCCCATTTTGTCCTCCCCCCAGAATATTTATCTATTTTCAATTTTAATTTCTTCCCCCTCCTCCACCACCCACAAAGATAAAGAAGCACTTATTTCAAGACATGCAAGGAGAACACGATGAGTAAGTAGTTTACCATGACAAAAGGGAAGGCTGGCAAGATTTCATGAGATTGTCAGATCATAAAAGAGTCCACGAATTACTCTAAGAAACTTTTATTTTATCTGGAATGAAAGGAAGCCAGTGAAATTCTTTGTTAAAGTTTCTGAAATGGTCGGGATACCCCTTTCACAGATATCACTCTGGGGACAATTGGGAGGGGGGTACCAGAAACATGTGAACAAGTCTGTAAGAAGTGCTAATTGAGACAAAAATAATGAGGGCCTGAAGAAAGGTGTGGCCATGGTGGGGGAGGGGAGAGGCAGTAGGACTTGCTCCTAGATGAGAAAAAATGTGGAGGTGGGGGCAGGATGGGTGGCAGCGTTGTGGACTGTCCACTTACTCAGTTTCACAAAACAAAGTAAGTTAAACCTCAAACCTGCTGCTTCAAGAGAAGCAGTGGACACCAAATCAGGATCAGGTATGAGCATGCCTAGTTTGCCTACAACTGAAGTTGTCCTCCATATGCAAACCCTAAAAACTTACGGTGGGTGTCCTTTCCTTCCCACAGATCAGTTTTAAGAGCAAACAGAGCATGAGTGAGTATCACAGAAAAAAAGAAAAGGCCGAGCTGGAGCTCTGTGAAAATCAGTGTCTAGTACTGAATATCAAAAATTCTCAGGGCACCTGGGTGGCTCAGTCGTTAAGTGTCTGCTTTTGGCTCAGGTCATGATCCCAGGGTCCTGGGATTGACCTCTGCATCAGGCTCCCTGCTCAGCAAGAAGCTTGCTTCTCCCTCTCCCACTCCCCCTGCATTTGTTCCCTCTCTCACTGTTTTTTCCTCTGTTAAATAAATAAATAAATAAAATATTTTTTAAAAATTCTCCATTATTTCATTTATAAAATATGTTAAGTGTAGTCAATAGCATAGTTCTAAAGAAACAATCCTAAGAGTTTGGTTTTATATATAGCTCTTTCAATCAATGAAAATAAATGAAGAATGACCAGGGTTCAGGAATTCGAGAGGGCTATAATAAAAGGGTAAGTAAGATAAAGACCAAGCTATGATTTGGTCAGAGGTGGGGTAATTGTTTATATATACACTTTTCAAAACAGCTGTATTGATATAAAAATCATACATTTAAAGTTCATAATCAAATATGTAAGTCTTAGTATATTCACAGACTTGTACAAACATCACCATGATCTAATTTTACACTTTTATCATCCAAAAATAAATACTTGTATTCATTAGTAGTCACTCCCCATGACTCCCTGCTGCTACTCCAGTGTTGGGTAACCTCTAGATAATTATTTCATTACCTTTTATTGCTGAATAATATTTCATTGTATGGCTATGCCAAATTTAGTTTATCTGTTCATCAGTTGATGGGCATTCGAATGGTTTCCACTTTTTGGCCATTTGCATAATACTAATATGAGCATTTATGTACAAGTTTTTGCATGGACCTAGATTTTCATTTTCTTGAATATATATCTAGGAGTGGAATTGCTGTGGAATTGCAATGAACTGCTAAACTGTTTTCCAAAGTGGCTGCACCATTTTACATTCCTACTAACAATGCATGAGGACTCCGGTTTCTCTACATCCCAGCGAATGTTTGTTATTGTCTGTCTGATTATAGTTATTCTAGTGTGTGTAAAGTGGTATCTCATTGTGGTATTGATTTGCATTTTCCTATGTTTGTATTTTAAATCCGTTGACTCAATCTTGTTTTCATTATTTATAGAGTATATTTTTCTTGCATTTAAAAAAATATATTTATTTATTTTAAAGAGATGGAGAGGGGAGGGGATGAGGGAGAGGAAGAGAAATTCTTAAAGCAGACTCCACACTGAGTGCAGAGCCTGGTATAGGGCTCAATCCCATGACCCTGAGATCATGACCTGAGCTGAAATCAAGAGCCGGACACTTAACCAACTGCAACATCCAGGCACCCCATCTCTTGTAGTTTTTTTTTTTTAACCCCATGAAACTTTGTGAAAACTCACCAGTCACATATTAGTACAATAACTGCCTAATAAAAGTACCAAATTCATGGGCTTGAAATATTAAGCATCTCTTAGTTTGTGAATCCATGATTTAGGCTGGATTCAGCTAGGTAAGTCTGATCTTAGCTCATTCAGATGTTTGGGGGTTAGCTGATCACTGGCCGATATAGGCTGACCCTGACATGACAGCTCCACTGTCCTCCATGTATCTCCTGCCCTACAGCAAGTAGAACCAGCCACGTTCTTCCCAGACAGTGGCAAATACAAATGATTTTCTCTGCCTCCCTTGCTTCTGGTACAACTGCTTACATCTCATTGCCCAAGCAATTGCATGGCAAAACTCAGAACCATGTGGCGAGGAAATACGTGCATTTCTTATTGGGAAGAACTGCAAAGTCTCATGGCAAAGAGCACGGATACCATATTGGTGAAGCATCTAGGACGCTCATGGTATTGGTCTACCCCATATATTATACTATCACCAGAAGAGAGATGGATTAAATCGGTAGGTCAGCAGCTGTTGCTTCGAGGACCTATACCAGGGCCACAGTTATTCTTGGGTTTGCCTGTGTGAAAAAGATTCATTAGCTGCTCTCTAGGGTTAAATATTCTTCTGGTAACAATCCATTTTTAGAAAATAGGAAAGATATTTATGTGTCAAATGAATATTCTATTGTTTGAAAACATCTCCGGTGCCATAATGAGAACTCAGGACAAACTAGATCAAATAAATAACAGCAGGTACTCTGAAATATTCTGGGAAGTGTTCAAGCCTAGAATAGATGGCATTATTTAAGTATTTATAAATGTCATATCTGTTTTAGGAAAAGCTAATAGAATGTCTTGCAGACATTTAAGTCCCCGCCCCCGACAAAATGCTTCTGTAATCTATTTCTATAGGATCGGCAAATGGGGAAGCAGACATACTATGGGTCAATACCAGTGAAAGGACTCTCTGCACAGATAAAGGATTCACAGTCCATTAAGCTTCAGGTCTGCCCTGATGCGGATTCCCCTGATATATTACTATTATATCCTATTTTTGTTGACTCAGTTACTATGTCAGCAAAACCAAACATTTTGGCTTGTGGCCCAGCCTCGAGCTGTCTATGGAGGGTAAGTTTTTGCCTCTACCACCATGACAGTAATGAGCAACTGGCATTAGTTTGATTTGCATAATTGTGTGCTTCCAACGTAGACTCTGTGTCAGTAGGAAACAACTTATTGTGATGATACCCACAGCATATTATCTGTTTTGAGCTATCAGCATTTATTTATGTAAATTCCATCATTACAAGGGGTCATTTCCCAACCTTCCACGACAAAATCACATTCTCTGCCAATAAGCAGGAAGAAAATACTATAGCAGAAGAGCTGGGCATACTCTGTCATTCATAGCTGTTGGTCAAGGAGTCGGAAAGGGTATTATTGGTGGTTGCTTGCTTGTTTATTTGTTTGTTTGACGCTGTTTGTTTTAGGGACTGACAGATAAAATGGCGATCTGAAAGCCTGTCTCTGACCATTTGGAACTAATGCCATTGAGCAGACGCATTCTCTTTTGCTCTCACAGATACATGTACATACACCACAAAGAGTGTCCAACTCATCTAAGATTTTCTTTAAGAATAATTTATGGTTGAAAACATATTTTGTGTTCCTTAGGTGATGAGTCGAATGTTTTCTTTGATAAGAAGCAGAACTCTGTAATTTATTCATGCAAGAGATAAAAAGATAGCATAACTAACTAGGGTATTCCACTTGTAGAAGTACCTGAAAGGATGGGAAGGAACCACGTGGAACCGAGATTTTGCAAATTAAACCTCGTAAGTCTGCTCACAAAAATAGCCAAGGTCAAGTGTGAGTTTTGTCATTAGAGGTAGGTGAGCATCCTAAGTGTCAGTATAACTGGAGCTGTAATTTATACATTTCTTTGATAGTTTTGCTGGTTAAGCACAAAAAGATGTCAGCGTTTAACCCTACTTCAGGGAACGACAATGCAGAAAAAAAGGGGGGAAAGGGAAAGAAAGCCCAGCAGTCAAGCATTTTAAATCTAGTTGACACCCTGTCAAAAAAAACCTCTTACTAAAAGGAAGATAATTAGAATATTGCTTTATTGTGAGCTCATAGTTTCCAGCCTAGTCTGTATCACGCTTCAGGCTGGTCAGAGATGAGAAAGAAGAGGGAAAACAATAAAAATGAAAAAAAAAATCAACCAGAAATCGAATCTCATACTTCAGCAAACTTATATTTAACAGTTGTCTTTGCAGAGGCTCTTCATGGGAGCCCAGCTGATCATTCAGCTCAAAATGAACTCAAAAATGATCTTTTAAGGTATGCAACATGGAAACCACATTTGGTAAAGTCTGTAAAGGAGCATACATGGGATTTCCTAAGAAATATTTCCAAGGCTCCCCATGTTAAATTGGGAAAAAAAAGAAAAAAAAACAGAAAAAAATTCCACTAATCTCATCTTCTCAGTATGATAATCCTTTCAAAGAGTATCCTGTTAGGGTGTGTGTGTGTGTGTGTGTGTGTGTGTGTTTCACTTAACTTTTTTTTTTTTTTTTTTGACAGAGAGAGAGATCACAAGTAGGCAGAGAGGCAGGCAAAGGGAGAGAGAGGAGGGAGCAGGCTTCCTGCCCAGCAGAAAGCCCGATGTGGGGGTCGATCCCAGGACTCTGGGATCATGACTTGAGCCGAAGACAGAGGCTTTAACACACTGAGCCATCCAGGCACCCCTTCACTTAACTTTTGACACTTCGGCAGATAGGAGGACACTTATTCTCCAGTCACATGGAATATTCTTTCCTCCTACCTAAGCATTTAGAGCTTCAACTCATAACCAAGATATTTATCATGATTTTCTCCCCATTTTCTCCATTTCAATTTCCCCTCTCAATAATATATTATTTATTTTCTATTGTATGGGTGAGATGCCTCCAATAAAGTTCGCAGAATCTCCTGCCACTTTGACTTCTACTTTGACCACCTGTGTCAAGTGAAACTGAATGAGGAATCAGTGATCAAATGACAGCTGCTATGTCGTTTGATGTGCTCTGATGTACTGCACAAAAACATGTGATTAGGATGATTAGACAGGATTTCATTCGCAGTCGTTTGCACTATTTATGTAACATGTGTCAGCCTTTTAACATGGTGGCTGCTCAGCTTCTTCATTTGTAAAATGCAATGGAGAGCTCTAAGGGTCCTTTTAATGTGATCTTTGAAATGGCACCAGGATTTATTTTACCATGTGCTCAATTGCTTGCGCTGGGAATAGAACTAGGAATGGAAAAGTGAGGTCTCTTGATGTTATTTCTTGTGTGGACAAGTTCTCAAAGGGAGAGGAAAAGGTGCTCAAAGAAACATCAAGCTGGGCAAGCAGAACGCACATTCTCATAGGAATACCTCCTCAAAAAGAGTTTAAATCAGTGACCGAGTAGAAAGGCAAAGCCGGTTGTGGAAGAAAAGCTGGGAGAAGCAAAGGTCTGGCCACTGCTTCATCTACAGTGGGGCAGTTACATCACACACATGTCAAAAGGCGAAAACAGCTTTTCTGAAGAGCCCACCACGTACCAGAGAAGTGGAAGGAAGGCAATGTGAAATGTTACCTAAAAGCCACAGGGGCAGAACAACAGCACTGGGAAAAGCAATACCAATCCCAAAATGGGGCCAAATCCCAAAAGGATGTCGTTTAAGGAAAACCAAACCGAAGGAGACCCATGTGGGGGCTGTTGAGCAAGAAGGACTGAAGTAAATGACAGTAGCAGTTAGAAAAAAAAGTTAATATATTTGACCACAGGGACTGACAGAGGCATCTGGAAACAATGAAAAACAGAATTTATTTTTCTCTAGAAATTTTCTTTGAAAATAACCCTCCAGTGGAACAAAAACCATAATAGTATCCTTAACATTTCACTTTTTGTGTTTTAAATATTGATATAAGAAACAAACACAAAATTCTGGTTTTGTTAATTAAGGGGGAGTGAGTTACAAACCAATCCCTGGTAGCCTTTTTGATTTTGTGAGGTCTTATTCCACTTGGAAGCAGCCCAGGGCATAAGAAGAGAGCTTAATAAATACTTTTTCTCTGTATTCCCTATAGCCTTGCTTTACTCTGCTCACCCTCTTTCGGACATATGGAAACATAATGCGGAATGAACAGTAGACTCAATGATGTCTTTTCTTGGGTAATGACAAAGGAAAAAACCCATGCTGATCATTTATCATATGTAATGTACTCATATCAAAGATAACATAATCAGAGGAGAGTGGGTTACAAACTACCCAATTGACTCAGCAGGTATCACCAAAATATTTGCAGGTTGCTTGGTAACCCAATTAAAAGTCTCTATTTAAATCCCAGATCATTAGTGACTGAAAATCACTATCATTTGATGGCTCATCTCAGTCCAGTTCTTAGGGGAGATTTTCCTACATCAAAAAACCACCAACATATTTGGCACTAATTGGCTCCCTTGGTGGCAATCTCAGCCTATAGGCCAAGAATTGAGTGGACCTGGGAGGCTAAGCTATTTCCCCAGCCCAAGAGTTGGTACTTCTCAGCATGGACTGAAGGACATTGGTGGGTTAATATGAAAATTTTACATAGATATTACCTGTCTTTGGATTAATTGAAATGTTCTATATTTAAGGATATCATATTGGTGGCAAGTTCTTTTTTTAAATTAACTTCCATTTAGGACTTATTAAAATATCTCCCCTCTCTTGCCCCCCCCCCCTTTTTTAGGTCCTCTTCCAAACTTGCAATAATTAACAGGAAGAATGTGAAACTTTATCATCTCAAAATTAGAAACCTGAATTACAGATATTGATGCTATCCAAAAGACAGACACAGATTAAAAGGGAAATTGTTTCTTCACTAAAATTAATGGGTTGATGGCCTTGTTACTGTGCTGGATATGATAGGAACTTCTGTAGTGATAATTTCCCACAGTATTCAAAAAAGAGATTTTTTGAATTTATATGAATTTATATGAGATTTTAGCATTATTTGAGTACTTTTCTTCTGAAAATTGACCTGAAATTGATTTTTTTTTCAGTTAATGAATTTCCATAGGTTATGGAATTGAAAGTTGTAGAAAAATTCAAAAATCAGTAAAGAGACATAAATATGGGGAACATATAAATGCAGAATCCTAGGTTTGCTACCAGTAATGACATTTTAACTACATATGTCTATCTTGGACATTTGACTATAAAGAAAAAGATGATATAGAGTATTGCAAGATAAATTCATTACATTTATGGTACAATATTTGGTGCAGACACAAAAGATAATAAGAACTGTAGAACATTATGAAAAAATAAAATCTAATAGGAAATAACTGGAGTAAGAGAAAAGCTGGGCTCCAGTCACATTATTGCTCTGTCTTTGATCCTCATTTTTTTTTTTTTTTAATATCTGCAAAGCTGGAAATAAGGGCCTACAACACTTCTCTTTAGCTCAGGAATTGTGAAATTCCTTTAGAAAAGATTCTTTTGCCATTTTCTTTCTACTGATGTCTACTTTTGGTGCACTGGATATGAAGAGTCAGTTATATTCTGTCCTCAAGAATTTTAACAAAAATTCTAAAGTGAAAAATCCTGCTGAATTTATTGAGTTATAGCATTTTTTAAAATGAATCTCAGAGGATTCACCATGAGAAATATTTAACCAGATATATGGATAGTTTTAGTTTCATTTGGCCACAATGCCACAATGAAGAAAAGTGGACTTGTAAAGTAGTATTGAAAGAAACAGTGGGGAAAACCTCTAACATTTTTATAACAATGAAACTTTCTCAACACAGCAGTCAAGACCACAAAGATGCAGTGTCTGAATTGATAAAGTACACTAGCTTCCAACCACTTACAAACCAGAAAGACTGAGTTTTCTTCCTGAATTATTTACTGAGAGTAACAGATCACAATATTTTCTTATTTTCCACCTTCATTGTTAATAATTTTTGTTGAATTTGGGACTAGCATTTTGCAATTTATTTTTATGTAGGCAGTCTTTCATTCAATTACTTGCAGCAAAGGCTTTGAGGAGGGAAGGTTCCAAGCATTATTCTCCAAGTGATGTCTATGAGAATATGTATAATCCATTTAAGTCCTGTAGGCATTCAAATAGACTTCTTTCTTTCTCTGTGGCTGCTATGTGTATGTTCAGCTTATAGGGTAAAGATGATCCAGTGCTAGGAAAGTACTTGAATTTGTCATGAAATCATGGAGGAGACTGCAGTGGTTGTGTGGTTCTTTGAATTCCCTATAAACACAGAGTTCACCAAGTAAAGTTTGTAAAATTCTAGTCCCAGGAGGGTCTCAATGAAAAAACAAAACAAAACAAAACAAGTCTGGAGTTCTTTTAATCTAGGGAATGTCGTATGCTATACCCCTCCGATCGGAGAATCACAGACCGTAATAAAGTCTTCGAGAAATCCTAAATTGGGAGACGAACGTTGTTAACTTGCTTAATCTAGAGTAATCCAGATTATTTGCTTAATCTACACAAATTTGATCATAAATCTGTTTTTCTTTATAATACCTATACATTTGTATCCTAAGGTCTCTAATAAAACAGGAACCCTCTGTGGTATGAACACTCAGAGATTTTCTTGAAAATTGTGCTTTTTTGTGGGGGGTAGGGTTCTTCCTTAAATTGAACTTCCTTGTTGCCTTTGCCTATCCATTGTTACCATGCATTCTAAAGATACACGTGAATATCAACCTGGTGGCGATATTGCGAGTATTTTAAATCAAGACAAGAACTAATTTTTTTCTATGACTCCTCTCCTGCACACTAAAAATCTTCAGTCCTTTAGACATTTCTTCATGCCATACTTTAGAGAAGAGTCCCCTTCTCTGAATAGGCTCCAATTTAGCACTACTCTTACAGGCTGCACTAACGAAGAATACAGTATCCTAAGGGGGTAGAAAAGAGCAGAGTAGAGGGGACTACCACCTCCCCTATGAAGTAGTCAGTAATTTTTCATATGGTCAGGATTACTTGCTTTGCTTTTGCTAAAGAAGACTTTAACAGATGTTCAGTGTGGTAGGCAGAATTCTAAGATGGCCCCAAGTTTTCCTGCCTGCCTCTTGTTCATTCCCTAAATAGTCCCTGGGACTATGAGTATGATGAGTTTTACCCCTATAGTTAATTACTATATGGCACAGTTGACCTTAAATTAGGGTGGGCCCAACATAAGCACATTAGCCTTTTAAAAGCAGAGAGTTTTCTCTGCTTGCTCCCAGACCTGTAAGTCAGAGATCCAAAGCAGGAAAAGGATTCAAAAAGCTGTTGCTGGCTTTCAGATGGAGGGGGCCACACAACATGACATGTAGGTGATTTTCAGGAGGGACAGTAGCCTCTGGCTGATAGCAAGGAAATAAGATCCTTCGTTCTAAAACCATAGGAACTGAGTTTGGCCACGAAACCTGAATGATCTTGGTAGTGGGCCCTTTTTCAGTGTTTTGAGATGAAAACTGAGTCAGGCTCACACCTTGGTTTTGGCATTATAGGACACTGAGCAGAGAAGAGGGTAACACTGCACCAGATTACTAACCTATAGAACTCAAAGCAAATAAATGAGTATTTTTTAAGCCATTAAGTTTGTAGTAATTTGTTACAAAACAGTAAAATGCTAATAAATCAGATAACCCAAACTCACCATCTTTGCCATGTTCTGCTTTTATAAGTGTTTTGTGATATCTGTCAGTAATGCATTTTCGATTTTCTCTGACTGAACAGCTTTAAGTATCCTACATAAATATTATTTGCATGCCCCTTTTCTTTTTTTCCAGTAAGATGCTGCCAGCATGCAGACATCCCCTGATTCATGGATTTTCCCTACAAATTCTTATTTTATGGACATAAAGATCAATCTCACTTTTTTTTTTTTTTTAATTTTCCTTGGACTTTTTCATTAAGATATGCCATTGCAAACCTAAATTTCAAGCATGAAACATATAACTGATTACTTAAGGTAACTATTTACCTTTTTCTATTAACATTATAAGTTTACTCTGTTGATTACCCAAACCCTAGTATTGATATGCTGATTGACCACAAGTATTTATTATGACCTCTTTTCTCATTTGCTTTTTTCTTGAGAATTACCAGGCATCTTCCCTACCATTATCTTTCTGATTCATGTTCTTTGTCCTTAATAACTGGTAGTAAAGATCTTGTCTATTTCTTCTTGTACATTTTATTTTCAGCTTCTACAGCTCCATACCATTCATTCTTTGACCAGCTATCTTAGCCAATCATCACTGTCTTTAGTCAAGATCTAAGACACACTGATTATCTGTTCTATTGTGCAAATCTGTATAGAAAGTTCCTTATTGCCCATGACTTCATTTCTCTTCCAAAATCCCAGCCTTCAAATGAATGAAAAGGTGGTGGTCTTACCTGGGGCCCCAAATCCTTTAGCATTATATCCCTGAAGGTCTTTGTTAACTCCTCTGTTGGTTTTCCTTACCCTGCATAAATAAGCAATTGTAGATAATAGTTATACGGCCTGATAATTCTCAGAAGCCTGCAATATCACATTAACTTCTTTAAGAAGTAGCAACTTCTGAGTGAACAAGTCACTGAAGATTGCTGCCACATTCTCCTACTTTTGCTTCTAAAAACACAAGCCATTCCTTCTCAGTCTCCTTTCCTGGCTCCTTCTCTAATTAAATCTCTCTACACAGTAATCTTAGTAAACAATGAAATATCCCTTGTCTTTTGTACTTTTAATGGAAATTAAGGAGTTATACCCTCAAAATAGGATTCCAACTATCTGATATTAATATGGCTGGTGACCTAGGCTATAAATACCAAAGATTAATATCTTCATTGAATTGAAAATTTACATCCCCCATTCATATGTTGAAACCTAATATCCAGTGTAAAGCTATTGGAGTTGGGAACTTTGGGAGGTGATTAGGTGATGAGCGTGGAGGCCTCATGAATGGAATAATACCTTATACAAAGATCCAGAGAGCTCCCTTACCCCTTCCACCAAGTGAGGACAAGCAAAAACACAGCTGTCTATGAACAACAAGTCATCCCTCACCTGACACTGAATCTGAGGACACCTTCATCTTGGACTTCCCAGCCTCCAGAACTGGGTAAGTAAATGTTTATTGTTTAATCCACCAGTCTATGGAATTCTTGTTACAGCAGCTGGAATAAGCTAAGACTAATCTAATGACATCTGCCTTGAATTGCCATGGGCTTCTAGATGTCAGGAAGAGCAAGAAGTTTGTCTTATTCAAGGTTCAAGGAAAGCTCTATCTTTAGCCTTATCCCACGGAGTAATTGAGTTCAAGAACCTCAATTAACCCTTGGTCTACTCCAATAGTATCTATCTTTTGTTACTACTATTTAATTATCTAGTTGCTTTAGATCTGAAAACTTGAGTAATTGGTGGGGGGGAGGGGGTTGGCATTGCACATGCATATATGGGATTCTCTTTGCTTATTATCTTTTCCTAAGTACTTTTCTATGCTTTCCTCTTTGCTCATTATGAAACTGATTACTACTATTTTGCTTTCTCATTACCCTATAAATGTAGCAAATACACTTGATTTTTGCTTTAGAAATTTCCCAGTTAATCAACATCTAATTAGTTCAATATTTTCATTAATATTTACTTTCATTAATATCTATATTCTCTTTCAACTTCAGTTTCAAACCACAAGATCTGAAAATATTTATTTAACTGCACAAATTTGGCAACTCATCAGTACAAATTCTCTTCTACCTTCTCATTTCAATGACAATAAATAAAAATGACCTGAATGTGTTTATACTGCTTATACAGCATTTTGTACTTTCCTATGTTCTCCTGAAGAATAACACAGTATTTTCTGTTTTGTATTTTAATCTTACAACAAAATGATAAATTAAATGTGAGCAGGCTCTAAAATCATAGAGAAGATAATATACATGCCCACTTATTTTATGTATATATGTATATATATAATTATTACATGCACATTTTGCATTATTTTATCTATTGATAGAAATCTCTTACAGAAAGGTCACATTGAATACTGGCAAACCAATATTTTAATTCAGTATTGGAACAGATTATTATTTCCTTGGTTGAGTTTCAGATGAAATGGCTGGCATGAATTTAGGGGGCATGTTGTACTAAAAATAAGTGTCTTTAAATGATAAAATTGTGCTTCACTCAGTGATAAGCAAGGATTGAATGGAAAGTCAGATCATGTCTCCATCTCTTGTTAGATGCTTCTTTAATTGGAATGGTGGGAAAAATCTTCTGCTGTTATGGAATTGTTTTTTTTCTTTTCTCCTTGACTTGCTTACTCTTTTCTTTTATCAAAGATAGCTGAATTTACATAATTTAAATCTGTAGCTCAAGTGACTACACATGCACAAAATGATATTTTGATATGATAATTATATTTTAGTTGACTTACCTTAAAATGATAAGACAAAATAAAATACATTTTATCTTATTTGCTTTCATGGTACCGTTTAAACTTTTCATTTTATTTTATTCTGTTTTGTGAAAAATGAGAACGTGAAGAACAGGAACATGAAAGAGAAATTTAAGATTTTTCAAGCATTTATTCTATGCCAGTAATTCTCATGCTGTATGCCATCAAATCTTCAAAGTATTCTCAAAAATGCATTATTTTGCTCTTCTTATGGATAAGAAAATAGACTTAGCAAAAACATTTGTTGAAGGCCATACAACTAGTAGGTGCAGATGCTTCTCTACTGTAGACATGTTTCAAAGTCCAAGTTCACTCCAGAGAGCCACCCACCCTCCTGTCCCCTAACCTTATTCTTATTTTAAGACAAATACTTTCAGGATGGTAGATTGAGGTTTCCAAAGCCTTATTAACTCTACCCATAGTCCAAGTACAGCCATTTTTATGCTGTTTGTGAGAAACAGGAAATTTATTCCTCATGGTTCTGATTCATGCATACTTTATTCAGAAAGAGGTCTAATGTTTTATCAAAAGCTTTTTGAACTGCAAGGCAGATGAGTTTTTAATTTTTTTTAAGTTGCTGGAAGTCAAGTGTTGATATAAACAAAATGGAAGCACCTCAGACTATTGGATTAAAAGCAAGGCTTAAATCCCTATGTTTATACTCATAATGATATGCTATAAATATAGCAAAGCATATTTTATTGTTTATACTTTTGACTGCCATAAGTTAACATTTTAAACACAAGTGTGTTTTTTCCCCTTTGCACTTATCAGATGTATGTTTGTGTATGTGTGTGTGTGTGTGTAGATTCTATTTCCTCTTGACAATTCATTGGTAAAGGATCTATTTTTAAAAAATACCAATATTTTTAGGAACTTTTTCTTCTATACAAGTCAGCATTGTATGTAGGCCCAAGATTGAAGTCGTACTTGAATGCATGATGCTAATGATTTCATGCAAAGTTAAAGATGTTTGCTTTAAAACTGTAAGAAGTCTGGTAGTTCAGAAACATTGAAAGTTAATTTCCCAATTCTCTTAAAAAATAGTTGAGGAAACAAAAATTGTCTGGACTTCGGTGAACTGAGGAAATAAATCCCACTCTGTATAGATTGGTTTCCTAATGTCACAAGTCAATTTAGAAATTATGCACAAGATAAATCTCTTTCCTCTCATTGCACCAATGTATTTAGCTTAATCATGAGCATCAGTGGAGACAGAGATTGAAAAATAAATTGTTCACTGTCTCCAAGACAAACCCCAAATAGGAAACTTGATATTCTGCATAAACTCTGTAATATGCTTTTGAAAAAGACATGGTATAATTATATGTAGCATTATGAGACTTTTGTGTTTATAAATATTTTCAGAAGACTTTGAAATTGTTTGTAAATCCAAAGTTTATAAATGACTTATGAAATCCACAAATTTGTTAAATATGTTTCTGTATTTTTGTATTATGCTCTGTGATTTTTCTTTCTATGTGGTGTAAGTCAAAGAAAATGATATACAATATGACTAGATGGGACTAAAATTTCCAAACAAAAGAAGCATCTGTTTTTCTAATTTAGTTTTTGAATTTACATTGGTTTCACAATTGGTTACACTGCAAACAATGTGGTTCAAATGACAATGACATTGATTACAATTCTACTTTGCACTAAGAGCACATTTTATCCACGATTGTCAACTCCTTTAACTAGCAATAACTAAGCCTTTCTGCACCTCTGTACCTTGGGTATTGTTTTATTCAATCTGAAGCACATTGAACTGTAACTTTGCAAGAGGCTGACACAGTTTTCATGAAGCCAGAGATGGTTAGAATTTTAAAGAATGTGTTGCAATAGCTTATTTTTTGATGTGCATTTTAAAGGTTTTGTGCAAGCTACTTATGACTGTGGTTTCTCTGCTATGCTCATCTTTCTACTACTTTGAAGTGATTCCTACCTAGTTCAGGGATCATTGAACTTTGTCTCATCATTACTTCCTATTTTCTTTGTTACTTTGTCTCATCATTACTTCCTATTTTCTTTGTTTCTATACAGTGTGTTCCTACTTCGTCTCTTAGCTAGTGGAAGAGGCTATATCATAAATGGGCAACAGGCCTTCCAAGTATCATCCTACCATACAGATCCTTGATTCCTAAGATGGCTTCCATCAATTGCTTTAGTCCAAAATTTCACTTTGCAGGTTATCTAAATATTCATGTCTATACTTCAATTCTTAAAATCTTTTTAAAAAATCCATGCTGTATCCAAATAGACTTTGAGTCCTTCAAACAGGAAGAAGTCTGCATTCCTTGTATCTCTCTTAGTCATTTGCTCATTCAGCAAATACTTCTTGAGTAACTATTATGTTTAAAATAGTATCCTCAGTGGTGGCTCATAAGAGCAACTGAACATGATTTCCTGTTTAAGATATTTATTGTTTCAATAAGGTAAGAACTCTAAGGAAAACTCATTGGCAACCGAGTTGACTAGTGTACTCTACTGAAATATTTTCACACTGTAATTTGTATCTATAATATTAGAACATTTACATTGCATAATTTCTACGGTTACAAGATCTTTAGTACTGATGACTACCATTTTGTACTTTTTCTGTTGAGTGGGAATTGTATTACTCTATGAACTAGAAATGGAAAACTCTGAATCATCTCCCAAGGGTTTTGTTTTGACTGTGATGCCTTTAATGATTTCATTAGTTTTTAGTTGTATATTAAAATACACTTTTGTCAAAAAAAAAAAAAAAAAAAAAAAAAATAAAATAAAATAAAATACACTTTTGTCTTATAAGTAAGATAAGCTTAATGGGCATTTTTTTAAAATGCAAGAACAAGATGTTATAATAAGGTATTAAGTGGAGATCATTGCTCACCAGTGAAACCAGACCAGTTTAAATGTATGCTTTATCAAATGGTATTCTATACTGTAGCAAGGAGAAATTACCAGCTAAACTTAATACCTCAGTGAGAGAGCCAAAAATGGCTTATTACCTGAATTCTTTTCATGTAATTTTTGACATTCCCAGGTAGGAAAATCTTACCTGAATAACCTTATAATAAAGTGGATAACCAACCCAACTCTGGAGTTAAAAATAATTGGGTATAAAACCCACTTTTGCTTCTCATGAGTTGCATAGTTGTGGGGGAAATAATTCTGTCCCCTGAAAACTCAGTTTTGTTATTTGGAGAATGGAATGATAAAAAATATATACTCATGAGTTAATGATGGATACTTAGAAAAGAACTTGGCACAAAGCAACCACTCAAGAAATGTTAGCTAATGCTATTACAGTAGGTGTCAAATAAATCAAATTTTTGCTAAATTTATTGGAACAGATAAAATCAAGTCACATAAGATCACAGATGAATTAGTAAATTATTAACTGATTAGGAAGAAACTGATCCTTTTGGTGATTTTCAATCTATCCTTATTATGCAAAGCCTCAGCACAGTTTTATTGAACTGACTATAGTGTTGCTTAGTAACTACAAGAGACATTTAGTCATCGCTTCTTCACAACACCACTATCAGGTAGATAATATGGTATCCATTTTAAAAGTGAGGAGACTGAAGGTCAGCATGCAAAAGTGACTTTTTCAGGGTAAAACAACTGTGAAAGGGGCAGTCCTGAGATCTAAGTGCATTAACTTCTATATATCCCACAATTTTCAATAGCCTATAGTTCTAATTAGCATTATTTAAATATAATTAGTGAGCCCCTGAGTGGCTCAGTCTGTTAAGCTTTTGCCTTTGGCTCAGGTCATGATCCCAGGATGCTGGGATGGAGTTCTGTATCAGGCTCCCTGCTCAGCAGGTAATCTGCTTCTCCCTCTGCCCCTCCCCCCAACTTGTGCACTCTCTCCCTCTCAAATAAACAAATAAAATCTAAAAACAAAACAAAACAAAAAAAACACACCCCACAATTAGCAATTAGTCAGATTTGTCAAAAGAGTCAAATCAATATTGCTGATTGAATAATTTAGGTGTCTATTACTTGCTAATAGACTAAATACTGTGAGACAGTCCTTAATACATATTTTTATAACATAATCTTTCCGTCATTAGCTATACTTACTGGGCACGAATTCTGTTACTATACTACCTAGCAAGAATATTCTAAAGACGATGCATTCCTCACTATAAAGAGCTTACAATGTTATAAGGGAAAGGCACAAAATAATCATACTGTAGTAGAATTTAATGTGTCATCACAATGGATTTTCATCTTATTATCCCCATATTATAGATGAAGAAACAGAGGCTTAGAGAGAAACATAAGCAATGATAAGAGAATGATTGATATGAGGAGAAGTCTGGATTCAAATTTAAATTTTACTGCTTGTCCTTTTAAAGTTTTCAATATGCCATACCCATATTCATCACCAGCAATGGATTTCTGATGCTTGGAGACACAGCCCTTTGAGTAGCTACATCTTGACTGGTGTGGTTCTAGACCTGGCTCTAAACTAAGGGAAAGTTTTATAATACAGAATGAATATAAAATATGTCAGGCACTGTTGCTTGCATACTAACCACTGTTCTCCACCTTTTCCTTTATTAAAAAAATTGTTCAAGTATCTTATATTCATGCATTTCTGGATTCCCCTTAGCTCCATAATAAATCATGATTGGTCAAAGAACCAGGGCAAGCCCATCTCCCTTGATAATTTAGCCTAAAGTCCTATTATTCAGTTCTGGCAAATAGGCTGAGAAGAGACATCTGCTGGGAGCCATCTGGATAGAGTCCATTAAAGAGATACACAGAAGGGAAAGACTCCATTTTATACCCTTCTACATTTTGTAGTCATCTTGGGTTCATAAAAGACAAACCTACTCACTGAAGATGACAGATCATAAAGAGAGAAAAAAGTTAGGTCATTGATAATGTCAATATGCCACTTAATTATTCAACTCTCAAACCACTTTACCTCCAGATTTCTAATTATGTAAAATAATGACTTTACTTATTGCTTAAGGAATTTTATATTTGATTTTCTGATTTTTGCAGAAGAGAATCGTAAAAAGGTATTTTTGTGGGACTCATCACATAGGATCTTAATAAAAGAAGTTTTTTTTTTCCCCATGTTTGGATTTTTCTCATGTTCCTCTTCCTTCCTAATAAGATATTTTAATGACATGTACATCTTACAGTCATATTGGGGTGTCTAAGATGAAGTTTAAATTATTTTATTGGACTCATATTTGGCTATCAAACCATGATTTATTATTAAGGCCACACTTACTGGGCAAATATGAGATATTCAAAGACATTTATGAATTGTCTGGTTTTAAAGACATCTTAATCCAGAAATATGTCTGACTGTATATAAATACAGAGCAGGAGCAGGGCAATAAACTTAATTGTCATATATAAATTTGCCATATATAAATAAAAAAATTATTCCCTTTTATTCAATTTTATTGCAGGAATAGGAGGCAAATGCAACTAGAAGGAAATACAAACATTCAAGAGAAATATATTTTTTTAATGTATATGTGGCAAGCTGTATTGTTCTGATACTCTGTCAAGGTGTATCAGTACTGTAGGAGAGGCTGTAGAAAATAAGTACCTATATGCTATCATTCTTTGTGTGTGACTCTATAGTAGACACTTAATATACAAAACAGGAATGCAGTGTAGTCTTTGCCTACAGAGTAACCAACACATAGAAATGGCAATTAGTGAACAAGTAACTGAATAGCTACAATGTACAGTCATAAGTGTTCTAGGAAGTACTCCCAGAGAGGCCTAAAAACTGATATCTGAAAACTGATGGTAGTGGATTACCAGTGGGTTAGAGAAAAGTTCCACAGAGAAAGAATCTCAAAGAATGTACTCAAAGAACTGCAAATAGCTTGGGTAGCCAGATTGCACCTTCCATGTGGCAGTATGGAAGGAAATGAAGGTGAAGAGATAGGTCAGAGCCAGATTGTGAACAGGGTGAAAATCATAAGAAACTACATTAAGGTACTGCGGAATGGAATTAGCTAATCTGTAGGGTGTCCATATAACTCATTAACTCTATCATCCAAACTGGAATAATTTTTAGAGTGAAACAGCATGATTAATAATCATGATGGATATAACAGGTATAAATGACGACTGTTTGGGGGGTAAATTAGGGTGCACACTATACTAGTCAAACTAGAATATATTCAAGAGCTTTTATTTGACAGAAATAACAGTACATAGTGGCTGATCTGTTCTGGGAGTGGTAACTGAGGGTAAAGAGTGTAATATCATCAGGCTTCTGATGTAGACAAGACTAATGGTGATTACTTTCACTGACATAAGAAATATGGAGAAAGAAACAGGTTTTCTGGGAGGGGTAAGGAGTTGTATTTTAGACACAGTGAGTTTATTGTGCTTGTAGGAAATTTAAGTGGCCATATCTATAGAAATCTGAAATGTGGATTAGGGGATCAACAATGAGGTGTTCAATTCTAAGATAAAAATTGGCAATCATTAAAGTAAGATGGGAGTTCAAACTATGGACGGTAACGTTTGCTTTCTTTTCTCACTGTATACAAAAAGAGATGATAACCAAAAAAAGAACTCTCGTGAATAACAACAACAAAAACAACAACAAATGTGTCATATAGAAGAAGAGACTCCTAAGGAAAAAAGGGAAAAAAGATAATCAAAGAAACAGGAAGAAACTAAATTTTGAATAGCTATCTTTAGTTTTGTCTATATGCCTGTGAAAACATAAAGGAAAAACCTCATTCAAAATTAAGTTGGGAAGTCCTTTAGGGAAAACTCTCATATACATACCACTCATCAAAGCTAACTACATTCACCAACCGGAGGAAGGAAGATTTTCTCCTATTCCAGCAACAAACCAGCCAATGAGAACCAACGCAACTCAGCCAATCACAGGTCTCCACAACCCCAAACTCTCACTGTCGTTCAATGAACTTTCATTCCAAAGGGCTTCTTCCAGCTTTCTTCTTTCCTCTATAAAAGAATGTTCCTCTCTTTTACTCTCCAGAATTATCTATTGTTTGTCATAGTTTGTATGTCCTAAATTGCAATTCCTCTGCTATTCCAGAAGAAACTCATTTTGCTCACAATGGACATTTTATATTTAAGTTTGACTGTGTCTATCCCCTTCATCTGGTAACAGAGTTACCTTAGCTATGAGACCATCCCCTGCACTTCCTGTCTCCTCTCTCTCTATCTCTGTCTCTCTCTGTCTCTCTGTCTCTCTGTCTCTCTCTCTCTCTCTCACACACACACACACACACACACACTTCAGCACCCCAACTGATCCTTTGATACCAATTATAACCCATCCATTCCAGGTAATGATGATTAATTCAGGGATAGTCTTGTAACTTAAATCTATTTTTTCCAAGGCATTTTGATCTTGACTTAATTGGCACAAGAAGGCATGGTAGTGAAAGGTGAATTAGTCTAATACCAGAGTTCAAAAGGGACTATCCATGAAATCCTAAGCTCTGCTGCCTTTTAACAGCGCACACCAAAAGAATGAGGCACAAACAAGTCAGCTGCGAGAGAATGGGAGCAGGAGGCAACAGTAGAAAAGACTGTTGCCCTGAACAACTCCTTAGTCTCATATTTATTAGAAAGTGAAAGTGAGTAACAAACAACAAAGAAGCCCGAGTAGATTACACATTTACCATAAGTCTTGTAGATACGTAAGAAGAAAGGCAAAATATGTCTGGTTACGAAGTACAGGACCTATAGCGAGCAAGCTCAAATGAAAGGATTGTCTGACTAACTGCTGATACTCTCCAGGGAAGGGGAGATAACAGAAAACTGAAGCAGGCAGCGTTCAGTCCTGAGCGAGCCCAGTCATCCCAGCTGCTTGGCTTCAAGGACATAGATCGTTCTCTTCTCCAAAGGGCTCTTGCCAGTACATGTTTTTCTTAAGGCTATTTCTGAGTACGCTTGGTAAATAATATAATTTCTCATAGGTTACATTTTAAGCAGTACATTGTTCGGAGGGACAGATACAAAGGTCTATGACTCAACCCTGATTCCTGTATTTCTTAAGCCCTGGTTATTCTGTCTTTCCTTAGATTCTGTGAGTTAACTCTAACCTTACAGTATACTTGTTTTTGTTGTTGTTGTTGTTTGTTTCTTTGTTTTGGTTTAAGTTATCTATGACTGGTTTCTGTTGCTTGCAATCAAAGAACTCCAAAAATACAAAAATAGGTACCTGGAAGTGGAGTGTTACATTTAACCATGTCTAACAAATTGCTGGTTGAGTGGTACAGGACAGTTAATTTTTCTCTCCAGAGACACTGGCAAACTCCTAAAAATAGCAACAAAGTATCTACTTAACTTATTATCTGTTGCATTTTGTGATTAGACTATATGCTAATGAAGTTGAAGCTTTACAATATTCAATATCAAAAGTGTCAGGATGTTGGAATGTACAGGCTTCTCCGGGTAGTCTTTAACATGATTCTACAAGAAAAGGAAGTATTTTAGACTGAGCTGGGTCATGTGGGAGCAGAAAAGTACGACTATTTTACTCTGCCTTACCGAGGTCATTTATGACTTTGGCTAGAAGTTTAAGGTGGTTGAAAGTTTCCTATGTTGAAGGGAAAGTTTGATACGATGCTTGTTGGAAGAGCCAGATTCTCGTCCCTCACTAAAATAAATGTGAATCTAAGCAGGGACAAAGACAGTTGGTGGCAGATAAATTTGGGGACAAAGAGGAACTAAAGAAGATAACAAGAAGGGAGGAATTGACCACCTCGTTTTCTACCACAGACATCCTATTGTATATCTTCTGCTCAATAAATAAAAATTATGACCACAAACATAAAAAGAAAAAAGAAAAAGAAAGAAAAAAGAAAAAGAAAAGAAAAGAAAAAGAAATTCACTGGTGTATGGCCTAATGGCAAGTGAGAATATTAGAGCAAGACTGTTTTATAATTGTTGCCGATTATTTACTATTGGTATTTTTCTTGCCTGAGAAAGATTTAAAATAGCACTCAAATTCATAGGTCTTGAGTTATCAAACTTCTGAGTTGGTTACTAACCCAGGAGTAACAAAAATACAAATAACCCAGAAGTTGTCTAAAATCATAGGGAGGTTACACAGCCAAGAAATCCCCAAAACTGGCAAACTGAGGCTTATGTTTCTTCACTGCTTATACCATTTTCTGCTTCCAAATCCCAATCAGAAATTGATCTGCAGAAACAGAAAAGTCTCCAAAGGAAAATACTCTCCATTTCCCCTTTTTATGTGGCCATGGAGAGGAATAGATAAGGAAAAGCCTCTCATGGAGAAGCCGGGTCAGTTGGTCAAGGGGCTTAATTATGCTGCCAAGGCAGAGAGGTTTTGCAATCCTTGCCCTTCAGGGTATACTATTACTCAAATTTACAGCCATTTACTCAAATACATCACAATCTCTTTTTCCCTCTGTGTTGTTGCATACCACATTTCCTCTCTATATCTCTTTTCCGCTTTATTTCCAGGGCAATCCAACACATACTTCAAATCCCAGCATAAGAAATATTTTCCTAAAGCCCAACCCTCCTGCTCTCAACCCCCTAC
Source organism: Martes martes (assembly GCF_963455335.1). Lineage (NCBI taxonomy): Eukaryota > Metazoa > Chordata > Mammalia > Carnivora > Mustelidae > Martes > Martes martes. Next base: position 122,371,693 of record NC_137891.1, read on the forward strand.
TGCAGCTAGTGCACTCCTGTCCTTCCGTAACTCTTTTTTTCTATATGGTTCTTCTCTCCATTATAAAACTATGTATTACTTCAGGTCGGAGTAAGTTGCATTTCCCTTTATTTTTCCAGGGTTTAGTCCAATATCTGTCTTCAAAATTACAACTTACAAATATTATTAAATGCTCAACAAATGTTCTTTGAATGATAAAGAAATAGATCAGTATAGACTATTCACTCAAGAAGATCAGCTGTGAAAGAAATGAGTGGAGATTGAGGGCTCAATAATTAATTAGTCAAGCATTAATTGTGAGCATTAATTAAGCTCTTACCACACCCAGGTAGTCTTTTATGGGCTTTATGTTTTATCAACTCATTGGATTTTCAAAGTAATTCTTCTTCAAAGTATCTGCAGTTATTATCCCCAGTTCCTCACCAGTTTGCTGATGAGGAAACTGAAAAATAGAGATATTAAATAACTTGCCCTAAATTATGCAATTCACAAGTAACAGAGCAGAATTCAGTCCCAGGTAGTCTGACTTCTTAAACCACTTCTATTAACGACTACTTTATACTGCCTTTCTTGAATATGAAAAAATTTGGTGCAAAGTCCATTTATTTTTAAAAAATTTCTTTAAATGTTTATGTGCTATACAGAAACAACTCAAACCAGCAGGTTATTTGAATTTTAGACACCTAGTCTTTTGATGCTTTCTAGACAGCTTATTTGTATTTCAGACAGCTTAAAACCTAACCTGTTGATAATATACTACAAAACTAAAAGTGTCATTTATACTTTATCTGATATATAAGAAAATGCCAAAATAAAGCAGATTATAAGTCTAGCGAATCCTACCATAAACACTGGTATGAAGTAAATGATTTTTGAATACATCATAGGAATATTTTCAGCAGCAACTACATAGAATTTTTTGTGATTTTAACACTGAGAGTTCTTCAGAATTATGTAAACTTGGTTGTGTTAACCAAGTTAACCCTTGGTTGTGTTAACAGGCTATTGGTTCTTTTGACTAAACTTTTGATTAAATAATAATGATAATGAATTACTGAATTCTGCATATGAAACTAATGATATTCTGTATGTTGGGTAATTGAATTTAAATTTAAAAAATAACAAAATACCTAAATGTTCAGTGTTTAAAGTAAACCTAACTAATCAGCATAAATTAATTTGAATTTATTGTTTTGCTTAAACTAAAAATTAATTACTATCATTTACTTCCTGACTTTATAATCCTCCAAAATATCTCTTACTCTCAACATCATTTTGAACTAATCATATTTTGTGTGAAAAAATTCTTAAAAGATAAAGGAAACATAAATTTTCATTGTAAAAAATTATGATATAAACAAATCAAAACCACAATGAGACACAACTGACACTAATCAGAAGGGCTAAAATTGACAACTATAGGAAACATCAGATGTTGGCAAGGATGTGGAGAAAGGGAACACTTTTACACTGCTCATGGGAATGTAAACTGGTGCAGCCACTCTGGAAAACAGTATGAAAGTTCCTTAAAAAGCTAAAAATAGAACTACCCAGCAATTGCACTACTAGGTATTTAGCCAAAGGATATAAAAATAGTGATTTAAAGGACACATGCACCCCAATGTTTACAGCAGCAATGTCCACAATAGCCAAAATATGGAAAGAGCCCAGATGTCCATCAACCGATGAATGGATAAAGAAGATGTAGTGTGTGAATATTAGCCATTAAAAATAATGTAATGTAGCCTTTTGAAATGGCTTCAGTGGCTGAAATAGAGTGCATTATGCTAAGTGGAATAAGTTAGTCAGAGAAAGACAAATATCATAGGATTTCACTCATACGTAGAATTTAAGAAACAAAACATATGAACATAGGGGAAGGGAAGGAAAAATAAAATAGAATAAAAACAGAGAGGAGGCAAACCATAAGAGACACTTAACTATAGGGAACAAACTGAGGGTTGCTGAAGGTCGGGGGAGTAAGGGGATAGGGTAATTGGGTGATGGACATTAAGGAGGACACCTAGTGTAATGAGCACTGGGTGTTATATGTAACTGATGAATCACTAAATTCTACCTCTGAAACTAGTAATACACTAAAATAATTACCTTCAATTTGAATAAAAGTAAAAAACCCCCAAACTCTGATGTACGTAATAACTGATGTTTTGTGGTATTTTCTTCCGATTTTTAATTTTGTAAATTTAGGGTTATAGATACCTTGATAGCTGAATGTATTTAGATAGCCACAGACAAAGATGCAGTAAAAGTATCTATTTTTAGACACCTTCACTTTTCACTTAGATTTTTAAAATTTCCATATTATTAAGGACTTTTTAAAAAGCTATTGAACAGAACATTTATGGGTACATCTTAATTAATTACACTATTCCTCTACTGCTGTACATGCAGGTCATATTCAGATTTTATTTTTATAATCAGATAATAAAATCACTACACATAAATCTTTGTTCACATTTCTGATTGGAGATTATTTTTTATACGTAGAATTACTGGGTCAAATAATGAAAGTTTTTTAGCTTTATTCTTATGTATTTTAAAATTGCTTTTCTGAAAAATTGTCCTAAATTGCTATCTCACCAGAAGGATATGAGACTGTTATTTTGTACTCTTGTTCAATGGGAAAAATGATAAAAAAAAAAAGTTTGCTAATTTGGAGAGCAACATTTTAATCATATTCAGACTTTAATTTGCATCTTTTTTGTGTGATGAACTTTTTCATGTATTTATTGACTATTTGCATATTTTCTGTAACATATCTTTTGTTCATGTAATTTGTGGTGTTCTTCATGTTGACTTTTGTGGGCTCTTTAGGTAGTATGGCTATTAACACCTTGTTCATTATTTTTGTGACCATTATTTTTATGACATTATTTTAATCTCATGTAGATATTTTGGGTTTCCTTTAATTTTCCCATGCTAAATGTTTGGACGACTGCAATTACTAATGAGATAAAATACCTGAGATAATGTCACTGAAATTGTGCCAGTAATAAATAGGTTAGACACTGGCAAATTACTGGACAGCTGACTGAATTTTTCATTTTTCTTATTAGTAATACCAGTGTCTAGGTCTCCACTGTAATATTTATAATATAAGTGTTTAGAATGAGTAAACACTGATTTAAAATGAAAGGAAATGAGTTAACACTGATTTAAAATGAAAGGAAATGAGCAAGTGTGCTCTTTACTGATTTTGTATTGCAAACATTCTGCTTAGGAGAGACGAAAATATGGTTTGACCTTCAGTTTTCTGCTCTAATCATTAGTTTTATTCAAAGAAAATTTTAAGCAATTAAAATGCTATCAGTAGCAAGATTCAATATAAGCAAATCCTGTGGCTCTGGTCTATTTGCTATTCATTTAACAGTGTGATTCTGCTTTCAGAGAGGTTCATACATTGTAAAAGTCTCAGCTTCAACCTACAAAATGCTTTTCAGATATGCTCCCATATAGGTGTTTTTGACTTTTGGAGAGAATTAAGTTCTGTTGAATAAACTATTAAAATCATATTCTAAGCTGGGCAGTAATTTAATTAGCCTAATAGAGAAAGAATTTAATGAAATAAGTGACAAAGCCAAATATATTATAATCCAACTAAATATTACTTAACCTTTCCCAAGATACATATTTGTTGTTCTTAGATGTTCTTATTTACATGCTGTGTATATCATGTGATTGTATAATTATTAAGTTAAGAGTTTAATCTGGTCTCATTGAAGTGACAGATATTTTTGACTAACTGCTGTTTTCAGTGTATACAAAAGATATTTGAACCCAAACATCATACGGTCCTTGTCATCTCATCTTTCGCTTAAACTCATATTACAGTAATCCTGTGTGGTTGCTTGGAGGTAAACACTGGGAAAGACTGTGGTAAGCTTATGAATACTACCAAACACTTTTTCACTGGGATATTAATTTGCTGTATCCTAACTAGTGTAATATACTGCAATATATGTGATGTGGGCCACACAAAATATTTCATGTGCTAACAATACAAATAATAAAAATTTTAACATGTAGAATTTATAAATGCATTGTAATTATGCACTTACCATAACACAATAAATTTCCTGCAATTATTTTTAGAACCAAATGAACATAATCTCTAAAACAGAAGTGCTCCAGCATGTACAATGCTATGCTCAGCATATAGCTGGTAAACCAACAAAAGATGACACAGCAATGGTATAGATGTTGTTGGAAAGTTTAGGGCTCTATTTGTTAATACTGGATGTTTCAGATGTGAAGACAATAAGCTTACGACCTAAAGTCAGCTTTCCTTAGCTCCTCTGGCTAGCTGAACAGATGCCCCTTCTGTCCTCACACCTCCATGAGTCATATTCCCCAAGCTGCACACCTGAAGGAAGCAAATGACCCTTTCTTATTCAGTAGTGTTATTCTTCCTCTTTGACACATCTTTTCCATTCTAGTCACCACCATTAGTCTAGTTCAAGGTCTTTGTGGCTCTCCCCCAGATTATTGCAGCAGCTTCTTAAATGGTGACTTTCTTTCTAGTCTCATTTCTAATAGCTACCAGATTCATTTATTTAAAGCATAAATCCAGCCATAGCATACCTCTAATTTAAACTTATATGGAAAAAACTGGAGCTCTCATATATTGCTAGTAAGAATGTAAAATAGTGTAGCTATTTTGAAAAAAAAAAAAAAGGTTGGCAGTTTCTTAAAAAGTCAAGTATACATTTACTATATGACCCAAGAATTCTACCCCCAAGTATCTACCCAAGAGAAATGAAAGCATATGTCTGTGCAAAGACTTGGATGTGAATATTTATAGCAGTATTATTTATAATAACCAAGTAATGTGCTCGCTTCAGCAGCACATATATATAATAACCAAGTAAACTCTTGTAGTATTGCTGGAGGTCCCTTAGACATTCTAGACTATTTCTTGAGTCTATGACTTTGCTCATTCTCCTATACATGAAACACCATTCCCCACTATGCCCCCCCCAACTCCTTTACCAAACAGGCTTCTTATTCATCCTTTAAGCTTTAGCTCATGTCACATTTCCAGAGAAACTTTTCTTGGTCTCCATGTTTACCCCTCCAGACCCCTAACCACAGAATGAAGTGCTGTCCCAAATGCTCCCAAAATATCTCCAGATACCAAACAATATACATCTGTACAGTTGTTTATTTATGAGTCTATCTCCCTATTTAGATTCTGACTTTATCATTATTATTACTTTTGGTACCGTTAGAAACTAGCACAGTGCTTAGCAACAAATAAGTGCTCAAAATGTTTGTGAAATAGTGAATTAACATATGTACAGCTGCTAGAGATACACAATCCATGTTTATGGGGCACTCTCATCCAATCTGACATGAACTACTTCTTCAACTTTATTTCTGGCAGCTGAATTCCAGGAGAGATGACATAATGACATCTACATGAGATCCCAGGTTAAAATATTTCATTTATGGACTCACATCAGTTCATGTTTTCCAAAATGTAAAATGGCAATCTTCTGACCAAATCCATCACTTGCACATAGGATGGATCAAGTGTATGCGTGTTGTGACTGGTGACTCGTAGTAATGATAGATCACACTGCCTAACAGGCTGTCATTTCCTGACATGATTTACAGTTCACAGTAGAGACCACAAGAGAAGATGAACGGCCACTTGGGGACCACCTGCTACAGGTGAGGAATGCAATATCATTTTCAGCTGTTATGAAATCACCTCATCAGGAGGATTTGGAAGCTAGTCGATAGGCAGTGGGTAAACAAATATGCCAAGCAAACTAAACACCACTAAATGACAGATTTCAGACATGGGAGCTCAGATAAAGCTAGAAGTTTCACACTGCTTCATTTAGTATTACTGGAACTATGTAGGGGATTGTGGCATTACTAAACTCTGCTGTACATCGAAATGAAGCCACAAAAATGAACACTATTTCCTAGGGCAGTAATACCAAGACAATATCATTCTATACAGTATAAGTGATTTGTTTGTTTCAAGGCTCTAAGGATTATGATTGAAAACAAAATGCATAGCAAATGTTCTAATACAAACTGTGAGCAGGAACATGTTATTTATTCATAAGCCTGCAAGAAAATATAATAAAATCTCTTAGAAAAGATTAGAAAGAACAATGTGTAACCTTATGAATTTTTGGCATGGACACCCAGATTTTTGAGTAAAATTCCATGCACCCATGTAGGACTATCTATTTCAGATTTGTGGAGAGGACAGTGACATCTTCCTAAAAGTGCACAGAATTTCCTAAAGATGCAAAGGGAATCTGGCCACACAAGGAACTTGCGCTTCTATTGGTTGCAACATGGAAGTTTAATTGTTCTTCCTCTGGTTTTAATTTTAAAATTTATAAAGAATACAGGAAGTAATTAAAGATGGAAGAGAAAAGACATTTCTGCCCTGCTCTTTGAAACCAACTTTAAACCAAAATGCAGAACAAAGAAGCAGAAATGAAAACTTGGAGGGCTGCCAAAGTGTTGTGAAATTTATATCCAGGTGAAACGAGGAAAGCAGCAGGAGGTGTCTCCATGTTGCAGGAAGCAGGCAGAATTACCCAAAGGTAAGTTGCACTTTCTGAAAGGTCAAGTCAGTGACCTCCTCTTTAGAACAGCCAGGGCTCCGTGGCTTTGTATGATGTTGAGCCATCACTAATTCTATTGGGCAGAATAGAATGACAGAAAAGGTGAAACTAAGTACAGTGACTGCATATCATCTTTTCAGGGGAAAGAAAAAACGGCAACCAGCCTGGGTGGATGGAAGGGGAAACATGGGTGGCAGGCAATCTTCTGGTTGATTATTTGGTACACAAAAGTAACATAAACTCCAAATCACTACTCAAAAGCTGGTGGTGTACCTTTCCATGAGACAGGGAAAGCATATGCCTACCGAAAAATAATCAAAACTAGGATGGCCTTTTGTTGGGACACATTTCAAGACAAGGGATCTGAATTCGAGCTATCTGAATATCCAATTCAGTCCACTGTTGCCCTTTCTAACATCATCCTCTAATGCATAGTTGGCCTGGGGAAAATAGCAACACAGATAAAGAGAAAGGAAGAACATGAGAGATGCATAAAACATTATGGAAGAGAAAAAGATAGAAAAAAAGCAAAAACACATCAAAATATTGTGTCATAAAAGACATATAGATTATGAATTCAAAGACAGAATTCAAAGATAATTCTAAAAATATAGTCTTCCAAAATATGTATAGCCAAGCTAACTGCCAGAAAATCTACAAGCAGAGAAGATGCTTTCCAAATTCAGGACTAAAAAACTAAAAAGACTAAAATGCACACATACAGGAAACATAGATATATAGCAAAAATAAATTAAAAAATAATAACATTAAACCATCAAAAGTGTAACATGGAATAAAACATCAGAACTACTTGTTGTACCAGTAAATATAAGTGAAATAACATCACCCATTAAAAGTAAAAGACCTTCAGTTAGGATCAAAAAGCAACATAGGTGATATATATGATATTCATCTAAAATTAAAACAAGGACTGGATGTAAAATACAGGTTAAAAAATGCAAACTAAAAGCAAGTCAGGGTCATTTAATTAAAATTATACAAGGTCTAATTTTAAGAAAAGCACATTAAACTACCAAATGAATGACATTTAATAATGAAAAGCTTGGAGTCCACAATCATCTGTTGTGAATCTTCATAAACTAAGTAGCACAGCATCTAAATTCAAAATGCTAAAATTTCAGTAAATATAATCAGAAGACAGAAACTCAATAATAGAAGGAGACTTCAATTAACCTCTCTCAGGTCTTGGCAGATACATTAAATAAATATTAAGTAATGTTTAGGGGAAATCAATAACATAGTCAAAATAATTATTCTTGATAAACAACAAAATTTATACCTACAATTAGACTTTAGCCTTTTTAAAATTGCATTGAAAATTTATGTATTGATCGTGTTTCAAGCCACGAAGAAAACCTCAATAAATTCCACCAGGTAGATATTATACACACCACGTTCTTAAAATAATATCAGAAACCAATAACAAACACAGAAAGCAAACCCCAAACCACAAACAGAAATTAAAATATATATTAAAAAACACTTAGGTAGAGAAATAAAAAATTATAGTGTAGTTTAAGTAGGAATATTAATTATAAAACTTTATCAAATATTGTGAGATGGATATATTTCAAGTGTTCAAAGTAAACTTTACCACACTAAATATTTGTGTTACTAAAGTAGTAAATAAATGAATTAAAGTTTAACACAAGTGAGATAAAGTCCAATAAAAGCATTAAATAAGCAGAAAGAATAAGTAAATGAAAGCATATAAGACAGTAAGCTGATACTACAGTAAACTGGCATTTATTATGGAAATATAATAAAATAACAAGAACTAAGAACTAAATAGAACTAAAATAAAAGAACTAAGAACTCAGATGAAAATATTAGTAACAAAAAATAGACTCATCTGTTAGACAAATTAATTTTGGAAGAAAAAGAAGAAAGCCAGATACGCAAAATACAAATTGAAAATGGGTATATAATCACAGATACAGAATCATAAAATAACAAGTTTCTATACTCTCTATAGATACTTTAAAAACCTGAATAAAATAAATGATATTCTGGGAAAACATAAATTATCAAATCTGATGCCAGAGGATTTAGAAATTCTAAAAAAGCTGATTATTCCCTGAATGAGCACCAAACCAAACAGCCTCACAGGCAAATTCTATAAAAGCATTAAAGTGAAGGAAGAGGGGAGAGAGAGGGAAGGGAGAGGGAAAAAGAGAGAGAGCAAGAGCAACAAGGAGAGGGAGAGAAAGGAAGACAAGTTTCTAAATTCCTTTTGTGAAACCACCACAATCTTGATTCCAAGACCTGGCAAACAGAGCACAAATAAAGACTAACAAATAGCATATATGAATAATGGCTCAAAATTCCTAAAAACTACACTGGAAGATAGAATCCAAAAGTACTTTAGAAGCATCATATATCACGTACAAGAAATGGCTTTCCCTAGGAATACAAGAAGGTTCTGTAATGGAAAATGTTTACCTCTAATTTAGAGTAAAAAAGAAAAAAAAAACCAAAAACCTACTTACTTCTATAGATTCTGAAAACATGTATTATAAAATTGATTTTTTAAAATTTTTTTAATAAACATATAATGTATCTTTATCTCTAGGAGTACAGGTCTGTGAATCGCCAGGTTTACACATTTCACAGCACTCATGATAGCACACACCTTCCCCAATGTCCATATCCCCAGCACCCTCTCCCATCACTCCTCCCCCCAGCAACCCTCAGTCTGTTTTTCGAGATTGAGTCTTTTATGGTTTGTCCCCCTCCAAATCCCATCTTATTTCATTTTTTCTTTGCCTACTCCCCAAGCCCCCGACATTGCATCTCCACTTCCTCATATCAGGGAGATCATATGAGAACTGTCTTTCTCTGATTGACTTATTTTGCTAAGCATAAAACCCTCTAGTTCCAACCATGTCATCGCAAATGGCAAGATTTCATTTCTTTTGATGGCTGCATAGTATTCCATTGTATATATATACACCACATCTTCTTTATCCATTCATCTGTTGATGGACATCTAGGTTCTTTCCATTGTTTGGCTATTGTGGACATTGCTGCTATAAACATTCAGGTGCACGTGCCCCTTAGGAGCACCACGTTTGTATCTTTAGGATATATACCCAGTAGTGCAATCGCTGGTTCATAGGGTAGCTCTATTTTCAGTTTTTTGAGGAACCTCCACGCTGTTTTCCAGAGTGGTTGCACCAGCTTGCATTCCCACCAACAGTATAGGAGGGTTCCCCTCTTTCCGCATCCTCGCCAGCATCTGACATTTCTTGACTTGTTAATTTTAGCCATTCTGACTGGTGTGAGGTGCTATCTCATTGTGGTTTTGATTTGTATTTAGGGAAATACAAATGCCGAGTGATGCCGAGTGATGTGGAGCATTTTTTCATGTGTCTGTTGGCCATCTGGATGTCTTCTTTGCAGAAATGTCTGTTCATGTCCTCTGCCCATTTCTTGATTGGATTATTTGTTCTTTGGGTATTGAGTTTGCTAAGCTCTTTATAGATTTTGGATACTAGCCCTTTATCTGATATGTCATTTGCAAATATCTTCTCCCATTCTGTCAGTTGTCTTTTTGTTTTGTTCACTGTTTCCTTTGCTGTGCAAAAGCTTTTGATCTTGATGAAATCCCAATAGTTCATTTTTGCCCTTGCTTCTGTTGCCTTTGGCGATGTTCCTAGGAAGAAGTTGCTGTGGTTGAGGTCAAAGAGGTTGCGGCCTGTGTTCTCCACAAGGATTTTGATAGATTCCTTTCTCACATTGAGGTCTTTCATCCATTTTGAGTCTATTTTCATGTGTGGTGTAAGGAAATAGTCCAATTTCATTTTTCTGCATGTGGCTGTCCAATTTTCCCAGCACCATTTGTTGAAGAGGCTGTCTTTTTTCCATTGGACATTCCTTCCTGCTTTATCGAAGATTAGTTGACCATAGAGTTGAGGGTCTATTTCTGGGCTCTCTATTCTGTTCCATTGGTCTATATGTCTGTTTTTGTGCCAGTACCATACTGTCTTGATGATGACAGCTTTGTAATAGAGCTTGAAGTCTGGAATTGTGATGCCACCAACTTTGGCTTTCTTTTTCAATATTCCTTTGGCTATTCGAGGTCTTTTCTGGTTCCATAAAAATTTTAGGATTATTTGTTCCATTTCTTTAAAAAAAAATTGATGGGATTTTGATAGGGATTGCATTAAATGTGTAGATTGCTTTAGGTAGAATAGACATTTTCACAGTATTTGTTCTTCCAATCCATGAGCATGGAACATTTTTCCATTTCTTTGTGTCTTCCTCAATTTCTTTCATGAGTACTTTATAGTTTTCTGAGTATAGATTCTTAGCCTCTTTGGTTAGGTTTATTCCTAGGTATCTTACGGTTTTGGGTGCAATTGTAAATGGGATTGACTCCTTAATTTCTCTTTCTTCTGTCTTGTTGTTAGTGTAAAGAAATGCAACTGATTTCTGTGCATTGACTTTATATCCTGACACTTTACTGAATTCCTGTGCAAGTTCTAGGAGTTTTGGAGTGGAGCCTTTTGGGTTTTCCACATATAGTATCATATCATCTGCAAAGACTGATAGTTTGACTTCTTCTTTGCCGATTTGGATGCCTTTAATTTCTTTTTGTTGTCTGATTGCTGAGACTAGGACTTCTAGTACTATGTTGAATAGCAGTGGTGATAACGGACATCCCTGCCATGTTCCTGACCTAGCGGAAAAGCTTTCAGTTTTTCTCCATTGAGGATGATATTTGCAGTGGGTTTTTCATAGATGGCTTTGATAATATTGAGGTATGTGCCCTCTATCCCTACACTTTGAAGAGTTTTGATCAGGAAGGGATGCTGCACTTTTTCAAATGCTTTTTCAGCATCTATTGAGAAATCATATGGTTCTTGTTCTTTCTTTTATTAATGTATTGTATCACATTGATTGATTTGAGGATGTTGAACCAACCTTGCAGCCCTGGAATAAATCCCACCTGATCGTGGTGAATAATCCTTTTAATGTACTGTTGGATCCTATTGGCCAGTATTTTGGTGAGAATTTTCACATCTGTGTTCATGAAGGATATTGGTCTGTAATTCTCTGTTTTGATGGGATCCTTGTCTGGTTTTGGGATCAAGGTGATGCTGGCCTCATAAAATGAGTTTGGAAGTTTACCATCCATTTCTATTTTTTGGAACAGTTTCAGGAGAATGGGAATTAATTCTTCTTTAAATGTTTGGTAGATTTCCCCTGGGAAGCCGTCTGGCCCTGGACTTTTGTTTGTTTGGAAATTTTTGATGACTATTTCAATCTCCTTACTGGTTATCGGTCTGTTCAGGTTTTCTATTTCTTCCTGGTTCAGTTGTGGTAGTTTATATGTCTCTAGAAATGTATCCATTTCTTCCAGATTGTCGAATTTGTTGGTGTAGAGTTGCTCATAGTATGTTCTTATAATTGTTTGTATTTCTTTGGTGTTGTTGTGATCTCTCCTCTTTCATTCATGATTTTATTTTTTTGCATCCTTTCTCTTTTCTTTTTGGTAAGTCTGGCCAGGGGTTTGTCAATCTTATTAATTCTTTCAAAGAACCAGCTCTTAGTTTTGTTGATTTGTTCTATTGTTTTCTTGGTTTCTATTTCATTGATTTCTGCTCTGATCTTTATGATTTCTCTTCTCCTGCTGGGTTTACGCTTTCTTTGTTGTTCTCTCTCCAGCTCCTTTAGGTGTAGGGTTAGGTTGTGTATTTGAGACATTTCTTGTTTCTTGAGAGAGGCTTGTACCACTATATATTTTCCTCTCAGGACTGCCTTTTTTGTGTCTCACAGATTTTGAACCATTGTGTTTTCATTATCATTTGTTTCCATTAATTTTTTCAATTCTTCTTTAATTTCCTGGTTGACCCATCATTTTTTAGAAGGATGCTGTTTAGTCTCCATGTATTTGGGTTCTTTCCAAATTTGCTCTTGTGATTGAGTTCTAGCTTCAGAGCATTGTGGTCTGAAAATATGCAGGGAATGATCCCAATCTTTTGATACCGGTTGAGACCTGATTTATGACCCAGGATGTGGTCTATTCTGGAGAATGTTCCATGGGCACTTGAGAAGAATGTGTATTCTGTTATTTTGGGATGGAATATTCTGAATATATCTGTGATGTCCATCTGGTCGTGTGTCATTTAAGGCCTTTATTTCCTTGTTGATCTTTTGTTTAGATGATCTGTCCATTTCAGTGAAGGAAGTGTTAAAGTCCCCTACTACTAATATATTATTGTTGATGTATTTCTTTGATTTTGTTATTAATTGGTTTTTATAGTTGGCTGCTCCCATGTTAGGGGCATAGATATTTAAACTTGTTAGTTCTTCTTGTTGGACAGACCCTTTGAGTATGATATACTGTCCTTCCTCATCTCTTATTATAGTCTTTGGCTTAAAATCCAATTGATTTGATATAAGGATTGCCACCCCAGCTTTCTTCTGATGTCCATTAGCATGATACATTGTTTTCCACCCCCTCACTCTAAATCTGGAAGTGTCTTTAGTTCTAAAATGAGTTTCTTGTAGGCAGCATATTGATGGGTTTTGTTTTTTTATCCATTCTGGTACCCTGTGTCTTTTGATTGGGGCATTTAGCCCATTAACATTCAGGGTAACTATTGAGAGATATGAATTTAGTGCCATTGTATTGCCTGTAAGGTGACTGTTACTGCATATTGTCTCTGTTTCTTTCTGATCTACTACTTTTAGGGTCTCTCATTGCTTAGAGGACCCCTTTCAATATTTCTTGTAGAGCTGGTTTAGTGTTTACAAATTCTCTCAGTTTTTGTTTGTCCTGGAAGCTTTTTATCTCTCCTTCTATTTTCAATGATAGCCTATCTGGGTATAGTATTCTTGGCTGCATGTTTTTCTCGTTTAGTGCTCTGAATATATCATGCCAGTTCTTTCTGGCCTGCCAGGTCTCTGTGGATAAGTCCGCTGCCAATCTAATGTTTTTACCCTTGTATATTACAGACTTTTCCCAGGCTGCTTTCAGAATTTTCTCTTTGTCTCTAAGACTTGTAAATTTTACTATTAGGTGACGGGGTGTGGACCTATTTTTATTGATTTTGGGGGACGTTCTTTGCATCTCCTGGATTTTGATGTTTGTTCCCTTTGCCATATTAGGGAAATGCTTTCCAATAATTGTCTTCAATATTCCTTCTGCTCCTCTCTCTCTTTCTTCTTCTTCTGGAATCCCAATTATTCTAATGTTGTGTCGTCTTATGGTGTCACTTATCTCTCGAATTCTCTCCTCGTGGTCCAGTATTTGTTTGTCTCTCTTTTGCTCAGCTTCTTTATTCTCTGTCATTTGGTCTTCTATGTCACTAATTCTTTCTTCTGCCTCATTTATCCTGGCAGTGAGAGCTTCCATTTTTGATTGCACCTCATTAATAGCTTTTTTGATTTCAACTTGGTTAGATTTTAGTTCTTTTATTTCTCCAGAGGGCTTTTATCTCTCTGGAGAGGGTTTCTCTAACATCTTCTATGCCTTTTTTGAGCCCGGCTAGAACCTTGAGAATCGTCATTCTGAACTCTAGATCTGTCATATTACTGATGTCCATATTGATTAGGTCCCCAGCCTTCTGTACTGCCTCTTGTTCTTTTTTTTGTGGTGAGTTTTTCCACCTTGTCATTTTGTCCAGATAAGATTTGCTTTCTCCTCCTCTGGAATTCCACTGTTCTTGGTGAGTGAAGTTGATCTTGACTGGGTTTCTTGTTGATCTTCTGGGGGAGGGGCCTGTTGTAGTGATTCCCAAGTGTCTTTGCCCGAGGCGGAATTGCCCCGCCTTTATCAGGAGCCAGGCTAAGTAATCTGCTTGGGTTTGCTTTCGGGAGCTTTTGTTCCCTGAACGCTTTCCGTAGAGTTCCAGAGGATGGGAATGAAAATGGCGGTCTCCCGATCTCCGGCCTAGAGGAGGAGAGCTCAGGGTCCCGCTCCTCAGTGCGCCCTCAGAGAAAAGCGCCCAACCGCCTCCATCTCCCTGGCCTCTGGTCGCACTTGGAGAAAAGTTCTCAATCGATTGCACTTGGAGAAAAGCTTTCAGTCGCTTCCGTCTCCCTGGCTTCCAGCCGCGCTCTTGGAGAAAAGTGCTCAGTCACTCTGTCTCCCTGGCCTCCGACTGTGCTTACCCAGCCTGTGACCGGTTCAAGGTAATCCTGAGCTGAGAGCTCACTCCTCGGCTTTGTCACTGTAGCTGGGTTCCCCACTCTAATACCTGTGAACTCTGCGACACTCAGACACCCCTGGTCCTTCTGTGACCCCACGGGACCTGGGGTTACGCTGGCCCCGCGTGGGCTTCTCCCCAGTTTAGCCTCTGGAGCGATGTCCCTCAGTGGAGCAGACTTTTAAAAGTCCTGATTTTGTGCTCTGTTGCTCCATCGCTTGCTGGGAGCCAGCACCTCCCCCTGCGGTCTGTCTTCCTGTCGCTTTGGATTCACTTCTCTGCAGGTCCACTTTCAGAGAGTGGTCGATTTTCTGTTTCTAGAATTGTTGCTCTTCTTCTCTTCGATTTCCCGTTGGATTTGTAGGTGTTTGCAGTGGTTAGATAAGCTATCTAGCTGATCTCCTGCTACCTGATGTCATCTCAGCCTGCTACTTCTATGCCATCTTGACTACTCCCTGTGCAGCCACTTGAGCACGCCGCTTTCTCACGGTGTCAGGAGCTGGTGGGTGTCTGACCGATTCTAGATCCTAGTTCTGCAGCTTTTGCATTATGAGCTTGCAAACTTTGAGCACTGCTTTTTCCAGACTGGTCCAGAAACCACGAGTCAGACTCTATAAAATTAATTTTCTATTAAAAGTTTTTCCAAAGAATCTATTATAAAATATTAGTTGATACATGGAAATTTCCTTAACATACACATAGACACAGACAGACACAAGCCAACATCATCATCCTTACTGGTGAAACACTAGAATTTTTTTAAGAGAGGGCAGAGGGAGGGGCAAAGAAAGAGGGAGAGAGAGAATTTTAAGCAGTCTCCATACCTAGGATTGAACCCTATGTGGGGCTTGATCTCAAAAACCTGAGATCATGATGTAAGCCAAAATCAAGAGTCGGATATTTAATCAACTGAGCCACCCAGGAGCCCCCCAAATTTCTCATTAAATTCAGGACAAACACAAGACAAACATGATACAAAATTTTTTTAAAAAGTTAATAAAAATAAGTATTCAAATATTATTTGGTCATATCATCTTATGCAGCAAAAGTATTTGAAAAATTCAACATCCATTCATGATCAAAACTCTCAGCAAGTTTAAGAATAGAAGTGAACTACCTCAACTTAAAGAACATCTACAAAAACCCTACAACTAACATTATATTTAATAGTAAAAGACTGAATGATTTCTCTCTAAGATTAGAGGAATAAGGTAAGGCTATCCAATCTTACCACTTATTTAACATAGTGCTAGATATTCTAGCTACTGCACTAAGGCAAGATAAATAAATAAAAGGGATATAGATGGGAAGGAAAAGAATAAAACTGTTCTTATTTGCATTAATATCTGTGGAAAATCATGAAGAATCTAAAAAAAATTAAATACTTCTAGAACTAATGTGAGTTCAGCAAGGTCTCAAGATACAAGATAATACAGCAATCTATTTCATGTTTATATATTAACAATGGATATGTGAAAAGAAAAAATTAAAAAGATTACTATCACTACAAAGAAAATGAAATACTTATATATAAACTTAAAAATGCATGTACAGGATCTATGCTGAAAAAAATGCCGATGAAAGAAATTAGATAAGACCAAGAGAGATACACTGTGTCCAAGAAAGATACAGGCTCATCATATTCAAATGGATACACAGTTTCAACATAATTCTTATAAAAATTCTAGCAAAGTTTTTGTAAATGTAGACAAAATCATCCCAAAATTTCTATGAAAATGCAAAAGAACTAAGATAGCTAAAATCATTTTCAAAAAGAATATCATTGAAGAAATTAGTTTTATTAAATAGCTATAGTAGTGGTGTGATATTGGCAAAGGAATAGATACAAAGATCAGTAGAACAATTTAGATAGCCTAGAATAAGTACACACAAATATGCCCAACTGATTTTTGGCAAAAGTGCAAAAGCAATTCGTTGGAGGAAGGATAAGTTTTCAATGCAGCAACTGGACCTCTATAGGCAAAAAAACTGAACCTCAACCTAAATATCACAAAATTTACATTTAAATGGATCAGCCTTAAATGTAGAACATAAAACTAATAACACTTGTAGAAAAAAAATCATAGGGGAAAAGTCTTCAACATCCATGGCTTGGCAAAGTCGTCTTAGACTGGACATCAAAAACATGATTAATAAATGAAAAAAAAATAGATAAACTGGATTATCAAAGTTAAAAGTGATCTGTGAAAGACCCTGTGAAGGGTATGAAAAGCAATATATTAGAAGAAAATATTTGACAATCACATATTCAACAAAGGATTAGCTGGAACATAAAATTACTATTAAAATACAGTAGTAAGTACAAGATTAGAAACAATTAGAAAATGGTCTAAAGATATAAAGAGGGTTTCACTGAAGAGGATGTAAAGATGACAATAGGCACACGAAAAGATTTTCAAGATCATTAGTCATTAGGGAGATGAAAACTAAAACCACAATGAGATGTCACTACATAGTTATTAGAATGCTGAAATAAAAATGGAACACCGAATCCTGGCAGTTGTGCCGAAGAGCCAGATCACTCATATATTGCTGATAGAAGCGTAAAATGGTGCACTCACTCCAGAAAAGTGAATGGTAGTTCCTACAAACCTGAATGTGTGCTTACCATATCATACGACTCAGCAATTTGCTGAGCATTTGTCAGAGAAAGGAAGACTTCTGCTCATGCAAAAACCTGGACGCAATTGTTCATACAAGCTTTATTGGTAATAGTTCTAAACTGGAAATGATCTAAACATCCTTCAATGGGTGAATGATTAAGTAAACTCAGACATCCACGCCATGGAATATTACTCAGCAATAGAAAGGAATGGACCATTGACACATACTTGGTAGCATCTCAAGGAAATTACACTGAGTGAAAGGAGCTGGTCTCGAAAGATTTCATACTGTGCTTCCATTTATAAAACATTTTTTTTAATGGCAAAATTACAGAAATGGAGAACAGATTTATGGTTATTAGGAGAGAGAGAGGGGCAGAGGGAAGAGGCGGCTGTGAATACAAAAGGGCAAGAGGAGGAGCCTCGTGAGGGAATTGTTCTGTATCTTGGCTGTAGTGGTGTTCACACAAATCTACACACGTGGTAAAATGCTTAAATTAAACACACACATGCTCACAAAATCTGAATAAGGTTGA
Source organism: Martes martes (assembly GCF_963455335.1). Lineage (NCBI taxonomy): Eukaryota > Metazoa > Chordata > Mammalia > Carnivora > Mustelidae > Martes > Martes martes. Next base: position 122,389,644 of record NC_137891.1, read on the forward strand.
TGTATTATACCTATGTCAGTTTCCTACCTGTAATATTATTATACTATAGCTATGTGAAATGTCATTGGTAAGTGAAACTCGATGATGAATGTATGGGATGTCTGTAATTATTTCATATAGCTGCATATGTACCTACAGTAATCTCAAAATAAAAGGTCTAAAAAATAAAAACAGTTAAAAATCCAATTTTACAGGGGCAGCTGGGTGGCTCAGTGGGTTAAAGCCTCTGTCTTCAGCTCAGGTCATGATCTCAGGGTCTTGGGATGGAGCCCCACGTCGGGCTCTCAACTCAGCAAGGACCCTGCTTCCTTCTCTCTCTCTCTGCCTGCCTCTCTGCATACTTATGATCTCTGTCTGTCAAATAAATAAATAAAATCTTAAAAAAAATTCAATTTGACAATTCAAACTAAAAAAAGTGACAAGATGTATGACAATGGGCTCATGGCTTCTAATGTACTAATTTTGAGGAATAGAAAGCCCAAGATTATGAACAGAAAATTCAGATAAAAAGGGAAGCACAAAAAACTTTTAAATATGTGAAAATATACTAATATTTTTTTATAATAAGACCAATACAATTTAAGCTGTAATAAAATATCTTTTTGGAAAGGTCAAAAGGTTTGAAAATAAATGTCATTGGCAAGTGGTCCGAGGACATTTTAGGATGAGGTAGGTCACAATAAAAGGGATATAATCACTTTGAAGGATATTTGACAATATCAAAATTAATAATTTACTTGCTATTTAATAGAAATTTCATTTCCATATATTTGTATAGCAAGTATACTAATCTATGTATAAAGTGCATTATGTATAAGCACTGTATGTAATAAGGAAGAACTGGAAACTGCATAAATGTACATTAAAGGCCAGTGATTCACTACGTTATGACACAATCATACAATAAAATATGTTGTTAAGAAAAATGAAGTAGCTCTGTATATTCTGATATAGAATCATATTCAAATTACTGTGTTTAGAGAAAATCATAAGGTCATGAATAGTATATATAACTTATCCTCAATTGTATAAATTTAAAAGATACATATACATGGATATGTCTATAAATAAACATATATATGTGTATATATGCAGTTGCATATACATGTGTTTCTGGAGAGTTCACAAGATAATAAATAGTGGCTGGCTCTAGGAAGGCAGCAGAAGTCTTCATTTAGAGAGCTGTATCCATTCTCTTTTAAGCCTGTTGTCTGGCTTGGAATAGTTACTATGTCTGTCTTCATAATTGATGTGTCCCCCAGAGTCTAACATTTGCTCAGTACATTGTAGTGGCTAAATAAACACTTGTTGAACTGAACAATATTTCTATGTTATTTACCCTCGAGGAGTAACTCTTAACATTGCAACCATTAATTACTTTTACCTGTAGAAAGCTCTATACTTCCCACAAATCTTTTCTAACACATGATCTTACTTGATCCCCAATGTTTTTTCAGTTTATACAAAGTATTTCTAAGTTTTACCTATGCATATATTCCAATTATTTCCTGCAATGCAGTCATAAGTGCTTATACAATTGCACACCTTTTATAAACTGTTCTCACATTTTTTTGCCTTTTCTAATCACTTTGTTGTGTTTCACCCTTCTAGTCAGTTCTTCTCTTTACTCTTTTTTGAAGGATTTTTTAAAAAATTTACTTATTTGAGGAAGAGGCAGGGGGAGCGCACACGGAGGGGGAGGGGCAAAGGGAAAGGGAGAAGCAGACTTCCTCCTGAGCAGGGAACCTGACACGGGGCTCAATCCCAGGACCCAGGGATCATGACCTGAGCCAAGGCAGACGCTTAAGGGACTAAGCCACCCAGGCACCTCTCTTCTCTTTACTCTTATGTGCAAATGGCCTACCATCTTCTGTATTACCACATTTAAGATACATTATTCTTTTTCTTTCTGCTTTCTTTTTGTTTATAAAACAAGTTGTTTTTCTTTTCTTTTCTTTTTTTTTTTTTTTTTTAAAGATACTGTGGCTAGTTCTCTCTGTGTCCTTCAGGAATTCCTTTGAAACCTATCTAAAAACTATGATGCAGTTTCTCTTCTTTACCCCACATCCACCAGCTTCCTATAGAGCGACAATTCCTCCTCCAGCCCAAGAATTATTGGCTCAGGCCAGCAGTTTGTCATAAAATATTCTACATGACATCCATGCTTTGTCCTAGCTCTTCTATTTCCTGCAGCCCCTTAAAGATCTTTTTTTAATATCCTTACTCTCAAATCCATCAATTTCTGTGTTATAAGAAGAAAAGGCCTTTGCAATTATTCTATGTAATACTTTCCTGACTTCTTTTTTAAGGACCTCATCCTGTATTCCTCTTTCTGTTTCATTTAATCTGTTCTGTTGGAAAGTTAGCCTTTTCTGTTTAGCCCCATTTAATAGTTCTATTTACACTTCTGTTTGCACATTCTGGGCCTTTCACTTTTCTCCTAAAATCTTTAAAAACCAGGTACTCCACTCCTCAAAAATATAAGCATGTTGTGTCCATTTCCAGATTTTTTTCCTCCTGATTTTGATCAGTTGTTTATGGTGCATTAACAACTTTGTACTTTTAGTTGTTTAATTTCCAACTTTAAATCGTTCCATTAAACACACACACACACAAAACCCAAAAGCTCTTTGATCACATGCTCTTTCTTTTTACACATAATCTTGATCTGATTGTCCATTTTTATCTTTTAGGATCGGTGTTAATCCAGTCTTCCTGACCACTTTAGGAAGTTTCTAGAAAGTTCTCAGTCTTTCTTCTCTCATTTGTGCTTGGGGTGTTCAAGAGTTTGTTTGAGTTTAGAGTTTGTTTGTTTAGAATTTTAGAGTTTGTTTAGAGTTTTCTCAGTTTGGTTTCTATTTCTTTAGCAATCATGTCTGTTGATGGGATCTCCAAAAGTTCTATTTTTAGCTATAGCTGTTAAGATAGCTCTGGTTGCTTTATTGGCCATGATGCTGCATAACAAAACACCTTGACATGCAATAGTTTACTAAAACAAGCGTTTATTTTTCTCAGCCATGTGCTTATAGGTCAGTGGGGAAATTTCTGCTTATGCTGAGTGTTGGCTGACCTTGGGCCCAGCCTTTGGAATTGGCTCTGAGTCTGCTCCACATCTTCTCATTGTTCTTGAACCGACAGTTCCTGGTCATGTTCTTCTCATGGTGAGGCACCAAAGGCCCATGCAAGTCTTTAAAATCTCTGCTCCTGTCCCCTCCCTCTCACTTCGCATTAGCCAAAGCAAGCAGGGGTAGACTCTGTTTCCTCTGCTACACTGTACAGGAGGGAGTGAGGAACTGAGAACAAGCCTGCAGTTTGCCACAGCTGTTTATAGTCTGCTCCTTTGGATACCCTATGGCTATGCACCCCCTTCTTCCTCTTGAAGCAGAAAAACCTTGATGTCTCCCCTGCAGTCCCTGCATCCTATTCAAGAGTTCAATCTCTCTGGATGGTGTAGAGGGCTCTTCTATCAGACTTTGATTTGGTGTCTCATGGCTCCATTAACTAGATATTTTTGTTAATGTAAAGATAGGAAAAGCTTCTGTGGGGCATAATAATCATCAAAAATTTTGCTGAACAAAAATGTCGTAGGCTCCCTGCTCTGGCTGTGGAGTGAGCTCTTCAGTTTGTCCATCTGGCAGCCCCAGGTTTGCTCTTCAGTAAGAATCCTTTGCCCATTTCCCTTGGTGGTCTTTGGCTTTGCCTTCTGAAAGAGTTTTCCTTCTCCATTATCTTGCGGCCACATCTGAGGTGGACATTCAGGAGCACATCTTTCCTAAGGATCACAAATATAGAGCAAACCAGTTCCTGTTAGTGTGGTTTCAGAATCCAGTGGATTCTTTTTGGACAATAAGTTACCCTCAAAAATGTGGTGGTCTTGCAGTGAAAACTGGCTTTTTGGTGATTTCCAAGTGTGAGTGAACACAAAGTTCTTGGATAAATGGAATTTTTAAGCTCAAGGACACAGTCTTTTTATTTATAGACCTTTGTGCTCTGCCCATCTAAATAATTCTCAGCTTGTTGTCTGCTGCAATGACGACATCTGAAATAATGTACTATCTTTGCCAGCAGACTAACCACTTTTGAATGGTGGGACACTAGTCATATTTATTGCTAAGATTAGAATTTTCAGATACTTCTTTTAACTGCTTCAATTTAGGATATAAACAGTTGGCCTTTCCTACCCTGAAAGTTTTCAAATCATCAGTCTTTCAGTCGGCTGAGGATGCAGGTTATAGGCAGAGTTCCTTTAATTTTAGAGAAGAGGCAAGTACTTTCTCTTACAACTCTCAGACTGGCCAGCTGGTTTCACCTTAAATTCATCATTCTTTTAGGATTTTGCTGACAACCCATGCCAACATTTTACACATATTTTGCCATTTCTCCTAATACCGTATTAGAGCCTTTACGAGCATATGGTTGGCTTTCCAGTATGTGGCAGGTGATGATTTAACTAAATACTTCACTAGTATATAATAATAGTCTTGAGATTTTCAGTTTTCATTATCTGTGTAACTAATTTGCACCTACCTAGTTCTGCCTTCATCTAGTACCACATCTTAGCTTCTGTTATTTGAAGCACCTCATTTTTGTGTACTATATCAATCAGTTGGACTAAGTGGTAAATCCACATAACCAAGAAAAGAAACATTGTTGGAAATGATAGTGGTTTAATTGAAATAGAAGTTTATTTCTCTCTCATGTAAAAGAGACTTTTGAAGATAAATCATCCAAGACCGCCTTACTGGCATCAGGATATTATCAGAAACCAGTCTATCTTCTTTCTACTTCTCCACTTTGAACAGAAGGCTTCTTTCTCTGAGGTCACCTTATAGTATAAAATGGCTGCTCTACATCCATTCATCACTTCTGTGACAGCAGAAGAGGTGGGAAGGATAAAAGAGTATCCCTCGCTCTTGAATCAGTGGGCTCTCTTTCTTTAGGCAGTGTTCCCAGAAGGCCGCTGCAAAATCATAAGCTTACATCTCATTGTCTACGACTTAGACATATAATTTCATCTTGCTATAAGGGATGGTGGGAAATGTAGTAATTTATTTGTTAACTGAATATAAATGAGATTTGGTTATTAAGGAAGAAGAGAATTATAGGTATCAGGATTCTGCAATTAATCGTCTCTACCAGAGACTCTGCTTTGAGACTTTTAATTTGTTAAACACATGTTCAGTTAAGCTTTGACATCTTGAAAGGACAGAAAATATTTTCTCTTCTTTATCATCCTCATATCATAATTTAAGTCATCCCTATTATAACGGCAATTTACTCGTCCTTCACATACATATGCCACATTTCCAACCTTTATAGAAATTAATTTCTGTCATTACTCTAGCCTTATTTAAAAAGACAGAGTATGTTACTTTATATAGTACAACAGTAATTCTTTTACATAGATCTTTTCAAACTGACTGGTCCATTTCTTTTCTTTTAAGTACATTTCAGACTGCTACTCTGTTTACCTAAATAAATTTGTTTCTTTCGAATTGAAAATGATCTTAGTGATTATCTACTTAGTTTGCTCATTTTGTAGATGAGTATTCTACGACCTAGAAAAAGTACCTTAGGCCACTCACGTTACATAGCCAGGAATTAATAGCCAATCTTTATGCCTATATCCTTGGATTTGTTTGCAATTAAATATGTCCATATAGTACTTTTTCTTTTCCCCAATCAAATTTCCTTCTACCTTTTTTAGGTTATTCAGTTTAAGTCTACTTCCAACCATTCCTACTATACGCAGGAGATAAGTCATGACCCAGAATAATATTTCCTTTTCAAATTTCTCTTATGGATGAGGATGGAACATAGTATATTCGTAAATCTGATATTTCCTCTCACTGAGGGAATCACACATATGATCATATATCTTCCACTTCAAATCTCATACATCTTTGAACATTTACATTTGTGGGATTGGCAACCTTTCTCCTTTTATGAATTATTTTTCCCCTTTTGGCCAGTGTAAAGAGCCCTGAACCAAGTTCTTATCTATGTGAAAGTAAGTTCTCCTTTAGGTCCTTGTTCTAAAATGATTCCATTACCCACCCACCCCATTCATCCTATGAGTTGATTAAGTTAACAATATTTACAGAGTACCTTTACATGCAAAGTTCCAAGAAATCTATAACTTAAGCTGGAAGCATGCAACACAAATAACATGAAAACATCTATTTTGCTTGATCCCAGGAAATTTCCTTTCAACTCCCAGATCTCTTTCCCTACTGTGATGTTCTTCCTACCGCTTCTCTTTATCGCCAGAACACAGCATGTAGTAAGCAGCCATACATGTTTTTTGCATTATGTTGAACCTCAGACTTTGGTTAAAACATCCCTTTCTACTTTCTTCTTTTTCCTCCAACCTCTCATTTGCAGCAGATAAACAACCTATAGTGGTTGCTTGTCTGGGAGACTGGAAGTTTGGGTGTGGTGCTCCACCAGGCAAATTCAGGATTTAGCAAGTGTGTGCACACTTCCAGGTTATGCTTTTCATACTGTTGCTATTGCAGTGTTATTTTTTTTTTTTCATATTAAATTTCACTTGGTCTTGCTCAGAACATACTGTTTTTATCCATCTCTTGGAAGGCAGGCTTGACCTTGAGCCACCCCTTTCATTTTCACTTTCCTAATTCTTTCCCCTTTCCAAACTACACCCATTTCCCTTTTTCCCCCCAGGTAGCTTCACCGAATTCCTTTCAACCTGCCCTATTGCTTTTTGCAATATTGATAATCATGAATATTGAGCCTAATATAATGGCTGGCACTCAACAAATGAAAATCATTTTTCTTACCTTTATTAAATGATCTTCACCGTAATACCATATGGCGCTTTGACTGGCCTAGGATGAACTAACCACAGCATAAGGTATTGACATGGTAGTGAAATACTATCCTGCAAATTATTACTACATTCGCAATAAGACGCACCTGAGTTTAAGGCTGGGCTATATCAGTCACTATCATGTGAAACTGGCAAGTTATGTGAACGCCTTGGAGCTCAGTTTCTTCTGGGTGCAAATACCTACTTCATTGGGATGGTGTAACATTAAATTGGAATAATCATATCCTACTTGTCTGGTGCATGGCAGAAGTGCCAGAAAAGTTTGTCGTCTTTTATACGGAGCTTACTGGAACCTAAACCAGTGGCATTTATTGGATACTCCTCTTAGAGTTTTTATATGTATCTTCTATTTTCTTTTCCATATCCATTTATAAAAGTCTTACTAATTATCTTTTATTGATATTCTTAAGAATTTATAAGTGTAAGAATGTTCAGTCTCATTTAAAAAAAAAAAAAAAAGGACATCAAGGAAGGAGAAAATTAACAGTTGGAATGCGAAAACAACTTTTAGCCTGCATTCAACCTATTGCTGAGTATACTTGTTTCCCTGAAAGTTGAGGTAAATTATGCCGCTTCCTGGTGGTAAGGAATTGATTTGATTTTGTTTTGAATAAACTTTGAGAGGGAAAAGCCACATTTCTTCAGCATTTTCTCATCTTATCTATATAAAATGGCAACTGATTTAAGTTAAAGCTCTTCTGGAACCGGTCTTGTAAACTTAGCTCTAATAAACTAAATGTCAATGTGATAAAAAAAAAAAAAATCCTTACTAAAGAAAAAAAAATATATCTACTTCATTCCAATTCTGAAAAAAATGTGCTCTGCTGCAGCTCTGAGAGGTTCTTTTTGGTATCCTACTGAGGTCCATTCATTTACTTTTTGTTCAGCATAAGCTTCCAGGTAGAATTTGGGCAAAGTAGCCACACAAGTTCTTTTAGTAGACAGTAGCAATGAAGTGCAAGAAATATTTGTGTTCATGTCATATCTTGATGAGTCCTTTTCCTCCAGTGACCTCCAGTGTACCATGGCATTTAACTGGATGAATCGTTAATCAAGTTAGACTGTGGCCTCTTTTATTCCAGAAACTGAGTTTCCAGTTTTAGATATCAACTTTTTTGATGTTGCTTAACATTGTTAAATGCAATTAATATTCAGTTTACTAGTTTAACATGCTATAGACTAAGGGTTTTTATGTATCAAGCTTGCACAACTGTGAGGAAGAAGAGCTCCTGCTCATCACACTCACAGGGGATGAGAAACTAGGATCTAAGTTTGGCAAAGGGACAATGATGTGCTAATTCCAACAAAAGGACATTTTACAGAGAATACTGGAACATCATTTAATTAAAGGTCAAAAATGGACTCTACTGGAACAGGGTAGTAAAGATGTGTCTTAGTAGTAGCAACCTCTGGGAAAAAAACAAACGAAAACAAAGCAAAACACTTTTTATTTTGCACTACTTTAGCTACCTCTCAAGCCTTTCCATTGATTAGCAGAGTTGCTGACCCCCTCCATGTCTGTGACTGGCCTTTCTGTCCTCCAATTTGTGTTCACAGTCCCCTTCCATCCTACTCAACTTCTCTTGGTTCTTGGAGTATTTTTACTCTATGATGTGACTTGGGCCCTCACATGTTATTTCCTCCCCCTGAAGCCTTCTTCATTCCCTTTTTTTGCATGGATATCTGTTATTTATCATCAAAGACTCAAATTAAATGACTGAGATAACTACTAGGTTTCCACACCCACGCTGGGTTAGGGGCTTACAGAGTATCCTCAACTTTAGCTACTTTATAACCAGGACCTGCTACATCATCGACAGGTCCCATGGCAAAATGAAAATGGAGGATCCTACTGGCAGCAGGCGGACTCAATCTCCCCTTCTCGTGGGCTGTCATCTCTCTCAACACATGCCTGACAAGTACCTCCCAGACAATGCAGTCTCCACCCTGGGATATGCTTGATGGAGGATGGATGTGAAGAATTCAACAAATCACCAGCTAAACTTGCTATGGCTCTGCCAACCAGGGCAGGGATGAATGCTGCTTACCCTTACACATACACCTTCCCCTCCCCAAAGATGCCTTGAAGGTGTACCTCTGTCTCTGACTTTCTTTGTGTTCACACATGGGCAACCCCTGGTTATAATGGCAGAACACATGCTTTCATTAGCCACTGAGACCTGTTCCCCTGGTGGTGATCAGCAGTGGTTGGGGTGCCAAAGGGAAGAAAGCTGGGAGCCAAGAACCCTCCTGATGAAGGGAGTGAGCAGCGAGAGGCCGGGCTTCATGAGCTGACACAGCTCTCCTGTTCCACTGAATTTTATTTATAAAACACAAATTCAAAAATAAAAGTATTAAACATTTCAAGACAGCCACTTCAGAGTTTAAACTTCAAGAGGGTAGCCCTTCTGAGCATATGGCCCAGGGTGACTGTTCCCGCTGTGAGCCTATGAAGCTGGCTCTGTTTATAACTGGTCATACTTCATTTTTATTGTCATTAAATTGTTTCCCCTCCATGAGACATTTATAGTATGGTCCCAATGCATTTCGTAGGATTAATTTCTTTCTACTTCTGCTTTATATGGAAGCATACTTGCCCTTCCAATTTCAGGTTAAATAACCAATGACCTGTCCCTTCTCTGGTGAAATCCCTTTGGGCTCTACCCTCAGTTTTGGAGGGCAATGTCTCTGTGTACTCTGCATAGCAAGAGTCCTTTGTTGTACCATGGCATTTAGCAGAATAAATGGTCAATCAAGTTGAACTGTAGCCTCTTTTATTCCAGAAACTGAGTTTCCAGTATTAGATATCAACATTTTTGATGCTGCTTAACATTGTTGAATTCAATTAATATTCAGTTTACTAATTTAAATTAAGGGTTTTTATGTATCGAGATCCGTGTATGTTTCCTCAGGGGAACAAACAAAAATGATTGATTATAAATATTCTTCTCTTCCTCCCTACACACATAGAGAAGTGCATAACCTAATAGGACAGATAGAAAAGTAAATATAAAGTCAAATTCAATACTTTAAGTACTGAACTAGACACAAGAAAAAAGGTGTTTTTGACAGCATATTTATGGAGTTAGGAAAATTATAATGATGAGGAGACTAGAAACTGAAAACTCTTGAGTTATTTGGAAAGAATTAGTTTCTAGAAAACAGAAAAGTCTATAGAGTAACTTGAAAGTCATTCAATTGAAGAAGATTTTTTTTTTCCTCATTAAACATTTGTTTTAATGGGCCTCAAAATTATGTGACATATTTTTGGTCAAGTAGTTTCCATTAAAAAGTACTGATCTTAAAAACTAATAACCTAAAACTGCCACACACACATATACACACACGCACAGAAAAACAAATGGTCCACAGAACATTCTCCTTTCCTTCTGAAAGTTTTACAATGCATCGTAATCATTAACCAGTCTTGCCCAATTGACACGAACAGTTCTGAGACCGTTTTTCCACCACAGAATAAGACTGAGGTGGCAGGTATTGGGGATAATACTCATTTAGCCTTCTGAGCTTTCTGGGCAGACTTGGTGACCTTGCAAGCTCCAGCTGCTTTTTTGTCCACTGCTTTGATGACACTCACAGCAGCCATTCTGTCTCATGTCACAAACATCAAAACAGCCCAGAGGAGGACAGTCAGAGAGCTCTCAACACACGTAGGCTTGCCAGGAACCATAGCAAAGATGGCAGCATCACCAGATTTCAAGAACTTGGGACCATCTTCCAGCTTCTTTCCAGAACACAATCTACTCCTTCAGCTCAGCAAACTTGCAAGCAATGTGAGGTATGTGACCATCCAGCACAGGTGCATATCCAGCACTGCTGTGACCTGGGTGTTTCAGGATAATCACCTGAGTCACGAAGCCAGCTGCTTCCATGGGTGGGTCATTTTTATCATCATCAGTCACACTGCCACAAGGAAGATCTTTGACAGATACATTCTTGACATTGAAGCCCACATTGTCCCCAGGAAAAGCCTTACTCAAAACTTCATGGTGGGGGCGCCTGGGTGGCTCAGTGAGTTAAAGCCTCTGCCTTCGGCTCAGGTCATGATCTCAGGGTCCTGGGATCGAGCCCCGCATCGGGCTCTCTGCTCAGGGGGAGCCTGCTTCCTCCTCTCTCTCTTCCTGCCTCTCTGCCTACTTGGGATCTCTGTCAAATAAATAAAATCGAAAACAAAACAAAACAAAAACAAAAACAAAAAAACTTCATGGTGCATTTCAAAAGACTGTATTTCAGTTGTAACACTGACTAGAGCAAAGGTGACCACTATGCCAGGTTTAAAAACACCAGTCTCCACGCGGCCCACAGGGACAGTACCAATAGCACAAATTTTGCTGACGTCCTAGAGAGGGAGACGCAAGTATTTGCCAGTTGGACAGGTTGGTGGCAGAATGCAATCCAGAGCTTCAAGCAGTGTTGTTCCACTGGCATTCCCATCTTTATGGGTGACTTTCCATCCCTTGAACCACAGCATGTTAGCACTTGGCTCCAGCATGTTGTCACCATTCCAACCAGAAACTGGCACAAATGCTACTGTGTTGGGGTTGCAGCCAGTTTTCTTAATGTAGGTGCTGACTTCCTTAATGATTTCCTTGTATCTCTTCTGGCTGTAGGATGGCTCAGTGGAATTCATTTTGTTAACACCAACAATGAGTTGTTTTACACCTACCGTGTAAGCCAGAAGGGCTTGCTCACGGGTCTGCCCGTTCTTGGAGATATCTGCTTCAAATTCACCAACACCAGCAGCAAAATCAGAACAGCACAGTCAGACTGAGATGTGTGTGTAATCATGTTTTTGAAAGTCTCTGTGTCCTGGAGCTTCAACGATGGTCTCATAATACTTGCTGATTTTAAATTCCCACGGGAAGATATCAATGGCGATACCATGTTCATGTTCAGCTTTCAGGTTTATGTGAGACCCAGCCTGAAGGAGCCCTTTCCCATCTCAGCAGACTCCTTCTCAAATTTTTCAGTAGTTCTTTTGTGGATCCCACACATTTGTAGATCAGTTGACCAGTAGTGGTAGACTTGTCCAAATTTGGGTGTCCAATGATGACAATGCTGATATGAGTCTTTTCCTTTCCCATTGTGTTTCAGGTTTAGCTGTGGTTTTCATGACACTTGTGTTCTGGCAACAAACCCATTGGGGGGGGTGGAGAAGCCAACTGAAGAAGAATTTAACTTATTTTGCACATTTTTAGAGGGTAGAAATAAAGAAATAATAAGTGGGAGTTATGAAGAGGTGGGTTTTGATCAAGGCAAAGACCTTTTTAAAAATGAGAGTATTGAACAATGGAATGGATTTCCTCAGAAGGTGAGGATTTCCTCATTGCTAGAGTTATACAAGTACACGTGGAATGGCCAACATCACTTGTTGAATCTGTAAAGTAGAACAAAATGGGAAGATTTATGGTGAAATGATTTAGTGTAGAAGATAATGATGCAAAATATCAGAAAATTAGCACTTTAATCCTGGCCCTTCATTTTCCTGATCCCATGACATACATGCTGACCTCTTTAACTTCATTTCCTCAACTGAAAAATGGAGACAAGAGAATCTGCTTCAGATGATTGCTGTAAGCACTGAATGGGATCAAGTATTTGAAGGTGCTTTTCAAGTGCTATGAAATAGGAGTTATTGTTATTATTATTTAGGTTGTTAGTAAGAAAAATAAAAATAGTCATATGCATTATTTCAGTCTCTGTGGTCCTAGAAGATAGACAGAATAATTATCTTCTTATACCCAAGAAAAGTTTCAGATTACAAATGACCTTACCATACATAGAGACATAGCTGGTCAATGAGTGGCAGAACTGGGAGTAAAAACTTCTCCTGTAGAGCTAGGAATTACTTCCCCTGCAGCACACTGCCTTTATGATGAAGGAATCTGTGACATTTTATAGTTCCCAAAGCACTTTGGACTGAAGTCACTCAAGTAATAATAGACTCTATTTAGACATCATTCTTTTTTTTTTTTTTAAAGATTTTATTTACTTATTTGACAGACAGAGATCACAAGTAGGCAGAGAGGCAGGCAGAGAGAGAGAGGAAGGGAAGCAGGCTCCGTGCTGAGCAGGGAGCCCGATGCGGGGCTCGATCCCAGGACCCTGGGATCATGACCTGAGCCGAAGGCAGAGGCCTTAACCCACTGAGCCACCCAGGTGCCCCTAGACATCATTCTTGAAGTGATCTGCTTATGTGATTTTTCACACTAGGTGCCAGGATAAAAATACACATGTTGGCTAGATTTACCCTTTCTTTAGTAAACAGCACCTTTTCTTTAATAAACTTTGGTAGAACTTTCATCAAATAGGAGCTTTTAAAAGACACACCAAGGGATTACTCAAGGTGAGCTGAAAATCCACTATGGAATACCACACATATATATGAAATTATAAATAATATGTCCAACAACTACTATTACTTTTAATGTTGATTTTAATGTTGATTTAATGTTGATTACCATCCTTCATTACTCTGGTGACTGACTGGATCATATTTCTCTTCTTGTCTTTTTCATCCACTGTCTTTCTCTGTACGTTCTCTTGTTTAAATATTCTAGTTCTTGATCCCATGGTGGGACATGATGGACCAATCATTTCTTTGTGACAAAGGAGATACAATCTCTACAGAATGTTCTTAGCAATGGTTTGCTGTTCAGTCACATAAATGCAGATGGGTTCTGCCTAAACTATTCACAACTTAGAAACTATTTTGATGTCTATTCCTAATTGCTGCTAAATAAACGTTTCACAGAGGGAAATTTAGGAGACGTGACTACCTTTGTTCTCTGTAAAAACCCAATATTCTTTGTGAAAAATTTCTGGGCTTCAATGGCAGAAACTTTTATGGTTTTCCTTGCATTTAAGAGTAGAAAATGAACATCTTCTAGTCTGAGTGCTACTTTGTACCCCTCTGCTATTACTTAAAATTTCTTTCTTCTGTCTTTTCCCATTTTTGCCATCAAAGCTCACCCCCCACACATTTATAAAATTTAGGATTAAAAGCTATTTTGCTACAACAAAGTGTTTTCTCAACAGGAGCATGCTGTTTAACTGTTTGAAGACCACCACACCTCACTGCTCTTCAATACATTTAATCTCATAAATATGCACCAGAAAAATTGAGAGAAAGTGGTTAGATACAACCAATCCTTTGAAAAGATGCTGCCTTTCATTTTCTTTTCCTGTTAAAGGCTCACAATTCACTAGCTAACTAGTTTGTGAATATTTCTATATTCTTTTTATCTGTCAATATGTATAGTTTTAAAGGACTTATGAATTTTTTAATCACATGGAGTTTTAATGCCAACTCTCTGCACTGGTAATAGCATAAGAAGAGGGTCAGTCATGAAGCTTTAGCCCCACCGATAATTCAAAGTCTCAATAAACTGGAAAAATGTCCCTCCCTAGGAAGTCCCAGCAGGATACTTCATCCCTTCTAAATCTGTTATATATTTTTGATATTAACATAATGGAATTTATAAATCCATTGAAAAGAAAACATACACAGATTTCCTAGCAGTAGATCTAGTCATTGCCTTTGATTTTAGAATGGAGAAGAGGAAAATCCAAAATTTTTCTATTTTAAATAACTTAGAAGGAGAGGAATAACAATGGCACCAACCCCAGGCCGGTTCTCTTTTCTCTGAAAGCATCTGGACTGGCAGGAAAGGGTCCACTTTCCTCCAGGTGGCAGTGCTGTGCGCATGCCATGGTTTTCACTTTCATGCTCAGGGACCATTACAAGTACTATCCACTTATATTCCATTACAATCGATTGAATATTATACATCAAAAAGTAGAGAGAAAATGTTTAAGATTTTATGAATGCAAGCGAAATGATTAGAGCTCACAAAAGCTTTGAATTTTGAAGCTTGGCTTCTATCTTGTCCTTACACAAGCATCTTTGATCTTCTCTTCACCCAGCTTTTTAGATGACTTTTATGTGGTCTTATGATTGTTTTATTATTTTAGGAGAATTAGTCATGTAGACTCCTTTTTTAAATTTTTTTATAGAGGTTATTTTTGAAAGGAAGTTTCCATTCCATTACAAGTCAGGGGATTTCTTAAACCAGAAGGAATGCGCGTTTACTCTTCTGTGTGTTGTAAGGAATAAAAGATGGAAAAGTTAGGTTCTAATCTTACATCTTCCCTAAAATAATGTTGTGACCTTGGGCAAATCATTCACCTGATCCACTTTAATTTCTCTCTTCCTACGATGGGTTACTTGTCACTTTTTTTTTTTTTCAGGATTAAAAGAGTCAATTTTGAAGAGACTTGTAAACTATTTTACAAATGTGAGGTGTTGTTTATGTAAAAAAATCCAAGTTTTAAGGTTAGGTTTATAATAAACATTAGAAACTGCACAAAGGACAGTCAGCCTCCCTTCAAATCGTATTGTTTTCCTATTAATAGCCACCCTGGATTGTGCCTTCATGTGCTGTGGCAAGTGGCCAAGGTTTTGCAAACTTTTCCTGTGGGGAACCCCTTAAGCGTAATCTCTCAGAATAGAGACAGGATTAGGAAACACCTGGAACTCTTGGTTTCTGCATATGGGTCAACCATTGGAAAGTTTCCGTATAATGGAATTTTCACTATTCTTATGGTTCTACCATTACTAATTTACTATTTGCTCTAGTCAATAAATGATTTTTGAGCACTTTTTCCGTGATAGGCACTGTTCTACAAGTTAGAGATACAGTGGCCAACAAGATACCATGTCCTTCTACTTTGAGAAGGAAGCAGACTCCAAGGGAAATTTTGGCAAAGCAAGTAGCAAATTTCCAGTCAGTCAGAGGTAGGCCCTATTTGTGATGCAGAAAAATTTACCTTCACCTCCCTTTTTCTTTCTTTCCAGATGTATACCTGAGCAAGGGTTTTCATTCTGTTCCTGCTTTTCATTTTTCCTGACTTGAGTAATGCAGTCAGTCCCTAACCATGGCACTCCTTGTCACAACCATATTGATCTCTGCCATGTTCTGACATTCGTCTCTTTTGGTCTTTTGATCAGTGTGTGTAAAGCAATTTTTTCCTAAAGTATTTGCCATGAAAACAAACCCTGTTTGAAGTCTCTGAGAAGTCCTGCAGTAAAGAACTCTCTTTAACATAATTTAACAAAGAGTTTTCCAAACTTATGTTGACCACAAATTGTGTTTCACCCCAACTCTCCCCTGATACTCTCCTTTGGTGCTTATTATCTGAGTATCACATTCTAGGAACTGCTGCATTAAGCAATCTTCAAAACCCCTACTACCCTCTTTCCCATAATTCTCTCTCAAAGGCAACGTCTTGATAAAAAGGTTGAAACAAGAACATTTTTTCCCTTAGCAATACGTTTCCAAATTAAACATATGTATATGTGTGTGTGTGTATATATATATACATATGTATATATATACACATACAGCTATTAGGTGATTTTTTTAATTACTGAAAGGTAAGAAACACAATGCATCTGTTTTAAAGATTAACATATTTATTCCAAATAAATTGAGAATAGTTATTAAACAGATCAGCAATCACTGTGGTATTAGAAAATGTTGACGGTTTGAAAGAAAAAAAGGTTAATTGTATGAGAAAGGTGCTAAAATGATAACAGCTATTAAATTATATAGCTAGATGAATCTAGTAATATTTATAAAACTTTTGAAGATATCACCTTGACCTAAAACACCACTATTTAACATATAAACTAAGGCTCTTGTGAAACACTAATACATGAGTTGGGGTCTGGAGTTCATGGATTTATTCCATCCTTTCCTTTTTTTAAACTTTGTTGAGAAATAATTGACAAATACAGTTGTATATATTTTATGCGTACAATGTGATGACTTGATATACATATGCATGTGGAATGATTACCAAGATCAAGCTAATCAGCATAGCCACCTCCTCACATAGTTCTCTCTCTCTCTTTTTTGTGTGGCAACAGTGCTTAAGATCTATTCTCAGCCACTTTTCAAGTCTATAGTATCATGCTACTCATCATGCTGGACATTAGGTCTTCAGAATTTATTCTTATAACCGAAAATTAGTACGCTTTGACTTACAGCTCCTCATTTGTCCTTCCCCCTAGCCCGTGGCAACCACCATGGTATTCTCTGTTTCTATGAATTCAACATTTTGCTTGTTTGTTTGTTTTAAAGATTTTATTTATTTATTTATTTAACAGAGAGATACACAGCCAGAGAGGGAACACAAGCAGGGGGAGTGGGAGAGGGAGAGGCAGACTTCCCGCTGAGCAGGGAGCCCACGTGGGGCTCGATCCCAGGATGCTGGGATCCTGACACGAGCCGAAGGCAGACGCTCAACCACTGAGCCACCCAGGCCCCTCCATTTGTTTGTTTTTTATATGTTTTTGGTCTTGTTTAGATTCCACCATCATAGAAGTGAAAGTATACAGTATTTGTCTTTCTCTGCCTTATTTCACTTAATATAATGCCCTCCAGATTCACCAATGTTGTCACAAACTGCTGGATTTCTCTCTTTCTCAAGGCTGAGTAATGCTCCTGTGTATATACACCACATTCTCTTTATTCATCTCCTGAGGGACATTTCTTTCTCACTCATCTGTTTTTTTTTTATTTTTACTTTATTCTTGCTTTAATTAAAAATCTTATTAAAATGTCCTGATTAGGATGTGAATTCAGTAAGTTTTCTTGACAGTGTTGTGAACATACTTTATTCAAGTCTTTTCTGGCATGTGGCTATGTTGTATCGCTGCTTGCAAGGATCTCAGGAATGATGAAGTCTTATCTCCCAGTTATAGACGAGGATGTCTTTTGCAAGGAATGACATCTATGTCCTTGTTTACCCCTTCTTGTTCCTTAATTATGCTGACCCTCCACATTCTGCCATGTTTTAGATCTTCTCTCCTTTCATTCTAAACATTCTCTCTGGGGTCATCCAGCTTTCATGGCTTCATGTGATATTTGTATATATTTGACTCTGAGGAGATCTATCTTTAAGCAAAATGTTTCCCCTAAGCTCAAGGTCTAAATACATCCTTCTGTGGATGGCCCTTCCTTGTGCCACAACCCACTCATTTACAACATACTGAAACTGAACTCTTCATCTTTTATTTTAACCCACCCTGATACCAAGCACACAATGTAGACCATGCTTTATTTGCATTTCACTGCTGTCTTTTGCAGACGTCTATCCTAGAGACTACGGTATTTTACCCTTTACTGTTCAATGGCAGTCTTCCTTTACTATATAGTCTAACCTTCTCAAGAGCAGCAATTAAAAATATACTTTTATTCTTTTTCATCCTTATGAAAATATTTTATCCTCAGCATATAGCATAAGGTCTGGCACATAGAAAGTTCTTCATGTCTATTTATATTGGGTGGACCAGTTCAAGGAAAGAGGCAAAACCATGTGATGGGCTCTAGTGAAAGTGTGGCACTGTGTTTTGGGGACATATATTATCCTGAGAAGATAAATCTCTAACTGTGGGATGAGTTCCAGGGGAAAAAAAAACATAGGATCCCAGTTATACTATAAAAGTGGGTGAGAGTGAGGTTAACTCCCCATTACTGAAACTAAGAGTCAGGATGCTGTAGTCAAAGAACCAGAAGGCTTTGCCTCTACTGCCTTGGCAAGGAGTAGAGTGTATTAATGTTGTGCATTGCCTTTTGTCTTTCTCTCTTCCAAACTGGAATTTCATGGAGGGCAGAACCCTATACAATCATTTTTGTGTCTGGGGTTCTTAGCTTAATGCCTAGAACACAGTAAACACTCCACAAATACTGTTAGATAAATAAATGGCCTAGTTAGTAGAACTGTTGGAGTCTTACTCTTATGATATATAACTTAGAAAAAGTAATAACTACTTTAGTGGTCATTTTAATAATTAAATGGGAAACTGTAAGTAAAGCAACATTCAGAATGATTGGACAGAGAGTACTATAAAAATATGTCACACTCCTTTATGTTTACTACTCTAAGACCAGAATTGTTTCCAAGATTTGGAAGCAAAAAAGGAAGAAAGAAATGGTAACATGTTTTGCGGGCCTACCAAATGTCTGTGCTTTCACATATTTCAGAGTCTCTTCTGCGAAAGAAGTAGGCCATTTTCCAAGTAAGGAAACGGATGCTTCATGAAATTAAGTGCTCAGCTCAAATCAAACCGTTAAAAGGAGCAGCGATGGGATTGAAAACTACAGCTTCTGAATCTGACTCATGAGCTCTCTTCACTGTAACGGATAAGATTTAAATTTCCACAGTAGTGGTTGGTAGGTGGGGTCAGATATGGAGAATCATATAGGAGGTTATTATTTTATTAATAAAATAAACTGATCATGTTAATTGTGCAGGAAGACTGGTACAGCCACAACCAAGACTTTTCAAAGAAACTAATATTAATCAATCCTTAATGTCCTCTTCACCAATCATAACTTGTCTTTAAATGTCTCTGTATTCCCAAGAACCTCTCTGAGCTTTAAAAATACATTTTCTAATATTAATCACTGGAAGAAAGGGGTGGTATTGTGAAGAAGCAGTGTCAATATGTAAAATCTCTTCTCTTGGGATCTATGCATAATGAGTAGCATATTTTTCCCAATTTAAGGAACATTTCCATTCTATTTCCTTGTATGGGAAGACTCCAGTTTTGTGGATGATGATAAATGGATCTTTAATCACTCTCATTCTTACTCCTGTCTTTTCTCTTCCATCTCAGACTTGCTCTCAGGTCTTTTAAGTTTTTCTTCTTGACTTCATTTTTCTATATTAACAGATTTGACAGAGCAGCTTGGAAAACCTCTGGGAGCAGAAAACCAACATATTTAAATGTTTACTGCAGCTGGGGAATTACAGTTACATCCACTCTAACAGATGACGGGGATGCCATATTTAAATGTCTGAGGGGTAGCTTGCAGGGGTTTTAATGTATTGTCTTTCTTTACTTAGGTCCAAAAGACTCAAACCTATCTAATGTCCTCTGTTAAATTGCAGAATGGACTAGTCCTGTTAGCCTGTGAAATAGTCATATTTGTTATTTTACAGTCTACATGCTCATACGGTCACACGTAAGGTTTTCCTGAATGAGTTTATGAATAATAATTTAGCCATGCATTATGTAGAACCAGAAACAATCTCTTCCTTGCTGATTCTTAGAGGAGACTTCTCTAAGAAGGAGACTTCTCCTTCTTAGAGGAGGTTCTCATGTGGTAAAAACTGCTTCACAGGTCTTTGGAATAATGAAATACAATGATTTTTTTCTCCTGATAATTAAAACCTTAAATGAAACATATATCATCCTCTTATAGGATTAAATTAAGGATGAAGTATTAAATTCTCTAGAAATGCTTATTGTGGTATATGTTCTTCATTATTTTAATGCAGTTTGAAAATAAGAAGTGGCCTTGGTATCATAAATGTAAAATTATATTAACTATGTAATCAATAAGAAATTACCAACAGCCATAAAAATAGTATTGAATGTGTAACATAATATAGATATAGTCTCCACTGTATTTAAAAATGGAAGCAAGTATTCTTGTTGCTGGGCTTAAAGAGAACACAACAAAGTATAAGCTCCATGAAA
The DNA here is from genome assembly GCF_963455335.1 of Martes martes. Lineage (NCBI taxonomy): Eukaryota > Metazoa > Chordata > Mammalia > Carnivora > Mustelidae > Martes > Martes martes. The sequence continues at coordinate 122,410,064 of NC_137891.1, forward strand.
GCAAAATCAATTTTTCATTATCTCCTTCAGTTTATAGTCCTGCGATAACTTGTAGTTTGGGGTAGTACTTAAAAGCCCCAGCTTCTAGAGCCCAAGTGTCAGATTAAAAACAGGCTCTTCCACTTAAGGGCACGATGGTCTTCAACAAGTCACTTAAAGTGTCATGTGCCTTGGTTTCCTAGTCAGCAGTAGCAGGAGACGATAATATGCTAAGAGGGCTTACAGTAGCACTCAACTCATGTAAGACCTATATGCTATATGAATGTTTGCTATTGTTATTGCTGTTTCTATTGTTATTAAAATGATCACTAGTATTATTGATGGAATGTCTTACAGTTAACTGATGATGAGGAATAAATTAATGAATGTACCCTAAACTACAAGTTTTTCCTTTTTTGTCACCAAACAAAACTTCCATTGCAAGGTTGAGTGCATTTTAGCTGTTAGTACAGCCTTAAACAAGAGAGCACACAAACACACACACACGTTGTGATGAGTTCTATGAAGGAAAAGAATAGGATAAAATGATAGAGACTAGAAGAGGATGGGTGAGAATCTAATGCAGATGTGATTGTCAAGAACAGCCCCTCTGGGGAACTGGCATCGCAGACGGCATGTAGAGGATGAGAAGAAGCTGAAAGTGAAGAGTTGAGGGGGGAAGCTTCCAGCTGGAGGAAACAGCCCATATGAAGAATGGCAAGTGAGTCTGCTGGGCCGGCCACAAGATAAGAATGAGGTCAGGGGGGCTGGATCCCTCAGGAACTTGAAGGTGAGTTAAGAACAGTGGATTTTATTGCAAGTGCAGTAGGAGACTTCTGAAGGATTATGAACCAGATAGTGACATCCTCAGGGCTTAAATGGTAAAAGCTCATTATAGCTTTTATAAATATAAATATAAATGTTTATATAAATATAAATATATATTATATTATATATAAATATATAAAAATATAATAAATATAAATAAATAAAAATATAGCTTTTATAAATATAAATATATAAATGTTATATAAATAACAAAATGGAAAGGGTAAGAATGACATAGACAACTTAGGAAACTGTTGCCATCTTCTAATCCAGAGAAAATAGTGTATACACTAGAGTGGTAACAGCAAACAATGGGGAGAAAAAGTGATATGTGATGTACCTAGGAGGCAATAGTCACTTACTACTGAAGTTTTCACATAGGGATTGAAGGAAAATGAATCAAGAAGGACTTTTATGTTTTTGATATTTCCCCCAAAATAAGAAAACTGAGCAAGGAAAGGATGTTGGGGTTGTTTGAGTTTGGTTTTATTCACATTAAAACCACATGGAGCTGTCAAGAAAGCAGTCTGATAGAAAAGTCTGGTGCTCAAAAACAGGAATCTTAGCTAGACATGAAATTTGGGGAATTGTAAGCCAATAGATGGTATTTAAAGATGTGGTGCTGGATGAGCTCAGTCAGAGACAGGTGTAACTAGAGAACACTTCAGTGAGGGAGATGCTTTGGGAAATGAAGTTGGAGGCAATGACGCTGCTGTGGAAAGAGATGAGAAGGGCTGGTCACAGAGTGGGCCGGGGGTTGGGGAGGAGGGCAGTGGAATCCAGGAGCAAGAAGTCGTGGGAGCCATGGGATATTTCATGAAAGAGGGAATGCTCCTGAATGACTTGAATGCTACTGAGGAATCAAGTAAGATGAGAGTTGAAAAATACTCTTTAGAGTTGTGATGTGGAGGTCATTTGTGGGATTTAGGCAAGAAGAGTTTTATTAGGGTAGTGTGGGAAGATGCCTGATTGAATTGCTTCACATTGACAGGTAAGAAAGAATTTAGAGACACTGGTTGTAGACAACATTTGTATTTATGGAAATCAGTCTTCCTTGTTTTGGGAGAAAATGTTTAATCGCAATGTGATTAAAATCATGCTGAAGAAAGCAGCACTTATTAAACGATACACTCCTCTGATAAGTGTTCTAAATCTTTTTTTCCCCCTTTTTTTTCCATTAGGGACCTCTTTTCTCCTGTTGTCTCACATTCCTCCTCCAACAAGAAAGATATATATCAGAATTGCCATATGGTGAGAAGGAGCAGGCAGATAGAAAGATGTTTATAAAAACAAAATAAAACCCTGGAGAGACAATGTAAGCCAAAAGAAAAGGGGCAGATGGATAAGCTTACCCAGAAGAATTAGCCCTTAGCCTCTGCACAATCAATAAATGTTGACTGGCTATTGACAAGAAAGGGGACAGGAGAGCAAGAGAAGCACATTGGGGGGAAAGGCATTTCTTCGTAACAGCTGCCGTTGCCACCACCAAGCAGCTGTTCAGGTCCACAGCTCACAACTTTTTGCTCTCCTTACAACTCTCCTCCGAGGCCCAAACTCACACCCCGATACTGCAGTCTTAGAAGAGATGTCATGTGTGATTTATAATGTATTGAGCTAGAAATTGTTAAATCACCGAGTGGGCCAGGAGAAAACTGTGTCTATGCAATGAGTGGATGGAGTTTACACTCCGCTTTCTTTACACCCTGAGCTTTGGTGATCCTCAAAGCCGAGTGGTAACATGCAGTCAAATGGAGGTACAGCCTTCCCTGTCACAAGGAGGAAGCCATATTTTAGAGATTTAGAAAGGGAAAATTCTCTCATTTTTTCAGTAGGATTGGGTTTAGAATGGTTAAGACTAGGTTAGGATTAGATGCTCATACCCTAAATTCACCCGTCCATGTCTATGGGGAATATTGTTGGAATATGCAGAGTCTGAGAGGGTCGTACTAGAGCATTTCAATGTCCCAGATGAAAAACTCCTCTATTGTCTGTTACATGGTTCGTATGATAAGTTTTCTCCTCACCCACCAGAGCTGAACTATCAAACAAATTCCCTTTATTTTAAAAATGAAAATGATAATTTGTTCATTACTTAGGGAAGTCCTAAACAGGGGCAAGATATTTCCATCACTATAAAACATATATCTCAATATTGAAAATCCAATCTACTGCAATAGTAACTAGGTATCTGTTTGGTAAGTACAGATGTGGTGGGATATTCGTTTCTGGCTATAGGAAAGAATGAGTGGCTACTCAGTCCCACTAAAGAATTCAACTCTGTAGCCATAACAATGCCTGTCCCTTGGATAGAGCTGTTGATTTTAATACCAAAGAAAAAATGACACTAAATATTTCGCTATTCTTTTCATGCAGTACTAAAATATCACAAGCAATATTGGTATTTTTGTAACAAACAGGTTCACGATTGATACATTTAAAAATACGTGAAAGTAACTATGTATTACATTTCCGCACAAACATTTCACCACATCAGTCTCCTTTTATTCCATGCAGGAGGGGCAAAGGAGGATAGAAAGCAGGAGGTCCCTGGCTTGTAGAAGGTGACTGGGAAAGAGAGGCTGCGAGAGGGTGACCGAGGATATCAGAGTGGGAAACAGGTCATTAGGAAGCAGAGAAGGACAAGGATGAGATCGTAGAAGAGGGAGTCAACAAAAGCAAACAAAACCACTGATGAATATCTGAGACAGTATTATTACATACACAAAAATACTACCAGTTCGATTTTTAAAGCAGCACAGAATCAGAAGGTCACCATTTAAAGCAGCACAGAATCAGAAGGTCACCATTACATTTAATAATGAAGTCAGGAGAAATACTAGTGAACATTTGCCTTTTGCTTTCCTTTCTTCAAGATTTATACAAGACCACCCGGAAAACTCCTTTTTATTCACAGTCTATAATTACTAGGTTTCATCTTTACTTATTGCTTCTGACAAATAAAAACATATGTTAACGTGCTCTAGTCTAAATACTAGTGTTCAGCACTAATGATTTAATTACCACGGCATGCAATCTATGTACACATTTATTCTATTCATTTCCTGCATTAAGTAAATCTTCCATGACCCAGACTTATTTGGAAAGTGACAGTAAAATGCAAGAAACTAATCCAAAACATTGACTGTTTCATCTGGGAGAATCGGACCATGCAGAGAACAAAAGCTGAGAAGAGATGGGATTAATTTGCTCCTTGTATATTTACTGAGCACTATACTAAACATGAGGAAAACGCACGTAGATTTTGCCATCAAGGAACTTACCGAGTACTAGGAGGCGGGAAGGAGTGACTATAATATACAACTACATCAGGTGTGACTGGTACTAGGAAAAGGGTAAGATAAGGTGCTAGGGAAGGGATTTTATTCCAGAATAGAGGGTGAGAAGGGAGAAGTGACAGAAATGGCAAAAGGAATGAGCCCTAAGCTGAAGTTTGGCCAAGGTGGAGATATATATACACACACATATATATGTGTGTGTGTGTGTGTGTGTGTGTGTGTGTGTGTGTATATAAAAAATCTTAAATATAAATCTTAATCTTTATAAATCTTAATAATCTTAATAATCTTAATCTTAATAAATAATCTTGGGGCACCTGGGTGGCTCAGTGGGTTAAGTCTCTGCCTTCAGCTTGGGTCATGATCTCAGGGTCCTGGGATGGTGCCCCACATGGGGCTCTCTGCTCAGCAGGGAGCCTGTTCCCCCTCTCTCTCTCTGCCTGCCTCTCTGATTACTTGTGATCTCTCTCTAATAAATAAATAAAATCTTAAAAAAAATAAATAATCTTAATTTTAATAAATATAAATCTTAAATATATATATTTATTAAATATTAAATATATATATTTAAGATTTTATTTATTTATTTGACAGAGAGAGATCACAAGTAGGCAGAGAGGCAGGCAGAGAGAGAGGAAGGGAAGCAGGCTCCCCGCTAAGCAGAGACCCCAATGTGGAACTTAATCCCAGGGCCCTGGGATCATGACCTGAGCCGAAGGCAGAGGCTTTAACCCACTGAGCCACCCAGGCACCCCCAAGGTGGAAGTATATTAATTTTCTAGGCAGAGATCCATGAAGAGTGGCCTGAAATTGAAGAGAGCAAGACAGGTTCAGGGAAATGAGATTAGTTGCTCATGTAGGAAGGTCAGACACGGAATCTGTTTGAGGGAAACAGTGAGGGATGCATGGGTAGGAAAGTAGGAGAGAGACCATCAAAGACCTGCTTTTGCTATTTGGACTTTAACTAAAAACCCATGCAGAATACTGGGAAAAAAATCAAGACAGGAGGGCCATGCACATATTTGCACTCTAGAAAGAAGCCTCTGGACATTATTAAGGAGAACAGCTCAGAGAAAGTGATGTGCTAAAAGATGGTGTGTTCCAGGGTAGTTTAATGAAAAATTAGAGGATGTGTGTGTATTGATTAGATACCTGTGTATTGAGCAGGATAATGGGCCGTGGGAGTTATGCTAAAAGGACAAAGAAGAGAATAGAGTGACTGAATGATGAAAAGAGAGTCAGAGATCCAATCCCGTATCCATGAGCTCAAAGAACAAATGTAGAATAAGGGAGGAGATGGGTGTGTGTGTCATGGGGAAAGATGGCCTCGTTATGGGAAGAGTGAAGTAGGATCAAGGTAAGAAGGTGAAGGGAAAAACCTGTGAACACTGAGAATATGAGAGAATTTATCTGCTTTAGAATAAGGATCTCAATAGAACAACATACGGAGAGATGAGAGAGCTAAGATGGGAGGTTCGAAGAGAGGAAGCTCAGAGCAGTATGGGTGTATGGGTGTTACACTTGAGGCTGAGGACCAAGGGTCAGAAGAGTTTGATTCTTGTTATGACAAAAGATGACAGGGATGGGAAGCATCTTGGGTTCTCTAATAACTCTTATGTGGTCATGCAGATGGTGAACAAGAGAGCTGGTTGTAAATCTTTGCTTTCTTTATTGCCAATGCTGGTCTATTTACAGTTTTGTCCTTATAAGGTATATATATATATATATATATATATAAAAAAATTTAGTTTCAGGATTTATCATAATAAGGCAAACACATATCCTTTGGAAAAGATAAATGTGAAACTAGTGAAAAAATTTTACTCTAGTTTTTTAAATAGACATTTTTTTTTATTTTTACAAATGTAGCTTCCTTTCCCCCAAATCTGAACGCTTTTAAGAGAACTAATTATACATTAAAGAAACTAAAAAGGAAAGAAGTTCCTTCAAATATATATATCAAAATAGCTGACAAGCTTCTAAAGGCTTTTATTTTAAAAGTACAATTGGTTTTATTAATTGAGTTGCTTTATAAAAGTTTATGGGAAAATGTTTTGTAGGCTTCCAGGTAAGGGTGGGAGTATGGGCTGAAATTCAATTTATAATGACAAATAGTACTGAAGGAGAGAAAAGCTGACATCTATACTGGAAACTAGAGAAGGTTGCCTTCCTCATAGCGGACCCTTCAGGGAACATCTAAGTGTATGCAGGTGGGGACAACTGAATGCCGGAGCATCCCACTGCAAAACAACTCCTTCACCATTAGTTGATCCTGTCTGTATTCCCTGCATATTCATCTTTTGTATTTACTTCACCAGAGGTAATTCCCCATGCTTTTACTTTTTTAAGATTTTATTATTTATTTATTTATTTGTAAGAAAGAGAGGGAACACAAGCAGGGGGAACAATAGGCAAAGGGATAAGAAGAAGCAGGCTCCCTGCTGAGCAAGGAGCCTGATGTGGGACTTGATCCCAAGACCCTGAGACCATGACCTGGGCTGAAGGCAGATGCTTAACTGACTGAGCCACCCAAGTATCCCAGTTTCCTATACTTTTAGAATGAATTTAGCAGTTCTAGTTTTGGGTTTTTTTTTTGTTGTTGTTGTTTTGTTTTGTTTTTTGTGTTTTTTTTTTTTTTTTTGCAGTGAACCACTTATATCCTTTGTTAGTTCACGTGGTTAGAATGGTGCTGACGTATCTGTATTAAAAAGGATTGGATTTAGCTGCAAATGATGAAAGCCCAAGATAACAGTTAAAACAAGGTTGAAATTTATTTTTTCATGCCAAGTAAGACCAACAAAAATAATCAGGACTGGCAATGTGTCCTTTAATGTTATAGCTCTAAGCTCCAACATTTCTGTTGATCTACCATCCTGTCCCATTAAGTTTACTTTTCTGAAGGGGCGTGTACACTGCTTACCTGCTGTTGGTCAGAACACAGCCACAAGCATACATCTAGCTGTAACAGAGGCTGGAAAATTGAGCCATGAGGCTAACTAAAATCCAAGGGTTTCTTTATAAGGTAAGAAATGGAAAATGGATTTTCAGTGAAACTAGCAATCTGCCACACCACTCTTGGTTCTAGAGTGGGCAGTCACAGTACTGTATCCCCTTGGCTGCTCTGACTGGTTCAGAGATAGGTTCATGTCCAAAACCTACACAAATTGTGCCAGCGATTTTAAGAGAAATGGTAGATAAACCAAGCAAAACAGATATGACTAAATTCTGGGAAAGTCTCTTCTAGACTTAATGGTGGGTCAACATCAGCCTGGAGCTGCTGGACGCCACCATAAGAGGAAAAGCCAAAAAAGAAAACTGATCAAACAGATGGAGAAATGAGGACTGACAACATCGAAGCCTGGAATAGAGCCATGCCTACATTTCGACTAACTGAGATATTTCAATTAAGCGAGTCAACCTTTTGTTGGGTTTTTAATACACAGAACGAAAAGTTTATTGATGAAAAGAGAAGGCTGGAGATAAGGGAAATACAAAGGGAACATACAACTTGTATTCTATGTTACCACCATGAATCAGCTCCATTTAAAAACTGAATCTGAAAAAGACAAACAAACAGAAAATTGCATCTGGTTCAGGATGGTGCACTTCTATCTACAAAAATAAAGGAATGAAAGATCAAACAAGCTCACATCCAGACACATTCTTGTAAAGTCTTAGAATATTAAGAAAAACTAAAGCATTCTAAAATTTTTTAGAAAGAAAAAAGAGATGCCTACAATGCCCACAGCATTAAAGAAATATGTTTTATCCTTGAACTCACAACCAAGTATGGTAAAATTAAGATATTTATAGATTTTTAAGAGCCTAGAAATCTTACCATGATTTTCAATACATGTTGTATTCAGTAATTAGCAACTGAGATCAGAAACAACAGTTGCTCAAATGGAATATGTTTTTCTGTCTGTCAAGTGTATTTGTAGCCAGTATCCATATTTGTAAGTATAATATATTGTAACATGCCTAGTATAGCAGTTCTATGATGTCCATGAGGACACAGATTCCCTGCTTTTTGTTGTGTTATTCTTTTTTTTTTTTTTAATTTTTTATTTATTTTCAGCGTAACAGTATTCATTGTTTTTTCACCACACCCAGTGCTCCATGCAATCTGTGCCCTCCCTAATACCCACCACCTGGTTCCTCCACCCTCCCACCCCGCCCCTTCAAAACCCTCAGGTTGTTGTTGTGTTATTCTTGGTGCATGGCTTCAATTCTCAGGATTGCCTCATGTTTCAGATGACTCCTGGAGCTCCTCCCATCACTTCTACATTCCAGTTAGAAGTAGGTGCATGTGTGCCTGTGGAGTGCTTACCAGCAATTTCATCCACCTAAGGGGTGTTCCCTGAAGTTGCACCCAATGCCCCCTCAAATTATTAGAATTATCTAGCTGCAAGGTAGAATCTTTCATTTGTGCACTTTGCAGCCTACAAAATAAATTGGGACTTGGCTCTTAAGTAAGAAAAGGAGGATGGATGTTGAGGTTCACTAGGTCCCACACAATCTAATGAGCAGCCACACCTCCCAAATCTCATTCTGTAAAGTTAGCTGAGTTTGTATTCTCGATAAATGAGCAAGTAGATTAAGAAAGAAAAAAGACCGAAGAACAAGGAAACAGCAATAAAGAAAAAAGCCTCAGGATGACAGTGGTTTATCTGGTCTAACAGTGGTTGTTTTGGAATGCAGAAGGATGATGGGCTCTATGAGAGTGGTCTCTGAAGATAAAAACCTTAAAAGGAATTCTGTGATTAAGGGGATGGAACAAACTTGAGAACAAGATAAAGCATGTTATTCAAGATTAAAGAAAAAACAATGCAAAATTCTGGGAAAAAATTAAATTGTATATAAACAATTGATTCCAAGCAATTGTTGGAATGTAAGAGAATCATCTTTGTCTTGATGTTCTTAATATCCTCTTCTAAGTGGCTCCGGAGTATTGTTTACATAGGAAATAGGTATTGTTTACATAGGAAAAGGAATGTAATCGTAGTGCTTATTCATAATAATATGATAATGTCTGAATGTTTCTCAGTTTTAGTCAGCCCATGGATAAATTGTGTAAGACTCAGTTGTTAATGCAGAACTTTGAATGTAAATACTAACAAAATTCCAGTATAAATGTAAAATAAAAGCACACAGACAATGAGAAATAGAAGGGCAGAGGAATTATGAAAGGGAATAGAGAAGCACTAATATTTAAAATACCAAATAAGGGGTGCCTGGGTGGCTCAGTTGTTAAGGGTCTGCCTTCAGCTCCGGTCATGATCTCAGGGTCCTGGGATCAAGCCCTGCCTTGGGCTCCCTGCTCAGTGGGAAGTCTGCTTCTCCCTCTCCCACTCCCCCTGCTTGTGTTCCCTCTCTCGCTGTATTCTCTCTGTCAACTAAATAAACAAAATCTTTTAAAAAATAAATAAAATACTAAATAAAATCTAATAGCCAATAGAAGAATCTCTCTCTCTCTCTCACACACACAAACATACACACACACACACACACACACACACACACACACACTACTGATAGTTTTGACAAGGTAAGGAGGGGAGGTTAAATATTTAACTAAGGAAAACTATTTTTACTTTTAGGAAATCAATACTTGTTTGGAATATTTAAATTGAAACAGAGATAGAAGTATATTATTTAGTGTCTTGAAGGTAACAGTAAAACAGCTTGTTCCTGGGGAGTGGGACTAAAAGTTTGAACAGGTATGGGATGAGGAAGTATAGAAATTATGATACGCTAACCTCATTATTTGATTTATTCATAGATATCTGTATAAATATGACAAAAATAAAAGCAGCAATACCCAAAGGTTTCAATTTTGTCTGGGAGTCTTACAAAGCAGAAATCTCAGCAGAGAAGTAAGGGCTTATCACTGAGGTAACATGGGCTTCTTTCTTCTGTGGTGGGTGACAGGTAAGAACTGGGTACAGGGACAGTGTGCAACTACTCCAGCCAAAGAGAAACTGGATACCAAAAATTGACCATTGGTGAAGTAGATTTACTAAACACAGGAAACGGGCAGAGAAACTGTTCCTCTGCTGGAACTATATTCAACGGGGACTCTCTCCTCTCAGGCTGTTACATAATTATAAACTGAATTTAGATCTACCAAGTTTGTTAGCATGTTTGAAAATTCTAAGTATAGCCAGGGATATGGTGAAGGGGGATGAGGATATTCTCTATTTAGAGATGTCTATCTCTTAGGTAGACATCATGCAGAACCAATGAAGAGATTCACAATGTAAGAAAATAGATAATTGCAGTTATTATAAAAAAACGATGACAATTTTAGAATGATTAGTACAACAGAATTAAACTATACAAATTACTTGCTGAAATGTTAGGGAAAGGGATGTTTATATGGTATATTAGTCAGGATAGGCAGGGTTTTGTTGCAGTAACAAACAATCTAAAATCTCAGTGACTTAAAGCAGGATGATTTTACTTTTTTGTTTATTCCACAGATTTAACATGGGTTGAAAATGGGCTCTCTTCCAAGTTGTCATGAACAGCTCAATGAATTACCCCATGAGAACATAATTGTGTTCCCACTCAGGCTGAGAAATGGAACATTCCCTGTACCCTTAAAGGTATCCCCATGCACTTTCCTCCCCAAAGGTAACCATCATCCTAATTTCTCAACTTACATCAGTTTGGGCGATTTTCAAACTTGATATAAATGGAACCACATAATGGAGGTTTTCTTAGATGACTTTTTTTCTCCTATCATTTTGTTGAAGTTCCAACATGTTGTTTTATTATAATTGCAGTAGATTCAGATTCACTGTTGTATATAATTCTACGACATGAATATACTAAAAATTTTCTTTATTCTAGTGTTGATATACTCATTAGAGTTGTTCCAAATTGTTTGCTATTACAAATAATGACTCTATAAATATTCTCATACATATTTTTTGCTGCACACACGTATTTCTGTTAGATATGAAATTGTGAAATTTAGTACTACACTGTTATATTTATTGGAAGCCATCTCCAATCCTCATCAAATAAACTATGTTCTAATCATTTATTTTTCTACTCATTTTTATTGTCTATAGTTTGCTTATTGAAATATAAGCTCCATTAGGGCTGAGATTTAAGTTTATTTTGTTAACGGATGTTTCCTGAAAACATAGAAGAGGTGCTCCGTAACTTTTGCTGAATGAATTAATCATTTTGTATTATTATGAGTGATGCTCAATATTGCATCACATATTTATTGCACATTTGTAATTGTTTTTCCATACACTGCCTGTTTGTAGCTCTTGATTCTTCTTTAAGATTTTATACATACATTTTGAGAATTTGGAAAAATTACTTTGTGTCTGTTATACATGAAAAACTGTTTTCCAGTCTGCTGTTGGTCTTTTGACTTCATATAGGGTCATATGTTTTATTTTTATGTAGTTGATGTTATATTTTTTTCTTTAAATCTTCTAGATTGTATGTCCAATTTAAAAAGGCAGAAGTTATTTCAATAATCTGAATAAATTCACAGTGCTTTCTTTCTAGGTCTTTCGTGCTTAGTTTAAATCTCTGCTCCATCAAAATTTAGTTTTTTTTAAGGAATGAGGTGAGGATCCATCTTCACTTTTATCTCACATGGTTTATAGAATTATCCCTGCCTTCCCCACTAATTTGAAATAGCAATCATTACTTTAAAGTTAAGCCAATCATGTTTGAATCTATTTATTTTTCTTTTACTCTGTTTCATTGTTTGGCCTCACTTATCTCTAGTGCCATTATAAACACTCATTCATCTCTAATGTGCAATTTCAAAAATTATTTTATATTTTAATATATTTTAAAGTTGTATATCTACCCATCTCTATTATTTAAACTTTTTAATTTCCTAGGACATTGTTAAACAATGTCCTAGCTATCTTCACATCTTTATTTTACAAGATGAACTTAATATATTTTGTTTAGTTTCATGTAGCATGCAAAATCAAATCCCAAACTAAAAACTACAAAGAAAGAAGCAAACGACAACAAAATCCTCCTATTTGTTAATTAGGTTTGTGTTGAACATATAGGTTAGTTTAGTGAGAACTGACATAACCAGGGTATTATATCTTCCTATCTAAAATCATATGTCTTTTCAGTTATTTAAAACATCTTATTTTTAAAATATTTTTAAAAAGATTTTATTTATTTATTTGACAGACAGAGATCACTAGTAGGCAGAGAAGCAGGCAGAGAGAGAGGAGGAAGAAGGCTCCCTGCTGAGCAGAGAGCGTGATGCAGGCCCCATCCCAGGACGCTGGGATCATGACCTGAGCTGAAGGCAGAGGCTTTAGCCCACTGAGCCACCCAGGTGTCCCTAAAATATTTTAAAATTTGGTTTAATGCAGTAGTTATAAAATTTATATCTAAGTATCTTACCATGTTTCCTTATTTTTTGAAACAATATACTTTTTCTAATATTCTGTTTTCCAACTGGTTATTATGGAAATATAGATGATCTAAGGATTTTTATATATTAACTTTCCATTTACCTTTTTTAAATTCTAATATTTCTCTAACAGATTTATATCCAATTCTCAAAACATACAGACATTGTTTTCTAGAACTATGATAATGAACTGATAAAAGCAGAATTTTATTAATACAAAAGAGCAAATATGTGTATAGAATTGATTTATAAATCTGAGATTTAAGAATATTGTAAAATCCAATGAACTTAAAGATATTGATCAAGCAGGTACATAGTAGCAAAGCTTTCAAAAGAAAAATGTAGAGAGACAGAAAATAAGCACATATACTAAGAGATTTAAAAATCACTAAATTGTTACTTACATATAATCCTTTAATTGATTTTTTTCTTTAATTTTTAAGTCTATGATCCATTCTGAGTTAATTTTTGTGTATGGTCTGAGATAAGAGTCAAAGCATTTTTTTTTTTTCTATTGGGATATTCATTCATTCCAACATTATTTACTAAAAATACTATTTGTCCTCAGACCTCCTGCACTGCATGGCTTGGTTGGTTAAGCTCCTGACTTGGGCTCAGGCCTTGATCTCATGGTGCTGGGATGAGCCCTGAGTTGGGCTCTGCACTCAACAGGGAGTCTGCTGCTTCTTCTCCCTCTGCCCCTCCCCTGACTTGTGCTTGGGCCTGTAGGCATGTTCACTTGCTCTCTCAAATAAATAAATAAAATCTTTTAAAAAATACTATTTGTTTCCATTTTAATATAATGCATCAATGGATTCTATTCTTCTAATAAAAACACAAATCCTATTGGATTATGTTGCTATGCTTATGGCTTCATTTAACCTTAGTTACTCCTTTAAAGGCCCTATATCTAACTACTGCCACACTGGAAGTTAGGACTTCAACATATAAATGGGGGGAGGAGGGGCGGCTAATTGATTCCAGAACAGTGTCCAACCAAAGGACTTTTGCTTTCTATGTCCTTCAACAGTTCTTTTCTTCCTTTCGTCTCTTCAGTATAGGACTAATTTAGAGCCAAGTGTCAAATCCTCTTTGTTTCTCATTCTGACCTAGCTCTTCTCTCACACTCTATTTCACACTCCATCTGCAAACCATTTCCAAATACCTAACTCTAGTCTACTGTACTTCCTTAACCATGGGAGACATACTAATTTCTCTAAGTGGCAAAATCACATCAGACTGGAGGGTCACATCACACTGAGACAGGGGCAGATGTGGTACTATCTCCAAGGTGACCTTTGGGTTCAGCCTTCAACAACCAAAAATGCTCATCTGGCCTTGTGTTAGTAAGTGCTCCATTTTATATCCCATTACACAACAAGGACAACCGACATTTATTGAGTGTTTACTATCTACCAGGCACTCTTCTATGAGCTTTACACACATTAATGCATTTTCGTAATCCTCAAGACAATTTTATCGTAACACTATTCCAATTTTACAGATTGGGAAGCTTAGTCATTGGGAGATTAAATAAATTACTTAAGGTCACAGCTTGTAAGTGACTGCAATTACCTTGTAGTCTGACTTCTGGGCCCATACTACCAAATCCTGTGCAAGAACTATGATTATATACAACACATTTTACGATAAAGGTGGCATTTTAAAATGGGATAAGGAAGGGGCGCCTGGGTGGCTCGGTGAATTAAAGCCTCTGCCTTTAGCTCAGGTCATGATCTCAGGGTCCTGGGATCAAGCCCCGCATCGGGCTCTCTGCTCAGTAGGGATCCTGCTTCCTCCTCTCTCTCTTCCTGCTTGTGATCTCTGTCTGTCAAATAAATAAATAAAATCTTTAAAAAAAAATAAAATGGGATAAGGAAGTTTTAGTAAAAAAAAAAAAGAATATTATTTGAAGAAAGTTAAAGTATTTTTTTATTCATGGTATATGTCAAATGAACTAAAGACTTGGATATAAAATGCAAATTTTTAAAAAGAAAACATACAGATGTCCTTTAAAATACTTGCAGAGGGAGAGAGACATTCCTACACATGGATTTATAAGCTGAAAACAAAAATGATTCTACCAGATTTGACTATGACCACTTATTTAAGAAAGTCTTATGCTATCAAATGTCACAAATGAAAAGACACGAAACAGGGAGAAAGTAATTATGGATTAACAAGAAAATTAAATGCTATAATAGAAAAATAGTATAAACATGACAAATATATCACAGGAGGGTATATGAACATATCTCATGTACATATGAAATCACCATATAAATAAAAATTAAAACAACATGGTTTTTCCTTTCAAATGGTAAACCTATTTTTTAATGAAAATTTCCTATGGGTGTGGATGTCAGAAATTTTATAAATCCTACATTGCTGAACCGGTGGATGTATAACTGGTAAAGCCTTAGTAGTGAACAATTTTGTAATAGGTATTTTGCCTTAAAAATTGTTCATTTGCCTTGAAAACATTGCTACTTTTATCCTAGCATTTCTACACCAAAGAAGTTACTCTAATGGATATTTGCAGTCCTACATGTTTCTTTTGTAAGGATATTTATTCAAGTTAATTATACAGTGAAATATCGGTAACAATTTAAATATCCTATATGAGACAATTACCACAGTAGGTTGGAAAATTAATTTTGTTATTTTATCCTCAAATATATAACATTTCATCACAGGGTTCAAGGTTGCCTTCAGAAGCAGAATCTCCACATTGCCAAGTCAAGGCTTGAACTGAGAACACAGATGGTGGAACATTCCAGACTATGTCTGGAAATCCTATGTCTTTGACATAATGTGATTTTATTATATCACTGAACATGAACTCTGTCACACTCTAATTTAGTTTACCATATGCTGAGTAAAATAAAGCTTCTTTATGTCTTCCTGAATTGCTACAAAAGAGTAGCTTCCCTTGAGAAAATACCCATATCATCCTCATTGTCATCATCATCATCATCAACATCATCATCATCATGGTGGTGGTTTTCACTTTTGTCAGTTTGGTTAAGCCAGGATGTATAGCTCTTCAAACTCCCTTCTCTTATGGTTCTGGGTTACAGTTGGCCAATAAGAGGTATTTGCCTGAGATGTGGAAAGTAGAAATGAATTACCCTTTAAAGGTTGCTTTACTTGGATGTCATGATGAACAAATGCAAAAATGGGCTCCTGTTTTTTCTTACTCTTCTTTATCCCATGTCCAGCTCCCTTTCCTGATTGATGACCATGTTGACCAAGAGCAGCTCCAGGCCTACCACTAAATTCTAGTCTATAGTGGTAAGACCTAGACAGAGAAGATAACTTCTCATAGACTTCACAAAGAACTTGCTCTTCATAGTCTAGAGTTGCCATATAAAATACAGTTCAGATAAACAACAGATACTTTTTTTGTCTAAATATGTCCCCATACTTCAAGAGTTGATTATAGCAGTGAAATATTGGTAATAATCTAATATCCCATAATAGAGGATACTCCTGAATGGATTGGAAAATTAAGCTTGTTATTTTATCTTCTACTGTAAGTATACACTTATCCTTAAAAAAATGTTTGCTGTGCATCTGAAATTCTAATTTAACTGGGAATCCTATACTTTGTATTTACTTCATCTGACTATTCTAACTTTGGTGGATTGATGTGGTTCATTCTCAGATCAACTAATTGATGAACCCCTCTCCTATCCTCCATCTCCTTTTCCAAACCTTAACTCCTCCCATTCCTTGTACAATTGTGTAAGGTCTAATTTCTAAAAGAAATTGCCTTGCTCACCATATTCATAGGTACTCTGCTCCTCTGATTTCTAGGTTTTTGTTTTGTTTTGTTTTGTTTTGTTTTTTTGAGAAAGAGAAAGAGTGAGAGAGAGAGAGAGGCACAGAAAAGAGAGAACACAAGCAGGGGGAGAGGCAGAGGGAGAAGGAGACTCCCTGCTGAGTTGGGAGCCCGATGTGGGGCTCAATCCCAGGACCCAGAGATCACGACTCAAGCAAAAGGCAGATGCTTAAACATCTGAGCCACCCAGGTGCTCCTGATTTCTAGTTTTTAATACTAGTAACACTGATAATAAAAACAATATCAAGTGCTAAGGTTTATTAAAGCTTACTACATGTCAAACTCTGTTTTAAGCAATTTATAATAATTTTATATTATTTAGTTACTCCCATTTTAATTTAATACATCTCAATTTGATTAAGCACTTAGATACCAATTTCTATTGATCTCAGATAGTCTACACTCCTCTCTTTCCCTTTTCTACTTTTCCTTAAAGGAAATGTGAAGTGAGTTAGTTACTTCAGACCTCTGTATCTGATAAGAAAGGAAACTGAGGTATAAAGGATTTTGGAGAAATCCTCAAGGTCATATATTGAGTTAATGGAGCACTTGGGAGTAGAATTTAACATCTCTAAGATTGTAAATTGTTGTCTTGACTGTTGGTCTGAGCAAAACTACATATCTCTAAAAGAAAAAGAAAAATAAATCTAGATATTTCAGATATCTAGATTTCTATATCCTATATCCTGCATGGAAACATTTATTATTGATCAAAATGTCCAAATGTAACTCACTCCACAAGTTTTAATATGTTTTTAATTGAAGAGGCTTACACATCCCTTTGTTGTTCTTATAAAATCAGATTTTATATTCTTTATCAAATGTGTTTGAGTTCTGTTTCTAAACATAAGCCTGGTTTTCAGGTAAGTGCCTCACAAGGCTTGAAAAATGGGTTTTTATATAACCCCAAGAAGATGTTTAAAGTAATCTCTTGGAATTTATTGCTTTATCAGAAGTTACTTCTTTGAGAGGGATTTTGGTGAGAAAAGTTTGGGACAAAAATTAAAGATAAAAGAAAAATGGCAAATATTCAAAGAAGTGAAATGACTCAGAAAACTATAAAGTACTCATGAAAGAAATTGAGGAAGACACAAAGAAATGGAAAAATATTCCATGCTCATGGATTGGAAGAACAAATATTGTGAAAATGTCTATTCTACCTAAAGCAATCTACACATTTAATGCAATCCCTATCAAAATCCCATCCATTTTTTTCAAAGAAATGGAACAAATAATCCTAAAATTTATATGGAACCAGAAAAGACCTCGAATAGCCAAAGGAATATTGAAAAAGAAAGCCAAAGTTGGTGGCATCACAATTCCAGACTTCAAGCTCTATTACAAAGCTGTCATCATCAAGACAGTATGGTACTGGCACAAAAACAGACATACAGATCGATGGAACAGAATAGAGAGCCCAGAAATAGACCCTCAACTCTATGGTCAACTAATCTTCGACAAAGCAGGAAAGAATATCCAATGGAAAAAAGACAGCCTCTTTTACAAATGGTGCTGGGAAAATTGGACAGCCACATGCAGAAAAATGAAATTGGACTATTTCCTTACACCACACACGAAAATAGACTCAAAATGGATGAAGGACCTCAACGTGAGAAAGGAATCTATCAAAATCCTTGAGGAGAATGCAGGCAGCAACCCCTTTGACCTCAACCGCAGCAACTTCTTCCTAGGAACATCGCCAAAGGCAACAGAAGCAAGGGCAAAAATGAACTATTGGGATTTCATCAAGATCAAAAGCTTTTGCACAGCAAAGGAAACAGTGAACAAAACGAAAAGACGACTGACAGAATGGGAGAAGATATTTGCAAATGACATATCAGATAAAGGGCTAGTATCCAAAATCTATAAAGAGCTTAGCAAACTCAATACTCAAAGAACAAATAATCCAATCAAGAAATGGGCAGAGGACATGAACAGACATTTCTGCAAAGAAGACATCCAGATGGCCAACAGACACATGAAAAAATGCTCCACATCACTCGGCATCACTCGGCATTTGTATTTCCCTAAATACAAATCAAAACCACAATGAGATAGCACCTCACACCAGTCAGAATGGCTAAAATTAACAAGTCAAGAAATGACAGATGCTGGTGAGGATGCAGAGAGAGGGGAACCCTCCTACACTGTTGGTGGGAATGCAAGCTGGTGCAACCACTCTGGAAAACAGTGTGGAGGTTCCTCAAAAAACTGAAAATAGAGCTACCCTATGACCCAGCAATTGCACTACTGGGTATATATCCTAAAGATACAAACGTGGTGCTCCGAAGGGGCACGTGCACCCGAATGTTTATAGCAGCAATGTCCACAATAGCCAAACTGTGGAAAGAGCCTAGATGTCCATCAACAGATGAATGGATAAAGAAGATGTGGTATATATACACAATGGAATACTATGCAGCCATCAAAAGACATGAAATCTTGCCATTTGCGACGACGTGGATGGAACTAGAGGGTATCATGCTTAGTGAAATAAGTCAATCGGAGAAAGACAACTATCATATGATCTCTTTGATATGAGGAAGTGGAGATGCAATGCGGGGGGGTGGGGGGGAGGTAGGAAAAGAAAAAATGAAAAGATGGGATTGGGAGGGAGACAAACCATAAAAGACTCAATCTCGAAAAACAGACTGAGGGTTGCTGGGCAGAGGGGGAACGGGAGAGGGTGGTGGGGAAATGGACATTGGGGAGGGTGTGTGCTATGATGAGTGCTGTGAAATGTGTAAACCTGGCGATTCACAGACCTGTACCCCTGGGGATAAAAATACATTATATGTTTATTAAAATTAAAAAAAAAATAAAAAAAACAAAGAAGTGAAATGAACTTAATTGATATAAAGAAATTGACATAAAGAAAA
The DNA here is from genome assembly GCF_963455335.1 of Martes martes. Taxonomy (NCBI): domain Eukaryota; kingdom Metazoa; phylum Chordata; class Mammalia; order Carnivora; family Mustelidae; genus Martes; species Martes martes. Next base: position 122,429,306 of record NC_137891.1, read on the forward strand.
TGAAAGAGTATTATTCTTTTTATTTTAAAGATTTTATTTATTTATTTGACAGACAGAGATCACAAGTAGGCAGAGAGGCAGGCAGAGAGCCGGATGCAGGGCTCAGATGCAGGGCTCGATCCCAGAACCCTGGGATTATGACCCGAGCTGAAGGCAGAGGCTTTAATCCCCTGAGCCACCCATGCACCCCGAGTATTATTATCCTTAACAAGTCAAACCTCAAACACTCTCATGGAGAAATTGTGATTTCAATATAATTCCAAGGATTGCTATAAAATCTTTAAACATGATAAAGGTATTTTTCATTTGTTTTATAATTGACCAAATATGGGATTTCCAAGCGCAGGTGTTCACTTTTCCTTTTTTCTGATTTGGGGGATATTTGTCATATGCAAGTTTTTTTCTCCTAGAGGTCAATTTCCCACATAACTCTCCATATGGTTCATGTATATTAGAGTATTTGTTTTGTAGAAGAAATACTTACCTAGTAATACCCTACCTAATGTCCAGAATGGAAGACATAGGAAGAAAGAGCATAACCTTGCCTGGACTATGAGGACTGATATCAAGGAGTTTGCTTTAGCTTCATGAATTATTGTTTATTTTCATAGTATCCATAAGCACATTTCCTAGCTTAAATTAGGTATAGTAATTTATAAAAACTCAACTTCTGATTTCCATAGCTATCTTACATATTGCCCACAATATTCCGATGAAATAATCAATTACAACTGTATTGTGTAGTGACTTAGGACAGTGTTTCTCGAGCTGTCTGTAATGAAAGGCTAGCTGTTATTTCTGATCCACTGCAAACCAATATTTCTAAAATACAAAACCACAAATTTCTATAAAAATAATCATGTACTTGGATGTTGAGACAATATCAAATACTTAAAACAAAAGTTTTCAAATACTTATGCTCAGTTTCTGTACTTATTTTGTTATGGACATGCCCCAGAGGATGGGCCATTCTTTGAGTAACATTACTTTAAAATATAACATAGTCTTTGGTACTCAGTTGCTTCGATTCAAATTCCATCTCTGCTATATTTCACTCACCTGTTAACCTTGGTCAAGTTACTTAAATGAAAAATGAAAATAACACTTATACCTTCTTCAAAGGTTGCCATGAAGATTTAATGAGATACTATATATGAAACACTGGGAAGAATGTCTAGCATACACTGCTGAGTCAATAACGGTAAGTCATTATAACTACTGCATGCAGTTTCACAATACACAAAGTGTTTTCCCATACATTCATTTATTCTTAAAACCTTTGTGGGGGTAGGCTAAAGGAGTTATGATTATTCTCTACTGTACATTTGAGAAAACCAAGGTTTCTTTAAAAATCTAGTGTTTTAGATGGTTCAAGTGTTCAAGTGGTTGTACAGCTGATAAATGATAAAGTCAGGAGATATATTTGATGCTGACTCTTATTCTATCCTCCCCACTTCCCCCGTTCTCCAAGGCATGTCAAAAGCTAAACAGAAGAGTTTTCTTCATATAGAACAAAGTCTTTCCACTGGATTCCCAAACCTCTTGGGTTTATGACATACCTTGACAAAACAACAGGACCATCCTAGCATTATCCTTGATTGGTCTCATTGAGTAGCCTCTCTCCTCCACAAGAGAGGTTCTTGTTGACTGTGCACTTAAGTTTCCCCTTCAGAGCTACTGAAGACTGTATACAATTTATGCTTTTAGCATAGAGTGCTGTATATCTAGTGTTAATGTGATGGGAGCCATATTTTAGATGTTAGAAACCTTGCTTGGAATGCAATTTCCAACCCAAAGGTGAAAGATATGACCATTGCGTTCAGTGGATGGTTTGGCTTACCTTTTCTACTTGAACATGTTCAGATGATATGAAGGTTTCTTTATTCAAGGTTTGGATGTTTTACTTCTTACAGGTCCAAGGAAATGTTTACTTCTTCCTGTGGTTAAATCACCCATATGAATTCTCAGAGAGTAAGGCATGTAAGAAATTTATATGAGACATTAAACATTGTAGTAATTGTGGGGACGCCTGGGTGGTTCAGTCAGTTAAGTGTCTGCCTTCGGCTCAGGCCATCATCCCGGAGTCCTGGGATAGAGTCCTGCATTGGGTTCCTTGTTCAGTGGGGATCCTGCTTCTCCCTCTGCTTCTGCCTGTTGCTTCCCTTGCTTGTTCTCACTCATTCTCTCTCTGACAAAATAAATAAATAAGATCTTTTTAAAAATTCTAGTAATTATGATATCTATTTGAATCAGAGACAAAAGAAGGAAACAAATTCAAAATGTGTTAAGAGAATAAAATTTCCCCGTGTTAGTAAATTAAAAAGAGAGTTACAAAAAGCAAATACTGAAGATGCATTTTCTCCAATAATGCCTTCAGGGAAACTTACTTTCAGAAAAGAAAACTCCTCAATTATATAGCAGCACAAAATGAGCTTAGTGTAAACAAACTATTGTCCACTATTCTAAATTAAGGTAATGAACATCTCATTGGCTAATTTAAAAACCAAATGAAAAAATGACTTTTAAAATTGTGTAGAATAAAGAAGCATAGGTGAAGTTAAACCCAAAGCATTCAGAATTATGCCTAAGTGCTACACTTGTGTATATCAAACCTCTATAGATATTAGTCCTGAAGAATGAAACATTCTCTCTCTCCTGTCAAAAGTGTCAAGTAAATGAAATAACTCAACCACACTTGTTTGGGGGCAGTCCTATACTCTCAAAATTCTGGGTTGAGATCAGGAGTGCTAAAGCAGCCATGATGAAATATGAGATTCCATTGTGCCCTACACTCTTGTTTACTGCACATAAAGGACTACACTAGATAAATATAGAGAGTTCCAGGAATTTCACTGTTAGTGGCCAAAAAGCAATTATCCTTTAGTTGGAAAGTAAAGCTGCCCCAGACCTAATAGGCAGGGATTGAGAACTGACTGTAGTGAGCATGGTAGAAACTTTATTTTATTATAAAGGTGAAGAAAATTTACCATGGTGGATACAACATCTCCTGCAATCTGCTTAAATATTCTCTTTATTGTACCTTCTCAATAGGTGATCCAAAATTTCGAAGCCAGAATAAAAGTGTGGACATATATGAGAAATAAGAATCCTACTTAGAAATAAAAAATCCATGATTAATTTGAGTTCCCTCAGAAGTAGACCCCGAGGCTAGGGTTTGAGAAGAAGGCTATTTGGCAAATGATCTCAGAAAACATTGTTAAGAGAGTGGAGAAAAGAGGCAGGAAAGGGAAAGCGCAAAGCAAAGGGTAAATTTTCAAACAAGTACCACTGGGGCAAACCAGAACTCTGCAGTCCCTATAGGACAGATTTTCCCACAGTTAGCTCATTCCAGGAGTCTATGCTATTTGCATACTGAATCTATCATCGGTTGGGGAGGGGAAGAGACTACGGTTGAACACTACTGATTTGTTGTGTTGGTACCTTCAGGCAATTGGGTGTCCAATAGAGTCTTTAAACGGTGGGGCCTCAGGGGTTATAGATGGGGCATTGGCTACAATTTGTGAAGCCAGATTTCTTTTGGATTTTATAGCAACTGGTGCTATATCCTTAGGAATTTAAATACATATATTCACACAAATTTGACTTAGGAATTAGCTTCATTTGCGTTTAAATGTAGATGTGTGACTGGCATAAAGGCAGAGAACTGAGACAAGATGATGCACAAGATGGATAAAGTGGAAAGGATAAATGCTGTGGAGTTAGATGGACCAAGATTCAGATCCTAGCCTTACTAGCCAAGTGAATTTGGGCAGGTAATTTATTGTGCTTATCTTCTAAAGCAATTCCATTTTCCTTATTGGCAAAATGAGTAAATAATATGCATTTTGCAGAGTTGTGACAACATAGTTCAAGCTCCTATCCTAATGCTTGTGCTACAGTAGCATGTCAATGAAGGTTAGTTATGATCACTAACATCTGCATGAGGAATACCACCGCCACCATAATTGGTAACAGTATCACCATCATCATCACTATCATCATCATCATCACCACCACCATATCATTTTTTTTCTTGCTCAAATGCTTGATGGTTTTCCTGCAAAAAAGCAATACACCTCTTTTGATATAATGGGAAAAAATCAGAACAATCTTCAGTCTTTAAAAATATGTAAGAAGAACTCAAGACTTCTCTGAAATGAAATGTGTCATATTTTTTATTGCACTTAGCAATGGGTGTACAGCTGCTTATGCTGGAACACTTAGACAGGTACTAATTAACAGGCACTAACAGCTTCAAGGGAAGAGTCATGTAAATACTTATTTAGACAATATTTAAAGTAGTCATTACAGAGATTCTTCAAATTGCCACATATTTTATGGTAATCTGTTTTCTAAAATGAATCAACAGGACTAAGCCATTCTGTTAAAACACCATTTAGTAACACCTCCATACAACTGGTTGCACCATCATATGGATCCATATAAGGATTTAACACAGTAATTCCTTTTCCTCTCCTTTGAAAATTATAGCATTAAAGGGAAACACTAGTCACTTGCATAAAGTAACTATACTAACTGGGTTATCACTGAGTCTACATACCTGAAGAATATGGATAGTTTAGGTTCCCAAAGTCACCGTGACCCAAGCATATCATTAGCTGACTGAAGAAGTCACTCTTTGATCTCTCAGTGATTCAGATGTGGAAAACCCAGGAATTGTTCTATCTTTTTTTTTTTTTTTAAAGATTTTATTTATTTATTTGACAGACAGAGAGCACAAGTAGGCAGAGAGGCAGGCAGAGAGAGAAGAGGAAGCAGGCTCCCCGCGGAGCAGAGAGCCCGATGTCGGGCTCGATCCCAGAACCCTGGGATCATGACCTGAGACGAAGGCAGAGGCTTTAACCCACTGAGCCACCCAGGCGCCCCAGGAATTGTTCTATCTTAACCGAAAAACCCAGTGATCCTGATGATGATAACTAAGGATCTTCCCTTTATTGACCATATCTAGCTCCATAATTTTAAACACCATCTTTGTGCTGATAACTCCACATTTTTATCATTAGTTCAGATTTGTTCATCTAAAGGTCTCTCTTCAACCTGCCTCCATCTCAATATCTTTATCATAATGACTAACAGGTATCTCAATATTATATAAATTAAAATAGTGGAATTTATTTCACCTCCTCCTCTATTACCTAGGGTGCTCCTCCTCAAAGCAAATCTTTGGGATTCATCTTTGATTTTTCTCTTTCCCTTCTCTTCTCATTTCTAATACATCAGCAAGTTATTTTTTTTTTAAGATTTTATTTATTTATTTGACACAGAGAGAGAGAGATCACAAGTAGGCAGAGAGGCAGGCACAGGAAGAGGGGGATGCAGGCTTCCTGCTGAGCAGAGAGCCTGATATGGGGCTCAATCCCAGGACCCTGAGACCATGACCTGAGCTGAAGGCAGAGGCTTAACCCACCAAGCCACCCAGGTGCCCCTACATCAGCAAGTTCTAAAGATTTGTCTCCAAACTATTTACTGACCATGTCTACATATTGTCACTCCACTGCCTCCATCCATTCCAAACCACCATCTTCTATTGTTTGAACTTCTTCAGTGATCTACTCTTTGGACTTCCTGCTCCAAACTGTATAATACTTTATCAGCCAGTGTAGAAAGGTATCTCTTCAAAAACTTGAATCAGATCCTATCACTTTTTAGCTTAAACCCTTCCAGTGGTTTCAGCTCATACTCCAAATAAACTTTAAAATGCTTACCAAAACATACACAGACCTACATGGCCCTTTGCCTCTTGGAATTCTTTTTTCCCCCTAGTACTCTCCTGCTTACTTCTCTTTAGTAGGGGACATACTGGGGACATACTAAGTTTATTCCTTACTGTAATCTTGCCTTTCAGGCCATCCAAAATATTCTACTCCCAAATCTTTCTTTCTTTCTTTCTTTCTTTAAGATTTTATATATTTGAGAGAGGGAGAGAGACAGAAAGCATGAGCAGCGGGGAGGGATAGAGGGAGAAGCAGACTCCCCACTGAGCAGGGAGCCCGATGCTGGCCTAGATCCCAGGACCCTGTGACATTACCTGAGCCAAAGGCAGATGCTTAACTGACTGAGCCACCCAGGTGCTCCTCCCAAATCTTTTTATGACTAGCTCTTTATAATTCAGTCCTGAGCACAAGTGTTATCTTTTAGAGGAGCTTGTTTCAGCAACCCTATTTAATATCTCTCCCATATCCTCTTTAGTCAGTCTATATACAATTCATTTTTTCTTCATATCATTCACAATTCCTTGAAATGGTCCTGTTTATTTATTAACTCCCGATTGTCTATGTCACTCACTAGAATATAAGATCCATGGGAGCTGGGAGTGACTTGAACTTCATGACTATAAATGGAGTTCTCTGGGTGGGATAATGTGCTCCTATGTAGCTGGATATTTTTACCTCATCTGCTTAAAGAGACTCTGACATGATGCCCAAAATGGATTATCCAGCCACTCTGAGTTTTCCATGAATTGTTTTCTGGTATCAAATAAGCTATCTTCCTGGAGAGGAGTGGTGATAATTGAAGTTATAATACTTCACAACCTCAGAATTGTTTTTATTCCCATGTAGGGATGATTGATCTGACTACAACTGGAATGTATCTGTCATGCCAATCAAATGCCCAGCTGGGTGAGGCCTGACACTTGGAGACACTGTTGACAGGCTTAGACTCTGGCCAGGGTTGTTTTATACAATAGAATAACTTTGAGTGTTGGCTACCCAAGAGGATACTACATTTTGACCAGCATCATATTTGATACAGATTATTACCAAGTAGAAAAGTATAATGAGAAGGATGGTTATTTAAGATACCCTAACAAGAATTCTGGGACCTCTTTTCTTGGTCAGGTCAGCGTTGCCACAGTTTTATATAGTGGAAGGCTTGCAGGTGTTATTGTTTGAATTTTTTTCTCTGCTGTATCCATCCCCCAGAGTCTACTATAGCCATATCTGTGATTAGCATCAAAATGATTTTGGGTTGAAATTGTACAAGTTGCTGATATATTAGTAGATCATCTATAAAGTCCTACTTTTGTGATCAGAGAGAATATACAAAGTGAGAATCAAAAGTTAGTTTGTCCAAAAATTCTTTGCAAGTTGACCTCCTAAAAAATTCTAAACCTGGCCACAACTGAATGCTTAAAACAATCATTTTGGGTAGAGAACTGAGGGGGTAAATCAGATCATTCATTTTCTATGCTATAGAAGCTACAGCTACAAGGCTTATCTCAGCTCTCCAGTCACATTAGGTATATTAGCTATTTATTGTTGCATAACAGATTACTTCAGAACTTAGTAATTTAAAAGAACAAATATTTATTATCTCACAGTTACTGTAAGTCAGAAATCCAGGAGTGATTAAGCTGGGTGGTTACATTTCAGTGTCTTATGAGGATGTAATCAAGGAGAGGTACCAGGCTGATAATTCTTCAAGACTGTCTAAAGGTACCAGGCTGATAATTTCAAGACTGACTAAATTTCAAGACTGACTACTTCTAAATTTCACTTATATGGCCTTTGTCAAGATTCAGAAGTTCTGTTTCCAAGGTCACTTGGGCTTCTCCACAGGGCTGTCCCATGACATGGCAGCTGGCTTCCTCTATAGCGAACAATCCAACAGGAGAGAGAACCAAAGATTGAGGACGCGGTGTTCTTACAGTCTAACCTAGGAGGTGACATTCTACTGCATTCTGTTCTTTACAAGTGAATCAATACATCCAGCCTACACTCAAAGGGAAAAAAAAAAATTAAACAAAGCTTTGAACATCAGAAAGTATGAATCATTAAAGGCCATCTCAGAAGCTGACCACAACACTTTAGAGGGGTAGGTGATCCCTATCCATAAACAGTATGCATATAGAATAGTGTTGGTTTCCTCATCATCTTACTGCTGGATCCTTGCCACTGATAATGCTAGTAAGTGTTGGTGTTTCCTTAATCATGCGACTTAGAAGTCTCTCTCCTAGTTTGATTTCTGACTGCATTAGATGCCTGTGTGCCATCCAAGAATACAGTGAGGAATCTGAGCTTCTACTACGGCTTCCATCTCCATGATTTTCTCCTTTACCTACTAGCAGCCCTGTCAAAACTGGCTTGTTGCTATTTAAGCAGATATAGCATGGATTCTTTTCCCATAATTTGTTTCTATTGTGGCTTCACTTAGTTTGTTGTTGTTGCCTTAGTATAATATATACTGTCAGTATTTCAAACCCAAATTTTCCCTAAATTGTGCACATTTCCTTTTACTAGATTAAATCCTATTATGTTTTAATAGGATTTTTAATAGAATTTAGGAGAATTTTAATAGGATTTATTGGACATTTTCTTTCTAAAAAAAAAATCTCTCCTGGAGATTTCTGACGTGTTACACAGCAATTGAATTAGATTTTCCATTACCATCACGCTGGGGATTACTTTAACTTTCATCCTGCAATGGATTCTCTTTCTTGGATTACTTTTTCCCTTTTTCTTGTATTTTGATGTTGTTGCTTAAATTACTGGGTTCTGTTCTTTATTAGCTTCTTGAAAAATAGTATACAAAAGCAAAATTGTAAGACATTGGTATGCAATTCTAGGTTAGAAATTGTTTTTTTCTCAGAATCGTGCAGCCTTACTTCACTCTAAGTGAAAATATTACCCTTAAAAAGTCCATATTTTTGTATAAGTCATGTTTTTATTTTTGTTTTACCTCTCTCTGAAAGCTATTTGTCTTCAGTGCTTTGAAATTCCATCATGATGTAGGTTAATTAATCCATGTCTTTTGGTTGTTTGGTAGGCTCTTTAAATCTGGAAGGTCTTATCTTTTACTTCTGTGACATTTTCTTGACTTATTTTATTGATGATTTCCTCCCCTCTATTTTCTCTTTTCCCACTTTATGGAATATACATTTTATTTATTTATTTTTTAAAGATTTTATTTATTTATTTGTCAGAGAGAGAGAGCACAAGCAGGCAGAGGCAGAGGGAGAAGCAGTCTCCCTGCTGAGCAGAGAGCCTGATGTGGGACTCGATCCCAGGAGCCTGGGATCATGACCTGAGCCAAAGGCAGAGGCTTAACCGACTGAGCCACCCAGGCAACCCTGGAATATACATTTCAATGCTGTTGTCACCCCTCATATTCTCCTTGATTGGACGATTAACACCTGAAACACCATTTTGAACAAAAAGGAAAAAGAAAATTTACTCCTGCTTTAGTGTGTTTATATATTGTAAGTGATGAGCAGAAATTAAATGTCTGTATTTAATCCATCATCTTTATCTGGGCATACTGAATTGTTTTTTTATATTGATATATTGGCATCTCTATATAAATTTGAGTTATATTTTACTAAAAACATTTAATATGATTATTGCATTTATATCCCTTATCTTGCTGTATTTTTTTCTGTGCCCTTTGATTTTTTGTCCCCCCTTTTCTGCCTTCTATTGAGTGAATTAGGCATTTTTTTTTTTTTTTTTTAGTATTCCTTTTATTGTCCTACTTGATTTTTGGCTTCTTTTCTTTGTACCATTTTGTTACTGGATTACTCTAAATGTTACAATGCACAGACTTAACATTCTCTTACAAATTAACATACTACTTCCTATAAAATAAGAACTATGGAGCATTACAGTTATATTAATACGTCCTCCAGTCTATTATGTTACTGTTATAGTAAATTTTACTTTAGATCTAGGATAAGCCCTATAAAAAGTGTCACTATTTTTTGTTTAAACTATGAATGAACTTCCAAAGAATTTAATAAAAGAAAAAAAATGTCTTTTAAGAATCTTTTATTTTTACCCACATACTTACCATTAAATTACTTCTTAGAGACTTTTATTTCTATCTGGTATTATTATTGAGGGATCTCTAGTATTTCTTGTAGTGTAAATCCACAGACAACACGTTCTCTAGGTGTTTATTTTCCGCAAGTCAATTTATTTGACTTTCATCTCTTAAGGGTGATTTTGCTTTTCTGTTATCTTAGGTTAACATATTTTTTGCTTACAGCACTTAATATGTGATGCTTCCTCATCTCTGGCCTCTACTGTTTGTGATGGGAAGTCATTCTTAATGTTGTTCCCTTGTAAGAAATCAGTCCTTGTAAGTATGGACTTAAGTAAATCTTAAAACTTAAGTTAAAGTTTAAACTTTAAACTTAAAGTTGAAACTTAAATTCAAAACTTAAAACTTAAGTAAAATGTAAGTGAGTATGACTGTAAGTAAATCAGACTTTGTAAGTAATGGGTCTCCACCTCCCCCTCAACAAATTATTATTTTTCTTTTTCTTGGGCATACATCAGTTTGACTCTAATGTGTCTAGTTTTATTTGTTTGTTTTGTTTTGTTTTGATATTTGTCCTGCCTGGGGTTCTCTGAACTTCCTGAATCTGTGGATAAAAAGAAATGATCTTTTCTGCCCTTTTTCCTCTATTCCTTTTCTTAAATTTCAGTTATATGTATATTAGATGGCTCAATTTTGTCCCATAAGTCCTTAAGATTTTGCTCATTTGTTTTAATCTTTTTTTCCTTTGAGTATTCAACTCCACCCGTTCTTTCTTCTGTTATGCAGTATGCTGTTAATCTTATCTCAGAAATTTCTGATTTCACATACTGTTTCTTTTTTTTTTCCCTTCAAGTTTAGAGTTTCCATTTGGTTCTTTTGTTGAATTTCCATGTCTTTCCAACTACCCCATATCTTTGCCCATTATCATTATCTTTTAAATTTTCTAAGTTTTTATAAAGGGTTATAACTTTTGTTCTAACATGCAGATTAACAACTGGAGGCCTAGTTTGAAGCTTTGTTAGAAAGAGTCTCCTTTGGTTTTCATTTTGTCCTTCAGTATGGACTTTTGGTGTAAACTGAAAGCATAAGGTGTTTACTAAGTCCCTCTAAGTTGGCAGGATCTGAACTCTGAACCCCATCTCTTCGGTAATGGGCCACTACTGAAATCTCTCCTCAGTTCTTAAGTCTTCCAGGTGTTGCTTTCTGGTAACGTATCTAAAGTCTTGAGTTACACGTGTTTAGGGTCATCCCAAAATCTGAGGGGAATTTGCATATTTGTGGCTGCTCTTTTTGAAGTTTCATCTTTCTTTGGTGTTCCCCTCTCAATTTCCTACTATTGTGGGAGCTGTGAATTCAAATATATGATTTCTCAGCCAAATAAAATTGCTGCTTTCTGCTTGAGTTCTGTCTCTGCATGAGCCACAAAACTCATAGCGTCCGGAGAGAAATTGTCAATATTGAGTGTGGATCTTACCCAGTGTGCTTCCTTTCTTTTCAAAGTATTTTTCAAAATACTTTCTCCAGGTTCTCCTACTTACATGTCAGGAGATTTATCATAAGAAATTGGCTAAATGATTATGGAGGCTAAGAAGTCTCAAGATGTGTAGTTGACAAACTGGAGACCCAGAATTGCTGATGATCTAGTTCTAGGCTGAGCCCTAAGCCTCGAGAACCAGGAAAAACGGTAATGTAAATGCTAGTCTGAAGGCCACTAAGCTCGGGGCCCAAGAAGAACAGATGTTTCAGTTTAAGTCTAAAAGCAGGAAAAGAATGATGTCCCAGTTCAATGCAGTCAGGCAGGAGGAATTCCTTTTTATTCAGCTTTTTGTTCTATTTAGGTCTTCAATTAATTGGACGAGCTATAACTCACATTGGGCAGGGCAATCTACCTTAATCTATGGCTTCAAATGTCAACCTTGATATAGAAACACCTTCAGAGATACACCCAAAGGAATGTTTGATCAAATGTCTGGGCACTCTGTAACCGAGTCAAGTTAACACAGAAAATTAACCCTAAGTAGATTTGAGTTCAGTGAAAGAAGAAAATTCCCCAAGCGCTTCTTCCTTATTTAGGTTGCTTTCTCTCAGTTATGACTTGTGCCACTCTTTGAAGGGCTCAATATATTGTTACGTAGAAAATTATGGGTGGATTTTGGCATGGTAGGTATACACACCAGATAGATGGCATTCCTTAAAATAGGATCAAATTTAAGTTAAGGCTTAAAGAGAGTGGGCAAGCATTATGCTATTTATTTATATTTTATAGTTAGGTATCATGAAAATGCAAATAATATTGACTTAAAAATAGAAATAAAAGGATATATTGGACTTCATTTATACCTTAGTCAAGACTGTGGTATTACATCTCTGTGACTCCCTTGGTTCTACTCTGCTTAGTGTGTCACCTTTGTTCTCAGGATAGCTTATTTTATAGGATGGCTCTATTTTATAGGATGGCTAAAGAAATTCCAGTCTCCATACCCACTATCAAAAAGAGTATACTATTAGTGTCTCAGAATTATCTCATAAATCCTTTACAAATGTTCTAATTAAGTCATCCCTTACCTAATTTTTTAAATAAGATAATACATGTAATGAATTTATTTTAGTGCCTGGTACATTATCAACAAATATTATCAGTTGGCAAAATTGTTTCTGTTCCTTCTGAGTGAAAAGGCATTTAGCGTGACTTCAGGTCACACTTCTTACCCTGTTCCCAAAGCAGGGTGAAAGGGGGTGACCTTGATCTCTCCTATTCTGTACCTGACATTTTAGTGTGAATAAAATTTGCCTATTTTCTCTGCCAGGAGTAATTTGTTGGGAATGGGACCAAATTATGATAATGATTGTGGCGACGATGATGAGAGTGTCAGGTGGTGAGTGAATGATTCCTTACCAAGTGCTTTCTTAGGTGTGATCTTATGTAACCCCTATAACAGTTATAATAAAATGATCTCTCTTGGACCTGCCTATTTATGGAAATGCAAGGACTGCAATAGTACCTCTCAAATCAGGAGTAGACAATTGCTTATTCTGCATGTCCATGAGAATTGTCCTACTTGGGACTCCAGTGAACATTAGAATCCCAAAAGCTACTGCAACTGTCTATGATTGTCTCAGAATCAGCTCACTCTCTATTTGGGTGCTCAGGATTCAATTTTGTCCAACAATATGTGGATTTTCCTGCTCTCTATTTGAAAATTCATTCCTGAGTTATTTTCCAAATTTAAGGTGAATTGCAATGATTTAGTCTGAAGTAGAAGCTAATATGAGCTCATATTTTTGGACACAAAAATAAGAAAAAATAGTGATATTTGTCTTAGTTAAGTAAAGCACATTTATAGACACTATCTCACTTGATCACCACAATTCTGTCAGATAGGAAGGGCGAGTGGAATAAATATTTGTTAACTGCACAGTATGTGCTAGGCTTAGACATTAATAAAAATATGTACAAATATAAACAACTCTAACTCTTGGATAGTCTTAATGCCAAATGGATGACTTATTAATTATTGATCTCAACTTTAGAAATTAGGAATTTAAGGCTCAGAGCGGTTAAGTGACTTGCCCAATAGCACGCAGCTAAGAATAAGTGAAGCTAGAACTCAATCTGGGACTTCTGATTCCAGTCCTGTGAATTTTGCCTTATCACAATTACTGCCTCAACACTAATGATGCACATTAGGGATATATTTCCTCAGCTTTTTCTGTTGGTTGGCCTTTTAAAATAGGCTCAGAGAATAACTTACTGTCTCCTTGTGTGTGTGTGTGTGTGTGTGTGTGTAAAGCCTCTCTCCGTTTACATATGCTTCTATTTGCAGATTCATAGTCTAGACGGCCACGGCTGCAAGTATTCACTGGTGGGCCATTATGATGATGTTTGCTCTTTCTCACTAATATCATAAATGGGTGTAAGGTTTGATAGCTCTAAGTGACAGAAAAATATTTTTATAGGTATAGCAGGCACCCATGTCTTTGTAATTAAGCTTGCCTGAAATAAGACCAAATGCATCAACATATTTATGCTTTGGATTGTGCAGTTTCTTTTTGTGTTATTTTATTAACATAAAGGGTGCCTTTAATTATGCAGAGCTACAAACTGCATTATTGATATTCTATAAACAGTAACTATACATGACTCTAATGAAGCAAAAACAATATGCAGTCTCTTACTTTTTAAGATTCTTAAAAGTCTATATTATGAAATAAAAGTAGTTGGAGGCATTAGCCTCCTTGAGTTGTTACTATGTATGGATATGGATGTAGTCATTTTCATTATTGGGATTTTCCAACTCCATACCTTTTGTTCATATTTGCCTGAATTATAGTAACATTTAAAAATTATATTGGAGTTTTGTCATCTGACTCTACTTGACATGCTTTTATTTTTTAACTTATCTTATTCCATGTAGTCTACAGAGACGTTTATGAGACTATCTCAAAGGGGTTGACTTCTACTTGGCATTTTATTTGGGACTATCAGTCAAGCTAAATTCTTAATGGATTTAAAGGGAATAGCCATTTTCCAGGATCAAGTACACTAAATGCCTTTCTACTCAGATTTGTGATGCTTTACCAGTTGACTTAGGTTTTGAGAGATAGAGTGAGAAATATGGATGGATGGAGGGAGGGAACAGAAGAAGGAGGGAAGGAGGGAGGGAGGGAGGGAGGGAGGCAAAGAGAGAATAACTGCTCACTTGCAGTTGCATAATCTTAACCTTAATGGTCTATTTGTATATAAGTCATACGGGATTTATTGCCATTAGAAAATATTATGGAAGATCATGAAAAAGGGAATCATAAAAATAATGACTATTGTCTTCCAAGCTTAAGGAAATTATAAGAATTGACAAATCAGGAGGTTTTGTGTTGATTCATTCTATTACATCTATGATACTTCCAGCCAAAAACCCTTTTTATACCAGGATAAACTGAAAAATTAAAAAGTTTGAATAAAATGACTCCCAGTATTTTATCGTTCTGGAGGTGAAATATATATATGCCATTGGAACCATCTTTATATTTTGTTCTTGGTTCAAAATTTTGCTACAAGTATATTTATGAGCTTTTAAAAATGGCATTGCTCTCGCAAAACTGTGCTACTAGGTGGTCTGATCTTTTATTCATCCCCTTTCTCAATAAATACTAATAGGTATTTTCTCTCTGGATAAAGAAGAGAATCAACCAGCCATGATCCCTGCATTTCTAAAGTTTATGGTCTTCTTGGGTAGAAAGACATTATAGAAAAAGTCACAAAAACAATTGCAGATTTTGTGATTAGCAGACAAGGACTTTAAAATAACTATTAAAGGGACACCTGGGTGGTTCATTCAGTTAAGCATCTGCCTCTGTATCAGATCATGATTCTGTGGTCCTGGGATCAAGTCCCACATCAGGCTCCTTGCTCGGCAAGGAGCCTGCTTCTCCCTCTGCCTGTCGCTCCCACTGCTTGTGCTCTCTCTCTCAAATAAATAAACCTTTAAAAAATAAAATAAAATAACTACTAAAAATATTATAAACTATAGGTAAAGATAGTTGGCTGGTTGGATATGGGGAATTCTAGAATGATATGAAAAATAAAAGGAAGGAAAGAAAGAAGGAAGGAAGGATGGAAAGAAACCAAATGGAAATTCTAGAAATGAAAAATACAGTGTCTAAAATGAAGATAATCCATTCAAGAAGATTAAAAGCATATTGGGATACTGCAGAAAAGAGGATCAATGGACTTAAAATTCATCAATAGATATTAATAGACTGGTGCCAGAGAGCATGATAAAAAAGAAATAATGAATCAATCCTCAATTACCTGATGAGGTCATTTCAAGCCATTTAAAATATATGCAATTGGAGTCCCAGAAAGAGAAGGGAGACGTAATGGGGCAGAAAATACTAAATACAGAAAAATAATGCCTGGGAAGGTGGTTCAAGATGGTAGCATAACAAAATCCTGAACTCACCTCCTTTCACAGACACAAAAAATATATAACTCCAAATGGAACAATCCTCTGTGAAAAAATCTTGAGAACTAACTGACCGCCTGCTCCACAGCAAAGGGTAAAAGGACCACACCAAGAAGAGTAAGAGAGGAAGAGACATGGTCTTGCCAAAAAACCTACCCCCAGTGCAGCAACCCACACTCAGGAAATTTTTAAACAAAACAAAGCAAACTATCAATGGAGCTTCTCCCTAAGGAGCAAGAGGTTTGTACCCCATACTAAACACCCCAGCCCTTAGGTCCTGTACTAGAGAAACAAGCCCCCAAAATATCTGGTTTTGAAAACCAACAGTAATTATGTACAGGAGAACAATGGCTTATAGAGAAAAGATTTTGCTCTTAAAGTTCTCCCACATAGATCCACTTGCCACAGGACCCAATACAAAAAGCAGCTATTTGAGAAAAGCCTAGATCATAGGTTAAGTCCATTGCTCCCACCCCCACCCCACCATGCTCCAGTCCTGCTTGCTCAACGGGACAGATGAGCTGTTCCAATTCCCAGCCCTATAGGCATGGAACTGCCAGGCACAGCAGTCAAGCTGTCCCATCCCCCCAGCACTCATAGCCCCAATACATATAGTGGGTGAGCAGCCCTGCACCCCCTTATATATTATGCATGATCTTATCAATACTAATGAGCATGTACAACTCACATAGTTTGCCCCTGAGGGCCAGACTCAAGTCACTAGGGGGAATTGTCTTTCTGGACCAGAAAGATTGTTTCTTGGTCAGAAACAATCAGAGAGACAGTACAATTAAGAGAAAGGGCAAGGTTAAATGATAAGGCTCATTTCTTATACAGATCAACTCCTTCAAGACAGGGAGAGATAGCTGTTTTGCATCATAAACAGAAACAAACATAGGGAGTCAGCAAAATGAGGAAACAGAGGAAAATGTTCGGAATGAAGAGCAAAATAAAACCCCAGCAAAACAACCTTCATGAAACAGAGATAATAAGTGAGTTACCTGGTAAAGAGTTCAAAGAAATGGTCGTAAAGATGCTCACTGAACTCAGGGAAGAAATGGACGAATCACCAAGAACTTCAACAAAGATAGAAAGTGTAAAAAAGTACCAAACAGAACTCACAGAGCTGAAGAATACAATAACAGAACTGAACAATGCACTAAGGAGAACCAACAGCAGACTAGATGACACAGAAGAATGGATCAGTGACCTGGAAGACAGGGTTGTGGAAGCCACCCAAAGAGAACAGCAAAAAGAAAAGAATAATTTTAAATGATGATAGCTTAAGGGATCTGTGGGATGAGTACACTAACACTCACAATATATTCGCAATATGGATATCCCAGAAGGAGAAGAGAGAGCAAAAGGGCGGAAAACTTATTTGAAAAAATTAATGGCTGAAAATTTCTCTAACATGGAGAAAGAAACAAACATCTAGGTCCAGGAGGCATGGAGATTTCCAAACAAGATGAACCCAAAGAGATCTAAATGAAGACATATTATAATTAAAAAGTTAACAAAGAAAGAATCTTGAAAGCACCAAGAGAAAAACAACTAGTTACGTACAAAGGGAGCTTCTATAAGACTATGAGCTGACTTTCAGCGCAAACTTTGCACACTGGAAAGGAGTGGCATAATATAGCCAAAGTGTTAAAAGGACAGAGAGTTTGAACTAAAGATACTCTACCCAGCAAGGCTGTCATTCAGATGGAAAGATAAAGACTTCCAGAGAATCAAAAAGTAAAAGTATATTATGCCACTTTTACCAAAAGTGGCATAATATAGCCAAAGTGTTAAAAGGACAGAAAGTTTGAACTAAAGATACTCTACCCAGCAAGGCTGTCATTCAGATGGAAAGATAAAGACTTCCAGAGAATCAAAAAGTAAAAGTGTTCGTTACCACTGAATCAGCTTACAAGAATTATTAAAAGGACTTCTTTAAGTTAAAAGGAAAAGGTCATAACTAGAAATTTAAATATATATAATATATAATTATAAATATCTGATATATATATATAATTATATATTATATACAACATAAATGTAAATGAAAGCTATAAATCTCACTGGTAAATGCAGATAAATAGTAAAAATAAGCTTCAACCACTTAACAAGCTAGTAGGAAGATTAAAAGGCAAAAGTAGTTAAACCAACTACAACTATAATAATTAGCTAAAGAATACACACAAAAAAATGGAAAATATGATGTCAAAACATAAAACACTGAGGGAGGAGTAAAAATGTAGTGCTTTTAGAATACAGCTGAACTTAAGTGACCATCAACCTAAAAAGGATACCTATACATAGAGAAGTTATTACATACAAACCTCACGGTAACCAGAAACCAGAAACATATAATAGAACACAAAAATAATGAAGAAGGATTCCAAACATAACACTAAAGAAAGTCATTAAACCATAGGGAAGAGGAAGAGAAGAAAAAGGAACAGAGAAGAATACCAAGATGACCAGAAAACAATCAACAAAGTGTCAATAAGTAGATGCCTATTAATAACTACTCTAAATGTAAATTGGACTAAATGCTCCAATCAAAAGACACAGGGTGGCTGAATTGATTAAACAACAACAACAACAACAAGACCCATCCTTATGCTGCTTAAAGGAGACTCACTTCAGCTCTAAAGACACACACAGACCAAAAGTAAAGAGATAGGAAAGGACACTTGTAATAAACAAGTAATAAACAAGTAAATGTAATAAACAAGTAAATAAATGGGAAAAAAGTTGGGGTGGTAATATAAAACACAAAATAGACTTTAAAACAAAGACTGTAACAAAAGATGAAGGCCGACATTGCATAATGAAAAAGAGGTCAGTATAACAAGAGGATATAATAATTGTAAATATTTATTCACCCAATACAGGAGCATCTAAATATATAAAACAAATACAAAGAGTACAGAGGGAGAAACAGGCATCAACACAGTAAAAGTAGGGGACTTTAATACTCCACTTACATCAATAGATAGATCACCAAGACAAAAAGATCAATAAGGAGACATCTTTCTTTTAAAGATTTATTTATTTATTTGAGAGAGGGAGAGAGAGAGTGAGAGAGAGCACAGGCACACAGAGGGAGAGGGAGAAGCAACTCCCTGCTGAGCAGGGAGCCCAATGCAAGGCTCCATCCCAGGACCCCAGGATCATGACCTGAACTGAACGGAGATGCTTAACCGACTGAGCCACCCAGGTGCCCCAGGAGACATTAGTCTTAAACAACATATTAGAATACATAGACTTAATAGATATATAAAGAATATTCCATTTCAAAATAACATAACACACATTTTCTCAGGTGGATACAGAAAATTCTCCGGGATAGATTGCAGGTTAGGCCACACGCAAAACAAACAAACAAAAACACCTCTTTAAGACTGAAATCATCAAGCATCATTTCTGACCATAGTGGTATGAAACTAGAAATCAATTACAAAAAGAAAATTGGGGGAAAAAAACCCACAAATATGTGAAGATTAAACCATATGCTACTAAACAACTCATGGGTCAACAAAGAAATTAAAAAGGAAATAAAAAAATACCTTGAGACAAATGAAAGTGGAAACACAGTATTTTAAAACCTATGTGATGTAGCAACAGCAGTTCTAAGAAGGAAGTTCCTAGTGACACAGGCTTATCTCAAGAACCAAGAAAAATCCCAAATAAACAACCTACCTTTACACCTAAAAGAACTAGAAATAAAGAAAAGAAAGAAAAAAAAGAAGTCTAAAGTTAGTAGGAGGAAGGGGATAATAAATATCAGAACAGAAATATATGAAATAGAGACTAAAAAACATTAGAAAAAATCAATGAAACTAAAAACAATTTCTTTGAAAAGAGAAACAAAATTGGCCAGACACATCAAAAGAAAAAGAGCTCAAATAAATAAGATCAGAAATGAAAGAGAAGTTACAATTGATACCACAAAGATACAAAGAATTACAAGACTAAATTGTATAATAATATACCAAAAAATGGGACAACCTCGAAGAAATAGATAATTCCTATAAACACACAATCTTCTAAGACTGAATCATGAAGAAACAGAAAATCTGAGTAGACCTTTTATCAGTAATGAGATTGAATCAGTAAAAGGAAAAACGAAAACAGAAAAAAACAAACAAACAAACAAACAAACACAAACCCACAACTTTCAACAAACAGAAGTCCAGGACCAGATACCTTCACTGGTGAATTCTACCAAACATTCAGCATTAATACCTATTCTCAAATTATTCCCCAAAAATTGATGAGTAGGGACTACTTCCAAACTCATTTTACAAGGCCATCATTACCCTGATACCAAAACCAAAGACACCACAAAAAAAGCAAATTACAGGCCATTATCCCTGATGAACACAGATACAAAATTCAACAATATATTAGCAAACCAAAATTAAAAAAAAAAAATTAAAAGGTTCATACATCATGATGAAGTGAAATTTATTCCAGGGACATAATGATAGTTCAACATTTGCAAGTCAATTGTGATTCATCATATTAACGGAATGAAATATAAAAATCACATGGTCTTTTCAACAGATGTAAAAAAAAAAGCATCTGGAAAAATTTAACACCTATTTATGACTAAAACTGTCAACAAAGTTAGTACAGATACAGAGGAAAATGTACCTCAACATAATAAAGGTCATATACAACGAACTCAGAGTTAACATTATACTCAGCAATGAAAAGCTGAAAGCTTTTCTTCTAAGATCAGAAACAAGACAAGGATGCTCACTCTCACAACTTATATTCAACATAACATTGTAAGTCCTAGCCACAGCAGTCAGGAAAGAAAAAGAAATAAAAGGCATCCAAATTAGAAAGGAAAAAGTAAAACTATTACTATTTGCCGATGACATAATACTATAAAAAAAAACAAAAAACTAAAAACTCCACACAAAAACCCTGTTAGAATACAGGAATTCGGTAAAGTTGCAATATGCAAAATTAATATGCAGAAATCTGTTGCATTGGTTTTTAGTAATAATGAACCGTCAGAAAGAAGCAGTAAGAAAACTCCTATTCAGAATTGCATCAAAAAGAACAAAATACTGCATTGGCCCCAGAGATAACTTCTATTCCTGTCTCTATTTTATGCTTATCACTAACAAACTACCTTCTACATGGGTTGTTTAGTTTTGCTTTGTTTTTTACTGGAGTTTGGGCTTGGTCTGTTTGTCCCCCCCCCCCATCAGGTCGCTTATCTTGGTTTTATCTGCCAACTTCCTACAGGTTGGGAGGCCTGTGAGCCATGGGGCAGTAAATAGATTGATGCAGCCTGATGTGCTTGGTTTCATCTGTCCTGTAACAGGAGTTTCTCAGCTGTGGAGGTTGGAATAAAGGCTTCTTAAAAAAGACTGACCCTATGCTTTTCTGAGAAAGAGTAATGTACAGTTCTGGTTGAATCATTCTCACAAGGCTGTTGTGTAACTTGAGGACTGTCTGGAGGCTTGTTCTCATTTTGAAGAATCAAGGATTATTGCTAAACTTTGGAAAATTTCTAATATGTATCCTTCCTATCAGGAGAAAGAAAATAAAAATCTTTAAAAAATCATAAAAAATATATAAATATATATATAAATATAAATAAATAAATAAATTTAAAAAGCTTAGAAATAAATTTGGCAAGGAAGTAAAAGACCTGTACTCTGAGAACTATAAAGTACTGATAAAAGAAATTGAAGAAAACACAAATAAATATAAAGATACAGCATGCTCATGGACAGAAAGAATTAATATTGCTAAGAAGTCCATACTACCCAAGGCAATTTACAGATTGAATGAAATCCTTATCAATATAACAATGGTATTTTTCAAAGAGCTAGAACAAAAAAATCCTGAAATGTGTGGGGAACCATAAAAGACCCTGAATAGCCAAAGCAGTCTTGAGAAGGAGAACAAAAATGGAGGTCTGATTTTAACTATACTACAAAGCTGTAGGAATCAAAACAGTGTGGTACTGGCACAAAAACAGGTATGTGACTCAATGGAAAAAATAGAGAGCCCAGAGATAACCCATGCATATGTGGTTATTTAATCTATGAGGAAGCAGGCAAGAATATGCATTGGGAAAAAGAAACCTCTTTTTCATACAAAAGAATGAAAATACATACAAAAAGAATGACATACAAAAGAATGAAACTGGACCACTATCTTACACCATACATAAAAATTAACTCCAAATGAATTAAAGCCTTAAATATAAAGACCTAAAGTCATAAAACTCCTAGCAGGAAGCATAGGTGTAAGCTCCTTGACATCAGTTTTAGCAATATGTTTTTGAACTTGATCCCACATGCAAGGGCAAGAAGTTTAACAATGTAGTACAAGGAGCAGGAGCTATGGTTTAAATATGTCTCCACTTTAATCTCAGCTATGTGATTTGTAAGCACGGTTACCTTGGACACGTTTTGTAACCCAAGCCTCAATTCCCTCAACTGCAAGTGGGAAAAATAGTGCCAATCACAAAGCTTGGCATGAAAAGTTAACTAGGTTCTTTATTCAAAAATAATGGATGTGGGCATTCAAGAACTCTTAGACTCTTCCCTTGCCCCAACACCCCCCTACACACAAAATTACAAATGGTCCCTGACTTACAAAGGTTCGGTTTGCGATCTTTCAACTACACAATGGTGCAAAAGTGATTATGCGTTCAGTAGAAACTGCAGTTCAAATTTTGAATTTTGATCTTTTCCCAGGCTAGTGATATGAGGTATGATACCCTCATGCCCGTGTGATGATAGGCAGCGGCAGGGAGCCCCAGCTCTTGGCCAACCATGTGAACAAAAGGGTAAAACATAAACACTTAACAACCATTCTCTACCTATACAATCATTCTGTTTTTCACTTTCTGTACAGTATTCAATAGATTACATGAGAGTTTCTACACTTTATTTTAAAATAGGCTTTGTGTTAGATGATGTTGCCCAACTATAGGCTATGAAAGTTTTTTTTTTTTTTAAAGATTGTATTTATTTATTTGAAAAAGAGTGACAGAAAGCACAGCAGGAGAGAGAGAGGGAGAAGGAGGTTTCCGTCAAGCCGAGAGCCCAATGCAGGGCTCAATCCCAGGACCCTGAGATCGTGACTGGATCTGAAGGCAGATGCTTGATGACTGAGCCACCCAGGTGTCCCCAGTGAAAATATTCTATACACTTAAGGTAGGGTAGTCTAAAGCTATGGTGTTCAGTAGGTTAGGCGTATTAAATCCATTTTCCACTTAACGTATTTTCAACTTGGGATTTATCAGGTTTACCACAATTTATCAGGACATAATCTGTAAACCAAGGAAGATGTGTATATAATTTAGCCTACTCATCTATTCATGCTGGCCTTTGAGACCACATAATCTAGTTCTATGTAAACTCATGCAACTCATGTTATAGCATTCCTGTAAATGCATCTTATATCATTCCACTTACTCCTTTCTATTAAGCCAGTGTTCTACCCTCATTCCGTTTCAGATACCCCATCAATTTTTTTGATGATTCTTTGCATATGCTTTTGGTTCTACTAGGAATATTCTTCCTTATCCTTAACTACAAAATAAGCCCTTTAAATCCTTTAAAATCTGACTCAGTCTTAAGGATGTTTTTCTTGTCTCAGATAAACAAGTTTCATCCTTCCTCTATTCTTTCATAGCTGGGACACTTCTAGAACACACATTGTATTTTGATCTAAACACATAAATCATGAGCTACATTCTAAGTTAGAACAGTGACTGAATTTTCATGTCTCTGAATTTCAAATTTTCCTTATGATCTTGACATATAACATGTGCACAATAAATATTCTCTGAACACATCAATACATGGATAAATAGTGAGACAAAGCACAAATGAAGGGACCAGCTGGGATTTCAGTCTGAAAGACCTAATTTCAAGGCTGAGTCTTGCAAATTTCTAGCTGCATGAGGCCTTTGCCAAGTCACCTCATTTCTCTGTTTTAGTTTCCTCAACTGAAGGAAATAATATCTTCCTGCCTGAATTGTTAGAATTAAATGACACTAAGTACATGGAAGTAGTTTGTTAACTTTAAAATAGTCTGTACATTTACATTACATTACTTCTTTTGTTAAGGATTAGTAAAAGAAATTTTTATTTGAATAATTTGTTAAAATGATTTCCCAAAGCAAGCAGTGTCCATTTTGCAATACACTTTGAATGTACAAGAAGTTTTACTCATGGACTCTGATGATGAGAGAGTGGGTAAGTGGGTTAGGAATAGCCTTGAAGGGAGGATAATTTTTGGCCTTTCTGTAAAACACCTTTAATAAAGTGAATAAAGATTTGGGACCAGAAAAGGCAAAACAGAAGAAGGGATATTCAAAGATGCGGAAAAGTGTTTTGTTTTGTCTTCCTGGCAAACACTTCAAGTGAACACTTGTTTACAAATATATTTTGTTTTTAATTATGTGACACACACACACAATTTTATAGATATTATTTTATTGTATTCATAGGTAGAAAAACTTTTAGTTATATATTCTTTCTTCCATTTCCCTAAGTCTCCAGGCCTCAATTCTCTCACCTCTAAAATGAAAGAAATAATATCAATCTCATATCACTTTAAGATTAAATGAAATAACACATAAATGTGCCTAGCATACGATACAGACTACAGCAAACATTTTGTTTTGTTATTTCTGGAAAAAATATTTTTCGATACTCAATCTACTCATTAAGTGGGGGTATTTCTCTGTATCAGAACTAAATGCAATCTCTCATTCTTAGTCATCTTTGTTTTTCTCACTGGGAGCAAAAAATAAAACTTAAGAGAAAACAATTCCAAAGTCTCTCATACGCAAGAAAGCAAGTCTTTGAAGTTACCTCACGGGACTCCAGAGATCTGAAATGAAAGTGGAGATAAACAAAGGAAGCTCAAAAAGAATGAAAGACAGAAAGCTATGGACAATACTGACAGACCATGGAAATTGGGGGAAAAAAGAGACAGAATTTATGATTGAAGCACACTGAATAATTCTGGTTTCGTTTTTGTCCCTAGGCTATAGATAGTTTGTCCTAAAGGAATAATGCATGATTTTCATTGTTCAAATGGTTAAGAATGTTTGGGTGACAGAGGAATGGGTTATTAGTTGAAGTAGAGACTTCATACCGTCCCAAGTGGGTGTTAGGTGTGAAATGGTTTAATTAGATGTAATCTGGTTACAGAAATAATTCAGTTTGACTTTTTTGCA
Organism: Martes martes; assembly: GCF_963455335.1. Classification (NCBI taxonomy): domain Eukaryota; kingdom Metazoa; phylum Chordata; class Mammalia; order Carnivora; family Mustelidae; genus Martes; species Martes martes. The sequence goes on from NC_137891.1 coordinate 122,454,269, forward strand.
ATAAAATAGCCCATTGGGGGGGAAAAGTCACTTTTTAAAATTGTTTAATTTTTTAAGGCAGAAGCAATTGACGAAAAACATATACTAAAAGATTTCACCTTACTAGCTATCAAAAAAATACTAATTAAGATGGTGTTTAACTGTTTTTCATGTATCAGGATGACAAAAATTACAATAAATGACTATACTAATATTAGTAAAGAACAGGGAAGATGAATACTTTTAAACACAGCTGTTAAGAGTATATATGGAGATCAAGGAAAGAAGCATCAAAATCTGGATGGAGTGAGGCAGAATTCGGCAGTTGCTATCTAGGTATATTCTATTCTTTTTAAAGGAATTTATCTTAAGAAAATAAATTACATCATAATCACTCAATAGCATAAAAACAATATTGCATAAGGATATCTGATGAATGGAGAAATGTTTATAATTCCATGTTTTAAAAATAGTTTTTCACTGTATGTAAAACATTTATGTACATGCACTCCTGTCAACATTGTTCTGGATATGGATAGAAATGAACCAGTTGATAAGAACCAATTTCTGAGTGATGGGAATACCTGTGATTTTTCTTCACTTTGCTTGCTCCCTTTCTCTGCCAAAACTTCCTACTATGAAAATGAGTAACTTTTGTAATCATGAAAACACTCTGTTTTTCATAATGAAAGTATGTTTTCTTTTTCAACCTAGTCTTTACATCCTACTTCCAAACCAGCTTTTATTGTTTTTACTTTAACATGATCATGTAGCTTATTTCTGTAGATTTCAGATCCCTATTCTAGATCCGAAAACAGGGCTGGGTTGAGAGCATCCCAAGTACATTTTTTTCATAAACTAAGAACCAAAGCCCATTTTTTAGTCATTCAAATAAGGAAGGGATTGTTCACTGGGGTCGGGGGGGAGCTATCAATTTTTGCAGAAGTTGTTGGGTCTTGGAGACTTTAATGGGGACCGTGGAAAAAAGCACCAAAAAAATAGTAGAACAAGAGTCTGCAGTGTGTCAATGAAATGACAAGGGATGCAAAGCGACAACATAATGAAATGTGATGTGTCTCTGCAATGACATGTCAAGCTTATACAATTCAAAGGCCAGGGTTTGTCTAAACCCTTGGCAAAAGCATGGTTTCAGTTAGTTACTTGTAAGGGACCTGCAACATTAAAATAATGTTTATTAACAAAATGGTTTCACTATGGGAAAATCTTTCTGTGACATATATTACCAATGGAAAAGAATGGTTCGAATTGCAATTCTATAAATGAAGTAGATCCCCCTAAGGACTGCATTCCAATAAGGAAGCTTCAAAGTAAAAGAAGACACCATCATTTTTGTCTTTTCAGCTCCTATATTCAAACGTTCTTTCAGTCTGATAACTACATCTGTTTACTGTCCTATCTGTTTTACTTGGAGGGCAAGAAATCCTGGAAGCTTTGCTTCTCTGATTATTTGCCTTACATCGCGTTACTCTAAAACCAAACACTATTATGCCAATTTTAGTATTAGTCCTTCAGGTTTTTGTTTGTTTGTTTTTGCTTTAACATTTAAAAAAACTACATGAGAGATGAAGCGATGCTTTCCTTTTTCACTTGTACATTAATGTTACAGCTTTTTTTAATAGTTGCTTTATAAGAAAATGCCAGAACTCCATCAAATGATAAATAGATGCACATTTTTCCCATTCTCCTTACCATCGGTATTCACGGAAGTTTCATTGTTTCCCAAAATATAACACTTTGTTGATACCACCGAAGTTAGTGACTTTTTCATTCACTTTTGGTTTTCTACAGATATCTTGTAATACGGGCTCTGGATATTAAAGCAAATACTGCACATTTTCAAAAATCCATATGAGAATTGTCCGTGTTTAAGTTCTTGGAAACATCCTTCCCACTTTTGATTCGTTTAATGTGGTCTTAAAAGTATATGTAACAGACCACAAGGAACATGTTTCTTAAGAGTACCTACATTAAATACTCAGAAGTGAGTAGGTAATGCTATGCAGATGTTGTCAGGGTAAATACTCATGATAACATACTTGAAAATGGCCAGAACTCAAGTTTCGATCTAGGCCAGTCAGACTTAAATTACGGGCTGTTATTTTTCAAAACGTTTTCCTTTATTTTAGTCTTAATGAATAAATGTTTTCAGATCTGATACAATAATGTTTGAATTCTGTTGAAACCACAATTTTCTTCTACTCCACACCCACCACAAATGGTATGAAGGCAGAGCGAGGCCATTGTACTTCTCTACTGATCTCCCTTCAGTACACTGACATGGTTTAGGTTATTTTTCTCACAGTTTCAAGTTGGTCTGCTAGAGAAATCTCATAAAAGTAGTCTGGAACTGTTTCCTAAAAGAGAAGGTCTTTTCTCTTTAAATGATTTTGGAACCAGTTATTTATTAGGAAAACAGAATGGAACACTAACTAAATGCAGAGTTGCATTTAACTCATGACAGACTTCCACTTATACAGAAAAAAACAAACATATTTTTCTAAAATCACTGGACAATAAAGCCACCAACATTCTACCTTCCTGAATCTTTTATAGCTGAAATAGAATTACTAGACTCACGTTTGTGCTTTATTAACACCGTCAAGCAAAAGGAGATGAAAAAATCTCAAGACGTCTGTTGCTTAAAAACTGACATTCTATTATAACTTGAAACTCATATTTGCAGTTATCAGCTGAAGGGTTCCTTGGGAATCTTAAATGCGGCTAATACTCATCCCCGAAGGATAAAACTAGAAGTTCTTATGGTCAGGCTCTAAGGCATCTGCTGGACGGAAGATCTCAAAGCTCCTGGATTATTCTCCTAGCCTTTGCTCACTCTCAAGATAGAGTAAATAGGCTTGCTCAAACTCATTACAGACTTTGTATCCTCGATTAAGCCTGGTAATGGGTAAGGACCTCAGCTGTTTTGACTCTTAAATGGGATTCATGTGTCTTTATACATTCAAGGCATATAGATTATTGATTTACTGCTTTGAATTGCTTGCTGTTTTACATTGCTTATGAAATATAATGTGGCATGATACATATTTCTTCTTCTTACTTGATACAGTGCGCAGCACATAGCAAGTACTCAGCAAATGTTTGCTATTGTTGATGGTGTTCTGTACCTTAACTTTTACCTCCATTTCAGGGAGCAGTGTTAGAGTTGACACACATTAACCTGCCTTATCTAAAATGAATGCTTTTCTTTTGCCTTTAGTGATAGCGTGCTGTTAACAGCATGCTCTGTTACCTAATATAATATGTGAAGTTTAATCACCAAAAGTAGCTACTTCAGAATACACCTAGAGGAATGACCTGATTAATGGGGCTTATTCCCAAAGCAGAAGCTATACCATCAACAAATTCTAAAATGCAGAATATGAGTTTACATGAGCAACGAGCTTCAGAATACAAGTCCTCATTCTGTTATTCATTTTGTTCAATCACCTATGAAAAGAACCTTAATCTGTGATTGTTTATGACAAAACATATTATAGTATGTTTAGGTCCTTCAACTTCAGCACGTGTAGCAGTCAGTCACTTTGTTCTGGGCAATCAGTGCTTGTGAAAAGCAGCTGAAATATTTCCTTTCACATGAATGCAAAAGTCCTTCCAAAGAATCCCCTCTGGGAATGTGCACAATAATATCAGAACATGGCCTAGCTTGAAGTCACAAATGCTGACAGTTCCTGCCTTTGGGGACAAAGAGACAGTGGAGACTTCCTGACAAATGCTGTACTTGACTTACTTCCTCCTTATCTGTTCACAGAACAAGTGTCACACAAGGGATTACGAAGTCAATGTCGATTTCCCTATTTAAAGACTCTAGGTATTAGGCTGAGTTCCAAGATGGAAAGAACCGATCACCTACTAATGTTTCATGGCCTGTCAGGCCCAGAGCAGCTCAACCCTATAGTTAAAAGTGGTATATAACATCAAGGCATTGGTTTCTAGCACAAAATAAAACTGATGTATTCAGAAAACAACCAGAGGCAAGATTGCTGAATCGACGCAGGAAGAAGAAATTTCTACAGATATAAGTTACTTAGTGACCATTTTAGAATGCATTGTAGAAAGTTGCTTTGCTTCATTTGGTTTTCTATAGAAAAACTAAAACAGACATAATAAAGTAGAATGTGTGACTCCACAGACTCCTCTAAGCAGCCTGGTAGCCCAGACATCCAAGGTAGTCAATTCCATTCTCCTGGCCCATTGCTACTAAAAATGTGCACCAGAAACTGCAGAAACCTACATCAGGATGGGAATTGTTGTTGTTGACGGAATGCCAGCAAATAATGCCACGGTTTCTTTCTGATGGCCTGCAATTTCACAGGTTTTTAAGTATTGCAGGGATAAAGACTTTTCTTTTTAATGAAACTCATCCATTCTGTAAGACTTACGTTGTACAAATTTCCCTGAGAAAAATTAGATGGAAGTATGGTAACTTACACTTCTTTCCCAAGTGTATTTGGAAATGCAACAGATTTAGAAACCAAGGAAATACTTACCATATGTTGGGCAGGAGGGGGAGGGATGAAATGAAATTGGATGTTTTTCATATGTGAATCTAGTTTTGCTTGAGTTAGTGTAAAAAACATAGAAAAGCCAGTACATTTGTCTATTTCATTTAAAATATCTTTTTATTTTACATAAACCTGCTCTTAAACTTGTACTGAGCAATCCTATAAATTTTCACATTTTATTATATCAAACCAACACATATAAAAGTTCCTCTATGGGAATGAGCATCTGAAAAACAGTGTATATGGGCCTGGCCTTCCAATATGTGTTACTAATTAGAACCAAACAAATAATGGCTTCAGAATTTTTTTAAACACAGGTGTAATGCAAAATCAAAAGCACTCCAGGCAGAAGATTACTCTAATCACAAGATTACTACATTTCTTTGATTTCTGCCCATGTGAGACCTCCTGCAGTGGTGAAGGTCTTGATAATATGAATGCCCACATAGCTAATTCACAGAACCTTGGTGTGGAACTCCCTAATTCAAGAACCCCAAGGAAATACTGGCTTCCCCGGTGAAAAAGCCATAAAATGACTGTTTATTTAAATGAGTTAATCTCCAGCTCTTTAAAAGTATCTATGGGATTCTCATTGTGAAGCCTGTGCTTTCTTCAAGGTATTGGCTCTTTCACAAAACAAAAATCCACTCGTTTTGAGTAGGTGCCTAATAGTTCCAGAGCATTACACTTTTAATTACCTTTATTTAAATAACAAGCAATTTTATTAAATAGTTAAAGGCACAGCTTCTCAAACACTTTCCCATTTCTAAATCTTTTCTTATTTCAATGAATTGGCTTGAGACATGTAACTTGGATGAAAATATTTCATTCTGTAAACTCCTTACTAATGGTTAACACACTGCCCATTTGATGCCTAGCCTGACACTCAGATAAGACATTATCTGACTTCATTACCACTACACTCACCTATTTTATCAGATAAGTTGAGCTTCAGTAATTCAGACAATGATTAGATGAAGAGCAAAACAGCCCCCAGCAATTAAGAAGCATATTTAAAAGCACTTTAGACCAAATGTACCTCTTGCAGGACTTTTTTTTTCTTCATTCTCTTTAGAGCATTTTCAAGACTCGGTCTATAATTGAAAGAAAATTTAATCCTGCATTAACCATATAATCATTTTGCAAACTAGGTTCTGGAACTCCTCTTTATTAAAGTGGGTTAGTCCAGAATTTGTGGATTAATGATTTCAGACCCTATTTAAAATCTTGTAGACTTAGCATACTGCACAAAGTCTCTATTTTCCTTATGGTTAAATCACCGGAATACTAATTCTCGGCATTTAGCAGCTTCCTTTTAAAAGCACAAAGTATTACAAGAACTCTAGCAAAAGAGAGTGAAAGCTGTATTGCAAAGCGAAGGAAATATATTCCTGTTTCCTATTCAGCCATCAGATAATATAGAAACAAACCCATAGCTCTTAGGTAGGCTTCTTGACCATGAGGTAAATCAAGCAAGCTCTCCTAAAGCTGCAAGGATGAGGGTGTAAGGAATTAGGTGCTGTATTTAAGATAGTGTTTATTTGAGTAATAATGCCAAGAATTGTTCTATATTTTGTTGTATAAAAATGAATAAAAAATAATAGTAGCGGTAACATATTTGCATAGTTATTTGCATTTTTAAAAAGCTCCTTTACATGCTTTCTCTCATTAAAAATTTCTAATAAGTTTCCAAAGTGTTATGTCAGTAGATGTTTTGCATGTATACAGTGATAAATATCCAAGGAAAATTACTGTCTCAAAGAAAATAAAAAAAAAATATATTGGCTCACGAAACATACTAAACAAAGAAATTGGCTTCAAGCATTTGAATTCAGGGATTGGAGATGAAGTGTCACCAATGCCCCTTTCTGCCAACTCTCTTCCTCTCAAGGATCTCTTCCTTCTCAAAAAGGATCACTCCAAGAAGGGGCAAGATGGCCACTGGCAATTGAAATCAAATTTTTCCCCTTGCTCAGAGTCTCAGAAAAAGGGCGTTTTCTTGCTGGTTAGATTCAGCAAAAGTCCTAGGATGGCATTAATTGGTTTAGCCAGCTACAAATGTCGGTTCTTGTACCAGTTGCTGGCGCTATCCCTGATTGCTCAACCCATGTGTCTGCATTGACAGAATCCCATCAACTTCTCTCAAACCATCTGAACTAAAACAAATAAACAAAGCAAGCAAACAAACAAGCACCTGAACTGATGAATTTACTGTGGGACTGGTGATCACAGGCGTGGGGCAGAAGTTGGAAGGAAGCAGGTGTGTTTCTCCAAAAAAGGGGGTCCAGGGCAGACAGGCTTATATCCACTGCTGGTATTCTACACTTCTCTTTTACAGATGAGAGAGCTGAGAGCAAAAGAGATTAGGTACTTTCATTGTGTTTTCAAACTCCTTAAAATAATTTAAAACTGTGAGTTACCTTACAGAAAGAATACCCAGTTGCTTCATTTTATCAGTGAGAAAAGTAAGGCCTCCACGGAGAGGTAGTTTGAAAGTTATAGAACCAAAACACAAGCTCAGGTTTCCTGATGTCTACTTGTGTGCCCTTCCCATCATTCCAGACTATTACTTATATTTCTCTTTTTTAGAATTAATAATCCACAATTGTATAGGTACTGAGCCCATATTTGCCAAAATGTTATTAGCAATACTCTCTACTTTCACTGTGCTGTAGTTCTGGGCTTTATAAAGTGTGAGACTGTCCTTGAGCTGATATTTTGAGTGTGAATAATTTTTTTTTTCATGATCAGTAATTGAAGGATAAGATCTTTATGTGCGGAATAGCATATGATAGCTTTAACTGTTCTTGTGAGATTTTTTATATCTACAACAGAAGTGAATTATATCAGAAGAGAAACTGAAGATTTTTTTTTGCAGCCAGAATCATCTAACAGCAAGTATCCATTTACACTGTGAGATTTTTCAGGTCTTTCTCCTCTGGACAGAGCACCAACTCTGCCATTCTGCCATCTACCAGGAATCTGTATCAAGAGGGTGCTTAACATCAAGAATATATCCTCTTGTGGGATTTAAAGCATAGTTCTTGTAGGGACCTCTTCCTATATTTCGGATCCAAAGATGCTTTTGATCCTAAAACCATTCATTTCTACCTCTCTTCAATCATGGATCATGGCCTTACTCACATGAAAACATCCCGCTGCCTCAGGAACACTTCTTGCTTGCAGAGGGGCTGGGCTGAACCTAATCTGCATTCTCGATTGGGAGCTCTACTGATTCAGAAGGAAGCTCCTGGTCATATTTGGGGATATGACTTTGTTGAAGCACTACCCTAAGAATATATCCTTGATAACTAAGCCAAGTTCATGACACACTGGAAAAGAAAAGAACAACTTTTAACTTTTAACTTTCTTGTAGCTAGGAGTCCTTGTAGGAAAAGATCTGACTTTGTTGGGAAAACTCTTTGGTGTGTCTTTGGGAGCAGATGGGTAAAAGGAGGTAAGAGAAGAGATGGAGTGGCATGTGCAGCGATTCATGAAGGGCAGAATTCATTCCTTTTTGAGATTCCCCAAATCATCTAGAAAATCAGCATTACGGAATGCTCTGTGATGTTACGTGTGCCTATTTATGTGTGTGTGTGCATGCATCTATGCACAGTGAGGTGGATGGGCTGTGATGGAAAATAGCATACACAAAATCAAGAGGAAGAATGTAAAGAAAAAAATGTTGAGGAAGTAAACTCTTTGAAAACCACAGAAATTCTGAGAAGGGCAGAGGCCCCTCACAGGTGGGAGAGCTGGGATTCTTACCAGGTGTAGCCAGAGAGGATCCTAACCTTCCTACCTCATAATGCCCTGATTGTCTAAAGGGACTATGTCTTTGGCCCACACATCCACAATCTGAACATCTGCAACCCCCTATCCTATAAGGTCCAAGCTCTATTAGAAAGAAACTTTTGTAAAGCTCTTGAAACTGTTGGGCTATCTCATGGTAAGTAACAAAACCTGAAACAATGATGTTTAAAGAACGGATCACTTACTAGTTCATGTAAGAGGAAATCAGATTCATGGGGTTAGTGTTGACTGGTTCAGCAACATAGCAATCTTCCCACTGGCTTCATTCTGACTCTCATTTTTTCCAAAGATTTATCATAGATGCCAAAAGTAATAAAGGCTACATGTTTCCTCATTCACAACCATGGGGGAGAGAAAAACCTTTCAAATTCACTCTGAAAAGAAAGAAAGAAAGAAAGAACTTTCCCAAGGGCCTTTCATAAATTGTACTGCATGGCTTATTGGCCAGAAATGGTCATGTACCCATTACTAAACCAATTTTCTAGACCTACTCACCTCTGGATTGGGTGTCAATTCCCCCAACTATAGTCAAGCTACTTAATGGGGATATTAACACAACCACACCATCTCCAATACTGAGTGTTATACTAGATAACAGAAAAAACAGTCATATTCATAGCTTTCTGCCCAAGAAATTTCCAAATAACTACAGGACAGGATTTCAACTGCTAAGACAAATATGGAAAGCTAACCACAAACCTGATTCTTTTTTCAGTTCCAAATATACTAAAAAATCCTTCTCATAGTGAATAGGACTGAGAAAGTGATTCTGAAATATTCCTTAAAAAAAAAAAAAAGATTTCATTTATTTATTTGAGAGAGAGAGAGTAAGAGAGAGAGAGAGCATGAGATGGGGTAGGGCCAAGGGAGAAGCAGACTCCCTGCTGAGCAGGGAGACTGATGTGGGACTTGATCCTGGGACTCTGGGATCATGACCTGAGTTGAAGGCAGATGCTTAGCCAACTGAGCCACCCAGGTGCCCCTGAAATATTATTAGAAATACTCTATGAATTAGCAATTTTTCGAGTTTTATAAATGTATTTTTTAGGTATGTCAAATTGTTTAATTTCTTTGCACTTTGATAAAACAAAGGGCTTCCCTTTGTTTATAGTTGAATTGTTCACCTATAAAAATGACAGAGCTTAAACTTAAAACCTTGACATAAATAAGGAAATCAGGAACGTTCTTGTATATACCATCTTTCCTGCAGAAAAATGGTCCACAATATAAAGGGAAGTCAAGATGAGCATTTTCCCTCTCACACATTTAGACTGCAATGCTTTTGCAAGAGACCTCATCAGGAAGGATTATATAAATTTCTCTGAATATTTTCACAGACCAAAGAGGGAGTCTACTCAATGAAAGTGCTGGGTAATGGTTTGATCTCCAACAGAGAACACCTTCTCTGATGACCGTTGGCTGCACCCATGTGTTATGAGTTTGTTTATTTTTTAATTGCTCCACAGTTGTTCCAGAGTGTGAGAAGTCGAGTTCCATTGAGCTGGCACTTCTAGTTTTAATTTATGCATGAGTATGTACATTGTTTTTCTCCTGCAGTTCTCAAAGAATTTTATGGGCCATTACTGAGTGACTAAAATGGGTGCAGATTTTGCAAGCCTCTGCCAGAAGATGTTTATTACTGTCATCATTCTTAGGAAAATCATGTTCCAGCAGGTTCAGGCAGTGTGCAAAACGTGGCACATGTGTGAATTGGCCATTTCACACCGCTCTTACAATATTGTCAGTAATAATAAAACCAAGGGAAAGACCTTGGGGAGGGGGATAAGCTACACATTAATTTGGTCATGAAGCTTTGATATGTGATCTTTGTTAGACCCAGAGATGCAAAGTACAGCTTGTTTTGTAACCTCACCAAGGGCTAAGGCAGTAGCTTTCTTTTAAAGGTTCCCACTTCTGAGGTTCCTATCTCATGAAGCCTACATCTAGAGTGTAATATCCTTGGAAGCTTCTGGATGATTCTCTCTCTCCATTTGTTTTGTTAATTTTGAAGCGCAACTTTCATGTGGCATCTAACACTGTAGTGATAAGAAAAGCAAAATTCATTGACGGTATTTCAAATTATAGCATATCACTAGCTGCTAAAGCTTGCCACAAATTCTTTCATGTTCACCGGCTCACCTGGAATCCCTACCTTTTGAGAGACGTTTTACCTTCTCTTGGGATGACTGTTTTGGGGGTTGTGGACAGAGCTCATGTGGGAATTTGGGAAAAAATTCAGCTGAATATCTTCAGAAACAATATTTTTGGGATATTATACTATTTTGCTCCTATTTCTTCTTATGTTTAATCTTTCAGTGTCATTTCCTTTTTGATTTCTCAGAATGGTTCACATGATAAAGCCATTTTTATATATCTTCAGAAACACTTTCCATTTTTATATTCAATTATTTTATATAATGTATTTATTGTAATAAGAATGGGGGATACATGTTTAATATTATCCCACAAAGTTTGAGTCTTATTTCAAAAGGTCTAAATTTAAAACTCTCCTTGAAATTCGTGCCATTCATATAAGCATGAAGCATATACTGTTAACCTCAGTACCAACACATATGAATTAATAACCATGATTTGGGTGGAGGTTCCTAAGGAGGCCATATAAACAGAACTTCTCCCCTCTCAGTTCTACAAATCAAGGTGGGGTGGGGGAAGAGTGGTAGATGGGGCTTAAATATAACCTTTATTATTAGTAAAAGCTAAGTAAAAGAGAAATCCTTAAAATGACAGTGAAATGGACTTGCTAAGTTTTAAATTGAGTTAGAGACTTTATCCATGCAGTCAGGCAGCTTGGACCAAGAGACCCCCTGCCTGCCCTTGGAGGTGCAAGAGGCAGCTTCTTCCCCAAAAACCAAAACAACCACCACCACCACCACAAACAAAACCAAACCAAAACAAAACAAAGAAAAACAAAACAAAACAAAACAAAAAAACCCGTCCCCACAAACACACCAAAACCCCCCACAATAGTACAGAATTGATTAAACTCTTTCCAAATTCAGTAAGAAAATCAGTAAAGAGGCAGAAGGAGACCTGCAAGACTTCAGGATATGTCTTCCTCTTTAAAACCAGGAGTGTTAAACTGATTTTCCTCCCTAGTACTTTCACATAATCTTGGAGGCATGCATCTGAAAACTACAGCCAGTCTTAGTCTTATCCTTATTTATTTGTTTCCCATAGAAGCTGTTGTCTTCATTTTCTGTGTGTGTACATTTTTAAAAAATCAGTCAGGTATTGAAGTTAACATAGGATTTCAAGTACTGTGTTTTAGAGAACATATTATAGTGAAAACGACTTTTTATTTATCTGAAATTCAAATTTAACTGGGTGTCATGTATTTTTACTTGGTAAAATTGGCAATTCTAATTTCAAGGGGTTTTATTTTGGTTGAAAAATATTAGAATTCATCATTTTTTGCTATCCTCATAAATTTCAACATGTTTTATCCCCAAGATTAATTGTTTTCCCCAGCTGCTTAAAAGCCAGGAATGGGGACCTAAAACCATAAACCTCCTAGGAGAAAACATAGACAGTAAGCTCTTTGACATAGGTCTTAAAAAATTTTTTTTGGACCAGTCTCCTCAGCCAAGGGCAACAAGAGCTAAAATAAACAAATGGAATTACCTCAAAACTAAAAAGCTTTTGCACAGCAAAGGAAAATATCAACAGAACAGATAGACAGTCTACTGAGTGGGAAAAGATATTTACAAATCATATATCCAAAAAGAGGTTAAAATACAAAATATATAAAGAACTCACACTACTTGATATCAAAAAACTCTGACTGAAATTGGGCAAAGAATCTGAATGGACATTTTTCCAAAGAAGACCTCCAGATGGCCAACAGGCACATAACAATATGCTCAACATCACTAATCATCAGAGAAATGCAAATCAAAACCATAATGAGATGTCACCTCACACCTGTCACACTGGTTATTATCAAAAAGTCAAACTATAAGAAATGTTGGTGAGGATGTGGAGAAAAGGGAATCCTCCAGCACTGTTAGTGGGAATATAAATTGGTGCAGCCACTAAGGAAAACAGTGTGGAGTTTGCTTAAAAAATTAAAAATAGAACTATCATACAATCTACCAATTCCACTTCTGGCCATTTATCCAAAGAAAACAAAAACACCAGCTCAAAGAGATACGTGCACCCCAATGTTCACTGCAGCATTATTTAATATAGCCAAGATATGGAAGCAACCTAACTACTTATCAATAGATCAATAGATAAGGATGTGGTATACATATACAATGGAATATTACTTAGCCATAAGAAAGAATGGAATCTTGCCAGTTTTGACGAAGTAGATGTACTTTGAAATTATAATGTTAAGTGAAAAAAGTCACACAGAGAAAGACAAATACCACATGACTTTACTTATATGTGAACTCTAAAACACAAAACAAATGAATGAAGAAAACAATTCATAGGTACAGAAAATAAACCATTTGTTACCAGAGCAGGGGAGTTGGGGAGACAGGCAAAATACGTGAAGGGAATCAACAGGTACAAAATTCCACTTATAAAACAAATATGTCATGAAGATGTAATGTACAGCATATGGAATACAGTCATTAATATTGTAATAACTTTGTATGGTGGCAAAAGGTAACTAGACTTATGGGTATCATTTCATAAGTTATAAAATATCAAATCACTATGAAGTACACTTGAAATTAATAGGATACTGCATATCAATTATACTTCAATTCTAAAAGGGCCACAGATTTGGAAGTTAGAGGTCATTACTATATCCTAAGCTCCAGGGGTGATTCCTGACAAGTCTAATTCTGTTGAGGTAATCCCATGTCACTTCAGATAGTGCTTGATTCCCATACCTAAAGTTTGCTCCAATCAGCATATAGCATTTCTTGTTTCACCAGGAATTTTCCTGGATGGACATATGATCAATTTCAGGGGTCAGATTGATTCAAGATTCAAGAATTATGACATAAACACCTAGGAAAGAAGATTTTTAAATTTTTCAGAGAATTACTTATAGCCAGCTTTTGTGTCTTTTTTTAAAAAAGACTTTATTATTATTTTTGAGAGAGAGAGCGCAAACACAAGCACAAGCAGGGGGAGGGGCAGGGAAGAAACAGACTGGTTCTTAAGAAGGGAGCCTGATGTGAGACTTGGTCCCAGGACCTCAGGAACATGACCTGAGCTGAAGGCAGACACCTAACTGACTGAGCCACCCAAGTGTCTCACTTTCTAAAAGATGTAATATAGGGGCCCCTGGGTGGCTCAGTGGGTTAAAGCCTCTGCCTTCGGCTCAGGTCATGATCCCAGGGTCCTGGGATCGAGCCCCTCATCGGGCTCTCTGCGCGGTGGGGAGCCTGCTTCCCCCTCTCTCTCTGTCTGCCTCTCTGCCTACTTGTGATCTCTGTCTGTCAAATAAATAAATTTTTAAAAAAAATGTAATATAAAGGTGTGAAGCCTAGAATTGTCAGTAATTTTGACACCATGGATATATGCATCCCCAGGGTTTATTGCAGCATTATCACAACAACCAAGACATGGAAGCAACCTAAGTCCATTGATATATATAAAATGTTATTTAGCCATGAAAAGAAGAAAATCTTGCCATTTGTAGCAACATGGATGGACCTTGATGGCATTATGCTAAGAGAAATCAGATAAAGAAAGACAAATACTGTATGCTTTCATTTATATGTGTAATCAAAAAAACAAAAACACCCCCCCAAAAGATGAACTTACAGATACAGAGTGTAGATAGTTGGCTGCCAGAGGCACGGAATGGAGGTTGGGTGAAAATGGGAAAGGAGGTCAAAAGGTATAAACTTTCACTTGTAAGATAAATAAATCATGGGAATATAGTGCACAGCATAGTGACTATAGTTCAAAATTATTATATATTTGAAAATTGCTAAAAGACTTGATCTTAAAATTTCTCATCCAAGAAAAAAATTTTCTAACTCTGTATGGTTATGGGACAGATTTATTGTGGTAATCATTTCATAACACATAAAAATATGAAATTACTATGTCATACACCTGAAAATAACATAGTGTTAATATCAATTATATCTCAGTAAAAATTTTTAAAAATACAAGGCCTGACCAAGTTTAGGAAACAGCAAAATTACTAATATCAGGGATGAAAGAGTGAACCTCACTACAGATCCTACAGACATTGGAAAGATAACAAGGGATTATAATTAATAAATATCTCCATAAAATTGCTAACTTTGATGAAACACACAAAGTCATTAACAGATACAAATTTTTTAAAATTTGAGACAAAAGGAAATAAAGCCCTGAATCTAATACAAACAAATGCATAGTTAAAGTTTTTCCCATAAGCAATAGTATAAGACTCAATGGCTTAAGGACTGATTTCAACCGATGATAATTATATGCAATTTCTTCCTGAAAATAGAAGGGACAATTCCAATTTATTTTATGGAGCAAGTACATGCTGATACTAAAACCAGACAAAGATATTATAAGAAAACTACAGATCAGCATTCCTCATGAACACAGACACTAAAATCCTTAACAAAATATTAGCATATTGAATTTGGAAATACATAAGATGATAATTACATTGATGTATGCATGTATGTATGAATGATGTATATATCAGGAATTAAACAGTTGATTTAATATTTTAAAAATAACCAATGCTGGGACACATGGGTGGCTATTTTTTGAGCATCAGACTCTTGATTTCAGTCCAGGTCATGATCTCATGGGTCATGAGACCCAGCCCTACATTGGGCTCTGGACTCAGTGGGGCGTCTACTTGAAATTCTCTCCTTCTGCCCCTCCCCCAACTTGTGCACTCATGCTCTTTCACTCAAATGAATAAATAAATCTCTAAAAATATATAAATAAATAATCAATGTGTTTGACCATATTAATAGAATGAAGACAAAATTCAACACTCATTTAAGTTAAAATTTATCAGCACATGAGGCTTAGAAAAGACTTTATCCAATCTGGTAAAAGACATGTGTGAAAAACCTGCAGTAAGCATCCCATATGACAGTGAAAATCTGAATGCTTTCCTGAAAGACTGAAAAGAAGGCAAGATAACTGTTTTCTTTACTTGTACTCAACATTGTACTGGAGGTTCTACACAGTGTAAGAAGTGAAGAAAAAAATAATATAAAGACTTGAAAAAAATTAATAAAATTGTCCTCAGATGACATGATTATGCATGTAAGATATTCTAAGGAATCAAGAACAGCAAACCTGCTATAAAAAATAGTGAGTTTAACAAAATCATAAGATATAAAATCAATATTAAAAAATCAAGTGTATTTGTATCCTGCAAAAGAACAGTTAGAAAATAAAATTTCAAATAAAACATACTATTTGTAATGGCATATAAAAACACAAAATATTTAGGGATAAATTTAACAAAATATGTTCAAAATATATAGTGAATAATTTAAACATTACTAGGACAAGTAAAAGGAACCTAGTTATGGGAGACTCATCATGGTTAAAATGTAAATTCTCCCCAAATTAGTCTACAGATTTTAATACATGCCCAATAAAATCCATCAGTCTTCTTCTTTTCCTAACATTGACAAACTAATTCTAAAATTTGTATGAAAATGCAAAGAACTAATAACAGAACAATTTTCCAAAAGTGGATTACATGCCCGATTTTAATACTTACTTAAAAGCTGCAGTAATCAAGATGTTATAGTATTAATGGTGTAAAGAGAAATGTATTTATCAGTGGAACAGAATGGAGAGTGTAGAAATACACAAACATGCTTATAGTCAGTAGATTTTTAAAAACTGTTTGAAAAACTGAAATCGTGGGAAGATAACATTTTCAACAAATAGATATCTCTATGGGAAAAAAAAATGAACCATAAACCTTACCTCATAACATATATTCAAATTAACTCAAAACTTAAAATATTAAACTTTAAAATTTCCAGAAGATAATATAGGAGAAAAATCATTATAATTTTATTTAAGCAAATGTTTTCAGGCGGAATGCAAAAAAAAATTAGATAGATAGATGACAGATAGACAGGTTATCATTTAAAAAATGAAAAGGTGACTTACAAACTAGGTGAACATATTCACATTGCATATCTAACAAAGGACTTCTATCCAAAATATAAAAATCATTCTTCCAAATCAAGAAGATGATTAGAATCCTGTTTTTTTTTTTAAATGGGCAAAAGATTCAAATAGATATTTCACCAAAGAAGATACATGAATGACTAACAAACACAAGAAAAGATGCTCAATGCTTCTAAGCCTCAGGGAAATGAAAAGAAAAACCAAGAGATATTGCTATAGCAACTAGAATGGCTAAAATTTAAAATGTTGAAACTATAGGTGTTGACTAGGATACAGAGCAACTAGAAGTTCCATATATTACTAATTTGGAGTATAAAATTGAATAACCATTTTGGCAATTTGACAGTTTCTTACCAAAAGAACTAAGCAATTCTACTTCTAAGTATTTACCTAAGAGGTATGAAATGCCTTGCACATGAGTGCTCATAGGTTTTATTCTCAATAGGCAAAAACCTGTAAGCAACCCAAGTAATTGGATAAGCACAGTATACTCATATCACGGAATATTTTTCTGCAATTAAAAACAGACAGTACGATGATACTGCAGCTACATGAATGAAAGAACTAAAGAAATTGTGTGCTGTATTATTTCATATACACAACATTCTAGATCAGGCAAAATTAGTCTATTGTGACATAAAGCATATCAGTGATGTGTGGAGTAAGCAGTAGGAAAACTAACCGTAAAGGAGCACAAAGAAAGGTTTGAGTGATAAAAATGTTCTATATCTTGATTGTGATGATGATTACACTGATGCAGTTAAAGCTTATTTAACTGTTAGTCTAAGTAAATTATACAAAAATTATAACAAAAAAAAGAAGTAAAGAAGAAACGTGATTAAAGAGGCCTGTATCATTCGAAACCATACGAAAAGAAAAAAAGCAGTATGATTTGGGATTAGTCCCTTTTTCTCTATAGGTCTTCATTTTTTCTGTGTTAATGAAGAAGAGTTAAACTAGAAACGCTTTAAGTACCGTATTACACATTTCTAAGGAAAATCTTAATTTCCTCTATTTCTTTTTTCCTTCAGAGGAGAAAGCTTAATACAGAAGACAGAGGTTTGTCTTGAATCCAGGGAAACCAGGATAAATATTGGGATCCTCATACGTATTAGTTGTCTGAGCAGGAATCAACATCTCACGGTTACAACTTCTTCATCTCCAAAGTTAGGATAAAAATCTGTACTTGATACACCGGTTGTGAAAAAACAAATGATTCAAAAACGTATGAATGTCTTTGACTCTTACTAGCTGCCTTTCACCAGAGAAAATTTCAAGATTCAAAACTAAGAACAAAGTTAAATAGAAATCCTCCAGAAATCAAATATGTAGCCTTATCAACTGAATCCTCCAAGGAGGACATTTGAGTTTCTATAAGAGAGCCTGTCTTCTACTAACTGCCTTTGCAGATGCTCTGAGCACACCACCTGTCATGCTGTTCAGGGTGAGAAGACAAGCATTAAGGAATGGCACAATAGTGGGAATAAGATAGGCCATCCTAGGGGAGCCTTCACTCTGCACTGGTTTCTCACGCTGAGTACCCTTAGACAGCTGAGCCACATGAATCTTTTCTTACTCTCTGACTCAACTGATAGACTCCCAAGTGAGCTATAAAAGTTATTTAGTGCACTTTCTTGGATATCTCAAATGTATAGTTAAATTCAAGAAATTCACATTTTTAAAAAAATCCTACTTTGATTTTGCTTTGGTTCATTTTTTTTTTTTTTAATTTAAAAACAACAAACAAAAATTCCCAGTTACTAGCCCTGAAATCACAGGTAGAATACTTTGGTATATTGAGAGCCTACATTACTCAGCCTTATGGGAACAAAAATATGACGTTTTCTTAAAAATACAATATTTTCTTAATGGACAAAGACAAAGTTTTACCAGATCACAATGGGACAAAGAGTTTAAATGAAACTTCAATGACATACCAAACCAGATGAGAAAAATGTAGATACCTCTAAACTCAACCACCACCTACGGGCATAGAACATTTCACAACCTATGTATCAACCAGCCACTGCAATGGGGTAGTTTAATCAACTCCTCTAGGGCCAATTTAAAAGGGGTAAACATGAGCGAAGCTTTTATTAATGCTTCCCTTCATCACAAAAGCAATTTCCCACTGTCATTTGAGCTTTTTACGATGGCCCACTACCAGCAGAAGCCATTTCAGTTTACCTCTGACTGTGCACCAAGCAGAAAAGAAAACAAATCAAATAATTAAAATGGTCAAAATATACCATTTGAAAACGGCTCAATCCTTTAAAACATTTATAAAAGTACCCCCCTCTTTTTTTTCTGAACAGAGCAAATTGTGAAGGAGGAACAGAGCAATGGCTTTCTTCTCTTCTCCAAATGTGTCAGGGAATTCTAAATATTTTCTTTTCTAAGAATGTTAAACGATCTTCTAGCATGGTTACTGAACCAGCTGTTGCCTATCTTCATCTTCCTATTTCTAGGCAATATCTCTAGTTATAATCTTGTGTGCCAATGCTTTTGGGAATAGAATGCTTTCTGTCTGATTAAAAAATTCATACTGGTCTCTCATGCTGAGAAATGAAGATTATTCCTATTCAGGCATAAGAGGGCTCTGGCAGAAATAGGGTTAATTTTCTTTCCCCTGAGCCAGTAGCTCCCACACCTGTCAACCATCAAGGTCAGGCTTGCCAGGAACCTGGGAGTGAATGGGCATGGGCGCAGCTGTAGCAAATTAGTGTATCCTGAGGAGGTCCAGCATAAAAGATGTGAACTCTTGCATATGTCTCTATGGGGTTTTGACTGATCCAAAAACTATGTTGCTATGGGGAATCAAGAGTGGTAGGAGCCTCAGAGACTTTACCACAGCCTTCCCCTAATAATACATGATATGTAAAACAGTATGTGTGCCTTTGTTGGCGGGGTGTGTGTGTGTGTGTGTCTATGTATTTTCATAAGTTTGTGATTATAGCAAGTAGCAACACTTATTTATAATTTTTTAAACCATAAGAAATGATTTAGAAAAAGATATAATAATGATTAAAATGGTCTTTTGGCTATCTCCATCACTAGGTATAGAAACCACATAATTATTGATGAAACAATATTTAATGATTTTCATCAATGCTCTTTCTCAAGAGTACATAGGTATCACAATACAGCAATCATATGTGCAGATGTTTTAAAGAATGTGACTAAAAAGGAATAATTTGGGAAAAGAAAGGCACTTGGCCCAACTGTAACATTATCTTAGTATCTGTAGATGCCAATTTCCTTGTTATTTGAAAGCCTAAATTCTGACTTGGTTTGCTGTCTTATTTTTCAATGTGAAAATATCTAAAGAGTTATGTCATAATTGAGTCTCTTGTATTCCTCCATGGTTATAAGATGTTCCAGGACTTTGAGCCCTGCCCATTTTTAGGTTTGTGTATAACATAAAAAGAGTAGAATTGTAGGAAGGATAGAAAGGTTATATGGTGAGAAAAATATAAAAGGTGAAGGGAACATAGAGAGATGCTTAAATAGTACTTTACATTCCTGCACTCATTCAATTTCTCTAGTGGAATGTGAAGTCAATATTTCAAGCAATAATAGAATGAAAACATTACAGAATGCTGTGTGTTCTCTTTGCACTTAGCAGGAACTAAAAGAAAAGTGGGGGCAGAAGGATACATCTTAGTGATTCCACAAAGCTGGTGCATATTCTCAGTAGAGGAGCAAAAAAACCAAACATATCTAATTGCTTGTAAAAGTTAGGCCCATTGACTACAGTTTAATTACAGTCTACTGCCAAATCCTACATTAGCATAAAAAGTACAACCCTAAAGAATAAAATAAAATGAGATTTTGGCTGAGCAAAAGTTCCAGAGTCCTACAGGGTCATGATTTAAGGCTTCACACCCTATAAGGATCATTAATAGCAAAGACATAATGAAATAGATTTTGAAAAAGATTGTCTCCCAGGGCTCTCTATTTAGATGTGAAGTTTCTGAAGAGGAAGAGGGCAATTGATGGAATAAGCATCAGATTTAGCCCACCACAGTCACTCAAACAGATTAAACAAAAGCAACAACAAAAACCCAAACCAAAAACTATCTAAATTATTATTCAACAATTTAGGAAATTTGCAGAGATAATTGATTTAGAGACTTCTCAATTTATCAAAATATGCCAAGCATCTTAAGAAAAGGAGTTGCTTTAATCACAGTGGCTAATTTTTTTAAAAGATTCTATTTATTTATTTGTCAGAGAGAGAAAGAGAGAGAGAGAGCACGGACAAGCAGGCATAGAGGCAGGCAGAGCGGCAGAGAGAGAAGCAGGCTCCCTGCCGAGCAAGAAGCTGGATGCGGGACTTGATCCCAGGACGCTGGGATCATGACCTGAGCCGAAAGCAGCAGCTTAACGGACCCAGGCGTCCCCACAGTGGCTATTATTGGACATTTCACAAACAACCTATTTGGTAAGGACCTGCAGAGTCTGCCAAGTCCTGCTGAGCAGATCTCTCTCCAATGGAAAGGAGAGGCAGGGTCCTAACTGACTCTGCAACACCAAACTGACAAGCAGAATCCAAAGTTCATGCCCTTACTTTCTTCCCTTTCCATTGATACTGACCCATGATTGCCACCGCCCAACTCTACCTTTGACTTTTCTTGAAGGATGGAGGAAGTATTTAAGAAGCATGAGGTAACTTGTTTCTTCCCCGAGACTGCCAACACATGCGCACTGCAGCATTTTGTGGCATGTGTGTCTTCAGTCACCTCAGGATTTTCACCTGAGGAGCAACTTATTTCATATGTGCTTGTGGAAAGGCCCTGAAGATTTTATTATTATTATTATTATTATTACCAGTTGAGTTCCATATAAACTATTGACATAAGTATGCTCCACTTACGCTATTTCTTTCCCTTTATGGAATACTCCAATTTAGTAGTATAAAACAATAACTGAATAAAGGAAATGAATCTCCATATTGGAATTTTGATCTCAAAAATCATTTAATTCAATAAATTGTTCAAGGTAAGAATTGATTTGATTGATTACTAATGGTCTTTAGCCAGTGGTAACCAAAGGATATCTGTGATAATTTCCTACAGAACAAAACAAATGTTGACAATATCAACAATTTAATTATCTAATGATGACCGGTGCTGCCACATAAGGTAAGTGTAGGTGTGGTCACTCTTTCTAGTAGTTATCACAGTTGTGATATTATCCCTTCTGGTGTAGGGATAGAGTCAGCAGTAATGAATGAGGCCCTCATTTATCTGCTCAGTGCTGATATTAGTTTTAGGTAAGAGAAACTAGGAATTACTAGTGTACACCGGGTGATTAAAATCCATTTATGCTAACTTATATATGCAAAAAAAAGTAACATTCTTTTTTTACCTACAACTATTTGTATGTTTTTCTCAAGCTTAGATTCTTTTTAATGGTGGCAGGAGGAGCTAAGATGGATGGGATGTGATTTGATATTTTATTCTATTTTTTTTAAAGATTTTATTTGTTTCTTTTAGAGAGAGAGAGAGAGCGAATGGGCAGGGAGGGGCACAGAGAGAGAAAGAGGGAGAGAAAATCTCAAGCAGACTCCCTGCTGAGCATGGAGCCCAACTTGGGACTTGATCCCAGGACCCTGAGATCATGACCTGAGCTAAAAATCAAGAGTCAGATGCTCATTTGACTGAGTCACCCAACTGCTCCTGGATGGGCTTTAAATACGTCATTTAATGATTACTTATCTTTTCTATTTTAAAATTGTCTTTCTGGTGTTATCTCTACCAAGATGGTATCTGGACATACCATGGGGCATCAAAAAAAAAGGAAAAAACCCTCAAATTGGGGAGCAGCCTTCTCTAGGATGTCTCTTGTCCCACTTGGCTGCTGTTCATCTTGCTGTTATCCATTCTTGATATTATGGTGATGAAAGTCATGCTTACATCTCATTTTTTTCCTCTGCACAGTCAGTGCCTAGAGGTCCCTTTGCTTCTACAAATGGATTCCATTACTCTGATGTGGCCATACCCCAGACTTTTCTACCACTGCTGCTCTGCTGAATGAATCTCAGCCATATGTTCCTTTGAGCCCTTCCTTAAGAAATACTCTCCCTAATTAATCAATCATTTCCTGTTCTCAAGTAAGGACACAGTGGCTTTGATACATTTCACTCTTTATGCCCCAAATGCATACAGGTAAGGGTGAGAGTATGGTAGGGTGTAGTCTGTGGCCATTTGGCCATCACCACTCAGCTCTGTGTGTCCCTCTTGGTATGAGACATTCAGCCAAATGGCCTCCTCCTTAGCTCCAAAAAATTGTGGGGCTCCTTTATTTTCAGCATTGCTCACATATACATATATCCTCTGGGGTTCTTCTATCACTACCCAATCTTCATCTTGAGGTTTATCTTCAGGTGAACTAGATTGGGGGTGGAACAGAAAACTAGAGACACAGCATCTGATCTTTTGCTCTTTCCTCCTTCTTTCTCATCCTATCCACTCTATAGACTCAGATATGTTCTCTCTACAATATCCCAAGATTCTTTCTATATAGTAAAATAAAAATCCAGGTCTCCAAATTTTTTAATGTAAGAAATATTGGAATTTATAAATTCTTTTTTCTTTCTTCTAAGCCTAGATGGCAAAACTACTGTTTTATTGGGACACCAAATCTCCCATTCACCATACACTTGACATCTTTGTTCCAGGTTTCATGACTCTCCCCTGGATCACGGAAATGCTTTAATGCCTGGGTAGTTAAGTAAGCTATAATTTAAAAGAAATACAAAATATATGATCTTATCTTTTAAAAATATTACACTCATTTTCTAGCCCAAAAATAATGTAAGATGAAATATAAAGATTCTGGCATATTTCACAAACCAAAGGAGAACCTTCATTTTAGCCTAGAATTACCTGGTGCTGGGGTTCAAAACACCGTGAGAAACCTCATCTATATTTTCTACCTTACCCTCCATGTCTTTTTATGGCTTTTATATTTTCATCTGTTTTACCAGTTTTTTTTTTTTTTTTTTATTTTCTGGACCAGTTTTCTCTATATCCTTGTCTAAAAAATGGAAAACACTATTACGCTTTCCAGTTTTTATATTTCTTTTTCAAGAATCCAGTTTTTATTTATTTATTTGACAGACAGAGATCACAAGTAGGCAGAGAGGCAGGCAGAGAGAGAGGAGGAAGCAGGCTCCCCGCTGAGCAGAGAGCCCAATGCGGGACTCGATCCCAGGACCCTGGGATCATGACCTGAGCTGAAGGCAGAGGCTTTAACCCACTGAGCCACCCAGGTGCCCCAAGAATCCAGTTTTAATGGGTCTTGGAACACCATTGCCTATTTCTCTTTCCAATTCACTAACCAGAAAACTTTAATTTCTCTAATTTTGATCATCACCCTATCTTTCACTTATCTTTTGGTCAAGGGAACAAAATGGTATAGCATAAGTATAGAATCATTCTCCATATGCATCATGGGAGTGAGATTTCTTTTCCATGCCTATATATAGATAGATAGATAGATAGATAGATATAGATATAGATATTCTTCCTAGTATTTCTATTGATTTATTATTTATATTTACTTATGAAATAAGCATGACACTTTCTTGTTCAACTCTAAAGTATACATGGTGAATTATTATCTGAGTAAAACTTTTTTTTTTTTTTTTAATTTGAGGGCTTAAGCCCTTTTATACTCACCCTCCTTCTGAGCTTTCCCAGGTAATGTCTCAAGATATTTTAACAAATTATCTGTAATTAAAAAAAAAAAAGAAAATCTCTTGGGATTATTATTCTGTTCCAGGGTAAAGGTCATAGTTTTCAGGATTTACTTTTATTCCTCTTTCCCAGGACTTTGAAATTTTTCAAAATCAGTGACCTATATAGGATATTTTTCCCAGTGCATGCTGTTTTAACTAATAAATCTACCTTGCATCAGTCTAGTGTCATTTTGCAATCTTATAGATTAAGCTATATCTTGACTAATAATATTTATTATGAAAATGAATTTCTGCTTTAACTTGCTGACATGATGAATGATATTGGGCTCCTAATATCAAGCCATCTTTGAATTCCAGTTATAAGCCTTGTATGGGCTATGTTTATTTTTAAAATACTGGTAGATTCTAATTTGTAATTAGAATCTAATTTCATTTTGGATTATTCACTAATATTCAAAAATGACCTTGAAGGCTTCTGGTATTGCTTTTATAAATATTATCTAACTTTGACAGATGTTGATAGCAATATTCTGCTGATTTAAAAAAGATATTGCAAGAATTATAGTCTTAGTTCTTTGCAATAACTTAAATAGAGTTTAGATTTAAAAAAAAAAACTTAAATAGGATTAGCAATACTGATTGGTTTAAGTGTTAAAATATTTTGGACTTAATTCCTAGTGAAGGCTGTTCATGGCAGTTCTGGGGTCTCAGCATTTTTCCCAGTTGTAGTCCAAAATCCATCTGAAGTGGAGGCAGCAAATTTCAAAGTTCTTGCTGGTGTGAATAGAAACTGGTGGTGGTTGGAGCAGGTGATGTTGGGGAAGCTACACTGACAATCCAGCTCATCCAGAACCACTTTGTAGATGAATATGATCCCACCAGAGAGGATTTTTAGTGAACACAGGTGATTATAGATGGTGAAACCTGTCTGTTGGATATACTGTGTACAACTGGTCAAGAAGAGTACAGTGCCATGAGAGACCAATACAAGAGGACAGGTAAAGACTTCCTCTGTGTATTTGCCATCAATAATAACAAATCATTTGCAGTAATTAATCTCTACAGGGAACAGATTAAGCAAGTAAACGACTCAGAGGATGTACCTATGGTGCTAGGAGGAAACAAGTGTGATTTGTCAACAAGGATAGTTGACACAAAACAAGCCCACAAACTGGCCAAGAGTTATGGGATTCCACTCACTGAAAACTCAGCCAAGACCAGAAGGTTGTGGACGATGCCTTTTATATACTGGTGAGAGAAATATGTAAGTATCAAATGAAGAACCTCAATAGCAATAATGATGGGACTCAAGGTTGTACAGGGTTACAATGCATTGGTGATACAACAAATGCTTTTAAAGTTACAGCTGCAAAAAAGAGCCACTGTCTAGCTGCACCAAGACCCCGGTCTTGAATTTCCTGGAGGAGAAGCATTCCTGTTGCAATCTTCAGTCTCAAAAAGAAGCTCCTGCTACTTCTCCAACTTTCAGTATATCAGTACAATATTCTCTATTTGAGAAGTTCCCT
Source organism: Martes martes (assembly GCF_963455335.1). Lineage (NCBI taxonomy): Eukaryota > Metazoa > Chordata > Mammalia > Carnivora > Mustelidae > Martes > Martes martes. Next base: position 122,479,939 of record NC_137891.1, read on the forward strand.
GAATAACTACCTCCTCACTTGGGAGGAATGAACACTATTTTCCACCCTGGGTTCTCCCTCAATACACACAAATAAACTTCTGCCATCCCAAGTTTTTCATCTGAAAAGTAATTCATGGGGCGCATGGGTGGCTCAGTGGGTTAAGCCTCTGCTTTTGGCTCAGGTCATGATCCCAGGGTCCTGGGATCGAGCCCCACATCGGGTTCTCTGCTCAGCGGGGAGCCTGCTTCCCTCTCTCTCTCTGCCTGCCTCTCTGCCTACTTGTAATCTCTGTCTTTCAAATAAATAAATAAAATCTTAAAAAAAAAAAAGAAAAGTAATTCGTGCTCTGAAACAGAGAACATAACATGAAATTCTGTAGGAAAAAAATGTCTTGAGCTCTAAAGTAGCAACTGCTGTTGCCTTTTTGTTCTTGTTTAATGTTGAACATGGAACTATGTTGGGTTTTGAAGAAATGTCACAAGTTACTGTTTTGCTAAGAATATAGTTAAGTTGCCATTTGGTTTATTTATAGTGTTATTGGCTATGTTCTATAAATTGGCATCTTCTTTGCATTCATAAATAGAAATAATAAATAATAATAATAATAATAGTAATAATTTTGGACTTAAATCTTTACCTTCTTTACCTTCACTTTGGGGACGTCTCCTTTGTCCACTTTCCCAATTTCTTCTACAGTGACATTTGTTTCTTTATTTAGGTTTTGATAGTTTCTTACTTTTTGAAAATCAATTTTTTGCTAGAAAATTACATATTTCATTTAGGTTGTCATATTCACTTGAATAGAATTGAATAAATATTCTAGTTTAAAAATATCTTCTATGTTTTTCATTTTTGAATTTGGTAAAAATCATAATAAAGAAAGCTTGAATAATATTACTTATTCATTGAAGGGAAGAGATATTAAGGACATTATAAGCAAATGCATTTCAAGAGTTGATGAAAGCATAATCTGTCATAGGATAAACAACTTGGTCCAATGAAGTAACATGGATTTATTGTCGAAGTTCAGTTTTTTTCACTTACTTGTTGTTGAGTCTTATGTAATTTAACTTCTCTGAGTCCCACATTTTAAAAATCCTTAGGAAAGAATGCCTGCCTTAAAATATCTTGTCAGGATCATTGAAATAATCAATATAATTAGAGCAATAATAGTAGAGTTATACTCTCACAGAGTTAATGCTCAGTAAGTTTTATTTTCACTTATGATAGAGTGTGGCACTAGATAAGAGTTTATTTTAGAAATCTAAGGATGATTCAATGTTTTGCATGTAAATAAAATTAAATAACAAAAATTAAGTGATCACCAAATGGATAACGTCAATACCAATACCTCATCTTAACAACAACAAAAAATTGTATAAATGATACAGAGAACAATACTGAATTTATTTTCTACAATATGTCTCTAAAAGACTAGTGATATAAAAATAAGTCACATATTTTAAATCATTACATTCTAATTAGATAAGATATTAATTGGGTTAAATATTAATTATATCAACTAAGTGAAATTAATTAGATTAAATTGATTAATTAAAACAAAACTTTAATTGATTAAATACATTTTTTTCTTTCACAATAATCTGTGTAAAGTGCAACATCCTCTTCTCTGAAGCTGGATCCTGAGTTCAATCAGAACCTCAGATTCCTAGCTCCATGCAAGGAGACTTTTCCTAATTGCTATTTCCAATGGAAGGAAAAACCAGAAGTTCTACTGATCTACGTATCTATTTTTGTGTCAGTCTCATACTGTTTTCATTACTGTAGCTTTGTGATGTATCTTGATGTCTGGGATTGTGATACCTTCAACTTTGTTCTTTTTTTCTTAAGATTGGTATAGTAATCAAAACAGTATGATACTGGAAGAAAAATAAACATATAGGAAGGATAGACAGCCTAGAAATAAACGCACACCTATATGGTCAATTAACTTACAACAAAGTAGGCAAGAATATAATGGGGGAAAAGACAATCTTTTCAGTAAATGATGTTGGAAAAACTGGACAGCAATATACAAAAGAATGAAAGCTGGAACACTTTCTTACACCATACACAAAAATAAGTTCAGAATGGATGAAAGACTTAAATGTGAGATGTGAAATCATAAAACTCCTAAAAGAAAATATAGGTAGTAATCTCTTGGGCATAGACCTCAGCAAGATATTTATGGAAGTGTCTTCATAATGGAAAGAAAATGAAAGCAAAAATAAACTATTGGGAGGCTCAGGTCATGATCCCAGAGTCCTGGGATCAAGCCTGCATGATGCTCCCTGCTTAGTGGGGGGGGGCCTGCTTCTCCCTCTCCCTCTGCCGCTCCCTCTGTTCATATTCCTTCTCCCCAACTCTCTTCATCTGTCAACTATATAAACAAGGAAAAAAAATAAATAATTTTTCAAAGAAATGAAACCATCAACAAAACAAAAAGGCAAACTAGTGAATGAGAGAAGTTACTCGCAAAAGATATATCCAATAAAGGGTTAAATCCAAAATATTTAAAGAACTAATACAACTCAACATCGAAAGAAGAAGAAGAACAACAACAACAGCAACAACAACAACAACCTGATTAAATATTGGACAGAAGACAGGAATAGATATTTTTCCAAAGAAGACATATAGATCTCCAACAGACACACTAGGTATCAGCGAAATGCAAAGCAAAACCATAATGAGATACCACTTACACCAGCCAGAATGGCTATTACCAAAAAGATAAGAAATAACAAGTCTTAATGAGGATGCAGAGAGAAAGGAATCTTCATGCACTGTTGATAGGAATTTAAATTGGTTCAATCATTGTGGAAACAGTACAGAGGTCCTCAAAAATTTAAAAATAGAAATACCATATGATCTAGCAATTCTACTGTTGGATATTTACCAAAAGAAAACAAAAACACTAATTTGAAAAGATAATACACCTCTATGTTTATTGTAACATTATTTACAATAGTCAAATTATGGAAGCAACCCATGCCCATTGATAGATGAATGAATAAAGAAGAGGTGAGCTATACATATAGTATATACATATTTATATATATTCATATATATATGTATATATATGTATATATATATATTACTGAACCATAAAAAAAGAATGAAATCTTGCCATTTGCAACAACATGGATGGACCTAGAAGGTATTATGTTAGTTAAAATAAGTCAGACTGAGATAGACTAAAGCCATATGATTTCATTAACATGTAGACTCTAAAAAACAAAACAAATGAACCAAAGGAAAAAAAAAAAGACTCTTAAATATGAAGAACAAACTGGTAGTTATCAGAGGAGAGGTGGGTGGGGAGATGGTCAAAAAGATGAAGGGGATTAAGAGGTACAAACTTCCAGATATAAAAGAAACAAGGCATGGGACAAAAAGTATAGCACAGGGAATACAGTTAGTAATATTTGGAATAACCTTGAATGGTGACAAATGGCGACCACACTATGATAAGCACTGAATAATGTATAGAATTTTCAAATGAATACATTATACACCTGAAACTAATATAATATCATGTCAATTATACTTCAATAAAAATGTTTGTTCAGAATTGAGAGAGTCCTGTTACTCTGTTCTCTTGATTCTCTCTAGCTACATGTTATGCCTGCTAAAAAAAATAGGATATCTGGATTTGCAATGCAACTTCCAGTTTTTAAAAATGCCCCAAGTTATCCAATGTATGACAAAAAATCACCCAGCTCAAGCAGTACAATTGTGTAATGCAAGATGTAGACTGTAGTAGGACATGTGGTGGAAACCAAGGACCAACAGCATTGCTTGTGAAACAACAGTTTATCATGTTTCATGTATGGGAGTTTTGTATTATACTCAACTAAAAAGCTAATATCAATAAAATTTGTACTGTGTATCTTTTAATTTTGCCATGACATATTTCTCACAAATTCCACATATATGCATGTACATGAACACACATTCATATGTATTTTACCAAGTGCACACCCATATTGCTATAGTAGCTGGGTCAGGTTGCTTGCCAACTTCATATGGCCACTTGGACCCTAGTATTGATGCCTGATCTTTTGCCAATGTTTTCCTCTCCTCCATGGTAAATTTCCCTAGGTAGGGAGTGGGTGGATAATGTTAACCTTGCCTACCAGCTGGCCTCAATTTTATCAGACAAGTTTCAATGTTTATCTCTTGGATTTCAGAAGCTTTGGTCCAAAAGAACCTGGATTCATTAAATAATTTTACTCACTTTCCCAGAGAATGTTTTGTGCTATGTATCATACATACCAACATATTTATGTGCGAGTAATGGGAGAAGGGAATCACCAGACATACATAGAAATGCTATTACTGCCTGAGTCAAAATGACTTGTCATAAATTTCCATTGTGATGACCTAGATAAAACAAGTAAAATATATGTTCCAATGTGACCAGATGCCCCTAATGGCTAACATTTAAATAAAATTTCCCATCACTAAGGCGTATATATGTTCACTTACACACACACACACACACACACACACACACTGAATTGTTGTAAATTACACCTTCTTATTGTACTGTAAGCTCCATGAGTACAATGATTTGCACATTGCTATATTCCAATATCTAACACAGTTTCTAGTGCATTTTATATATTCAGTAAATGTTTGTTAAATCAATAAATAAATATGTATATGATAATACAAAAAATAATTCATAGACATATTTTAAAGCAACACTCACATAAAATTTTGTTGGAACAGACTTGGCCATTCATTGATACATTATCTATGGTTGCTTTCTCATCAAAACAGTAGATTTGAGCAGTGGCAGCAAAGACAGTATGGCCCACAAAACCTAATAAATCTACTGTTGGGCTCTTTACAGACAATGTTTGCTAACCCTTTTCCCAGAAGCATAATCTTTAAATGTATATGAATACACATAAATTAAATGAATATTGTTATTGAATACTATTTTGTAATATCTGGCAAGTACAATAATACTAGAAACAAATAAAAATAAACAATGGAAAGATGCAGAGTAAGATCAAATTATGAGAAGATATTACATTTATTTGAAAAACAAAAATTAATTATAAAATTATTACAATGAGAAAATGTTTTCTTGATAGTGACCTAATCAATTAATTAATTTGAAATATATTTTTGAGTGCATATGGCTCACCAGATTTGCATTTGATAGGACATATTTTTAAAAGATGCCTATAAAATTTCTTTTTTTTTTTAATAAAATTCCAAAATTTGTCTTTTTATCTTCTTTCCACCGTCTTTTTTAGACTAGACTACTAACAACCGCTCTTCAAGGACCTCTGATGGTATCCTTTTCTGGAGCATACACTTCTCAACTAGTCAGGTCATTTCCCTGATTTTTGGTGGTTACCCATTTCTCACTTGCATAAATCCCACCATACTTACTGTGCTTTACAAAGTCCTACACAATGTTGTCTCAGTCCAAGACCCCTTCGTGGTATATAGTCCAATGGTAGGGACCATGGGCTTTAAAGTTCAGATTCAAGTCTTGACTCCAACTCTAACTAACTGTATGAATTTGAACAAGTTACTTAATCCCTTCTTGGCCTTCATTTCTTTATCTATAAAATGGGAATAGTAATTATATCTATGTGATCAATTGCTAAAAATTAAATAATTTACATAAAGTATAGAGAAAAGTCCTTGAAAGCTAGTTAGTACTCAGTAACTTAGGCTGTGATTACCTGTGCAATTTCAAGTCTTCCAAACTCATATGCCACACCTCAGGATTACTTTTGCAATACTGAACAAACTAAGCCCATAAACATGATAGCTCTTTCCTTACAATGCTCCCTTTGATATCCCCATGCCTGTCCTGCTGTGGTTTGGCTATGTCCTAGTCTGACTTCAGGACTTTGTCCAGAATTATGAAGATCTGAGATTTAACTCTGTAAGTCAGCTGGTTAGCCTGCCCCAGTTTCATGGATGCTAGCAGAAGACATGAGATTCCTAGGTCAGGGACAAAGGTATTTATTACTCACGGTAATAGCACAAACAGTTCCAGTATTTTCTCTGGTTCTCTAAGCCCAATTCTCACAGGATGATGCAAAAAGGGTCTAGCGGCACATGCGGTAGATCATCTTACTGGATAGCAACCTTGAGCTTACATAAACTGACTTTTATATTGGCCAGAAAGCACGTCTGTCTTTGCTGCCAAGAGAGGCGCTATATATTCCAAGACCAAAAACAAACCCACCCTTTGCTCTGGAGTGAATCACTGTTATCCCTATCTTCCAAGGCTATTTTCTGTACAACGTTAGTTAGTTGGGAACAAAGGCCCTCAATGTCTCTGCTAGCAAGAGGTTTAGAAACACAAGAGTGTCATGGGACAATGATATCTTAATAGTCTCCATAGAATTCTTCTGTTTTTCCTCAAGACAACGTGATTGACTCATGTAAGCTCCTTGAAGACAGATTCCCAATATTTTTTCACCACTTATCCCAATTCCTAGTATAGCTCCTTGCACATAGTAGGCATTCAAAAATGTTTTTGAGCAAAATCGAGAGCCTAGTGTAAATGACATTATTTTTATTCCTACTGTTACTACCATAACCAGTCGGAGAATAAAATTTAAAAATATATCTCATTCATATGAGCAACAGCTTATAAATACTTCAGCATTGTGCATACTTCATGAAAAATGTGCACTAAGTATATATAGAAATCTACAAAATGACTTCAGTGAAATAAAGAAAGATTCTGGTATATAAAGCTACATGCATAAAGATGGGGCAGCACAGGCTTTGAATTGCAATGAGAAAACATGGGTTTTATTTGCATCTTTGCAACTTAAAAAGCTACATGCTCTCAGAGAAAAAGGCGAAGTCTTCATAACTTTTTATGCATTTATTCAACAACAACTTACTGATGCCTTAAGTAGGTGCCAGGTCCTTCCTTTTTCAGTACTGATTGTCCCTATTAACCAACCCCCATTATTTTTTTTTTTAACCAACCCCCATTATTAAGAGTGTCTCCTTAGAGCAAACCCGTAATTGATACAACAAAAGCATTTTTTTTTAATTTCTAAGCTTAATGACCATATAGGAAAAATGTTTTGTCTTTGTAATAATATACATATTATTATGTATATATTATGTATAATATAAGCAATATATTTTATATATAGTTATATATATATTATGTGGATAGTATCTTATATAATTATCATTCTACTCTTATAAAGAAGGGGCTATTCAGAATATAAAATTTGATATCTGTTTTCAAAGCTAACCAAAGCGGATAGTTAGAAAACTCAAAAATGGCATAAATTTGAATTATCTCAGCAAAGGCCAGAACTATACACACCATTTCTCCTTCACTGTGGATAGAGCCCCCTGAAAAAAAAAAAAAAAGAAAAAAGTGACTAATTAATTATTTTACACCAGACAACTAAATGATAATGTTCAGTATTGGTGTAATAACCAGACCCCTGGACAAGACAGTCTCATTATCACTCCCAATAAAACAGCACTTCAGTATTCTGCAAGACTGCCATTACTGTCAAGGATCGTTGGGTGGTGTTTACAAATAGTTAACCAGCCTTCCTCACAGCTGTTCAAAATTGAGGGCTCATGAACACTTATGCAAGCAGAGTAAAATCTTATAAGCACAGATGAGCAGGAAGAGCGGTGGTACACCAAATGCATAACAAATAAGAATTTTAATTCATCTCATCATGAAAACAATAAGAGATGAAGAAAGAGAGGACAGAGGCCCTGGATGCCCAGAATTAGAGACTTAACTCAGATCAACAGTGCCTGTCAGACTTAAGAAGATTGTTTATAAACACAAATTTGGCATATTTTAGAGCTGAATGTAAGAAATAACTGCTGAAGTGCTATTCTAGTTGTGTGGCTGATGTTCGGGGATATTTTTAATTTAATCATTGCTTTGACAATGGGGAATCCAGGCCACAAGGCATTCGGATACTTGTATAATTAAAGTTTCTCTGGGATACTTCACATGCCATGCTTTAGAAGATGTTTAATACTCTCCTAAGATTTGGTTACTCAATTTATACTTGCTTCTGAAATACGCAGATCAAAAGCCTTAGGTGGTAGTATTTTTCTATTTAATCCATTGTAAAAAGAACCAAGTAGCAATATCTCGATAAGTCCAACCTCCTCACTTTAGAGGAAAGTGAGACAGGGATCCATTAAGGTGTTTCCCAAAGACCCAAACATAGTAAAGTAGCAGCTCAGGTTTCCCGCTCCTTAGTCTAGAGTTATTTCTATCATTCATTCTTCCAAAGTGAAGGCATTCTGTAAGTGAGAATCTGAGGTGTGACATTCTAGGAAATCAAATTTATCAATAGATATAACAAACAGACTCAATATGCATATGCTGCTTCTGAAAAACAATGGATTTTGATATTTCATAAGTCCCAGTTTCTCTTCCTACTGTCATATAATGACAGTGGCACACCATTTTGAAGATTTAGCTAGATGAGATAGGACACTAAAATTTCACCTACATCTTTGTTTTCAGACATGTGATTTAAAATTTAGTTTACTCCCTTCCTATTAAGGAAACAGGTTTTTTTAAAATACAAAATTGCATTTTTATACCCTTTTAGGTAAGTGTACATTAATTAATGACTTCTAATTTGGTAACATAAAATAGTAATTTGGGGAGTTTCAAGCAAATATATATTCATTCAAGTATTAGTTTTATTTTACAGATTTTTTTCAGTCACTGTGCTTATTTTCTCTTATTCCACTGATGGTAATATGCTAAGAATTAATAAGATATTTTATAATTAATTTTATTTAATTTTCATTAGCCAGAAAAAAAATTCAATGAACCTCTCTCTGATCCTCAAGCAAGCCTTAAGGTACATGTAAACTACATAATCATTTTCTAGTTTGCATTCTTCTTTATAGTACATGCTGATACAAAGTTAACTCTCACCCCTTTAATACACTGACTGCTGTAGTGCCATCTTTAATACCCTACAATACCCTACATATGGTCACTGTTTTAATACCTTAAGAGTCCGAGTTCATGAAAATATTACTTGCTTTCACAATGCTTATAGAACATAGTCTAAATTTATAAGAAATCTTTTAAAAACGTTCATGGTTTTGCCTCACATATTGTAGTTCTTGCTATTCTCCAGCAAAAAACATTCCATTCCACATAGGTAAGTTGCTTTATTAACTCAAAGTTTAGATCATGCATTTCTTCAACATATACTTATTAAAATGACATTGCTATATATAACGTAACAAGTGCAGTAACAACTAAGTTATGTAAAATAACTTTGTAATCAATTAAACAACTATAAAAATATTAGTTATTAATACAGTATGTTAAGTACAGTATATGCAAGTTATTTAATGGACACTGTGGGAAATGCATGAATATGATATAATTGCTGCCTGCAATAATTTTGATGCCCAGTGAAAACATTAACAGTCTAAAGTGGAACCATAAATAAATAAATATTTTAAAATATAGTTAAATTAATAACTTAATTTTTATTATTTATTTTTCTAGTGGTACAGCCTTTCTATGCCCTACTCCCATCCTTTATTGCAGAGTTTCCAATTTATATAATGCTAACCCTAATCAAAAGAAAACTGAAGTATCTGTATTTTTCCAGACAATGCAGACTTAGAACAAGGATTACCATAGCACTGCATAATGAAAAGGAATCAATGCTCCAGAATGACATAACAATGCTAAATGTATATGCACCTAACAATAGAACATCAAAATATATGAGATAAAAATAGAACTGCAAGAAGAAATTTTAAAAATCTACTAGGATAGCTGGAGATTTCAATGCCTCTCAGTAACTGAGAGACAAACCCAACATTAGAGATTTCAATGCCTCTCAGTAACTGAGAGACAAACCCAACATTAGTAAACAAAGCAGACAGAGGCACTATTAATCAACTGGATCTAATTGATATTTATAGAATAGTTGATCTAACAATAGCAAAATACATACTCTTCTGAAGCTCACATGAAACATTCACCAACATAGAGTACATTCTGGGCCAAAGAATAGATCTTAGCAAATTAAAAGGAATAGAAATCACATAAAATTTGTTTTCAAACAAAAGAATCAAATTAGAATCAATAGGGACGCCTGGGTGGCTCAGTTGGTTGAGCAGCTGCCTTCGGCTCGGGTCATGATCCCGGCGTCCTGGGATCGAGTCCCACGTCGGGCTCCTTGCTCGGCGGGGAGCCTGCTTCTCCCTCTGCCTCTGCCTATCACTCTATCTGCCTGTGCTCGCTCGCTCTCTCTCTGACAAATACATAAATTAAAAAAAAAAATGAACAAATTAGAATCAATAACAAAAAGATGGTTGGAAAATCCCCAAATATTAACCCAGTTTTCAATAATACATAAGAAAAGTCAAGAGAAGAAAAACTCAAGAGAAATTTTTTTAAAGATTTTTTTATTTATTTGACAGAGAGAGAAAGAACACAAGCAGGGGGGAGCTGCAGGCAGAGGGTGAGAGAGAAGCAGACTCCTTGCTGAGAGGGAGCCCAATGCAGGACTTGATCTCAAGACCCTGGGATCATGACCTGAACTGAAGGCAGATGCTTAACTGACTGAGCCACCCAGGTGCCCTTCAAGAGTAATTTTATGAAAATATTTTGAACTAAGTAAAAATGAAAGTATATAAATTTATATATATAATGTATAACATAATATATATGATATATAATATAATATATAATAAAATAAATATAATACAGTGCGTATATATAAATTTATATATATAAAGTATATAAATTATAAAAATTTGTGTGATACAATAAAAACAGTGTTGAGTGGGAAATTTATACATTAGATGCATACATTAGAAAACCTGAGGATCTAAAATCAGTAACTGAAGCTTTCATTTTAGTAAAAAAAGAGAAATAAGTACAATGTGTATCTAAATCAAATAGAAGAGAAAATAATAAAAATCAGAACAGAAATATATGAAATTGAAAGGAGGAAAACAATAGTGAAAATGAAGCCAAAAGCTGAATACTTGAAAACATCAATAAAATTGATGAACTCCTAGCTTGACTAACCAACAAAAAGAATGAGAAATAAAAATTACGTACATACCAAACAAAAGAAAGCCATCATTACTGATCCTTTGGACATTAAAAGTATAATGAGGGAATACTATAAACAACTCTATGTTCAGAAATTTGATAAGATAGATGAAATAGACAAATTCCTTGAAAGACACAGAATATAAAAGTCACACAAGGAAATTAACCCTATGTCTATTAAAGAAATTTTATCAGTAATTAATAACCTTCCAAAAAAGAAAGCACCAGGGCCAGAAGTTTTCACAGGTGAATTCTACCACAAATTTAAGGAATAAATAATATCTTTTTTTTTTCACAATTTCTTCCAGAAAATAAAAGCTATAGAAAACCTTTCTGCACTTATTCTTATGAGTTCAGTGTTACTCTAATACCTAAACCAGATAAAAACATTATAAGACAACAAGACTACACAATAATATCTCATGAACACAGACATAACAATTTTCAACAAAATATTAGTAAATAGAAGCCATAAAGAACACACACCACAAGAAAAAGGGATCCATTCCAGGTATACAATTCTGTTCCAACATTCAGAAATAAAACCAATTGAAAGGAAAAAAGAAGAAAAATCTCATGTTCTATCAATTATGACAGAAAAAGATGAAAATCCAGTACCCGTTCATAATAAAAACTCTCAATAAACTAGGAAGATAGAGGATTTCTTCAGTTTGATAAAGAACATCTATAAAAAACCTAAAGCCAATATAATAGTTAATAGTGAAAACTAGACTTCTTTTGGCCGAAGACTGGAGAAATAGCAAGGATATTTTCTCTCACTACTCCAATTCAACATGGTACTAGAAGTCCTAGCTTGTGCAATAAAACAAAAATAGAAAGTGACAGGCAAGTAGATTCAATAAGGGAAAAAATACATAAATATTGGTAAGATGTTAATTACTTTCATCCTGAGCTACAGATTCAACGCAGTGCCAATCAAAACCCTCACATGCTATTTTGTAAATGTTGACAAACTGACACTAAATTTTTTAAAACTTTTTAAAAAGATTTTATTTATTTATTTCGACAGAGATAGAAAGACCGCACACAAGTAGGTAGAGCAGCAAGCAGAGGGAGAAGCAGGCTCTTGCTGAGCAGAGAGCCCGACATGGGGTTCGATCCCAGGACCCTGGATCATGACATGAGCCAAAGGCAGCTGTTTAACCAAATGAGCCACCCAGGTGCTCCGATACTAAAAATTTATGTGGAAATCAGAAGACACAGAATAGCCAATAAAACACTGAACAAGAATAAAGTTGGGGAATTATCACTACCCAATTTCAAGATTTGCTATTAACCTACAGTGACCAAGACTATGTGGTATTGGTAAGAAAAGCCACACAGATTAATGAAACAGAATGCAGTACTCAGATATAGTCCATACAAAGATAACCAACTGAATTTTAACAAAGGTGCAAAGGTAATTCAACAAAGGGAGAATAATCTTTTTAATAAATAGTTCTGGAATAATTAGTCATACAAATACAAAACAAACAAAGAAACACTAGACCCAGATCTTACACATTAAAGACAAAGTGAATCATAGTCCTAAATGTAAATTGCAAATTAAAAACCTTATGGAAGAAACCATAGGAGAAAATCAATGTTTCCTGGTTTGGGTAATGAGTTTTTAGATAGTCATTATCAAAGTATGAGCCATGAAAGAAAAAGTTACAAGTTTGACTTTATTATAATTAAAAGCTTCTGCTCTGAAAAAGACACTATTGGGAAAATGCAGAGATAAGCCACAGAGTGGGAGAAAATATTTGAAAAACATATATTTAATAAAGGACTTGTATCTAAAACTACATAAAGAACTTTTAAAAATCAGCAAAAGGAAAACAAACCACCCAGTTCAGAAAGAACAGAAGATTTGAACATATCCCTCACCAAAGAAGATATCTGGTTGAAAACAAGCATATAATAAGAGGCTCAACTTCATTTGTCATTAGGAAGACAGGGTGTAATATGTGAAGCCTAGAAGATTCTTATGGTGGTCAAACTGTTTCATATGATACCATATAATGGTGAATACAGAACATTACATATTTGTCAAAACTCACACAACTTTATAGCATAAAATCTACAGCTGAATGCCTGCAGATTTAAATAAGAAAATAAGGTTGAAGAATTCCAAGATGGAATACATACTGTGATGACCAAAAAAAAAAAAAAAAAAAAAAAAAAAAAAAAATCTCTAAATGCATTACAAATGTGTGAGATAACCTCAGTGAATGGGGCAGGGGAATAGATTATTGACTTAAACTATTTTAGAAATGAGTTCAGTCTGTAAGACTAAAGTCAAAAGAAAATATAACCTAGTAAATAAAGTTGTTTCATGCAGAGGTTTGAGTTAACAATTCTGAAGCCACTATACAGGTACGCTAGAATCTGACATGCAAATGACTAAAAGAAGGATTGGTGGGAGCTAGGTTTCTCAGTATTGGAATGAGAGGTTTCAAATAAGCAAAGGGAGAAGGCTAGAGCAATCCTTATGGCGATGGATTAGTTGGAAACATCAGTGTAAACTCATGTTTAGCTTGCTATAAATACAAATGATTACATATGAAAATATTTATAAGTTTGTGTATATACATGAGATAGTATGCACACATACCTCCAGCTCTGCTAGCTGAGTCTGGAAGCAACACCATCACACTAATAGCAAGTAAACAAGTACATCTAACACTCAGCTCTTGGGTTCTTTTTTTTTTCCCAGTGCTCCAAAATTCATTGTTTATGCACCACACCCAGCGCTCCATGCAATACATGCCCTCCTTAATACCTATCACCAGACTCACCCAAACCCCCAACCCATCCCCTCCCAAACCCTCAGGTTGTTTCTCAGAGTCCACAGTCTCTCATGGTTCATCTCCCCCTCCAATTTCCCCCAACTCCCTTCTCCTCTCCAGCTCCCCATGTCCTCTGTGTTATTCCTTATGCTCCACAAGTAAGTGAAACCATATGATACTGGACTCTCTTTGTTTGACTTAGCTCTTGGTTTCTAATTCCGTTCTCAATGAAAGGGATCAGGGCTCCTTGGAGAACGGGCTTATTCTAAGGACTGGGACAGAAAATTTATAAGATGAGTCTGTAGCATTTTATAGCGCTGGAAAACAAGCAAGTGCTAACACACACATACACATTGATAGCGTTATACTAAAGGGACATAAGAGCTAACTAAAAGAGCTCCTAATGATCAAAACTGGAAGATTATAACCATCAAAATATTGTAGATTATAATGCAAAGCATAAAATAAATACCCATGAGTACTTTTCCCAAAATTCATATGTTGAGCCCTGCCCCTCAATGTTATGATGTTTGGAAATGTTTGGAAATGGGGATGTTAGGAGATACTGGATTAGATGAAGTCTTAAAGGTGGGGCCCTGGTAAGATGGGATTAGTGTTTTTATAAGAACAAACACTGGAGAGCCCCATCCTTGCATCCACACAAAGAAGAGATCAGGTGGTTACCTAAAGCCACGAGAAGAGTTCTTAGAATGATACCCACATTGCCAGCATCTTGATTAGGTACAAATTAGATTCAAATAAATGGCCAAAAAATAAAAATAAAAATAAATGGAAAAAATAGATAAATTTCCCACACATAAGAATTATAAATAATGTATGTAAATACACCCCCTTGAAGAAGTAAAGCATAATTCCCTACTCCTTAAATGTATATTCTGTAAAGTGACTTCCTTATAAAGTATAGGATGGGGGAAAACTCTTCCTTTGTAAGAGAAATCTGACATACACGACCCCAGCCAGGTGATCAAGATTAACATCAGGAGTGACAAGTCATATTGATAGTATCTACACTTGACATGAAGTGATGTGAATGACACTTCACTTTGACCTCCACTTTGGGGAGGAAGACCGTGGTCTTCCTCCCCAAAACCCATAACCTCAGTATAATCATGAGAAAAACATCAGAGACATCCTAAGTGAAGAACATTCTACAAAATACCTGACTAGTACTTCTCAAAACTGTCAAAGTCCTCAAAAATAAGAAAAACATGAGAAATTATCACAGTAAAGTAGTCTAAGGAGACATGATAACTAAATGTAGTATGATACCCTAAGTGGGATCCTAGAGCAGTAAAAGGACATCAGGTAAAAACTATGAAAATCTGAATAAAATAGGGACTTTTGTTAGTAATAATAATAATATATTAATATTGATTAATATTGATTCACTAGTTGTGAAAATAAACTATAGTAATGTAAGATATTAATAACATAAACCTAAAACTATTGTAAGGTAAAAAAATTACTTAAAAAATAGTTTGGGAACATCATTAATACTATCGGACTTCCCATTTATCTGTGCATTCTTTCTGTAATAAGATTATAGTTCTTGAACCACTGATGTTATAACTTGCTTTGGCTGATCAAATGTGAGTGGAAGTAGTTAGGGACCCTACAGCAAAACACCTATAGGAAGCATCATCTACTGTTAAGTATTTCTCTTGCATGAAAATAGCAATGTCCCAAATAGAAGCTCTTCTTTCAGCCTGGATCCCAGAATGAATATATCTCATGGAACTGAGCTACAACTGACTCAATCTATATTCATCATTCGATGAGAATGAGGGATACACTTTAGTTGTAATAAGCTACTAAGATTTTGTCATATTACAGTATAACCCAGCAAAGATGACCAATTAATAAATTTGAACATAGAAGGAGTGTTCTACTAAAACAAGAAACACCAATATATGTGCCATTGGGTTTGGACTGCGTAGTTGATGGAGTGGGTATTTACTGATGATTAGACAGATGGCAACCCATTGTGTACGTACACAGGTGAACATGATATGTAACCATTGCCTCTGATAACTTAGTAATGTTCTGTAAGAGCTTTGTGGGTGAATAAGTTGGAAAACAGAAAGCTACTCATGTGCTATTTGCTGAATTTGATAAGGTACTTTAAGAAAGAGGCTGACTGAACATAATAAAAGATAAGAAAGAGATGAATTCAGAAAAGAATTGGTCAGTTTGCTAACGGAATGAACAATGTAATTTTTTTAAAAATTTCTCTAAGTAAAACACAATGTTAGGAAATTTTAATGACAGAGGCCAATTAAAACTCAGCCTGATGGCAAAGACTAATTTGGAAGGGCTAATACCTGTTGGTAAAATTCAGAAGTCATTGATGTGGCACCCAGTAAATCCCTCCAATTGGATAAAATGTCTCCAAGAAAAAGAAATTCA
This sequence comes from Martes martes, assembly GCF_963455335.1. Classification (NCBI taxonomy): domain Eukaryota; kingdom Metazoa; phylum Chordata; class Mammalia; order Carnivora; family Mustelidae; genus Martes; species Martes martes. The sequence continues at coordinate 122,496,232 of NC_137891.1, forward strand.
GAGTGAGACTCTCCCACGGAATCCTGGCAAATTTAAAATATTGGCAGTTAAATCTAGAAAGAAGGGCAATTTACAAGGGAGAGGAAAAAAAAAAGCAGCTAATCCATAGACACTGGAAACTGACTGTAATCAAACAGTTAAAAATATCACTGTGTTTTTGAAAGAATTGTGCCAGCACCCTAAATTAAATACTTTCTTTGGGACTTAAAATTCCCTTTGTGTATTTGGGTTGCCAGAATTAGTAAATAAAAGCACAAGATGCCTAGTTAAATCTGAATTTAGAAAAACAACATTTTTTTTTTTTAGTACAACTATGTTCCCTACGATTCTGTAACATACTTTTACTAAAATACTTGTGGTTTATCAAAATTCAAATTTAACCAAGAGTCCATATTTTGTCTGTTAACCCCATTTGGGGACCAAAACTTCTAAAGGCATAAAATAGACTGAAATCCCTTCTGAGCTCTCAAGGAGAGCATATTCTTTAATATCTTCTTCAGATGTAGCCAAGGAATAAGATGGAAAACTAATGTCTGTGCAGAGATCATATCCAAGAACCATCACAAACAAAAGACTGAGGAGCTATTCCCAGGAAATAACACTCCATCAAGAAATGTCCTATTTCTCTCCATTGCTATGTGATCTGCACTAGCAGTGAGGGGATTACACCTTCACTCCACTGAGGCAAGTCTGTCCATGTGACTGACTCTGGCCAATAGCATGTGATTGCAAGGAACTGTGCATTGGTAAGCAGCAACTTAAAGCATCATCACCCGATATGGAATTGTTCTTTTCCCTCTGCCATCCCAGCAAGGCACTTCTTCACTCTGCATTCCATGATGAAAGAAACAATTGGAACGGCCCAAGAACTTACCTGCAGCTAGCATGTAAATAAACAAGAAATCAATATTTTGGCGGATGTGGAAGTCAAAATCAATATTTTGACGGGGGTGTAAGTCATTAGAGGAGGAGGGAGCAAGTTACTAGATTTCAGTCTTTGGGTTGTTTGTTAATCTGACCAATACAGGTATTGGTTCTGGAAAAGCATTCATTCATCTTTCTTCCTCCCTCCTTCCCTCCCTCCCTCCCTTCCTCCCTTCCTTCCTTCTTTCTTTCCTTCCTTCCTTCCTTCCTTCCTTCCTTCCTTCCTTCTCTCCCTCCCTTCTTTCCTCCCTTCTTCCCTCCCACCCTCCCTCCCTCTCCTTCTTTCCAGTCACAAAGGAGCAGTAGTTTATTATAGCTATAACAGACCTTTACAGTTAAATGGCTTATTAAATTCAGATTAAATTGTTTGCCCAAGGTCATAGAGTAAGACAAAACTTGGATTCAGTTGTTTATTTGGCTATTAACGTGAGCTTGTTGCTGGTCAAGAGTCGAAGGAAATAAAATAGTCCTTGACTTCAAAAAACTAAGTGCTTTACTAGGACGATGTTTTACACATATGTGTGCATGCACACACAAACACACAGAAACACACACACACTCTTCATGTTGCTTGAGTTACAGCCCCACAGTACTTCCCACTGTTCATTACCGGATCCTGCTCCCTCGTGCGGCTGTGTCTGCTGTCGCCCATGCAGGCATGCCTTGGATGCCTCTCCTTTCACACTTGAACACCATCAGTATATTTTCTTTCTTTTCCAAAAGAAGCTCTGCCACCTGTTTTATGGTAACATGTTTGTCATTTCTAATACAAAATCATGTGTTGGGTTATAGTTTTATAAATGTAACTTGGACCTGATACTACTAAGATTTTTGCCAAGATGCATAAATTAATCTAATAAAAGTAAAACAAAAAATAAAGTTTTGTTCTAATCAAATCATTTCAGTTCTAAAAAAAATAAACATCCTTTACAGCATATTCCAACAAGAAGCAGGGGAAGTTTTTTTTTAGTGGATTTGGAAGAAGCGGAATGTGGACTCATGGGAACTAACACGTCTTAAAACAGCTACATTAGCCTCATGTCTTTCTGATCCAGAAGGTCTCTTGTTTCTGAGCAACTGCTCTTTTTTTTTTTTTTTTTTTTTGGTCTGCAGTTAAGGTTTTTCCTTCCCACCCATTCCGTTTATTCATAATTTTGGAGGTGGCTTTAATTCGCTATGATGCTGCTTCTGGCCAAAAATTTGCATAACTTGTTCAATCCAGAGCCCTTTGGCTTTCTGACCAGTTTCCTTGATGGAGGGAGACTGATTGACTACTGACTGGATTCCCTTAAATCGGGTGCCCATTCCAATCTAATTATAACCATGGAGGTGGGGTCATCTGGTATGCTGGATATCTCTTTTAGGAGTTTGAAGAAGACAAAGTATATTAGTAGGATATAGGTACGGCAGTCAAATTAAACTGACATGTCCAACACAGAGGCATGGTTATTAAAAGCAACATAGATATCTCACACACACACACACACACACCACACACATCAGGGTATTAAAATTAATAACAATTAATAAATTAACAATTAATATAATAAAATATTATAATATTTTTATTATGTAAAAATCTATTTTATTTTTATTTTATTTTATTATATAAAATAAAATTATATTATATTATATAATATATATAATATATAATATATAATAATATAATAAAATAACAATAAATATATATAAATATATATAAATATATATGTGTATATATATATACATATATATACATATATACATATATATGTATATATATGCATATATACATATATATACATATATACACACACACACACATATATATTTATCAGGACTTCATAAATTTTAAAAATTTTCCCAAGAAGACAAATTGACAAATATATTTTGGCTTTGTTTTGCTTCATATACATTCTAATGATTTTTTAATTAATTTAAATTTCATAGGAGACTCAGTTGTTGAAATTTAGGAGGTAGTTGATGCAGTTAGAGGCATTTTACTTATTACTTTTGTTTTGATATGCTGGTGATTTGAAAAATCTTTATTTCTGAGTGAATTATGAGATAACTTTATTGCTTGAGTTTATCTATTTCTGTATAATTAGGATATAGTAATTTAGTTTATATCTTTTCTGTTTAATTGAGTTAACAGTGTCTGCTGAAAATACAATCCTATTAGCTGATTTGAAGGAATGTCTATAATTAACTTTCTTATTAGGACTGATTGGATAAGAGTGACTTTTATCATAGGACTCTCATCTTCTGAATTTCAGTATGAAATATTACCAATGAATGAAAAAATGCATTGAAGAGAGTCTGCATTCATTGACAAAAACCCAAGGGTTTAGTGAATACATTTAAATTAATGGTGAGCTTAAAAAGATAAAATTTATATCTATAACATTTTAAGAAATATTTTGTGTGTGAATAATGTACATTTAAGAATAAGAATTTTTTAACTATTTTTAACTAATTTTTTAACCTTTGTGACTATTTTAAGAAGTAAAAAAAAAAGTAGGAGATAGATGTTCTTACATTTTCCTTATCTATTAAAGACAGTTGAACATATAACTTACACAAAATGAGTAAATGTAGGTAATGTGTTAAACATAGTGCCTGAAAAATAATAAGAACTAAATAAATATTTTTTGTTACCATCATTACAGGTATCTTCATTTTCATCATTAGTCGGCTCTCTGGATATGTAATAGCATAATAAGGTAATTCAAGGTAACATGTTTTTCATTGTTTCAATGATGATCATCAAAATTTTAATTTAAAAAATCTTAATTTTTAAAAGGTCTTATGAATGATCTCACAGATAAATGCAATTTTTAACCTACATTTATATTGCACATAATATCCACCCAATTCCAAAGTTTTTCCTTAGGTATGACTTAATGGAAATTCTCCTGTGATTTTTTACTTCCCTTTCTTCATAGGTACAAACATTTTGGAAACCCTTAGGATGGAGAAGTTTAGTAGCAGATAAAAAGATTAAAAATGACAATCTCTTGCTAACTAAAAATATCAGTACAGAACCATATATTTTGATCATTTTCTGGTCTTGCTTGATTAAAAAAGATTTTCTACTATTTGTGACTGAATTTTATATAAACAAATACGCACTTTCTGTGGATAAGTGTAATGGCATCCAAATTATCTTGATTTTCCTCAGTAAGCTAGCACTGTCCATAACACACCCATGCACATGCACACATACACAATTCCAATTTACCAAGTACCATCCAAAACATGGAAGAAGAACCATTTTAGGAACAGATCTAATTGAAATGCAAAGACATATAAAAAAATTTTCTACATCTCTCACAGAAGAAAAAAGTTAGAAAATCTTCACTTTTCAGAGACATGAAATACTCAGAATTTTTATTACCACAACCAAAATGACCACCCCAAGTTTCTTTGCAAAAACAGTCACAGATCTAATCCCTATGGTACAAACTGGAGAAGAATATGCCTACTGTAACCTACCTGAATTTAACAATAACAAGCTTACAATGGCAAATTTCAGGCAGAGGATATCACAGGACATCCACAACAAAATTTCAGTCAAAGAAATGGACATAAAGAAAAGTGAAATGCCAGATGATACTCAAAGTAAATGTAATGAATGTTATCTGAGAGAAAGAAGTCCGATTGCATGTTAGTCACCAACATTAAATATGTAAATGTGCATATGATAAGAAAAGGTGCAAATTCACATGTACATTAAAAATTTTAAATTGAAATTAATGTCAAGAATTTAGAAATACTATATTTAATTTTAATTTCCAAGGAAATGGATTTAAAGCTATTCAAACAAAATGCCTTTCATAGAAAAGGGAGGTATAAGCCACACAAAAGACTAAATTGCAGTCAAGCAAATCCATTCATGAAGCTAATATTCAAAACCACTGTAAATTTTGTAGCTTCTATCTTTGTTTCAGTCCTCAGGTCTTTCATTATTTTAACACCTATGCTAGAAAAAATTCTCAATTATTATAAAATTATGAGCAAATCAAAATGCTGGAGACAAGACAGACAACTTTGTGAGAAACTTGAAAATAATGATGTTCTCCTAAAGAAAAACTGTTTTTGTGGACTTTGTTTTTCATTTTCTTTCTTATAAATCTCTAAGGTTTCCATTGAAATTTATATCATGTCAAAAGTGAAAAACAAAATGGAATAGCTATTTTTTCCACCTCATAACCTTCATGAGTAAAACATTCATCTTTCTTGCTAAAGAAAGGGAAGAAAAAAGACACTACCTTCATAATAATTTTTAACTTTTTCTTCCTGATACTTTGCATCAGAGAAGACAATAGATGGACTGTAACAGGAAAGGTTAAGGGCTTCAGATATTTTTATATGTAATGAAAATAATCATTTATTCAAGTTTTGTCACCCAACTTCTGGTAAACACAAAATATTTTAAGGCATAGCACTGATAAATCATAGTTGAAAAGAGTCTGCCTTGGTTTGCTAAGTTTTCAATCTTGTTCCAAATGAATGAAAATCATACAAAACATTTACAATATTTTTTCTTAGTCACAGATCTGGAGTTAAAGTATACCAGAAAATATTTGTAGTTGGATGTTGATATGCAATACTAGACTACTGTAAATAAGCATATAAATAACACTATTTAAATGGCAAAGATATTCCATTAGCCAATTGGTTTGAGTCATTTAAATACCTTACACTGTGCTTGCCTCTTAGTAATTATACCAATTAGATTGGAGAATCATTTATCAGGGTGCCAATTAAGTGAGTTCTACACTTCCTGGGACTTTTAAAAAAAATCTAAATTAGACATACTAACAACTGCTATGTTTATGGGTACTTCAGTTGACTCCTCGTCATGTAACACGGAAGTAAATTAACCAGTGCTTCTTACTCCATTTCCTAAGGATATAGTTAGCTGGGGGCATACTTTATTCATACAGTTCACTCTGCTCTTTGAATTTCAAAGTAAAAAACTTTAACCAGAAAATATTAGTGTGGAATCATACTTTTAATTTTGTTTAAAAACTGATTTCAATGAACATTTTCCTTTTAGCTGATACTTGAATTTAAAGGTTAATTACTTTAATGATTCCTGGGTTGGTAGACATGTAATTATGGTTGGTTGCAAATGTGTGATTTTTTTAGCGACACATTTTTCAGAAGATGCAGAAGATTGAGTTAAGAATTAACTGACATTTGGTAACAATGGAACAGAACTTTTTAAATGCTTATGATAAAAGTATTGTTAAAATCCTTTTAGCTATTAAAGTCTCTATAACTATTTTTTTAATTATGAAAGTGAAAGAACATTTCTAAAGTCTCTTCAACCATTTAATAAAAAAGGGAGATGTTATTAACTGTTTTAATCATTCTACGAAGAGAAGGACAAAAATTCTACCTAGTTACTCTCTGAGGAGTTCTACCTGGTCAACCATTCAATATTAGGCAGGTACAGCAAAAAATGTGCATGGTCTTTAACAACTCACCTCTCCATTTATGTTTGTAGAACTAACATTTACACTGTTTTAATTATATAATAATAAAAACATGAGAGATGAACAGTTCTGAGACAGAATAGTTTTGCTAAAAAAAAAAAAAATCTCCGACTCATTTTTCTGTGGCTAGTATCCATGTACAAAAATATTTTCATTAAGTCATATGAAATGTTGAGGTTGGGCAAAGAAATCCTCAAAACCGTTTTAAGTGAAAAATTTACTTTGATGATAAGTCATCAGTTAAGTGATTATCTCACACATCAACTAGCTCTTCTTATGATTGTATAGATCAACGCTAGGGGGACCAATGCCATGCAGTTTTTGAGAGTATTATATTTCCAATATGTATTCTGATAGTGTAAAGGAGTTCTTATACATTTATATAACAAATAAGATAATATTCACAGGGTGGGGAGAAGTGAGAAGAAGAATTAAGATCTTGATTGAATTTGCAGAGACATATATGATGAGCAGATATGAGACATACCCTTTGAGTAGGTAAGTGTCATACTAATTGAGAACACATGTTTTATAAATCAAGCTGGAAGATCATGCATCATAACTGGAATAACTGTAATGCATGAGCAAAAATAATCAAATAAATAATTTCATATCTTGAAGTTAAGGTGTCAGTGAATCAATTCTGAATTACATACAGGCAAATTAGTTTACTTGCAAAAAAAGTCAGAGAGAACTATGCTTAAATACAGTCCTTGTAAACATTTGTTTTTATACCTCTTTACTAATGTTAAACATTTGTTTTTATACCTCTTTACTAATGTGAGTTGTAACACGAAGAAAACACTTTGAAATTAATATACTTAATATCCATAAAGAAAGAAGAGTTACACTAGTTTTGATGAGTTTAATAGAATATAACATATACATGAGGATCTACTGTGTGTAAAATACCATCCTGAAGACTTGAGGAAGTGTAAATATGAACATAAAGTACTTCCTATCCATGCAGTTTAAGTCCCAAGAATTAGGATTGAAAAACTTGACAGGCAAATGAATTATATTATAGAATAAGATGAGTACCAAAGTACAAATGGTTCAAGGGCGTTTACCAAAAGCAATGATCATCTTAGACTCTTAGGACAAATCAAGAAAAATGTCCAAAGGAGTGGTCTCTGCTGTTCATAGCCTACAACAATATGGAACATGATGAGGAAAGCATATGGTTCAGACTTGTTGACATGTAGTTAAAGTGGAGAAAGAACTGGAAAACAAGGCAGGAAAGACTGAAGTTAACTTGGAGAACCCTGAATACCATGTTGAGAAACCATAGCCAGAAAGAGTGACATTTCTTTTCCATCATGGAATAGATTACAGCAGACAGTTCGATGAGAGTAGACAGTTGTCATGATGAAGGAGAATATGGACAACATGATGCAGTCTTTAAATCATCAGTCACTCACTGAAGATCAATCACTTGTCATTACTATTATAATTCTGAAATTTGTGTCCTCCATGGCAGCTACATAAATGAAAAGTAAGGTCCTGGCCCTCAAGTAGTGCAAAAGTGAGTGATTAAGACAAACAAGTGAGAAACCTGTTAAAGTGTCGTACAAACAGTGGTAGGATATGATCAAGAAATACAATGGTGTTTTGGTTATTTATTGCTGCATAAGAAACCAGCAAACAGTGATGTTGTGAGATAAATTATTACCCCATCCAAATTCAAGTGTTGAATTACTAACCCCCAGGACCTCAGAATGTGACTATGTCTGGAGACAGAGCCTCAAATGAGGCAATTTAGTTAAATTAAGTAATTTAACTTACGGCAATTAAGTCATATGGGTGGGCTCTAATGCAGCAAAACAAGAGTCCTTGTGAAAAGAGATTAGGACACAGATCAGAAGACTATGTAAAGACACCAAGACAAAGACAGAGACCTTGGAAGAAACCAACCCTGCCAACAACTTGATCTCAGATCTCTAGTCTCCAAAACTGGGAGAAAATAAATTCCTGTCATTTAAACTACTTTGTCTGTGGTACTTGCTTACGGCAGCCACAAGAAAGTAGCAAAAGTGGCCCAAGGCAGGAATTCATTTAATTTTCTCTTGAATCTAGGGCTTGATTAGATCAACTAGCAAGTTCTACCCTGTGACTTCTCAGGTGGTTTAGTCATATGGCCCCTGCGTTCTTCCCCATCTTCCCCCCTTCTCTCTTTCTTTCTCCCATCTTTTCCTCTGCCTGTGGTCTTTCTATATGGTACTCTTAATAGGAGCCAGATTTCTTACATGGCAACTGAAGATTCCCATAGCACGTGTCCTAAGAGAAACTACAGTCACATGGTCTTTACTAACCTTGCCTCAGAAGTCACACAGTTTCACTTCACTGAGATGTATTTGTATAGGCAGCATGTGCAGATGTATTTTAAAATTACGGCTATCTGGGGGCACCTGGGGGTTCAGCTGGTTGAGCACCCGACAATTGATTTCAGCTCAGGTCATCATCTAGGGTTTTGGGATGGAGCCCTCCGTTGGTTCTGCACTCAGCATGGAGTCGGAGGATTTCTCTCCTTTTTCCTCTGCTCCTCCCCCTGTTCATACTCTCTTACTCTCTAAAATAAATAAATAAATCTTAAGAACAAACAACTACTGCTGTCCACCCTCTGGCTAAAAAATTGCTCACATTCTTCCCACATGCAAAATATGCTCACGCCTTCCCCAAACCCCACAAAGATCTTATCTGTTATAGCATCAGGTTTGGGCTTGAGGCCCTGGATTTCATCATTCACATCTACTCTGGTGTGGATGAGGTCTGTGATACAGTTCCTCTGCTACACAGTTCCTTGAAAAGTCTTTTACTCAATCGGAAGGCATATGAAGTACAGAAAATAGTTTACCTGCACCTTCCACTCTACATCTAACATATGACAGTGGAGAGACAAGGATAGAATAATTGCAACCAATCAGAATGGGGAAAAGCAAGGAACACATATCAGTTATAGGTCATCGGCCAATTCTGTAACCCAGCTTGACAGATGTTGCCACTTTCTTGGTAAGTTCTCTGTCCTATGTGGGGCTAACTCTCCACAGCTCTTGGGTCTGCCAGCTGAGCTGTTAGTTCCACTTTCTGAATTCTCTTTACTCTTCCATAATATATAGCCTTACTTGCAGCCCAGTTGTCTTCTCAGCCTCCTTCTTGATTAAGTTTGGGGATCCTGATGTGTCTTCTCCATTTTTTTTTTTTAATGTTTATGCACTTACAGTTTAAACTGGCAGTGTTGGGGCACCTGGGTGGCTCGGTGGGTTGGGCCTCTGCCTGTGGCTTGGGTCGTGATCCTTCAGGGTCCTGGAATCGAGCCCCGCATGGGGCTCTCTGCTCAGTGGAGAGATGGCTTCCTCTTCTCTCTGCCTGCCTCTCTGCCTACTTGTGATCTCCCTCTCTGTTAAATAAATAAATAAATAAAATCTTTAAAAAACAAAAAACTGACAGTGTTACTCCAAGTATAAATCTCTTTAAATTATTGTGTTTTCACCATTACACAAAACCCACATTCAAAGTATTAAATGGGGATGCCTGGGTGGCTCAGTTGATTAAGCGTCTGCCTTTGGCTGAGGTCATGATGCCAGGGTCCTGGAATAGAATCCCTCCCGCACAAGGTTCCTTGCTCAGCTGGGGAGTCTGCTTCTCCCTCTGCCTACTGTTCCTCCTGCCTGTGCTCTCTCTTTCTCTCTCTTACAAATAAATAAAATCTTTAAAAAAAAAAAAAATATATATATATATATATATATATATATATATATAAAATGGGTTGGCTCATCTGAAAGCTGGAATATCTGCTTCTCAGATGGGCCATTCACATAGCTGTCAAGGTGGTGCTCTATCAGCTAGAAATCTCAGCCATGACTTGAGGGTTGGGAATCTTGGTTTCTCTCAACATGGACCAGTCCATGTGGCCTGGGTTTCCTTGGCTCATTTTCAAGTGTGATCACTTTAAAAGGGAGAAAGAAAGCCAAATGGATGCTCTATCAATCTTTATCACCTAGTCTTGGAAGTTTCATAGGTTTGCTTCTGCCATACCATATTAGTTGAGACAGAAAGGCCCACCCAGGTTTCACAGGGGGGAAAAAACATAGATTTGACTTCTTTCTTCTTTTTTTTTTTTAAAGATGTATTTATTCATTTGAGAGAGAGAGAGCAGGAGGGAAGGACAGAGGGAGAGAGAGAGAGAGTGAGATTCTTAAGCAGATTCTGCAGTGAGCATGGAGCCTGACTTGGGGCTCTATCTCACCACCCCAAGATCATGACCTGAGCTAAAACCGAGTCAGATGCTTAACCAACTGCACCAGCTTGATGCCCCTAGATTCAACTTCTTGATGAAGGATTGCCAAGGTTCTAGAAGAGCATCTAGGTCTAGAAATATTGTTGTGACCACTTTTGGAAAATATATTTTGTCACAGCAAGATTTAAGGAGTCTATCTCCCAAAATGAATGCATGAGTTCATAAATTCTTGAGAGGAAGAGATATTTTAGGGCTTTTAAAAATTTTTTAGCTATACAGTAGATTATAAATAATAAATTATTAATCAATGTCAAACATTTTAAGGAGATTTTTTGGCTTCATTTCATTTAATGTTAACAACAATGCAAAGTGTTAGGCATTATCATTCTTTTTGATTGATGAAGTAACTGAGCCTTAGAAATACTGTTTGATTTACTTTTAATTACAGAAGTTCACACTACTACAGTAGTTTCTAGAGTATCAAATGCTGGTAGTACTAATCCTATACAGATAGGGTTATAAATGCGTTCTGGCAAAGATAAATAACTCCAGGAATTAAGTGCTTGAGGTGGTAAAAGGGATCCAGTATACTATTGCAGAGTTTGACCATATTAACAGAAAAAGTTTATCAGTTTTAACAGGATGAAAGACAAAATTTATGGACACAGATAAAAATAATTGGGTAGATTTGGTTATTTCATTTATGATTGCTTATTTCATTTTATGATTGCTTTCATTTTCTCAGTGAAATAAAAGCAACACCATCAGCCTGAGGCATGGTGTTTGAAGTTTGACCATTGAGCCATTATGAAACAATCAAGTTTGAGAAGAGAATATGAGACCGGAGGAGCACAGTTATGTAGTCACCGCTTAGGATCCACTTGGGATTTATGGTCATGAATTATTCTGAGACTACTCAGCAGAGTTGGGTGTTTCTCTCCAACCACAGTCCACTATTGGTTTTAGAAGCAAGTAGAAGGAGAATTTAGATTTAACCAGGGTTTAAATTTTCCAGATAAGCATAAAGAAAGGAAAGAGGGAAAAAGACATTGGGGATATGTGTAAATAAAAAATTTTAATTATTGGCCTCACAATCTAACTGAAGTTAAGTGGGTAGTGAAACATGAGACATGATGGATAGGGAAAAAAAGTGGAGGTTCCTGTGTAGTAGAATAATGTGTGAAACAAAGTAAAATAAATCTCCATGGTCATATCGCTTACCAAAGAGATCAATGGGTATTTGTAACGTCAGTGATAGAAACCTGTTGCTTTCCTTACCATCCCTTTGCCTCTATTTCCAAATGAAAGAATCATATATACATATATATTTGGTCTGAAGTATGAGGAATTATTCCTATGCGCAGACCTCAACCAAAGACTGATGGTAGATGGTATATAAATATTCCAAATTCCTCTCCCCTTGGGTGAGATAAATCTAAGGCATGTGTTCTGCACCATTTCCCAGATTCCCCCAGTTGGATTAAGCTTCAGTTACCCAGGTGGGAATTACTTAATAATATACATTTAATTTGCTCTACTCCTTCCTTGTCTTATTTCCTCACTGTCCTGGTGTTTCCTGGAATCATCTCTCAAATAAACTAATTATACTCAAACCCTTATCTCAAGACCTCCTTCTGGGGTACCTCACTAAGAAAATCCCTGATATACAGGAAATCTTTTTCAAACACCACCTCTGAGCCTCTACAGCTCCTATCATAATACTTATCAAAATATATTTTGTCTTCTTACTTGTCTTTCACCTCATCAGACTGTTTCCCCCAAAACAGAAAAGTCTCTATCTCTGTACAGCCTTCTCCTCATACAGTTCCTATTACCTAATAAGATAAAGCTACATATTTAGTAAATATACTTGAATGCTCAATAAAAGCTGATGGTTTTGCTAACCAATGATTTGAAATATCTTTTTAATCCATAAAGACAAAATTATATTGGTTCAGGTGCCATGAATGTTAATTCTACCATGTTTTTGCCATTATAATTGATAATCCACAATAGTTAGATTGTCAAATATGAAATTTTGGCTAGCCAAAAATATATCACTATTTTTAGATTGTTACATTTGAGAGCGTTGAAAAATATATCATCTTTTCAGATATAATTTAACAAAATTACAGTGCTGTGAGATTGAACATTTATCATTTCTCCCCTAAGCTTTTTATTCCATGAATTACTTCAGTTTCAGCAACAAAGAAATAACCATAGGAAAATTTTTTTTTTTTACCTCATAAACACCTAATATACAGGGGCTGAATAAATATATATAGGATATATAATATATATTCTATATATATACACATATATAGAATAAATATTTTTGTGAGAAAAAATATCATTTTAAAATAAATTACTGTTGAGACTAAAGTGATTTTTCTTTTTCTTTTTTTTTTTTAAAGATTTTATTTATTTATTTGACAGACAGAGATCTCAAGTAGGTGGAGAGGCAGGCAGAGAGACAGAGAGGAGGAAGCAGGCTCCCCGCTCAGCAGAGAGCCCAATGATGCGACGTGGGGCTTGATCCCAGGACCCTGGGACCACGACCCCAGCCGAAGGCAAAGGCCTTAACCCACTGAGCCACCCAGGTGCCCCAAGACTAAAATGATTTTTATTTGGGAAATAAAAGCATAGTAATTAAATCTCCTTACCATTTTTTTTTTTGGGGGGCTTGTGATTTAACTATCACTTAAGTAACTGGTATTTATATACCTGTTTGCTACTGCTAATTACTTTATAAAAGTTCAATTACTGTAATGGCTAAATATCACAATCATTGTGTAACTCTACTAACAGCCAGAGTAGCTGTGATAGGGCTACATTTGTGAGGAAGCTTATTTGCATTTGCAAAACTCAACAACTGCTCAAGTATCTGCTTTCTAGCAATTAGGCAGCTGCTACTTAAAATCGATAGTGGCAAACTCTGGTTGTGTTTGGTGTGGAAACTAAGTGTGTTATGTGGCATTCTAGTTCTTTACAGTGTATTAATGAAGCCACTTTGTTTCAGGCTGTCCTATCACCACAGCTTGGCATCCTTTCCGCCTCAGCTGGCTATGATATTACTTCATCTGTTTTCTTTTCATCCTTTGTCTAATTCACGGCCTTTTGGTGTTGAATAGTTTTGAATTCCCCCTGTCAAGAGTTCATTCACTGTCTTTATAACATATAGCTATGCAGTCTGACCTAGCTGAAATATATTAGATAATTTCTTGCCAAAAGCTATGTGTGAGATATTTAGGAGTTCGATTCAAATTTTCTAAATAGTTGGGGCATTAATTTCATGGAGGGCACAAGGTGTATATGGTGAAAACTGGCAGGCAAGCAGATGTTAACAAACCGGAAAGATAACTTCAATTATACTGGCTTTTATACAAGTAAAACAATCTGTTTTGAGTGGTGAGTGATATCTTACTATGTGCTAATAAATGAAATACGTAAAAAACACTCAGATCAAATCTCCTATATATTTTACCCTTGAGATTTAATGGTTCATACTTAATGCCAATTTTTGCCTTGTTATGGTGTTTATGTAAGATTTCTAGTTTAGAAATGTGCTTTAGAAGTATACTAGGAAAAACTGGCTGAAAAACATAAATTCTGAAGTTCAACTAAATGCTAATGGAACACTACTCTGAGGTTTTCAAAGGCACCTGCTGCTTCTGCCAGTGTACCTCCCCTCCCCTCCATCCACTGCCTCTCACCCACCCCAGGAAATTCCGCATTTTCTTTTCTAGTCCTTGCACAAACCTTGCTTCAGTCTCTCAGGCAAAGTGAGATAGTCCATCCGTCCTCTTTGATCCCACTGTATTTTGCCCAAGGAAGGTAGGATTATACTGCAGTAGAATTACTTCTGTTCTAAGGGCTTAATAGAACAGTAAATGCTCAGTCTCACACTTTGCTACCTTTGATAAGTATATCTGAAGAGCTGATTTTGTCCTTCCTCACCAAATCTATTTTCCATAGTTATATTGAGTAAACAATATCTCTAAGTACAATGCTTTGCAGATATATCTCATAAATTCTCCTATTTCATTTCACTTTAATTCAGGATGCAATACTACTATGTTGTTCTGTAGCCTTTGGGCTGTGTTCTCTTAGGACACTCCTGTAACTCTTTTTCTCTATAACCTAAAGTTTCATTGCTTTTCTCCTGGATCTTCAACCCTTTCCCTAAGAAGCTACCTTAGAAATAGTAAGAGCTGTAATGAGAGGAGAACAGCAATTTTTCTGCTCTAAATGCTGGAAGTAGTTGCTATTGTTTGAAGTTATCTGGACTGACCCTATTTCAAATGCACAGTCTTAATGCCCAGTACAGCTTAATGAGATGTTATCTGCTAATAGGAAAACCTTTAAAAATACCCAAAATGTACAGGCCCATCCTAGGTATTTGATTACTTCAATGCTTATAGTTTCCCTCTCTAATTCAAATCAACAGAACACCAATAACTTTCAAAAAGATATTTGTTTGCTTCTCATTGTGCAAGAAATCACATTATAGTGGCAATAGTAAAAATAAATATTTACTGAGTCCTATAGTTGCCTTGGCATTAGAGAGTTTAATGCTATACACACATAGTTCACTCAAAATATGCTAATTCTTCACATCATTTTTTTAAGGGTGGAGACGTATGCTTATCTTGGAACAATGACTATAGCCACTGAAAAAATTATTTATTCTTTATTGCTCAAACTCCATAGATCTGTGAAATACATAGATTTGAGCAACTAAAATGTATTGTTTATTGTCCTTTAGAGATCAATAGACTTGAGTTAAGTTGGACTAAGAAGATTTCTGAGTTCAAAGATTAAAACCCTTCCACTAACAATGTCATAATAATTAAACCAAAACACTTAAATTTGTGTCATATGTAAAAATAACTCAGACAATCATAGAAATGAGAAATAACTTTTAGGCATTTGTTAACCAAACTGTCTCCATTCCCTACATTTATCAATAGTTATAATTTGGAAAATCTCTAATTTAGAAATGTGTCTCTTTTTGTAATCAGCTCTTCCATGATGAAGAAAGAAAGGGCACAGACTGGTTTGCTAAGGTCCTTGACAGTGCTGAAAGCTGTCCCTCTAAAATGTAAATCTGACCTTACCTCAAGGTGTGAGAAGCCCCAGACATAAAACAATGACTCCCACTAGAAGATAATTTGAAGCCTTGGGTACTGGGGACTTGGTTTTGAATGGTTAGAATAACAAAGAAGGAAGGCAGAATTATCACTCTAGCTGGAGGTGTGTTTATTCAGCTTATCTGAAGTCATAGCCAGTCTCCTCACAGACTTTAAAGAAAATTAATCTCCTCAAAGTTTAAAATATTCCTATACCATAAAGCAATCACCTTTACTGGTGTGTGTGTGTGTGTGTGTGTGTGTGTGTAAATCTGATCTTATTGGAACGTAGGTATGTGTTTAGCTCCACTTACCAGACTCTGGCACCTGCCACTTTACTCAACTTTTCCTTTATCTTCATCCTTAGCAGGATCAGGTTTCTTTCAAACCTATGAGCCTGGTTTGCAAGATAATGCTAGTTTGGGGGAGCGTCACATAATTGAGACACCAAGTTGGAGATAAAAGTTAAACATTCAGTTAGAGATAAGTTGAAAAATAGGAAAAAGAGTTGTAGTGATTATTGCAGGGCCAGTTTAAATTATCTGAATTTAAACCTTGAACTGACTGTTAAGGATTGTGAGAATAGATTGATTAATTGATTGATTGATTCATTCATTCATTCATTCAACATTCAACATTCAACATTCAAAAAAAATTACTTGGCAAGGTGAAATAAAGCATAATGATTAATATGTAAGATATTATATAGCTCTTCTAGTAATGGAACACATTTATCCTGAGGATAATGATGAACCACTAAAAATTTAAAGGAAGAGGAGAAAAACAAAAAGCAAGGATTCACTTCTTAGAAAGTTCCCTTTGCCTAAAGTGTAAAGGGTGGATGGTGGTAAACACAAATTAGAGACTAGGAAATGTGGGGAAAGCATTGCTCAGGCCAAGGAAAGAAAGACAAGGTCCAAAATGAAGGCAATAGCTGAAAACGTGAAGAGGAGGCTTACACTAAAGAGATGTTTTTTTGTTTGTTTGTTTGGTTGGTTGGTTTTGTTTTTTATTTTTTTATTTTTTTTTAAAGATTTTATTTATTTATTTCACAGACAGAGATCATGAGTAGGCAGAGAGGCAGGCAGAGAGAGAGGGAGAAGCAGGCTCCCTGCCGAGCAGAGAGCCCGATGCGGGGCTCAATCCCAGGACCCTGGGATCATGACCTGAGCCGAAGGCAGAGGCTTTAACCCACTGAGCCACCCAGGTGCCCCACACTAAAGAGATGTTAACAGGACTTGGAGACTATATTTTTTTGAGAAATAGAAGGAAACAACAATAACACACAGACAAGAATTAAGTTGGTTGCCCTCAGGTATAAACAACTGGGTGATAGTGTCATTGTCAGACATGGAATATAGGGGAAAAAATAGCTTATTTGAGCAAAAATTATTATTATTAATTAATTCAGTTTTGAACACATTGAGCTTGTTCAGGGGAAGATATAAATATACATATACATGTATATTTATATCTATAGCTCAGTAGAGGAAATTCATATTTGGACATCATCTACATTCATATGATATTGGTGCTCTGGGTGAGAATGAGAGGAAGAAGGGAAAGCTTCTAGATTAAACAGAAAGCCAGCAACAGAACTTTTCCTCTTTCTTCTCTTACTTCCTCTACAGAATTATGAGTGTCATTATTTAAATCAACTTTTCCTATATTTTTAGTTTATTCCACTGGAATTTAGGAAGAAGATATTTTCTTGGTCCAGTGCTATCTATGATGCGAGTCTTCCCAATAACTGAACACTAGCCAGATAGCTCAAAAAGAGAATGTGACCAAATGAAATGTGGGGTTTTACCTGATTCAAACTTTCATAGATCTATTCAGGTGGTCAAATATAAATTCCCAATGTTATCAGCAGAGCTTCATCAAAATAGAATATCTCTGCCTGCCTGCTTTGCCTATAATTTTATTCCCACTTGAAGTAACAAATTCCCAGGAATAATGTCAATGAAACATGCATAGTGTATATTTGAAGAAAACTATCAGAGAATTAAAGCAGAATTAAGAAATTAAATAAAAATACCAAGCTTTAGATAAAAATGATACATACTTAAAGATACTTCTCATTCATAATTACTTTGTTTACTGTAATTTCATTAAAAGTAAAAAAAAAGTAATCTTAGGAAAGTTGACATTATAATTTTAAATTTTGTATGTTAAAAACATGTATAAAATTAAAGGAATGGGTAAGACCTGTCAGATATTATATATTTACAAAACCATAATATTTAAATGATCATAATACAATTAGATAGACATAGATAAGTAACACAGAACCTACACATGAGTATTAGAGTTTATCTTCTATGAAGAACGTTATACGTCATAGAAACATCATAAACCAGTGAGCAAAGGAAGGATGATTTAATAAAACCATTTTGATAATAAGTTTGCTACTTATGAGTTCACATACTCATTTCATTCACTAACCAAAAAAATCAAAGATCACCTTGGGGAGAAATAAATATAGCGATTCACTAAATCTATTAAGCTAGTAAGATTTTTATAAATGTAAATATGACATCATAATAAAAATAGATTTGAGGTTCCTGTAACTAGAACCTTATTTTAAAAAGAATACAGAGTGAAATAATAGAATTTAAAAAGCCATAAAAGGAGAGTATTAATGTTATTAATACATGGGGATTTCACAAATTAGTTTAAGGTGTACTTTAATCTCCCTAGATAAGCAGCCAATTGATATAACCTGATGTTTAACAAAAGAGGTCATACATATGGGAAATGTTCTACCATATCAGTGTTCAAAAGGCAAATAAAATCAAATACAAATTTTAATTCTATGGAAATTAAACACATATGTAAAACAACAGTATAGAATGATAAATTTGTGGCCAAATATGGTATAATAAAAAATTATCTCAGAAATAGGTCAGGACAGTGGTGAAAATTTTAAATACTTATGCAATTTGATCTGATAATTTCACGCCTGGGAGTCTATTTTAAGAAATTATTCATAAATTCTCAAATAAAGCAAAATTTAAAAATTGACATAAATACTGATGACAGAATTATTCTTAATAAGAAGTATAGCTTCTTGTGGTAGTTAACTTTATGTCAACTTGACTGAGCCATGGGTTGACCAGATATTTGGTTAAACATTATTTGTGGGTGCATCTGTGAAAGTGTTTCAAGATGAGATTAGCATTTGAATCAGTAAACTGAGTAAAACAGATTGTCCTTCCCGGTTTGAGTAAACATCATCCAATCTGTTGAGGGCCTGACTAGAACTAAACTGGAGAAAAAGGAAGAATTATTTTCTCTTGCCCTGACTTATCTGGGACATCAGTCTTCTCCTGCACTTGGATTGAGATATACACCATCAGTGCTCTTGGTTCTTGGATTATAACTTACACCATCAGTTCTCCTGGTTCTGAGGCCTTTGTCTTGAACTTGAACTATTCCATCAGCTCTCTTGGGTCTCCAGCTTGCCAACTACAGATTGTGGGACTTGTCAGCTTCCATAATCATTTGAGCCAATTCCTTATATTAATTATCTACCTATCTATCATCTATCTATCTATAACTATCATCTATCATATTGGTTCTGTTTCTCTGGAATAACCTGATTAATACACAACCTAAATGTTTATGATAGGATTATGATTAAGTAATGCATAGTATATGTATATACTCAATGAGCTCTTATGAAAGCATTAAATATTGTTTAAGAGGTATTAGCTCCTGGAAAAAGTCTATTTCATTTTCATAAGTGAAAAGGAAAGATTTAAGGTTGCATATTCACTATAAAGAGAATATATATAAATACAAAAAACAAATAGAAGTGACTATAAAAACACTTGGGTTATTATCAGGTAGTGAAAATATGGGTAGTTTCTTTCAAAGTTAAAAAAAATGTTTCCAGATTTCCCAGTATAAGTGTATATTAATTTTAAAATGGAAAAATTAACTTACTTTAACAGGGGATTTACTAACCAGCTAAAAATGCCAAGTAAACTTAATAAAGACATTATGCATTTTTATGCCCTGAAGAGAACACTGGAATACACAGGGGACTCACACAAGCCCTCTACTATCCAGATACACTCACTGAAAAATAGAAAGTATTGGGGTGCCTGGGTGGCTCAGTCAGTGAAAAGGTTGACTCTTGATTTGGGCTCAGGTCATGATCTCAAGGTTCTGGGATCTGAGTCCCATTGGTAACCCCTAGGCTCAGCAGGGAGCCTGCTTGAGGATTTCTCTTTCTCCCTCCATCCCTCCCCTGCACATGCTCTTTCTCTCTCTAAAATTAAAAAAAAAAAAAAAATCTTAAAAAGAAAGAGAGAGAGAGAGATAAAGAAAAATAGAAAGTACTAGCCTGTTTGCCTGCTAATGCTTCCACAAGTTCTGGTGTACTTAAGCTTCATTTAAATACAGCCACTTAAGCAGGATGGGGGAACATTTAAAGCTCACATGACAAGAAATCACTTCTCTTGGCATAAAGTGGCTCCCAGGCAAAAAACACCCCCAAAAGGGACTTCTATGGCTCATTATACACATTTCTTACTAGAATGTGCCCCAATTTGCTCCTTTAGTGAGAAATAGTGACATCCTTCCAAACAAACACTCACATCCACATTCACACATAATTTTTCTCTCAAGCAAATAGAGTATTAAACATCACTAAGAAAAAATTTACAGAGTAAAGATGTTAGGATAAAAATAAAGTTGAAAAAGCTATGGACATTTTTTGAGCACCACTCTGATCAGAAGAAGAAAAAGCAATATATAATATTCACTTATAAAATTTATATTATAAAGTTAATGCTTATCGTTCCAGGAAATGCCAATAATTTGTTTTTATTGCACATTTATTATAAGCAACCTCCAATTACTAAACTTTCTAACAAACATAGAACATAAAAATATGATTTTAAGATACGAATATGTAATTAAATTTTATGAATGTAGGTCTATATCAAATTTTTCATAAAAATTATAGTTATATAATACAAAATACAAACCAGTCTGCTCTTCCAGCTCTGTTACATTTGGAAAACTACATATGCTTTTCCTCTAATGTTTAATGCTGGCACCAGGCCTCTGTTGTGCCAGAATCCTATCATTCCCCTCCCACTCCGCTCCTTTAATCCTGTCTTAGGAAGGACATTACATTGGTGCCATCCTCACTAGCTTATCTCCCATTGATTTACTAAATGGAGAGTCCTCTGGACTTTCTTTGAGAAAATAGGTTAGACAATGAATAAATTCATTCCAGCATGCCTAAATATTTGGACCTCTTCCACACTATTTTAACAAGGCAGTTACAGTAATTCACTAAACTTTAAACTAGCTATTAGTCTAGAAGCAATGAGGAGAGGTAGAGGGAAATCTTAAAGAAGGCCCTTATCATCTTGGGAGGCATCCATCTCAGTAGGGGCCTCTGCAAGATATCCAGTCATGGGTAGGCTACTGTTGTCTCTCAAGGGACACAGGCCACTTCTGCAGTCTTGGAGGGTTCAAGACTATGTGCAGATCCAAGATTCTCAAGCATATCCACACGCTGGTGTTTCCATCCCAGTTGCCTGGGGCCCATTCCTTTTGTACCTTTGTACCCATCCCTCTGACTCTTTTTAAAGAGGAGACATGTCAGTACTGGGAATCATGCCTTCCCTGTAATTCAGCTACTTTCACAATTAGGTCCTGGGTCTGGTTTGCCGGATGTTCCCTCCAGTTGAAGGGAATGAGGATCAGTTTTAATACCATTGAAGATATGCTTCCACCCTTCCTCTGTGCAAAAGCTGTCATTTTTATTTAGCACATCAATGGAGTTTTTAAATAACTGAATAATCTCATAGCCTTTATAACTGCCATTGCCGTGGTGTATCTCAAATGTCAGAGATATCGCATGTATCAGTGCATTCTTCATCCATCTCAATTCACCACTGGTGAGAGACTTATCAATGGCTATGCTACAGAATGCCAAGGATTATCACCATTCCACCTATCACCATAATGCAGTATTTTTTTATTATCTGGCCAGCCAATGAGCCAACCATATACTTCCATCTGGGGATGTGTTTCATAGAACCCTTTCTAACTCCCCTAGTGAGTTCCCCTTAGAATCAGACCTTGAGAAGAAGGACTGTGCACTTTTAATTTGAGAGGTACAAGTAAAACAAAAAGAGTATAAAGATAATGTAGAAAAGGAAAAGCGACTTGTCAGGCTGTTATTAAGCATTATCCCCAGGGAATCTCTGGGGAAAAGGTACGGAACACATACTTCAAAATTATTCTGACCACAGGTGAAAGAGCTAGAATATTCATATTCTTGAACCCATTGGTTAAGGGCTGCTTTCAGGGAAATGTTAGGTTCCAGACATTTTTTGGTCATCTGTGCATTGGCAGAGAGGGCTCTGGCAAAAGAGGGCAGCCCTCCAACAATGATGGCAAGGTTAATGGTGAAAAGTCAGACTGGGACTTGAAGAAATAAAATATTCAAAAGGATACAGGCAGAGGATTGGCAATAATAAAAAATAAGTTTGATGTATTATATAAAAATAGTAAGCTAAACATAGTATTAAATTTCTGGATAAAAGATATATTTTTTTGTAAATAAAGAAATCAGACAATTCTGCTACATTACTTCAAATATCACTAACAGACCATAGCAATCACGATCTATCAAATGGAAATACAATAATGTAACAAAACACAGACACCAGTTGTTGCAAGAATTTACTTATTTAAAATTATTTATTAAATACTCTTCTAAGAGCTATGTATATACAGATGCACAACACAATCTCTACTATCAGATATATAATGGGTGATCAATTAGTGTAAACTCATTATTATTGATATAAATTATTATAATTTTGATATTATTTTGATATTATTGATATAAATACTTAATGTGAAGCTATTATAAAGAAATCCTTTCAGATTAATGCCTTTTTTCTCCCTCATGGGTTAATACTTAACCAGTAATAATTAAACCAGTTGTTATGATACTTAAATGCAGCAACTAGGAAAACTTCAGTGTGGAAATTCACCAAAAGCTAACTCACAATTCACAAAACTAAATCACTGCAATGTTACTAGTGGTATTTAAATCAATACAAAACACCTGTATTCAATCTTTTAATAATTTAATAAAGTATTTATCAGGCACATACCATGTGTTAGGCACCAATCCAGGCACTGAGGATGTAACAGTGAATAAAATAGATAAAAATCCTTGCCTTTCTAAACTTTGTACAACCTACATTTGTAGCTGTAGTTTCATGGTGATTTTACCTGAATGTTCAAGTATCTGATTATTTCATTTTCTCTTTTAGGGTTGTTCTGAAGGAACAGTTATATAATGATTTTATTATATTTTGCCTTTATTCCTTTGTCCTAAATTTAAGGCATGCATTTTTTAGAAAAAAAAAATATGTGTATAGGTATTATCTTTGAATTAAATTCAGGATATTAGAGGGAACATTTCACGATGTTACAAAAGGAAGCATTAAGTCTGATTGAGTTGATACAACTTCATTAAAGCACATACATTCTTATAGTCAGGAAAATGATAAGATCTTTGGGATCTATTATATGGATGGCAGCCTGAGATTTTCTGAAGATTCTAGTGAGCATCTTTGTAACTTCAAAAAGATATAATGTCCACTAAAAATAAATAAGCTTTACTTTTAAAAGTCACTTCATCACCAGAGAGAAAAATACAGTATAAACATCTATGAAGTTTTTCAACTAGAAAATATCTATTCTCTCAGTTACACTTCTGAAATATCAATTCTCCATAGCTATATAGCAGGGAAAGTATCCAACACCGCATTTCCAATTCTCTCATTCTCCTTCCTCAGTTACGAAGACAGTCTGGCACTTCCAAGACTCTCTCTATGGCCCAGTTTCCTTACATACATCAAGATCTGCACATCCATTTCTCAATTGAAGATATCCATCTGTGTATCCTGCAGTCATCCCAAATCCCAAAATGAACTCATTTCCAATTACCATTCCCAAATTGACTCTATCTTTTCTTCTCTCTCTGAATGGCATGAGGACATCTACCAGGTGAACAGTAAGAAACTGAATAATCATTCAAGCTATCTTCCTCTCACTCATGGTCAATTCAGGTATGTCCCAATCCCCTCTGAAACTCTCAGTATATTCCTACTGACACTAACCTATTTCAGAGAGACATCATTTCTAGCCTAGATGATTAGAAAATCCTCATAAGCTGTCTATCTGCCTTAGTACCATCTGGTTTTGTACCATTTTTTTCTATCCATTGTCCTCTCTATAGTATCCAGATAATCATTCTAGAAAGAAAACCTGATTATGTCCACTTTAAGGTCTTGTCAATATCATCACATCACTCTCTGGATGAAGTTCAAAATGTAAAATAGTATCAGATTTAATTATCCAGTCTCTATTTTCTCTAACTCTAATTCTTTACTTATAAACTCCTACTCATCATTCAGTTTTCTTTTAAGGTGTCACTACTATCATGTAATTCTCCCTGATCAGTTCTAGGATAGATGCCTTTTCTATGTGCTCCCAAAGAATGTTGCCCTAGTGTCTTCATAGTGCTCATATAATACACAGCAATTAATAGTCTGTGTCTAGTTTTCTGTCTTACATACCTCTGTCTCCTAATCACAAATACAGTTCTTGTTATACAAGGTGCCCAAATATGTTAATCTAATTAATAAATAAAAATTATCAGGAACCTAGGTGGCTCAGTTGGTTAAGCATCTGACTTTTGGTTTTGGCTCAGGTCATGATCTCAGGGTTGTGAGACTGAACCCTGCATTGGGCTCTGCACTCAGTGTGAAGTCTGCTTGAGGTTCTCTATCTCCTTGTGCCCTTCCCCCTACTTGCACAGGCTCTCTTTCTCAAATAAATCAAATCTTTTTATAAATAAATAAATAAAAAGTATTAAGTAGTAATATATATTCAATTGAAATACTTCATATTATAGAAAAAGTAAAATTTTTATTAAAAATTATTTATTGATAAATTTTAGGTTTTCAGAAAAATTCAACAAGGAGTATAAAGAGTTCCCATCTAACCCCTCATCCCCATCCCATTTTCTCCAACTATTAACATCTTACATTTGTGTGGTGTATTTATTATAACTGATTAACTAATATTGGTATATTAAACTGATTAACTAATATTGATATATTATTGTCAATTAAAGTACATAGTTCACATTATGATTTGTTTAACTTTATATTTTTCTTTGTTTCTGGTACTTCAGAATAAATCAGAAAATGGCATTATGTATTTTATAAATGTAAAATGAAATTTCTAAGGATTTGAGTCAAAACATGGGCAAATACTAAAGTGGATCTAATATATTTAATTCATTAAACAAATATTTATGAAGTACAACATATATGTAAACTACTGTGCTATTCTGAGAACACAAAGCTGAATAAGATGTGGTCCCTTTGCTTACTGAAGTCCCAATTATAAAAGAGAAGATGAATGAGGCACCTCATGATCAGGTTGCAGGACAGTAGGTGCTATGGTGAGGTACTTAGAGTGCCACTTCAGTAAAGGAGAAGAATTTTAAAAACTAGGATTTGGGTGGAGAAGGTGGTTAGGAAAGTTTACCAGAGGATATGGCATTTTGACCTTAATGCTGAAATTTGGTAGGATTTAGGGAGCCTGGGTAGCTCAGTTGGTTAAGCATCTGCCTTCAGCTCAGGTCATGATCTCAGGGTTCTGGGATCCAGTTTTATGTCAGGCTCCCTGCTCAGCAGGGAGTCTGCTTATACCTCTCCCTCTTCTTCTGCCCCTCTTTGCTACTTGTGCTCACTCTGTCACTCTCTCTCCTCTCTCTCAAATAAACAAATTAAAAATCTTTAAAAAGAAGAAATTTGATAGGATTTATCAGCAAAAATAAAAGAAGAAAAAGCATCCCAATTTGAAAAAGAGCATATGGGGATTCATGAAGCCTCAAACCATAGAACATGTTTTGGTGGCTAAAGAAAAGGGGAACTGATGTTACAAAAAAAGAAAGAGAAGAATAAACCAGTTAATGAAGGGCCTTTGTTTCTAAGCTAAGGTGTTCAATTTTTATCTTCAAAAATAGGAAGCCAGAATATTAAATGGGGAAATGAGATTACCAGTTTTGTTTTATTAAAAAGATCATTCTGTATTGCTGGAGTAAAATATGTTTAAAATATGAATTCATATAAATGTATGTATATGACCAAAATGTTAAAGTAGTAGAATAAATATAAGATGTATTATCCTCAAATCACTAGAGAACAAAAGACTAAAGAAACTTTGACTAATTTAGCAAAAGCAGAGAACTGGGGGGCGGAAAAATACTGTGAAAGCTTAAGAGTATAAAATACACAGTAGAACAGAAGTAAGCCCAACTAAAGATAAATGTGTTAAACCTCACTACTTGAAATCTTTTAGACTGCAAAACAATAGGCAGCTAAAATATATGAAGACCTAAAACTAAAAAATACAAACAAAATAAAAATAGTATGGGAAAAATTAAAAATAAAATTAGTAGTGGCAATGTCAATGTTATGCAAATGATCATTCCCATTATTATAATCATCATATAAATCCTTTATTTATCATATTGTCAGATTATTTCAGGATCAAGAGTATAATATAATATGGGTATTTAATCATCAAAAACATTTATGAGTCAAATATATATCACTGTTTTGTAGTCAATCATATAATCTATTCAAGATCATGTTCTATGTGTGCTTGAAAAGAAAATGTATTCTGCTGCTGTTGGATGGAATATTCTATAATCATCTGTTATGTTCTCTGAGCTAATATGTAATTAAGGTCAAATGTAATTTCCTTATCTATGTTCTGTGTGGCTGATGTATCCATTGGTGAAAGTAGAGTATGTCAGGACCCTATTATTATTGTACTCCTATCAAATTCTCCCTTTATGTCTGTTAATATTTGCTTCGTATATTTAGATGCTCCTGCATTGGGCACATAAATATTTACAAATGTTATAACCTCTTGTTGGATTAACCCCTTTATCATTATGTAAAACTGCTCTTTGTCTCTTATCATAGTCTTTGTTTCAAAGTCTATTTTATTGGATATAAGTACAGTTGCCCCAGCTTTCTTTTGGTTTCCATTTGCATGGAATATCTTTTTTCATCTCCTCACTTTCAGTCTACATGTACCCTAAAATCTGAAGTGAGTCCCTTGTATATTTTAATATTGGGTATTGATTTTTATCCATTCATCTACTTTCATGTCATTTGATTAGAGAATTTAGTCCACTTAGATTTAAGGTATTTATTGATGGGTATGAACTTATTATTGCATTTTGTTATTTTTTTTTCTGGCTATTTAGCAATTTCTTTGTTGTTTTTTTTTCCTCTCCTTATCTCTTGTGTTTGATCATTTCTATAGTAGCATCCTTAGATTCCTTTGTCTTTATCTTTTGTGTATCTAATAGAGGTTTTTGCTTCATACCTATCATTAAGGCACACATAAAATATATTTGTTAAAATCTATTTTGAGCTGATAAAAACTTGTTTAAACACATACTAAAGATCTACATTTTTAGTCTCTCCCACAATATTTTGTTTTATTGTCACCATTTACAACTTTTTATCTTGTGTACCATTAGCAAATTATTGCATAATTATTTTTATGACTTTTGTCTTTTAATCTTCCTCCTTTGTAAGTGATTTACCCACCACTATTGCAACATTAGGTTATTCAGAATTTAACTATATGTTTACACTTACCAGTGAGATACATACTTTCACATGTTTTCCCATTACTAATTAGCATCCTTTCATTTCTGTTTGAAAAAAAAAAAAATCCCTTTAATATTTCTTGCAAAGCTGGTTTAGTGGTGACAAACTTCTTCAGCTTCTGATTGTCTGGAAAACTCTTTATCTCACCTTCAATTATGAAGGAAACTTTGCCAGATAGAATTTTCTTGATTGGCAGGTTTTTGTTTTTTTTTTTTCTTTCAGCACTTTGAATATATCATGCCAATCCTCTCTGGCCTACAAAGTTTCTGCTGAAAAATGTGCTAATAGTCTTTTGGGGGTTCTCTTCTATGTAAAAAGTTGTTTTTCTCATGTTGCTTTTAAGATTATTTCTTTGTCTTTAACTATTGACAATTTATGTCAATATAATGTGTCTCAGTATCAGTCGCTTTGGAGTCCTTTCGTTTCTAACTCTCTGGGCTTCCTGGATATGGAAGTCTGTTTTTGTGTTTTTTTTTTTTTTTTTCCTCTCCAAGTGAGTGAAGTTTGCAGCCATTATTAATCATGATCATGATCATTATCATTATTATTATTATTAACCTTCTTCCCTTTTTTTGTTCTCTTCTCTCTTCTTGGGAGCCCTCTAATATAAAACTGGTCTATTTGATAGTGTCCCATAAGTCCCTTAAGCTATCTTCATACTTTTTCTTTCCTACCCCACCCCCCAGGATTAGATGAATTCTACTTCTCTGTCTTCGAGTTTGCTGACCCTCATGCTTGTTTTAGTCTGCTGTTGAACCTCTCAAAATAATTTTTAGTTCAATTCAACTAAAGAAATTTAGTTCAATTACATTCCTCAGGTATGTGATTTCTATCTGATACTTTCTATTTCCCATCTCTTTGTTGAAATTCTCATTTTGTCCATGCAATATTCTCCTAGCCTTGGTGAATACCATTATAACCATGACTTTCAACTCTATCAAATAAATCACTTATCATCTTATTAACATCTGTTTCTGGAGTTTTATCTTGTTCTTTTGTTTGAAACACAGTCCCCTGTTTCTATATATCCTGTGATTTTTTGTTTTGGTTTCTGTGCATTATATAAAATAGTCCCTCTTCCAGACTTTAAGGAGTGGTCTTGCTTGTGCATGAGATGAAACTTTATAGTACAGGATGGCCCTAGCTCTTGGTTGTCTCTCAAATCTGTGTGATTGTCTCAGCAGACTTCTTGTCTCTTAATGGCTCTTGGTAGCTGATGGTGTGCCAAGACCTGTCAGTGTCACAAAGGGGAAGATTTCAATCAACTCGTAGAAGCACATTGATAGAAAACTCCATGCTCAAGCAGAAGCTTTTAAAGTGTGCAAGTAGATCTCTTTCAGAAAAAGACTGGAGCTGGGTGTTTGTCTGCTCCCTCTGCACTGAGACCTAAGGGGATAGCCAATTAAGAGCTGGTTCTTCATTTGCTATAGTCCTGCAGGACTTGCGATAGCAAGCTCCTCTGGACAAAAAAGCCAGGTGATGAAGGGGTGTGTCCCTTGGGCATTAGTTGCAAAAGCCTGTATGTAGGCATATGTATAAACTTGTTTCAGACTGGAAGATGGCTGTTTCTGTCTGCTGCCTCTGCACTGAGCCCTGAAGAGACAACACCCCAGAGAGTCCTTGCAAGCCCATTAAAACTGATTCTTTGTTTACTCTAGTCTTGTGGGTCTTGTGGACACAAGCCCCATTAGCTTTCAGAGCTATGTGTTTTCAGATCGTATTCCTTAGGTAAAGATCTTAAAGATTTGGACACTAGATGTTGAGTACAGACCCTTCACTTCTTAGGGAGAATCTGGGAGTTGTGATTTTTTCCCCTGATTATATGTCATTATTCCAGGGATGAGGTTTATGGCAACAGTTTGTCTCAGCCTCTCCCACCTGTTTCAATGTGGATTTTTTTTCTTATTATTTTCAAACGACATCTTAGTACATTTAAGAAGGCTGAAATCATATCAAGTATATTTTGACTCAAATCATACTGAACATCTTTTCTGACCACACTAGTATGAAACTAAAAATCAATAATAGGAATAAAATGGAAAATTTACAAATATGTGGAGATTAAACAATGTGCTACTCAATAGCTAGCAGGTCAAATAAGAGATCAAAAGAGAAATACAAAACTGAGACAAATGAAAACAAAAACACAACATATCAAAACTTATGAGATGTAACAAAAGTAGTTTTAAGAGGAATGATCATAGCAATAAATGACTACATTAGAAAAAAGGAAGAATTTAAATAAACAGCCTACTTTACTTTTCACCTCAAGAAACTAGAAAAAGAAGGACCAAAAGAAAGCCCAAAGATAGTAGAAGGAAAGAAAATAGAACAGATATAAGTCAAATAGAGACTAAAAATATAAAATAACAATTTTCTATCAAAAATGATGAGATTTTTAAAAAAATTATACATAAATAGACAAACTTTTAGCTAGACTCATCAAAAAATAGAGGACTCAAATAATTAAAAATTGTTAGTGAATAAGGTGGCATTATAACTGATACCAGAGAAATATAAAGGGTCATAAGAGAATGCTATCAACAATTATATGCCAATATTTGAAAACCTAGAAGAAATGGATAAATTCCTAGAAATATAGACTTACCCAGAAAAATCAGGAAGAAAGAAAACTTGAATAGATCAATTAATAGTAAGATTGACTCAGTAATCAAAAATCTCCCCAAACACAAAAGCATAGGACCAGATGGTTTCACTGGTGAATTCTACCAAACAAAGAAAATTCAATACCTAACCTTCTTAAACTCTTCCAAAAAACTGAAGAAGAGCAAATATTTCCAAATTCATTTTTCAAAACCAGACATTACCCTGATGCTAAAACCAGACAAGGACACTACAAGAAAATAAAACTGTGAGCCAATATCCCTGGTGAGCACAGATGCAAAAATCTGCAAAAAAATATTACCAAATCAAATGCAAGAACACACTAAAAGGTCACACACCATGATCAAATGGCATTTATTCCAGGGATACGTGTATGGTTCAACATCTACAAATCAAACTATATGATATACAACACTAACAAAATGAACAATAAAATCATATAGTCATCTCAATAAATGTAGAAAAACCATTTGACAAAATTTACCATCCATTCATGATATAAACTCAATGAAGCGGATATTGAAGACACATAATATAATAAAGGCCATATATGACAAGACTACAGGTATCATCATACTCAATGGTGAAAAACTGAAACTTTTTTCCTTTAAAATCAGGAACATGACTAAGATGCCCACTTTTAAAAATTAACATATATTATTTGTTTCAGGGGTACAGGTCTGTGATTCATCAGTCTTACACAATTCACAGCACACACCACAGCACATACCTCCCCAATGCCCATCACCCATCCACCCCATCCCTGTGATCCCGCTCCCCTCCAGCAATCCTCAATTTCTTTCCTGAGATTAAGAATCTCTTACGGTTTATCTCTCTAGTTTCATCTTGTTTCATTTTTCCCTCCCTTCCCTTATGAACCTGTGTTGTTTCTCAAATTCCTCCTACCAGTGATATCATATGATAATTGTCTTTCTCTGATTGATTTATTTTGCTTCACATAATACCCTCTAGTTCCATCCACATCATTGCAAATGGGAAGATTTTGTGTTTTTTGATAGCTGCATAATATTCCATTGTGAATATATACCACATCCTCTTTATAAATTCATTTGTTGATATACATCTAGGCTCTATCCATAATTTGGCTATTGTGGACATTGCTGCTATAAATATTTGGGAGCAGGTGCTCCTTCAGAACACTACATTTACATCTTTAGGGTAAATACCCACTAGTGCAATTGCTGGGTCATAGGGTAGCTCTATTTTCCACTTTTTGAGGAACTTCTATACTGTTTCCCAGAGTGGCTCATTCCCAGCTTGCATTCCCACCAACAGTGCAGGAGGTTTCCCTTTCTCCACATCCTCACCAATACCTGTCGTTTTCTGATTTGTTAATTTTAGCCATTCTGACTGGTGTGAAGTGGTATCTCACTGTGGTTTTGATTTGTATTTCCCCGATGCCGAGTGATGTGGAACACTTTTTCATGTGTCTGTTGGCCATCTGGATGTCTCCTTTGTAGAAATGTCTGTTCATGTCCTCTGCCCATTTCTTGATTGGATTATTTGTTCTTTGGGTGTTGAGTTTGCTAAGCCCTTTATCTGATATGTCATTTGCAATATCTTCTCCCATTCTGTCAGTTATCTTTTGGTTTTGTTAACTGTTACCTTTGTTGTGCAGAAGCTTTTGATCTTGATGAAGTCTCAATAGTTCATTTTTGCCCTTGCTTCCCTTGCCTTTGGTGATGTTCCTAGGAAGAAGTTGCTGCAGCTGAGGTCGAAGAGGTTGCTGCCTGTGTTCTCCTCAAGGATTTTGACGGATTCCTGTCTCACATTGAGCTCCTTCATCCATTTTGAGTCTATTTTCATGTGTGGTGTAAGGAAATGGTCCAGTTTCATTTTTCTGCATGAGCTGTCCAATTTTCCCAACACCATTTGTTGAAGAGACTATCTTTTTTCCATTGAACATTCTTTCCTACTTTGTCAAAGATTAGTTGACCATAGAGTTGAGGGTCCATTTCTGGGCTCTCTCTTTTGTTCCATTGATCTATGTGTCTGTTTTTGTGCCAGTACCACACTGTCTTGATGATGACAGCTTTGTAATAGAGCTTAAAGTCTGGAATTGTGATTCTGCCAGCTTTGGTTTTCTTTTCCAACATTCCTCTGGTTACTCGGGGTCTTTTATGGTTCCATATAAATTTTAGAATTATTTGTTCCATTTCCTTGAAAAAAAGTTGATGGTATTTTGATAGGGATTGCATTAAATGTGTAGATTGCTCTAGGTAGCATAGACATTTTCACAATATTTGTTCTTCCAATCCATGAGCCTGGAATGTTTTTTCCATTTCTTTGTGTCTTCCTCATTTTCTTTCATGAGTACTTTATAGTTTTCTGAGTACAGATACTTTGCATCTTTGATTAGGTTTATTCCTGGGTATCTTATGGTTTTGGGTGCAATTGTGAATGGGATCGACTCCTTAATTTCTCTTTCTTCTGTCTTGCTATCGGTGTATAGAAATGCAACTGATTTCTGTGCATTGATTTTATACCCTGATCCTTTACTGAATTCCTGAATGAGTTCTAGCAGTTTTGGAGTGGAGTCTTTTGGGTTTTCCATATAAAGTATCATATCATCTTCAAAGAATGAGAGATTGACTTCTTTTTTGCTGATTTGGATGCCTTTTATTTCTTTTTGTTGTCTGATTGCTGAGGCTAGGACTTCTAGTACTATGTTGAATAGCAGTGGTGATAATGGACATCCCTACCATGTTCCTGACCTTAGGGGAAAAGCTCTTAGTTTTCCCCATTGAGAATTATATTCTCTGGGGGTTTTTCATAGATGATTTTTATGATATTGAGGTATATGCCCTGTATCCCTACACTGTGAAGAGTTTTGATCAAGAAAGGATGCTGTACTTTGTCAAATTCTTTTTCTACATCTATTGAGAGTATCATATGGTTCTTGTTCTTTTCTTTATTAGTGTATTGTATCTTATTGATTGATTTGTGGATGTTGAACCAGACTTGCAGCCCAGGAATAAATCCCACTTGGTCATGGTGAATAATCCTTTTAATGTACTGTTGGATCCTAATGCCTAGTATTTTGGTAAGAATTTTTGCATCCATGTTCATCAGGGATATTGGTCTTAATTCTCTTTTTTGATGGGCTCTTTGTCTGGTTTTGGGATCAAGGTAATGCTGGCTTCATAAAATGAGTTTGGAAGTTTTCCTTCCATTTCTAATGTTTGGAACAGTTTCAGGAGAGTAGGTATTAATTCTTCTATAAATGTTTGGTAGAATTCCCCTGGGAAGCCATCTGGCCCTGGGCTCTTGCTTGTTGGGAGATTTTTTATTACTGCTTCAATTTCCTTACTGGTTATGGGTCTGTTCAGGTTTCCCATTTCTTCCTGGTTCAGCTTTGATAGTTTATACCTCTCTAGGGAATGCAGCCATCTCTTCCAGATTGTCAGATTTGCTGGCATATAGTTGTTCATAATATATTATTATAATTGTTTGTATTTCTTTGGTGTTGGTTGTGATCTCTCCTCTTTCATTCATGATTTTATTTATTTAGGTCCTTTCTCTTTTCTTTTTGGTAAGTCTGGCTATGGGTTTATCCATTTGATTAATTCTTTCAAAGAACCAGCTCCTACTTGTGTTCATCTGTTCTACTGTTCTTTTGGTTTTTATTTCATTGATTTCTGCTCTGATCTTTATTATTTCTCCTCTCCTCCTGGGTTTAGGCTTTATTTGCTGTTCTTTCTCTAGCTCCTTTAGGTGTAGGGTTAGGTTATGTTGTGTATTTGAGACCTTTCTTTTTTCTTGATAAACACTCATATTGCTATATACATTCCTCTTAGGACTGCCTTTGCTGCATCCCAAAGATTTTGAACAGTTGTGTTTTTATTTTAATTTGCTTCCATTATTTTTTTAAAATTCTTCTTTAATTTCCTGGTTGACCCATTCATTCTTTAGTAGGATGCTCTTTAGCATCCATGTATTTGAATTCTTTCCATCTTTGCTCTTGTGGTTGAGTTCTAGTTTCAGAGTATTGTAGTCTGGAAATATGCAGGGAATGATCCTAATCTTTTGGTATCAATTGAGACCTGATTTTGACCCAGGATGTGATCTATTCTGGAGAATGTTCCATGTGCACTAGAGAAAAATATATATTCTGTCGCTTTGGGGTGGAATGATCTGAATATATCTGTGATGTCCATCTGGTCCAGTGTGTCATTAAAGCCTTTATTTCCTTACTGATCTTTTGTTTAGGCGATCTATCCATTTCGGGGGTGGGGGTGTTAAAGTCCCCTAATATTATTGTATTATTGCCAATGTGTTTCTTTGATTTTGTTATTAATTGGTTTATATAATTGGCTGCTCCCAGGTTAGGGACATACATATTTAAAATTGTTAGATTTTCTTGTACTGACCCCTTAAATATGATATAGTGTCCTTCTTTGTCTCTTATTATAGTCTTTGGCTTAAAATATAATTTGTCTGATACAAGGATTGCCACCTCAGCTTTCTTTAGATGTTCATTAACATAGCAAATTGTCTTCTACCCCCTCACTTTAAATCTGGAGGTGTCTTTGAGTCTAAAATGAGTCTTTTGCAGACAGCATATTAATGGTTTTTTTTTTTTTTTTTTTTTTTTTTTTTTACCCATTCTGATACCCTGTGTCTTTTGATTGGGGCATT
Source organism: Martes martes (assembly GCF_963455335.1). NCBI lineage: Eukaryota > Metazoa > Chordata > Mammalia > Carnivora > Mustelidae > Martes > Martes martes. The sequence continues at coordinate 122,531,039 of NC_137891.1, forward strand.
TAGCTCATTTACATTCAGGGTAACTATTGGAAGATACGAATTTAGTACTATTGTGTTGCCTATAAGGTGACTGTTACTGTATATTGCCTCTATTTCTTTCTGGTCTATGTTAATTTTAGGCTCTTTCTCTGCTTAGAGGACCCCCTTCAAAATTTCCTATAGGGCTGGTTTGATGTTTTCAAATTCTTTTAGTTTTTGTTTGTCCTGAAAGCTTTTATTTCTCCTTCTATTATATCCAGCTAGGCTGGATATAGTATTCACAAAGCTATAGTGTGGTATCAGAATAAAAACAGACACAAAAATATATAGAGTGGTATCAGAATAAAAACAGAAAGATAGAACAATAGAACAGAATCAAAACCCAGAAATAAACCCATACATATATGGTCAATTAGATTATAACCAACTAGTCAACAATATACAATGGGGAAAGAATAGTCTCCTAAATAAAAGTGTGGGGGGAAAATGGATAAACAAATGCAGAAGAATGTGACTGGATTCCATCTTACACCTTAAATAAAAATTAACTTAATAAAAACTAATGATGTACTATACATTGGCTAACTGAACATAATAAAAAAGTTAAAAAAAGAAAAGAAAATTTAAGTATACCTATAGCTAAAATAAAATAGCTAGGATTCAAATGCAAAAACTCTGATTAAAAAATATATTGTACATGATATAAATTTATCCTAACAAAGTAAAAATATTAAGGAGGTTAAAAAATCAAAAATTAAAAAAATATAAAATGGATTAGATTTAAACATAAAATTTGAAATGATAAAATGAAATGATAAAACAAAAAATTGCCAAGACCAACAATAAAGAGTTGGTCTTGGCAATTTTTTTTTTTTTTTTTGGATTTGATATTAAAGGCAAAGACAACCAAAGCTAAAATAATTAAGTGGGACTGCACCAAACTCAAAAGCTTCTGCACAGCAAAGGAAACCATCAACAAAATGAAAAGGCAAGTTCCATAATAGGAAAAATTTTAAAAATCATGTATCTAATAAAGGATAAATAGCCAAAATATATTTTTAAAACTCATACAATTCAATAGCAAAACAAAAAACAAAAAACAAACAAAAAAACATTAAAAAATGAGTGTAAGGACTAACTGGATATTATTCCAAAGAATACATACAAATGGCCAGCAGGTAGGTAGATAGGTGTTTGACATCACTAATTATCAGGGAAATGTAAATCAAACCCATAATAAAATATCACCTCACAACTGTTAGAATGTCTGTCATTAAAAAGATAAGAGATAATAAGTGTTGGTGAGAGTGTGCAGAATAGAGACCTCCCACCCCTGCACTGTTGGTAGGAATGTCAATTGGTGTAACCAATGTGCAAACACTATGGAAATTTCTCAAAAAATTAAAAATAGAGCTACAAATGATCCATCAATTTCACTACTGAGTATATAATGAAAGGAAACAGTATCACTATCCTAAAGAGGTATGTTCACTCCCATTGTCACCACAGAATTATTTACAGTAATCAAGACATGGAAACAACCCAAGTATCCATTGTCAGATAAATGAATAAATGAATAAATAATCGTATATATGTTCTATAAATTCTATATAATATATATAAATATTATTAAACCATATAAAGAAGGTAATCTTGTCATTTGCAACAACATGGATGGAACTTGGTGGCTTTATGCTAAGTCAGGAAGAGAAAGACAAATAATGTATGATCTCACATATGAAATCTAAAACAAAAATAACTCAGAGTTAACAGAGAACAGATGAGGGGTTGCCATAGGTGGGAGGTGAGGATGGGATAAGTGGGTGAATGTGGTCAAATGTTACAAACTTCCAGTTATAAGGTAAGTAAGTTCTGGGGATAGAATGCACAGTATGGTAACAATAAAGAAATAAAATAGTATTTCACTCACCTATAATAAGAAAAGGATTAAAAATGAAAAAGATAAATCGGAAAACATAATTTTTTTGAAACTTTCTCTATGATGATCAAATAATCCAAAGTCAAATAAGGAAATTGAGAAACTGAATATAATTAATATTGTAGCTCTTAGGCAGAAAATATATACACTTTTTAAATATTCATAGGGCATATATAAATATTGATCATATCTTGAGCCTCAAAAAAATTCCCAAATGGAAAAGAATAAATCATACCACTTCCCTTTATATTATTTCAGTGAAATAAAAATTAACTTTAATAATAAAATCATTACTTACGAAATACATTAAACCACAAAAGGATAAAAAATAATAATAACTAACTCTTGAGTCAAAGAGGGTATCAACTTCTCAACTCAGAATACACCAAAAAACAGAAGATACAGACAAATATATACTCCAGAGAAATTATACCTGCAAAGTAGGAAAAATAATAAGTGAACAAAATATTCTACTTATAGGAATGAGGTAGTCAAACTTCCATGTGATCCCCTGGTAAATATGTCTTTTCCCAGTTATTCAGTTAAATATCTATTTAGATACTGCTGTGATTTTGGAAATGTAATTAAGGTCTCAGACCAGTGGACCTTAATATAGGAAAATATTCTGGTGTGTATAGCTTAATCACGTGGCCTCTTTAAATATGATCTAGAAGAGAGAAAATAGGTAAAGTTCCAAAGCATGGGGCAGGATTTAACAAGCTGATGCAGATCTGAAGATATAAGGCCACATAGGCAATTTCTAGAAGCTGAGTGTGCCCAGTGAGTGACAGCCAAAAAGGACACAGGAACCAGTCCTAGAATAGCAAAGAACTGAATTGTGCACATAGCAAGAATGAGCTTAGAAGCATGTTTTTTTTTTTTTTCCTCAGAGCCTCTAGAAGACTCAGTCTGACCTACATGATGATTTTTGCCTCATGGTGCCCTGAACAGAGAACAGCAATATCATACTAAACTTCTGATGTGCAGTGAGCTAATAAATGGGTGTTGTTTTAAGTTGCAAAATCTGTTCTAATTTGTTTTGCAGCAATAAACACTAATATGGTAATAGTAAAAGTACATTGAAATAACCCCAAAAATCAGTAGAAAAGAAGCTTTGAAGATGACAACATAGGAGCCCCTGGGTGGCTCAAATGGCTAAGCAACTGCCTTTGGCTCAGGTCACGATCTGGGGATCCTGGGACTGAGCCCTGCATTGTGCACTCTCCTCAGCAGGGAGTCTGCTTCTCTTTCTCCCTCTGTGCTCTCTCTCAAAGAAATGGATAAAAATGGATAAAATGGATAAAAATCTTTTTTAAAAAATGACAACATAATTTAATAAATAAGAAAAGTTAGAAATGAAGACACATCTAAAGCTAGTTATTTGAAAATGATAATGAAACAGATAAACCTCTAAAGGATACTCACAGGAAATTCTGAGATTAGCAATTCACAACATTAGGTATGAAAAGAGATAGAACCTCAGACAAAGAAAAATTCTTTTTCATATTAGTTATGTACATCAAATCATGCTCATGAAATTTAAACACTCAATGACATAGTACATTTTTATTATAGTTAAATTATTTTTTAAGATTGTATTTATTTATCAGAGAGAGTGAAAGTGCAAGCAGGTGGAGAGGGAGGCAGAGGGATAAGTAGGCTCCCCACTGAGCAAGGAGCCCCCAGCTGAACAAGGATCCATGTGGGACTCAATCCCAGGACCCCAGGATCGTGACCTGAGCCGAAGGCAGACCCTTAACCGACTGAGCCACCCAAATGTCCCAAGTTAAATTATTTCTCAAATTATTTCATGACCCAGACAGTTTCATAGATGAATTTGTATAAAATTTTAAGAAGATGCAATTTATTTGCTTTTTAATTTCTTCCAAGGTACAGAGAAATAAGAAATTACCTATTACCCAAGCTAATATACCCACTCATTTTATGAAGCTAATATGATGCATCTACCAACTCTTAACAAATATTAAATAAATAGAGCAAAGCAGAAAAGACACAGCAATATGTGGACAAAGTTATTTTATGGATATACATACAAAATGACAAATAGTACCCCAAATTTAACAGAATATAAAATTCATGAAGTACCATCATCAGAGAAGTTTTTTGTGGGCATTCAAGGGCTTTTCATTAATAGAAAATAGATTACCATAATTAATCATATTACATGGGCAAAGCGGAAAAACTCAATGACCTTTATGACAGATTCCAAATGATCTTTGATCAATTGAACCCAATTTCTGATAGAAAATAAATGTTCTTTTTTCTTCCTTTGACAAGGCAAAAAGGCAGTCATTTAAGACAATACCAACTGAAGTTGCAACAGTGAAGTTTTAAAAGATTTCCCCATTTTGGAAATAATAATGACAAATGAAGTAGTAGAGTAAATGGAGTTAAAAGATCTATGATTCAAACAGTAGCAGGAAAGAGATAAAATAATAACTTCTTCTAGTTTGTAATAAGTATAAGATGAATATATAATCTCTAGGGTAGTCATTACAAACAATTACAAAATATATAACTAAATAATTAATATAGGAACAAAATTTTAATGTTTTACTAAGTCAAAAGTCAGAAAGAAATCAGAAAAAGAAGGAACATTGTAGGGTGAGAGACATAACACAGGTATATCAATTATTATGTTAAGTATAAATAGACCAAATTCATCAAGTAAAAGACTAAAATAGTCAAAGTAAAAAACAACTATGTATTGCTTATATAAGAGACACACATTATGCATAAGAACACAAAAGAGTTGAAAGAAAAGTGATAGCATGAAACACTGACCAAGAGCAAGTTGGTGTTGCTATACTAATATAAACTAAAATAGACTTCAAAGTAAAAGAAGACCATATTGAAATATAATTCAATCCAATAGGAAGATGTCCCAAGACCAAACCTATAATTATCTAATATCATAGATTCATATTCCAGAAAAGAAGAAATCCACATTTAATATACTTCCTTCTATAACTGATAGAAGTGAGAAAAAAAATAAGTTATGAACAATTAAAATTTTAAACATCAACTAATTGATATGTAGAGAATATTTCACCCAAGAACAAAAGAATATATATTCTTAAGTACCCATGTATAAAATTTGTCCATAAGCTAGGCCAAAAAGAAAGCCTCAACAAAATTCAAAAATTGAAATAATTCAGTCATTTTCTTTGATGACACTGAAATTAATCTAGATATCAATAATAAAAGGAATACTAGAAAAAACCCATCTGCATGATATCAAATAGTGCATGTCTAAATAGTCCAATGTACAAATGAAAAATAAAAGCAGAAATTAGATAATATTTTGAAGTGAATAATAATGAAAACACAACATGACAAAATGCACGTGGTACAGAACTTCCATTTCAGCCAAGCTGATGTAACAGCACTGAATTTACCATCTCCTCAACAATTAGGAAATGGGGAGAAAATGTGAAGAAAATATTGTCAAACACCGGACAACAGATAGTGAAGGAATGTTATTCATGAGAGAAGGATAACAAACAAAGTGAACCCAACAATTACAGAGCTACTCAGAAACAGTTTCTAGCCTGGTGAAGCAGAGAAACCCAGATTTAAGGGCTTGCTGAATCGATGAGCCAGTGAAGGGAATTGGGAAGTCACATCAGTAAGAATTTGTAGAAAAGATATAGTCTCTTATCACATTTTAACGGTTTGTTGTGGTCTATGATGATATAAGGTACAAATATGAAAATTAACATTTAGAAATTTATCCATGTAATTTTAGATACATGAGGAAGTGAAAAGCAATCCCGTTTGTTACATTAAAACTTTAAATACTGATTTGCATAGTGTTGGATCAAATGTGCAAAAAGTATTTGATTTGGGTATTACTTTTTACACATAAGTTTTTATTTAGTTACAATTGGACAAAGTTGAAGATTCTGAGTGTAATAGTGATTGTCTATACTAATAATCTATATGCATATACATAATTTGCAATTTTTTAATTTCCTTTTTCTATGTAATATTTCTTCCTGTTTTATTTGCTGAAATGTAATTTTATGTCTATTGAATCTAAAAATCATTTGAACTTGTGTTTTGGATATTTTTATTCATTTTAATTTTGTAGTAATTCAGGGCACCTGCATGGCTCAGTAGGTTAATTTTGTAGTAATTTATTTTTTTAAAGATTTATTTATTTATTTTAGAGAGTGGGGGAGGGACAGAGGGAGAAGGAGAGAAAATCCCAAGCAGACTCCCGACTGGGCACAGAGCCCAGGGGCTCAATCTCACAACTCCAAGATCACAACCTGAGCTGAAACCAAGAATCTGCTGCTCTAGTGACCACATCATCCAGGGTCCCCAGTAATCCACTTTTTTTTTTTTAAAGATTTCATTTAATAATTTGAGAGGGAATGAGAGAGCACAAGCAAGGGGGAAGGGACAAGCAGACTTCCCTGCTTAGCAGGGAGCCTGGGCGCTTGGCTCTATCCCAGGACTCCAGGATCATGGCCTGAGCAAAAAGCAGACATCTAACCAACTGAGCCACCCAGATGCCCCAATTTCCTTTTTTTTTTTTAAACAAAAATATTGGTACCTGAGATACCTGAGAGTGGGAAGAATCAATCAGAAACTTGGTTCTTCACCTCAGACCGTTTGAAATGCACTCTCCTGGAAGGGGAAGATATTTCTCTTGACCAAATTTTCTTAGTATTGTTTTATATCTAAAAAAGTATTTTACTACTGTGTATACACTTATATGATTCATATTTCCAGTTGAGACATTAGGGTGAATTTCCAAATTAATCAGATTAAAGAATTATGAATTATGGACAGAGCTACTATTATGAAGAAGAGAATTTTTTGGATTTAATTTTCCCGGTGTTAAATTCAATCATTCTTCAACCTTTGTTAGTAGATATAAATGACATATATGGAGAAAAATAGACACGTACAATTCTAAAAATACTGAAAGCATTTGCATACCTGGTTATATGTTTCAGACTAGTGAATGACACTACACTTGACTTTCCTATTCCCCTGGGTAGGTTAATTCAGCTGATAATTCTTTTTGTCCTAGCTGATCTGGGATACGTCTCTGACACATACAAAGAGCCTTGAGAAATACAATAGACACGTTTTCCCCTTAGTTGTTCAGACACAGAGAGATCATATTTTTTCCTGTTCATATATTCACATATTCAGATAAAGTCTTTGGTTCTTCTATCTCTGCTGCATAAACATTAAGTGTTGAAATTTATGACATAAGTCTGGATTTCATTAATAAAATCAAGTTATATTCCATTTATATCCCCATAATTACAAAAAAAAAAAAATCACCAGTATGGAACTAGGTTTTGTGTAGTTTTCCCAAATGGTCTTAGTAATGTTTTATGTCTAAATTTCAAGGAGTATTCTTGGAATTCTTCTGTCCATATGCATGTTTATAAATGTTTATAGACTGAAGGGATGCATGGTTAATATCTGTTCTGAAAACTTTCATGATAGTACACTGATCTGTTCCCTAGGTAAAGTATAGGTCCCTCATCGTTCACAGTGATCAGAATCAGGCAGCTCTGACAGCCTGACAAAAATGCATTTGTTTTTATTTTACATTCTATGAATTCATCAGTTGTTGCCAAAGTATAGGTAATTCTTCATTCCTTCTCTCACTACTATTTTGCTTGGGATGTATTGGAATAAAGCATAATTTTTCCCAAAGAGAGATCATAGTACTAGCATACAAACAAACCATTGCAAAATACTGTGATGATTTCCTAAAGCATAATGGCTTTAGAGTCTTATTCAGGAGCCAGACTCCATAAGCTAAGGTTGAATCCTGCCTCTGCTACTTGCTTATCAGGGGACATTGGGCTAGAAATATTACTACTACTGCTATTACTACTACTACTTCTACTACTACTACCACCATTACTAATGCTACTACTAATAATATTTACCATTACAGAGTATTGGGAGTTTATATAAGACAAGATAGGTAAATGTCTTAGTGCCTGGTACACAGTAAGCACTCAATAAATGTTAACTTTTTATGCCAAATGGGATAAAGAAAGGAATGATCACATCTGCTCAACTGGTGTACATTGTGAGAGATGAGCATTTGGAAAGGCTTCATGGAATCAGGGACCCTTGATTTATTTCTTTTTTTCATTCAAGAACTACAAACTGAGAGGATAATCTGTGCCACATGTTCTTCTAAGCACTGGGAACAAAGCAGCAGATACATAAAGTTGTTATGTTCTGAGCATATATTACAGTCCAGGAGATAGACAATAAAAAGTAAAAATAAATAAATAAATAAATAAAAAATATAATTCCACTAAGTAGAAAGGGTTATGAAGAAAATAAACAGGCTAAAGGACTAGGCACTGATGAGGTTGTCAACTATTTTAGACAGAACCATAAGAAAGACCTCTCTGGGGATATGATACTGATCAGGAACTTATATGATTAAAATTTGTCAAGTTCTAGTGAGAGATTTTTCCAGATAGAAAAATAGAATTTGGAAGGTTTAAGAAACAGCACAGAGCAGATTTGGAGGCGTAGGGAGGGTCCAAATGACACTGCACTAAGTGCTGGCAAAGACTGGATTTCATTTTGTGTTAGGAGAAATTCCCGGGAGGGAGGTTTAAACAGTTGCGTGATATCATGAAAAGATCCATTTGGCTACTGTGTGGAAAAGATGGCAAGAGAGAAAGAGCAAAAGCAGAGAAATCACTTAGGTGAGGTATTCCAGTAGTCTAGAACAGAGGAGATGATGGTTTGCATTTAAATATAAAGATAAGGAAATTTGCTCAGAACATGGGTACTCAAGGTGAGGAATGGAGGAAGTCTTCTAGCAAGTACAAATGCATGGATACTAGAAATAGCACGATTATTTTGGAAAATTTTAAGTTAAAATCATGCACACTTTAACTAGTTCTTTTCTATGTATCTTATAATACAGTCTGTATAGGAAAAATGGTTTGTTGCTGTTTTTAATGTATGAAAATATTGCCAGAATTTGTCTAGACTTGATATCATATTCAGTTTCTTAGTGGAAACACTAATCAACTATGAGATCGGCGAGGATTTTTACAATACTGTTTAGTTAGAAGCAACAAAATTGGAAGGAAACTTCACATGCTTTGGGGAAGATAGTTTAGCCCCAGGAAAGTTCCCCTTCTTTGCCTTGCAAAATATTTATGTAAATAAGTCATCCTTCCAAGAAGCTTGGCCAATAATTTATTTTAGGAATGGGAATATAGAAAATAAAAGTAGCCAGGAATAAGGTCTTGTTATCAAAAGAGATGCCTAATTATAGCATAAAATCACATTTATTTGTAGGACTCTTCGTTGTATTTAGAAGATAAATGTTCCCCCCCCCCAGGCTTTTGAAGTTCTGCTTTAAAATAAAAAATGTAGGGAAAATCAGCAATAAAGACATATGCATTTCACACCATTCTTCAAGCAAATAAATTTAACACCTCCCACTGGCATGAAATGTAGAAATATTTTCCCAATGTGAAGAAAATATTAAATATGTTTTAAAATATGTCACAATATGTGACCTTCTGATTATCAGCAGGATTCAATTTGGCAAGGTCTATGTTCATAAACATGTTACCTGCACTGATTAAATAATTTATATTTTTATATTAAATTTCCAAAAAGAAGAAAAATTCCCAAAATAAGAGTAACTCACTGAATACATATTATTATTTTTCCCATTTGAAATACTTCATTAGTAAAACATTTTTAAGAAAACTTTTTGTGATGTCTTTTTTGAAAATAACATTTAGAAACTATGTTTCTTAAAATAAAAACACTTGGTCTTTCATAAGCAACTTTTCTTTGTTTAAAAAGAAACAGCTTTTAATATTTTGTTTTAAAAATTACATTTCACTGGGTGTGGAACATAATGAATGCTGGAACACTGAAAAGAAATAAAATAAAATAAAATAAAATGGAAAAAAATACATTTCTCCTGTCGTTTAGAACCTACATTTATACAGATTAATCTTGACCAAAAATTAAGCCACTTGGACTTATTCTGAGGGCTGACTTTCATTACTAGACCCAGATGGAATAATTTAGATATTGACATAATAAAACAGGGTTTATAAATAACTCCACATGATTCACAAAAGGTGAAGTTTTTCAACTACTTACTAAGTCAATTATAAAAAGCCAGAACTTCATTTTTTTATTGTCCTTTCCTTTTATGGTAGAGGCAAATTGATTAATATAAAACAAGTATAGAAAGGTATTTAATAATTTAAAAAATACTTTTTAGGGATAAATCCAAGGGTCATTCAGTATAATCTACTCTATCCTCTAAATTTATATCTATATTTCTCAAAATGAAAATTGCTTATCAAAGTGATGACCATAAGCAGGCCAATATTCTGAATTATTAGAAAAGGTTAAGCAATGTCCACGATCATTATGTTTAGTAAGGCAGGAAAGAATACTAAGATTTTTGCAAATATATTCTACAACAATGTCTGAAATTTTACAAAGCCTCTGGTTAACCCCAGTATTTATTTTATTAGAATGGTGTATTACCTAAGGATCCTAATTAAGCCGAATTTTACTAAATCCATTCTGTAGAGTACTTGAAAGATGAAATGCACCATCAAAATGGTAACATATCCCTTACCTTTTGTTTCTGACCTTGGAAGAAAAGTAATTCTCATGAAAAATCACTGCCAACATGGTAGTTTATTATCCTTCCCTCCTTAACCTAAGGGATTATCATGAGATTCCACAATTTTCTTCAAATAATGACTACAACGTTTTGAAAAATATCTGTGCCTTCTCACACTTTACCTAAACCACCACCTCCTTCGTTTTAAACATTTAAGTGACTTAGCAGGCTCACCTGTTCATTGAGGTGTTATCAGCATTGTTCTACAATATTAATGTATTCAATCAATATCCATTAAAAGACTTCCACTGGCTTGACACTTTAGTAAACATTCACAAAGCCAGCTTAAGTCTAAACATATATGATCTCTTGTCTCATGGAGGAAAACAGATGCCCATCAATGAACAATGCAAAAACAATTATACAACTGCAACCCTAACAATGGCTACATTGTCAGTTTCAGGGGTAAACACTGTTAAGGGAAGATTTGACCTAGCCAGAAAGTCCAATAAGACCTACTTAAAAAAAAAAAAAAAAAAAAAAAATATATATATATATATATATATATATATATATATATATATAAGTTTAGCTGAGAGATGAGTAGAAGCAAACTCGACTAAGAGGGAAAGAAAAAAAACATTCTTGGTAGAGATAATTACATATGCAAAATCCTCAAGGTAGAAGTGAGCATGGGTAATCAAGGAATTGAAAGAAATCCAAGGTGGTGGCTCCAGGGGAATCTGAGGAAGACAGGGTGAGAGAACCTGGAGAGGTTGACAGAGTTCATATTCTTTACAATCATAAGTCATTTTATCCCTCTATTCTGAGGTTCTCTAACGAAAGGTCATCCATTTAAGAGAAATGGAAAGCTGTTGAAGGGTTTTAAACAGCAAGTGCGGATTATATGAACACATTAACATTTCAAATGTATTCTCCTGCTATAGAGTGGAAAATAGACAACAAGTCTCATGCCATCTCGACCTCACTGCCTTCCTAAATTTACAGTTTTCTGGAGGCCTCTCAGCTCTAAGAAGCACCGAGAATTTCAGTAACATCTCGTTAAATCTGAGAGATCTACTTCTACTGAAAGATTGAGGTATTATTGGAGACACAATGGCATCAAGACACATTCCTCACTGCCTGTAGTTCATGTCGTAGAAGCCTCAGTTCTGTCATCTCCTCCACAGTCTGACCTAAGACATCATTTCAAAGCTCAACGTATTTCTTCCATATATTTCTTCTAGTATCCTTGCCCTCTACTGTAATTCAAGTGTCCATATCCTCCTACTTTCTTTATGAATACCCTTTATTCTCTCCTATTTATAAAGCATTTAGGTCCATATAAGCACGTGGCTTTCGCTCCTAATTATGCTTTTCATCGTGCCTTTCATCATACATAGGATGCTGATACATTTAACAGAATTTATTTTATTAGCCTTATGCTTATGTCCCAAACCATAAGCTCCTAGAGAGAAGGGGACATGAAACATGGAGAATTTTTTGTGGTGTAAAATTAAAAGTTTTGAAAATGATTTTTAAGATGACAAGCTATTTAAATATGGGTAAATCATGTATATTATTGCCTATATATTTTTAGAAGGACAAAATTATGCCACCATTAGTTATATATATCAACTTCATAATTTTCTTCTTGATATTATCTGTGTGTTTTCACTATCTTTTTTTCTCCAGCAGGGATTTATTGTTTCAGGTTTTCAGGGTTTTTTCTATAACAAGAATGGCCTCTTCAATGTGTAATCCTTCTAGACTTTCAAAATGTTCTCTCTAGGGGCACCTGGGTGGCTCAGTGGGTTAAAGCCTCTGCCTTCAGCTCAGGTCATGATCCCAGGGTCCTGGGATCGAGCCCCACATCGGGCTCTCTGCTCAGTGGGGATCCTGCTTCTCCCTCTCTCTCTGCCTGCCTCTCTGCCTACTTGTGATCTCTGTCTGTCAAATAAATAAATAAAATCTTTAAATAAAATCTTAAAAAAAATGTTCTCTCTATTGGGGTTCTCTTCCATAGCATTGATAATCCTTCCCATAAAAGACCATGTGTATTGAGCCTGAAAGGTTCTTATGATTCCCTGCTCTAGAGACTGAATTACAGACACTGTGGTTGGGGGCAAATAGACCACTTCAACACCACTGGTGTTAAACTCATGGGGTTCTGGGTGGTCAGGGGCATTGTCTAATATAAAACAAAAATTTTTTAAATAAAAAAGATAAATTTTAAAAGGCAGTGCCTGGGATACCTGGGTGGCTCAATGGCTTCAGTGTCCAACTCTTGGTTCCAGTTTAGGTCATGATCTCAGGATAGTGGGACTGAGTTCCCTGTTGGGCTCCATGCTCAATGGAAAGTCTGCTTGAGATTCTCTCTCTCTCTCCCTCAACCCCTCCTCCTGCCCATGCTCTCTCTATCTAAAATTAAATAAATAAATAAATAAATAAATAAATAAAAAGGCAGTCCCCTACTGGCAAGGTTCTTCCTCATTTGAGGAACAAAGTATCAATGGAACCAATCCAGAAAAAAGGTTCTCACTGTTCAGACCACTATTTTCTTCTTGATTTATCATGTTTGTCCAGGCCCAGATAAAAGATGAACTTCTCTCTTTCAATAGATAATTATCTTATTTGTGATCAACAACTTTACAGCCCATATCAGCTGGTATAGATTAATTATGCTGCAAGAGCAAACAGCTTCCAAATTTTGGATCTAGTTCCTATTTAATGTAGCTGGGTCAGAGGTCTTTGGTTCAAATAACCAAGTTAATGAATGTTCTAACATTTTTTGACAATCCCATCTCAGTCCCAGTCTTAAAGGTTTGCTATGGCAGGAGAGGAGAATTAAATAATTGAGCACAAGTAACTACATGCTTTTTTCTAGGAGACGCCCCCACTCACATTTTATTATCCAGAACTAATCACATGCACATACCCAACTTCAAGTGGGTAGGAAGACACAATTCTCTGTATATCGAAAAATGGGAAAAAAAATTTCATTGATTAACAATAATAGTGTCTACCATTTTGTACGCTCTGATGACATCATTTATCTCACAGTTGGGATACAATAATTACCTCTTTACTCTATTTAAAAAATTATTTGGCAACAGAAAGTATGTTCAATTTTCTAAAGACAGCAATTCCTTCTCTATAAAACCTCCATGTACTATAATTCTGTAATTTTTGTCCTTTTGATAACTAATATCATTAGTGCTTTCACTTCAGTCAATCCTTATAGAGAAAAAGCTTTTAAATTAGTTACCTTTTGTAAGTAATGATATTAATATTCTTACATTATAGTTGAGAACAGTTATGTTTTGAAAGACTAATCAGTTTTACCAAGAGCTTACAGCTTAGGCTTGAACCCAAGTCTATTAAATGTTTAATTACTAAATAATATAGGTTCCTTAGTTTAAATTTTAAGCCATTTTCTAAAGTTCAAATCAGGTTTCCTCTCTTTTATAAGGTTTCCCAAACTTTTAAACCCCAATGATAAATCTTTTCCCTCAGCTTTTCAAATGCTTGTCTATGTACACATTTTATGTATGCCAGCATATTCACATTAAATTTTATTAAATTGAACCCAACCCAATAAGGGGGTGAATATGTTAATTAAATTAATTATAAATTAAGTTTGTGTCTCTGTTTTAAGCCTTCATCTTTTTGCTGACTTGTTGTACCAAGGCTGTCATTCTTGTTTTTAGTAAAGATTCAATTCTCTCCAGGATTACTTACAGCAAGACCACCAGCCAAAGACTTCTATATATGACCCCTCTGTGTGCACAGACACAAACATTAGGATATAGATATTAATCACAATGTGCTCTGTACCCTAACAGCATCTGAGTTCCAAGTGAGGTCTCAACATGAACACTAGGAAAATGGAACTGCAGCACTGACTTGAGCTGCTAGTACCTCTCTTCCAAGGATACTCTCCCCAACTCCACTTTGGTCCAAAGCCACCCATGCGCCCACACATGCACCAGGCACATGCTAGTACCTCTCTTCCAAGGATACTCTCCCTAACTCCACTTTGGTCCACAGCCACCCATGTACCTGTTATCACCAGGATTTGTCCACTGCTGGATTCATAAATTTAAATATCTCACCCTCTGAACACAACATTCTACATCCAGATCTCTTGCAGTTACTCTCCCAGCCCAAGGTTGCCCATGTAAGTGATTGAAATGTCCAGATCCCATCCTCTCTCCTTTCCCCTATTAGTACCTTCCTATCTCCATTTTCTTCCCATCTGCCTTGGGAAGAAACCATCTCCCATGGTCCACTGTCTCTACCTGCATTAATTACATCTATATCTCATAGGAAATGTTAACTCAACAGGTTCACAACTGAAATCATCTTTACTACCAAGACTCGCTCCTCTTCCTGCATTCTAGCAAATTGCATCACTATTCATTCTGTTCTCCTGGCCAGAAACTAAATGTCATCCCTAAATATTTCCTCTCCCTCACTTCACACAGGGAGTTCTTTACCCAGTTGATTCTATCTCCTAAATATCTTTCAAATCCATCTTTTCCTTCCTCCTGCTACTACCCCAGCTGAGCCCCGGATCATAACCTATGTGGATTGCTGCAACAGATTTTTAACTGGTTTCCCTATTTTCAGTCTTGTCTCGCTCCAGGCAATTCTCCAGACTGCAGCAAGATTGACCTTTCAAAAATACAAATCTGATGATGTTAAATTCCTATGCAAAACCCTACATGACTTCCCATTGCCCTTCCAATAAATTTGAAATTCTTTAGCATAGCTTGTGAGCGAGCCCTTTCAAGATTTTGCACAGCTTACTTCACAAGTTTGTGTCCTTTTAATCCATATCACCTACTTAATTTCCAGGCTTTAGTCCTATTGGACTTTCAGTCTCTCCAAATTACCACAATTTAAAAAAAAGTTCCAGGGCCATACCATCTTCAGTTTCTTGGGATGATAACATTTCCTTTTTCCTGTCCTTTCCACCTTCAGGTCCCTAATTATTTCTCCTCCTTAAGATCCTAGCATAGTTTTGTTTCCTCTTCTATAGGCCCTTAAGTCTGATTTAGAGGTTCCTCTCATATGCTTAATGAACACTAAATCTCCCCAAGGACTTCACATGGAATTATATTTGCTGGTTTTCCTCATCCCCCTCTACACAACTCACCCTGGAAATGTTCCCAGCTGACTTGCCATGCATCTATTCCAATAAATTTTCCATTAAACCACCTTCATCTATTTTTGTATTTCTAGATGAAATTCCTTGTGCTACCTCCAAACCCACTTTCTGAAATAATGTTTAAAAAGTGCTTTAAATATTTTAGATCCCATAGGAAATATATTATATAAATTTGAAAAGTACATATAAAGCTCATCTTTGAAGTATACTACTTCTGCAAAAATATTGGAATGACAGAATCACAAAATAAGGTAGAGTTCTCTCTTTCTCCAATTAAAGGTATCCAATTATGTTGTAAAATTGCAAGTGCTGTTAAGATATAAAATACCCATTTAGATCAGAAGGGGTTAACAGGATATTTTTATACTAAGTTATAAAGTCACTTAGAAGGACGATATTTTAAGTTTCTGTTTTATTGTCAGTGACATCCACTTCAATTTTGCTTAGCTTACAAATTGAAACAAAGAAGTTTTTTTTGTTTTTTTTTTTTCCTAATTGTTCACATGGCAAAGTTTGGCATATGAAAAATCAAGCTGTGTTCTCACTGGTTCGCTATCACCTCAAGTAATAAAGTTTCTGTAATTAGCACTTTACTGACAGTTTGGTTGATGATGCATGAGGCAGAATGGAAGCCAGCTCACTCTTCCATAGCTGTAATATCGTAGCATAGCTAAGGGAAGTGTAAATTTTGAAAGAAAAGCCAGCGGACATGTCTTGAAGACACCCAGGGAGCTAATGTGCTGAATAAGAGGGTGACTTTTTTTATGTAGTTAACTTTTTTAAGTACATCTAAACCACAACTGCAACTCATGGTTATCAGCCTTTTATTCTTAGCAAATGGAACTTGAGTCTTTTGGGTTCTTATAACTTGGTAAATCTTTACAACATATATTTTATGATTTGTAATTTGAATATTACCTATAATTGTTTCCAAATTAACCTGGATCAACCTAACTAAAATTAAAATACTTTCCAAAGTCTGGATCACCTCTATGAAACAGGGCCATTACAGAACAAATTTTCCACCCTTTCTTGGAGACAAAAATAAATAAATGATAATAATCTATCTTTACAAAACAATCGCAGCAGAATATGTACTTAAATGTAAACTAGAAAGCTCTGTGAAAAGTAATGAAAATTGAGTATTTTTATTCATCTTCCTTACCTAATCTTAAATCTACATACATCATCATAAGAACTATATGCAGAATTCACTCCAAAACATATGGCAGAGTCCCTTAATCTTTCTCCAACTTATTCTTACTCCAGATTAAAACTGTCCTTGTTTATCTGTCCATAGGACTTTATAATAACAATTACCTTGTTGATAGTACAGCTGGTTCTAGCATTACATATGACTCTCAAACTGTCCTCTCCTTTTTAATTAGATAACATTTGCAGAACTAGCTTTCATCCTACCACGTGGAATTTCATGCAAAATGGAGCCATGATGAATTTGAAGTATCACCTGAAGGCACTGCCTACCAGTCAACAGTTCAATTGGCTCCTTTAAAGATTCATTTTTGTTAAAATACAAAGCCCCACTGTTGCATAGTAATCCAGAGAGCATATATACCCTATGCAATTTAGAATTATATTCCTACTCACAAAAAAAATTCTTCAAAATTAAGAAGACTCTTGTGGAAGAAGGGGGACATATTATTATTATGCTGAAGAACTTGGGGCAGTGCTCAGCATACCAGTCACAAGAAAGGCACGTTAAGTGGGTTTGGCAAGCTTTAGCACTTTGCTGTTCTAAGGTTTTTCAAACACAATTGCCAGTATGTTTTCTCCTTTTTAGCCAGAGATATAAGTCAGACTTAAAAAGCTGTGAAAAGTATTTGAAAAATTACTATTTTTACCCAATCTTTACTGATTTATTTTTAATATGCATTCATTATCACAAGAAGTCTGTTTTATAATTCACTTCGAGATATTTACTCCAATAATTTAGCTCACATCTCTGTCTTTGTCTAGTTATCATCACTGTCTATTCAAGAGGGCCTGCTAAATCACTTATTGGTGCTGTGTCCTACTGGCCAACACATACATTGTAGTAGGAAGACACATTTGAAACTTCGATTTCTGTAAAATAAGTCTGTGTGCTGCTTTATCAATTTTTGAAAGTTCAAATTGCAAATAAAATTATTTGACTTAGAAGACCCCCCCCCCCCGCCGCCCAATTTCTACTAAGTTTCTCATAGGGATATCTCAGAAGGAATTATAAATAGAAGTTAGTTTTGACAACATTTTCCAAGACTTAGGTTTGGAGGTGTTTTGTATTTTTTTTTTACATTATTTATGTATACAGGTATAACATGCTTTCTTTTTTTTTAAAACATGCTTTAATATAAGACAATTTTTGGAAAAAAATTTACTGAAAGCAAGGGAATTTCTCTATATCCATACACAATACTGAATAATACTAAAGCAAAGAGTGGTGAGTAAAAAGTTTTCTATCTATTATACTTAAGCTACAAAAGTATTTTTATAATACTTTTATTTTCTAAGTTAATTAAAAATTGCTCTATAGTAGTGTTGCTTATCATCTGGGTCACTCAACTTACAGGTATTTTTTTGCATTACTCAATTGCATTATGGAGGCTGGGTTCTGCACAGATCATTCTAATGGTTATATATAAAGCACTTGAAGTCTATTATTTTATAATAAGCAATACCTCGATGAATAATGAATTGGACTCATCTTTCTTATGCGACTCGAAAGGTCAAACCACACCACCTGAATATTTTTATTCTCTATGAATATTTCCATTTAAGCATTTATTTAAAAGAATTTTAAAATCTTCTCATTATGTCTTAACAGCATGATATCATACTCCACTTTTTGACTTCTCCATTTGATATGGAATAAAATTGCATCATATGGACAAAGCACATTCACTTAAAGTCTTCAATTTAGAAACTTTCCAGAATCAAACTGAGTCAATCTATGCTTTAAAAGTCCCTCACAAAAAGAATCCTACATAAATTACTGTGTGTTTAAAGGTTTCTGATTTTAATCTAATAACTGAAATATCAAAACTATATTTTAATTCAGGCATTTGTGCATCACTAACAGCTGTTCTCATCAGATTTAGGAACCCTGCAGCAAGATTTATCAGTGTCAAAATGCTAAAATCCTAAATTTAGTGCAAGAATCCCTTTCAAATGGCATTTATATTTGATATCTTAACCTACTTTGAATCCCTGAGCATCTTGTCTATTTTTATTAGTAGATTTTGCTGATTTTTTTAACTTTTCAAAGGCTCTTTAAATTATCTTAAAGTCATATATTTACCAGGAGAAAGCAGGTGTCTTTTTAGAGTGTAGATGCTTATGTCGCTCATAAAATTAATTTCCTCAGGTTGGAAGAAGGTTTTTAAACTCTAATTTGAAAACCCTAATCTGGCATTCTGAAAACACTGTATCAGCATTCAGATATAATAAAAATGGAAAAATAACAGCATAATAAATTTAATTTGCTCCAGTATAGCACAAGAGTAGGGCATTTTTGCATAATAAACTAGAGAGTTTTTAGAGTCAACCACAGAGCAATGGTGTCTCTGTTTGGGGGGACCAATTGCCACAATATCCCTTGATGATTCTATCTTGCTCATCAATTCCATTTCATTTCCTGCTAACACCTGTATATTGTGGCCTATGCTCCAGACAGAAAAAGGTACTTAACACTCGATGTATGAATAAATGTTTTTATTTATTTTTTTAAAAGTTTATAAATTATACAAATAAATTTAAAATTGAGATTGTCCCAGAAACTGGAATGTATTTTTTTTTTCTGTACCCATAGCATTGGAGGTTTTCTTACTTTTATGTAATTAGAATGCAATATCATATGTTGAACAATAAAATTATACTGTACATAATTTAATCTTTGGCGACTCAAAAGGCACTCTAAGCTATTACAGTTTCTCAGAGTCAACATTGGGTACTTTATAATTTTTCATTGCACTGGTAAAACATGGAGATATTGATTAAGAGAGACTTCCATGAGAGACAATGCATTATAAACTGCTTTTACTATATTTTTCTTAACATGGGAATGGTCAGAACACAGACAAACTCCAGACATCTCACTTTAATATTTCCAAAAACAAACTGAACACTTCACCATTAAATCTCTTCCCTCTCCTTCGTCCTGACCCCAGTTTATATCTCACGTACCTGGTCTCCAAACCTCAAAATATCAGGGTCATCCTTATCTGCTTTTCTTTTTTCACTCTCTAAACCCAAATGGCTACCCAAACCTACACCTGCTACCACTTAAAAGACACCTGAACTATCTTTTTGACTGGATTGCCCACCATCTCTCATCCAAGTTTACTTCGACCAGAAATAATGAGTTGAAAGTATTGCATGCGTAATACTGGCAGACTTTAGGCTAAATCCTGAACATTCATTATTTCTTTAAATCTTTAAATTAACTACAATTTTTATTCTCACTTAAGAGATGAATCTTATCAAGATAAATTTGGTAATGTGCCGAATTTCAGAGAACTAGGTATTGAGTCAGAACTGGAAATCAGAACTTCCATACTCTACTGCAACAAGCATCAAACTGTGACCTTCTCGTTCAGAATAAGATCCCGACTTTCAGCATGGTACCAAAACTCTTTCATGGAAATTCTCCTTTCTCATCTTAACTGCCATTCTCCACTCCATGTATCTGGTCTGTAGTAGAAACTTCTCTCCAAATCCAGAAAACAACACCAACTTACAGAGCTTGTATTATTGCACAAGCTTTTCTTTTCACTTCCTTTTGCCAAACTTTTACTAATTTCTCAACACTCAGTTGAAATGTGAATACCAACACTGCAACCTCCAGACTTCAGAAGGCATAATTTAAGAGCTCACCAGAGAGAAGCATACAGCATAGTGCCTTGCAAGCCAGACTTTCTGGGTTTGAAACCTTGCTATAGTACTAACCAGTGTTTTGATCTTGGGAAAGTGTATATATATGTGTGTGTGTGTGTGTGTGTGTGTGTGTGTGTGTGTGTATACACACATACATGTATAAAGGTTCCTCACATGTAAAATAACAGCCTATTATAGCACCAACCTCATAGGGTTGTCATTAGCATTCAATCAATTAATATATGTGAAAAATATAAAATAACACCTGATGTACTGTAAGCAATGTCTAAAGGTTTGCTGTTACCATTTATTCATTTCCACACTTCATTCCCAAAGTAGTTGGAAGGACATACAAAATTTACATGTGGTACAATAAGAAAAAAATAACACGGGGAGCCTGGGTGGCTCAGTGGGTTAAGCCTCTGCCTTCTGCTCAGGTCATGATCTCAGGGTCCTGGTATCGAGCCCCGCATCAGGCTCTCTGCTCAGCGGGGAGCCTGCTTCCCCCTCTCTCTCTGTCTGCCTCTCTGTCTACTTGCGATCTCTGTCAAATAAATAAATAATTTTTTTAAAAAAAGAAAAAATAACATGAATTATGAATTCAATAAAAATTATAAACATATGGGAAAAGAAAATATAAAATAATATTTCTATGTTCCTTAGGATAAGTTTTTTCAAGTACAGATAAAATTAAGAAACTATGAAAGAAAAGAATAATGCAATGAACTATATATAAATTTCAATTGTTTTTATACTAAAACAAAATGATAATGCAAATGACAAACCAGAAACGTGTATTTGCAACAGATATCATAGATAAGGATTTGAAACCCATATCAAATGAAAAGTTCCTGCAAGTAAATATAATTCTAAAACAAATAAAATAATAAACAAAAATAATCAAACATAAATAATATGCAAATAACCAGCAAACATTTAAATAATACATATTTAAGTGATAATATTGCCCCTTAAATGAGGTACATTTATAAAGATCATTATTAATTTTATTTTTGGAAGAGTTATAAAAGTGGTCCATCTTATTGTGTAAAGAGTATTATGGAAAGATATGTAGAGTCTATTAAAACTTCCTGGGAATGGATATATCTTTTTTTTTTTTAAGATTTTATTTATTTATTTGACAGAGAGAGATCACAAGTAGGCAGAGAGGCAGGCAGAGAGAGGGGGAGAGGGAAGCAGGCTCCCCGCTGAGCAGAGAGCCCGACGTGGGACTCGACCCCAGGACCCTGAGATCATTATCTGAGCCGAAGGCAGCGGCCCAACCCACTGAGCCACCTAGGCGCCCCTGGATATATCTTTTGTATGTCTTAAACACACACACACACACACACACACACACACACACACACACACTTACTTTTCATACATTTGAATCAGGATCCTGGCTGCTGCTCCAACCTCTTGTAACTTCCTATGATTCTTCCCCCCTCTCTCTTATTGTACACCTGTCATGCTATATTTCTTGCTGTCATTTAAACACACGCAATGCTTTATTTTCTCAGGGTCTTTATAATTGCTATTACTTTGTCTTAATTCTGTTCCTTCAGTTATTTGCAAAACTTACTTCATTTCATTCAGGTACTTTACCCAATTATCACTTTTTCAAAGATATCTTCCCTAAATACCTTATAGAAAATAATACTCCTGTTATTCTTTATCTCCCTCTTCTGGTTCATTTTTATTTGTGGCCCTTATTAGTAACTGGATATTAATGTTACCCTATTTGTTCTCTGTTGCCTTTATTTGAATGTAAGTTTCATAAAGTAAAGACGGTGTTTTGGTTTTGGTCAGGGCTGAATCCTTAGCACCTGTAACAATGTATGATACGTAGTAGGTGCTCAATGAATATTTGTTAATCCAGTGACCAAATACCCAGGCTTTCTTGCTTCCACTGACTGGAATCAAGAAAGAGCTCCAAATACCCATATCCCTCCTAACCCATGCTGTATAACCATCATGTTCCTTGAATCCACCAGAATTAATTTCTTTTGTCTTTCATCTTTACATAGTTTCCAAGGCATCTCTCACTTCCTAAACCAAATCCCGTAATTCTCTGTACACCCCACAGTCATACCCCTCTTTATACCTTTCCATCTTCAGATAGTCTTCCATTGTATTCTCTGGAATTCACAGTTGATCCTTAGAAAAATTCCTTACATCTACAATCACTTTTCTATTGTTTAATTTGCTCTTTATCTAATGAAAACTTGGCTCTCTACCAAAGGTTCTGGTTTCCCTGCAAATCTGTCAGATGACAGCTCTTTTTACTCCCACAACCTTTCCCTTATTGGAGCTGGTGTTGGGGTAGGTGCATTTTATTGTTCCGCATTGCTTCTTTCAAAGCAGCCTCTCTTTGTCCTCTTCCCCCAAATTTCCTATTTTTGAATCTCATGTCATCTAGTCCTATCATCCAGCATTCCTCACTGTTAATTTGCCTTACATTCCTAGACATATCTACCCTATTTGGTTCTTGACTTTCAGCTCCTGGCTCATTTGCTCTTTTACACACGCTTTGTTGTCAACTGTAATTTCAACGTTTCAGGTAGGTCATTGTGACACCCTAAATTCTCTGATCCTTGAATTCCATTTTCTAGTGATTTCTGTACTCTGTCACATTCATTATCATAAAGTACAACCCCTCCATAATTTCAGCTACATATGTCCCTCTACGATTACCATCTATCTTTTTCTTAAGTAATCTGCACACCCAACCTGGGGCTCGAACTCACGACCCCAAGATCAATAGTTGCATGCTCCACCAACTGGGCCGGCAAGGTGCCCCTCTGATCATGATCTTTCTAATTTATTTTCTCCAGTTTCAAACACCAAATACTCTGCTCCCACTGGAAAATCTAATCAATTGATTCAACTAACTTTTTACTGTCCCTCACCACTTTGATGTTCTCATCTCCCCCCTCTACCTTACCCAACTTAAATTCCGTGGGTAATCCTTATAATAATTTCCTGACATATACCCTTAACTGTCTGCCTGAGTTTTATTATTTTTACTTGTTGGGTGAGACCACAATTTGGTTAAATCCAGATCACTGTTCTCTATGCCTACAACTCTGTAGTTAAACTTAAAAGGAAAAATACACAACCATCCTTATGCATCTCATTTTAAAATAGTAACCACAAATCTAATGGGATCTCTTAATGCTAGTCAGGCAATCATGCAATTTCCAATTAATTAATTCCTCCACTCTCCTGTTTTGATTTCACATTTTCTCTTCCTTCTGTATATTTACAATACCTCCTCCCCTGTCTTTACTCCCAGCTGGTAACTGTACATCCAATTTCATGAAGAAAACTGAAAATGATAAAGAGAACATCGGGGTGCCTGGTGGTTCAGTCAGTTGAGCGTCTGCCTCTTGATTAAGGCTCAGGTCATGATCTCTGGGTTGTCAGATCCAGCCCCGCCTTGGGCTCCATGCTCAGCCTGCAGTTAGCTTGAGAGTCTTTCTCTCCCTCTCCCTCTGCTCTTTCCCAACTTGAGCTTGATAAATAAACAAATAAAAAAAAAATCTTTAAAAAAAGAGAGAGAACATCATTGATTCCCACATCTACTCACTTACCCTATATGAATCCACATTCTCTGCTTCTCATCTTGTTGCCAGGGGAGCGTTCTCTGTACCACAATTGAAAGCCAATCCCTCCACATATCTTCTGGATTCCAGGAGCTCCTATTTACCCAAAAACCTTTTCCAGCAATGCCCCTTGTCTGTTGCAACATCATTTCCCCCATCTCTACCAGGTCATTGTCATCAGCATACAAACAATCTACTAGCTGTCCTCCACTCTGGCTATAGTTGTCCTCTTCCATTTCTACTACTCCCCTCTGTGCTCCATTATCTTTTTCTCAAATTACTGTTAACGGGCTCCTCTCTGATTTCCCTGCATCCACCTGTATTGTCCTCAGTATGATCTATTCTCAACACACAAGTCAACAAACAGCAGTCAGGTCATGTGCCTCCTCTTCTAACACCCTCCTTGGACCCCCATGTCACTTGAAGCAAACTCTCAAGTCCTCCTACGTCCTGCAAGATCTCACATAATATACATCCTTTTCTGCCTGACAAATTCTCTGACCATCTCGCTGCTGCTCTCCCCATCCACTGCTCTGCTCCAGCCACCACGGTTTATTGCTCTCCCTTCCACATGTCTGTATCCTTCCACGATGAGGGCTTCCCCACTTTTTATTCCTGTGCTGGAAGTGATCTTCTACCAATGGTTATCTTCCCCAGCTCATTCAAGTCTTAGTCCACGTGTCACTTTTTCAAAGAGTTCTGCCCTAATCATTTTATTTAGAGTGGTAAGCCACACCATTCTAAGCTACTTTTCCTGCTCTGCTTTTGCTTTTTTCCATAAGATTGGTCACTTTGTAACACATTGTACAATTTACTTTTTACTATTTATATTTTTAAATTACCTGTCTCCACCATTAACTTTTAAGCTGCAGAAGGGCAAGATCTTTAACTTTCTTGCTCACTGATGAATCACACACACACACACACACACACACACACACAAACGAAGGAAAAGAAAAGGAAACCAAAAAAACCCTAAAACAATTATCAACCAGATAATCACCATCAACTAATACTTTTTAACTGAGGGGTGCCTGGGTGGCTCAGTCTGTTAAGAATTTACCTTCCACACGAGTCACGATCCGGGGGTCCTGGGATTAAGTGGGCATCCTGCTCAGCAGGGAGTCTGCTTCTCCCTCTCTCCCTGCTTCTGTGCACGCTCTTTCTCTCTGTCAAATACATAAATAAAATCTTAAAAAATATAATTTTTAATTGAGGGGTTACTGGGTGGCTCGGTCAGTTAAATGTCTGCCTTTGACTCAGGTCATGATCTTAGGGACCTAGGATTGAGCCCAGTATCTGGCTTCCCGCTAAGTGGGAAGTCTTCTCCCTTTCTTTCTGCTCCTCTCTACCACAGTTTGTGCTCTCTCTCTCTCTCTCATGCTCTCTCTCATGAGTGCTTTCTCAAATAAATAAATAAGATATTTAAGAAATACTTTTGAATTGAAAAAAATGTATTTTTTGCTGATATATGTATAAGGATATTTGGTGTACCCTTGTTTGAAAAGGAAAAAACTGGAAAATATCCATAGTGGAATGGTTAAAGGAGGGTTTATTTATTATATGAATATAATGTCATTAAAAAAGATGATGTGGAAAAAATTCCCAGACATACAAATTATAAAAATAAAATAAAACATAGAATAAAACCCTGTCAACTAGATCTAGAAAGATAGATCTAGAAATACCAAATAGATCTAGATAGACCTATTTAGATCTAGAAAGCCCAAAGTAGTTTGTAACCATGAATACAATTAGGCAGAATAGAAATTTGATAAGGTAAAGAGAGAAGGATGAATGTGGAATTTTTAATTCATTTTAAATTGTTTGAATTTTTAGACTGACACTTATCTGAATTTCAATGTTTATAAAATTTATAGCTTTCAGGGGTGGCTGGGTAGCCCAGTCGGTTAAGCATCTGACTCTTAGTTTCAGCTCAGGATGTAATCTTGGAGTCTTGGGATCAAACCTCATATAAGGTTCTGTGCTCAGTGTCGAGTCTGCTTGGGACTGTCTCTTCCTCTCCTCTCCCCCTCCCGTCAAATAAATAAATATTTTAAAAACCATAGTGTTCATAAACTTAAAAACTGAGAAAATTAGGTGGAAAATGAGAAAGGAATAGCAAGATGAAATCAAGGGTGAAATTAATACCCAAATATGCATATAAGTTTCTCCATATTTTACAAATACCAGGTCATAAATTTTACTCTGATCTTTTCTGCCAACAATGACCAGTTAAGTCAAAGTGTCGACATGATTAAAAACAACTATTAGGGAGGAGTCAAGATGGCGGAGAAGTAGCAGGCTGAGACGACATCGGGTAGCAGGAGATCAGCTAGATAGCTTATCTAACCATTGTGAACACCTATAAATCCAACGGGAAATCGAAGAGAAGAAGAGCAACAATCCCAGAAACAGAAAATCGATCACTTTCTGAAAGGTAGGACCTGCGGAGAAGTGAATCCAAAGCGACGGGAAGATAGACCCCGGGGGGAGGGGCCGGCACCCGGCAAGCGGCAGAGCGACGGAGCACAAAATCGGGACTTTTAAAAGTCGGCTCCACTGGGAGACATCGCTCCAGAGGCTAAACTGGGGGGAAACCCAGGCGGGGTCAGCATAACCCCAGGACCCGCGGGGTCACAGAAGGACTGGGGATGTCTGAGTGCCGCAGAGCTCGCAGGTATTAGAGCGGGGAAGCCGGCTATAGCGACAAAGCCGAGGAGTGAGCTCTAAGCCCGGGGTTACCTTGTGCCGGTCGCAGGCTGGGTGGGCTCGGAGCGCGGCCGGAGGCCACGGAGACAAAAGCGACCCGGCGCTTTTCTCCAGCTCCAACAATTGACTGCTTTCCTCGAGGCGCGACCGCAAGCCAGGGAGGCGGGGCTATTGGGCGCTTTGCTCTGAGAGTGCACTGAGGAGCGGAACCCCAAGCTCTCGGCTCCACCGGGCCGAGAGATTGGGAGGCCGCCATCTTCATTCCCGTCCTCCGGAACTCTACGGAAAGCGCTCAGGGAACAAAAGCTCCCGAAAGCGAACCCGAGCGGATTACTTAGCCTGGCCCCTGGCAAGGGCGGTGCAATTCCGCCTGCGGCAAAGACACTTGAGAATCACTACAACAGGCCCCTCCCCCAGAAGATCAACAAGAAACCATCCAAAACCAACTTCAGTCACCAAGAACAGCGGAATTCCACAGCAGGAGAAAGCAAATCCTACCTGGACAAAATGACAAGGCGGAAAAACTCACCTCAAAAAAAAGAACAAGAGGCCGTACCGAAGGCTGGAGACCTAATCAATACAGACATAGGTAGCATGACAGATCTAGAGTTCAGAATGACAATTCTCAAGGTTCTAGCCGGGCTCGAAAAAGGCACAGAAGATATTAGAGAAACCCTCTCCGGAGAGATAAAAGCCCTTTCTGGAGAAATAAAAGAACTAAAATCTAACCAAGTTGAAATCAAAAAAGCTATTCATGAGGTGCAATCAAAAATGGAAGCTCTCACTGCCGGGATAAATGAGGCAGAAGAAAGAATTAGTGACATAGAAGACCAAATGACAGAGAATAAAGAAGCTGAGCAAAAGAGAGACAAACAACTACTGGAACACGAGGAGAGGATTCGAGAGATAAGTGACACCATAAGACGACACAACATTAGAATAATTGGGATTCCAGAAGAAGAAGAAAGAGAGAGGGGAGCAGAAGGTATATTGGAGACAATTATTGGAGAGAATTTCCCTAATATGGCAAAGGGAACAAACATCAAAATCCAGGAGATGCTAAGAACGCCCCTCAAAATCAATAAAAATAGGTCCACACCTCGTCACCTGATAGTAAAATTTACAAGTCTTAGCGACAAAGAGAAAATCCTGAAAGCAGCCCGGGAAAAGAAGTCTGTAACATACAAGGGTAAAAACATTAGATTGGCAGCGGACCTATCCACAGAGACCTGGCAGGCCAGAAAGAACTGGCATGATATATTCAGAGCACTAAACGAGAAAAACATGCAGCCAAGAATACTATATCCGGCTAGGCTATCATTGAAAATAGAAGGAGAGATAAAGAGCTTCCAGGACAAACAAAAGCTGAAAGAATTTGCAAACACCAAACCAGCTCTACAGGAAATATTGAAAGGGGTCCTCTAAGCAAAGAGAGACCCTAAAAGTAGTAGATCAGAAAGAAACAGAAACAATATACAGTAACAATCATCTTACAGGCAATACAATGGCACTAAATTCATATCTCTCAATAGTTACCCTGAATGTTAATGGGCTAAATGCCCCAATCAAAAGACACAGGGTATCAGAATGGATAAAAAAACAAAACCCATCCATATGCTGCCTACAAGAAACTCATTTTAGACCCGAAGACACCTCCAGATTTAAAGTGAGGGGGTGGAAAACAATGTACCATGCTAATGGACATCAGAAGAAAGCTGGGGTGGCAATCCTTATATCAGATCAATTAGATTTTAAGCCAAAGACTATAATAAGAGATGAGGAAGGACACTATACCATACTCAAAGGGTCTGTCCAACAAGAAGATCTAACAATCTTAAATATCTATGCCCCTAACATGGGAGCAGCCAACTATATAAACCAATTAATAACAAAATCAAAGAAATACATCAACAGTAATACAATAATAGCAGGGGACTTTAACACTCCCCTCACTGAAATGGACAGATCATCTAAGCAAAAGATCAACAAGGAAATAAAGGCCTTAAATGACACACTGGACCAGATGGACATCACAGATATATTCAGAACATTCCATCCCAAAGCAACAGAATATACATTCTTCTCTAGTGCACATGGAACATTCTCCAGAATAGACCACATCCTGGGTCATAAATCAGGTCTCAATCGGTACCAAAAGATCGAGATCATTCCCTGCATATTTTCAGACCACAATGCTCTGAAGCTCGAACTCAATCACAAGAGGAAATTTGGAAAGAACGCAAATACATGGAGACTAAACAGCATCCTTCTAAAAAATGAATGGGTCAACCAGGAAATTAAAGAAGAATTGAAAAAATTCATGGAAACAAATGATAATGAAAACACAACAGTTCAAAATCTGTGGGACACAACAAAGGCAGTCCTGAGAGGAAAATATATAGCAGTGCAAGCCTTTCTCAAGAAACAAGAAAGGTCTCAAATACACAACCTAACCCTACACCTAAAGGAGCTGGAGAGAGAACAACAAAGAAAGCCTAAACCCAGCAGGAGAAGAGAAATCATAAAGATCAGAGCAGAAATCAATGAAATAGAAACTAAAAAAACAATAGAACAAATCAACAAAACTAGGAGCTGGTTCTTTGAAAGAATTAATAAGATTGATAAGCCCCTGGCCAGACTTATCAAAAAGAAAAGAGAAAGGACGCAAATAAATAAAATCATGAATGAAAGAGGAGAGATCACAACCAACACCAAAGAAATACAAACAATTATAAGAACATACTACGAGCAACTCTATGGCAACAAAATTGACAACCTGGAAGAAATGGATACATTTCTAGAGATGTATAAACTACCACAACTGAACCAGGAAGAAATAGATAACCTGAACAGACCCATAACCAGTAAGGAGATTGAAACAGTCATCAAAAATCTCCAAACAAACAAAAGTCCAGGACCAGACGGCTTCCCAGGGGAATTCTACCAAACATTTAAAGAAGAATTAATTCCTATTCTCCTGAAACTGTTCCAAAAAATAGAAATGGAAGGAAAACTTCCAAACTCATTCTATGAGGCCAGCATCACCTTGATCCCAAAACCAGACAAGGATCCCACCAAAAAAGAGAATTACAGACCAATATCCTTGATGAACACAGATGCGAAAATTCTCACCAAAATACTGGCCAATAGGATCCAACAGTACATTAAAAGGATTATTCACCACGACCAAGTGGGATTTATTCCAGGGCTGCAAGGTTGGTTCAACATCCGCAAATCCATCAATGTGATACAATACATTAATAAAAGAAAGAGTAAGAACCATATGATACTCTCAATAGATGCTGAAAAAGCGTTTGACAAAGTGCAGCATCCCTTCCTGATTAAAACTCTTCAAAGTGTAGGGATAGAAGGCACATACCTCAATATTATCAAAGCCATCTATGAAAAACCCACCGCAAATATCATTCTCAATGGAGAAAAACTGAAAGCTTTTCCGCTAAGGTCAGGAACACGGCAGGGATGTCCGTTATCACCACTGCTGTTCAACATAGTACTAGAAGTCCTAGCCTCAGCAATCAGACAACAAAAAGAAATTAAAGGCATCCAAATCAGCAAAGAAGAAGTCAAACTATCACTCTTTGCAGATGATATGATACTATATGTGGAAAACCCAAAAGGCTCCACTCCAAAACTGCTAGAACTTATACAGGAATTCAGTAAAGTGTCAGGATATAAAGTCAATGCACAGAAATCAGTCGCATTTCTTTACACTAACAACAAGACAGAAGAAAGAGAAATTGAGGAGTCAGTCCCATTTACAATCGTACCCAAAACCATAAGATACCTAGGAATAAATCTAACCAAAGAGGCAAAGAATCTATACTCAGAAAACTATAAAGTACTCATGAAAGAAATTGAGGAAGACACAAAGAAATGGAAAAATATTCCATGCTCATGGATTGGAAGAACAAATATTGTGAAAATGTCTATTTTACCTAAAGCAATCTACACATTTAATGCAATCCCTATTAAAATCCCATCCATTTTTTTTAAAGAAATAGAACAAATAATCCTAAAATTTATATGGAACCAGAAAAGACCTCGAATAGCCAAAGGAATATTGAAAAAGAAAGCCAAAGTCGGTGGTATCACAATTCCAGACTTCAAGCTCTATTACAAAGCTGTCATCATCAAGACAGTATGGTACTGGCACAAAAACAGACATATAGACCAATGGAACAGAATAGAGAGCCCAGAAATAGACCCTCAACTCTATGGTCAACTAATCTTCGACAAAGCAGGAAAGAATATCCAATGGAAAAAAGACAGCCTCTTCAACAAATGGTGCTGGGAAAATTGGACAGCCACATGCAGAAAAATGAAATTGGACTATTTCCTTACACCACACACGAAAATAGACTCAAAGTGGATGAAGGACCTCAATGTGCGAAAGAAATCTATCAAAATCCTTGAGGAGAATGCAGGCAGCAACCTCTTTGACCTCCACCGCAGCAACTTCTTCCTAGGAACATCGCCAAAGGCAACAGAAGCAAGGGCAAAAATGAACTATTGGGATTTCATCAAGATCAAAAGCTTTTGCACAGCAAAGGAAACAGTAAACAAAACCAAAAGACAACTGACAGAATGGGAGAAGATATTTGCAAACGACATATCAGATAAAGGGCTCGTATCCAAAATCTATAAAGAGCTTATCAAACTCAATACCCAAAGAACAAATAATCCAGTCAAGAAATGGGCAGAGGACATGAACAGACATTTCTGCAAGGAAGACATCCAGATGGCCAACAGACACATGAAAAAATGCTCCACATCACTTGGCATCAGGGAAATACAAATCAAAACCACAATGAGATACCACCTCACACCAGTCAGAATGGCTAAAATTAACAAGTCAAGAAATGACAGATGCTGGCGAGGATGCGGAGAGAGGGGAACCCTCCTACACTGTTGGTGGGAATGCAAGCTGGTGCAACCACTCTGGAAAACAGTGTGGAGGTTCCTCAAAAAACTGAAAATAGAGCTACCCTACGACCCAGCAATTGCACTCCTGGGTATATATCCTAAAGATACAAACGTGGTGCTCCGAAGGGGCACGTGCACCCGAATGTTTATAGCAGCAATGTCCACAATAGCCAAACTGTGGAAAGCGCCTAGATGTCCATCAACAGATGAATGGATAAAGAAGATGTGGTATATATACACAATGGAATACTATGCAGCCATCAAAAGACATGAAATCTTGCCATTTGCGACGACGTGGATGGAACTAGAGGGTATCATGCTTAGCGAAATAAGTCAATCGGAGAAATATAACTATCATATGATCTCTTTGATATGAGGAAGTGGAGATGCAAGGTGGGGGGGTTTGGGGGGAGGTAGGAAAAGAAAAAATGAAAAGATGGGATTGGGAGGGAGACAAACCATAAAAGACTCAATCTCAAGAAACAGACTGAGGGTTGCGGGGGGGAAGGGGGATGGGAGAGGGTGGTGGGGAAATGGACATTGGGGAGGGTATGTGCTATGATGAGTGCTGTGAAATGTGTAAACCAGACGATTCACAGACCTGTACCCCTGGGGATAAAAATACATTATATGTTTATTAAAATAAAAAAATTAAAAAAAAAAAAAAAAACAACTATTAGGAGATATACCCCATTGCTGAGAACAGTACCTGAAGAAAAATTCTATTCTGAATTTCTGCTGAGTGATGTGTGAGCAGCAACTTCAACATCTTTATAAAAACTTCAATGCATTTCCTAGAGCTTTTTCTTTTTAAACGGAAACTGCCAAAGTACAGCTCAGTAATACCAATCTTGTAAGTCTTGAGGGCTTGTAGGAGGAGGCTGGCCGTGGGTCACCAAATAATGTGATCAAGAAACATGGCTCTGATTTCATCTTGTTTATTCCAAGAGCTACATTTAAGCGGGATGGAGAGGGAAATTGGGAAATGTTGGTCAAAGGGACAAAGTTCCAGTTACACAAGATGAATAATTCTGGAGAGCGAATGTACAGCATGGCACCTACAGTTAATGACACTGTATTGTATGCTTGAAATTTGCTGCAAGGGTAGGTCTTAAGTGTTCCCATCACATAAACATACACAAATAAAAAGAGCCATGTTTAGAGGGCCTTAACCTATCGTTCATTATTTTGTATTCTACGAAAGTAGATTCCTTCGTCAAATATTTGAAAAAAAAAATCTATATCAAACCAAGTTAAATATGTTTCTTTACATTAGGGATTTTCTAGAGCCTTTAATATGCAAATATGCATTATAAATCTTTCAGAGTGGGATAGAAAATATTGTGTTTGTCAAGCAAAATTAAGTTTGGGACTCTATTTTTGAAAGAGCGTCTCCTAGGGATTTGGTTCCATGCAGCACACTTTGGTAAAGCAATATGAACAGATGGTCCCTCATGTTAAGTGAATCTCTACAAATAGAGTTTGGTTGTCATTGTTCTTTGTTTGTTTGTTTTCTTTCAATGAGGCTATTGAGTGATAGACCTACTCTTGATCTTATATTTGATTTTTAGCTCTATTATTATATTTTCTATTTTTGCTGAATTAGACTTTTCTTTGCTAGTTTCTCTACCACTTGGGAAGTTCCTTAAGAATAGTTTTTGTGGGGGTGCCTGGGTGGCTCAGTGGGTTAAGTCTCTGCCTTCGGCTCAGGTCATGGTCCCAGGGTCCTGGGATTGAGCCCCGCATCGGGCTCTCTGCTCAGCAGGGAGCCTGCTTCCCCTCTCTCTCTGCCTGCCTCTCTGCCTACTTGTGATCTCTCTCTCTCTGTCAAATAAATAAATAAAGCCTTTAAAAAAAAAAAAGAATATTTTTTGTGGAACATCTGGGTGGCAGTCGGTTAAGGATCTGCCTTCAGCTCAGGTCATGATCCCAGCATCCTGGGATCCAGTCCTGCATCATGCTCCTTGCTCAAGAGGACTCTGCTTCTCCCTCTGACTGCTACTCCCCTTGCTTGTGTGTACTCTCTCTCTCTCTCCCTCTGATGAAAAAAAGCAAAACCTTAAAAAAAAAAAAAAAAGGGGAATGGTTTTTGTTATTCAGTACTAACATTGCCAGTGCCTAGCACAGTGTTTACTGAATATTTATTGAAAGAAAAACCTAAAAAGATATGTTCTCAAGAAGAGCAAAAAGCCATGGAACATTTATTTATAGGTCTAAGGTATTTCCTGTACTCCAAGGATTTCTATGTATAGAGAGTCAAATAACACTTTTTTTTTTCCCTGAAATTATACCAACCCAATGAGTCTGATTCTAAATTCACTTAATAATAGTTGGGAAAAAAATAATAAATATGGTTTACTTACAACAAAATCTTTTACAATATGAGATCTGACAAAATTAAAATATTTCATA
Source organism: Martes martes (assembly GCF_963455335.1). Classification (NCBI taxonomy): domain Eukaryota; kingdom Metazoa; phylum Chordata; class Mammalia; order Carnivora; family Mustelidae; genus Martes; species Martes martes. Next base: position 122,565,313 of record NC_137891.1, read on the forward strand.
TGGTAAAAAAAAAAAAGAAAGTTGAAAAACTAGTCCAACTCTCGTACTTTACAGAAGAGGAAATTGAAATCCATGGGGTAAAAGAGATTTGTCCACTATCCCAGGAATGCTTTAGAGTAGAATAGATATTAAAATTCACACTTCTGGACTTCCATGCAGTTGGATCTTTTCTTTTCTTTTTTTTTTTTTTCTCTTTTTCTAGATCTGTCCGTTTAGTTGCCATTGTAACAGTTCTCTTTCTCCTTCCCTCATCATTCTTCTTTCATTTGCATAACATGTGACATTCTTTTGCACATATCAAGGACTCTTGCCATCTCAGAGCCGGGAGGCCCCGTGAGTTGGCAGTTGGGAAAGCTGCATTTCTGCTCATTTATTGATGGAAGCACTGCTTCTGACAGAGCTGATTCACAGTGACGGGGCAGACTGGCTGCAAACTGGTAGGAGGACTTGGCAACAGCTCTGGGGCCAAACCGAGGCCACAGGCCATATGTCTGGCTCCTCTGTCATAAACAGACGACCAAGTGTACACATTCCCAGGTGTAATGTCACTGGGACCTTATTTGCAAACATATAAACGAATGACATTCAATTATGTTCAGAGGCGATGTTGTCAAAACCACCAAGGAAACAATTTACTGCTCTTACACAGTCTGATTTGGAGTGCATGAGCAAGTTTTCACTGCTTAGTTGTGCAAGATGCATTTGAAGAGGTTCTTTGGTAGCCTGTTGTATAAGCATGATACACACACACTTAGATAACAGACATTGATATGATGCTGCTGAGGGTTATTACAGAATTGGCTCAGGTGAAAAAGAGTGTGTGTGTGTGTGTGTGTGTGTGTGTGTGTGTGTATAAAGCAGCTCATTTCATTGTAGTCAGTAGCCAATTAATTAAAGGAAGGAAAACAAGGTTTCTACAACTAGGGAAGTTATCTGCTAACACCAATTGGTGAAAATTTGATGAAAGACATAAAATTTTGGTGCCATGTAATTCCATTCTTGCTAAAAGACACCATATTTTCTATGGTATAAAAAGAAAATTCCTACTTTATATAAAACATGGTTATAGAACAAGCAATAATGCTTTTAACTTTATAAGAGGCCTCATAATATCCTTATAATATTCTTGGAACAAAGGCCATAAAGCTTGAAGGGCTCATTCCTGGGTTTCCTTATTGACACTATTACTATTGCTGATAGGAAACACCCAGAAAATTCAATCAGGGAGGTGAACTAGAGCTTCACACAACAAATAATGATGATGACAATGATGATGGTGATCTTTTACATTAGCATTGTGTTTTCAGGTATCCATAAACATGAACCATGTCCTTTAATTTGTGTGTATTAAATGAAATACAGACTCAGCACAGTGGAGAGGCAGCTCCAAGGGAGCATATCATCATTGGAATCCTTTTTTATCATTTTCATTTCACAGATTACAAAATTGAGATTCAGAGATGTTAAATGAGTTATCCAAGATCATACCCCAATAGTACTAGAATCCAAAGCAGATATGAGGTAAGTCTTTAAAATCCCAGGGCAGTGTGTTTTCTCACATGACTCTCTCTCTCCCGTCAAGATCAAAAGGCCTGTTTCGTAGCTGCCACTGTTGTAAGGGTCAGAAAAAGAAATAGAAAAGGAGAGGCAAGAGGTAGCTGAATCATAGAAATGTAGATCCCTGAAAGATGGGCAGTGCTCAGATGACAGAAGAAAAATGAAGGGAATTCTCACCAAAGCAACAGCTCGGATAAGAGTTGGAGAATGAACACTGATTGACTGATTTAATTAATATTAAGTACTAATGGGCGCCAACTGGTGTTCTAGGTACTGTGACCCAATTCTGAGCAAAAAAAAAAAAAAGACGAGATTCCCCAACCTCATGGTGCCTACAATGTAGATGAAGTAAGACAGACCATAAATAAAAAAGCATATTTTTTAAATCAAATGTTAATGTCTATAAAATGAATGCATAGAGAGTGGTAGAGGCAAGGAGTGGTCAGGGTGGGACCCTCCTGGTGATGACCTTGAGGAGATATCAGAATAAGTAAAATTTATCCCTGCAAGTGTCTGTGAAGCATCTTCCACTGATGAAACCAGTCACACAGCTGGGGGTCCATTGGGAAGAGCCTTATAAGTGATGGGGTTCAGGGAAGGTTGCCCCAAATATGCCACCTTGACTTGTTGATTATTTTGAATTAAAGTTACTTAAGAAATGGCCTGTGTTGGGGCGCCTGGGTGGCTCAGTGGGTTAAAGCCTCTGCCTTCGGCTCGGGTCATGATCCCGGCGTCCTGGGATCGAGCCCCGCATCGGGCTCTCTGCTCAGCAGGGAGCCTGCTTCCTCCCTTCTCTCTCTGCCTGCCTCTCTGCCTACTTGTGATCTGTCTGTCAAATAAATAAATAAAATCTTTAAAAAAAAAAAAAAAAAAAAAAAATGGCCTGTGTAAGAACACTGAGACTCTCCTCTCTCTCTCAAAGCAGGAAATAAATTTCCACCTGGAGGGTAGAATGCATCCTTATCCCCAGACGTAGGGAGTTCAGGGCTGAGAAGGCTGTGTAAACAAACCTTGTTACTTCTTCATTAACTTGCTAACCTAAGCCCAACTTCTTTGTCTTGTCAATTCTTTAAAAATTTATTATTCTTTTATCTAAAAGGCATACTTCAGTCACTTCTTTAGGTCTCATATTTTTGTGAGCTTCCATATGTATGAAATTAAGTTTGTTTTTCGTCCTGTTTGCCTGTTTTATGTCAATTTAATTACTAGACCAGCTAAAGAACCTAAACTGGAAGAATGGAAAAGTTTTCCTCCCCTACATAGGCTATGGTTAAAAATATTTTTTGTTTCCTCAATGTAGTAAGAAGCCATTAAGACGTTCTGATTTACTTTTCAAAAAGAAAATTTAGCTTTCCTCACAAAAGTTCAGAGGGTGTTATGAATGGAAGTGGGGAGAGCGGAAGGAAGCTGTCAGCATCACCTAAAAGAGGCCCATGCATTGTGACAGCAGTGATGAGCCTGGTGCTAAACAATCAGTTTGGGTATATTTCAAAATTACACATGTAGATTCAGAATATATATATTCTGAATGAAAGACTAACAAAATTAATTTTTGGTGATTTGGTGGTTTGGCTGAAGTGACAGATCAGGACTACCTTCTAAATTTTTGGCTTGAGTATTTGAAGAGATGAAATGAAGAAGATTATAAACCAGTTCTATGTAGTCAAGTACATAAGACAGAATGGTTGTGAGGCCGCCCATCACTACTAACAGGATATATATGTTGATGAAGTCAGGAAACACCAGCTAGCTCTATCCGGGGCTGTGTGTTTAATGCCGCTGGCCTATCCTAGACTGCCACTGAACTCTCCAAGAGTGGGCCATGATGGAGCATGGGCAGAACTGAAAGAGATTACTAATTACTAATGACTCTCTAGGAAAAAACAAAAACAAAAACAAAAACCTGCACATCCTAAGGACTTGGCCATTAAACATTATCAAAGTTTCCTCCAGTCTGAGATGCATGACTCCATACGATATCAAAATAAGCCCCAAATCATATGAAACAACACTTGCCCACTGCAGGGTGGTAGAGAGTTTGCAGCCCAATTGGCTCAAGCATGTGAAGTGGTCAAAGTCCACATCTTCGTAGCTGTAATGTCAGGGACATGCAGTTTCTTGTTCACTGCATACTGGCAGAGAGAATCAAGGTCACAGGTGAGTTTTTCACTGCCTCTGACTGGAGATGAAACGTGTCCCTTCTAATCCTATATTATTTAGCCAGATTTAATCACAGGGCACCTGGCCCCTAATGGGGGCTAGGGCCTAATGGCCCCTAATGCAAATGGGATAGAAGACAGAGGCAAGCACATTTGGGAGGCATTATATTCTTTTGTATATGCTTTCTCCTTACCCAGATGTTTTCCTAGCTCATGTAGAAACTTTTGGTTAAATAAGTACAAACTGAATCTAAATAATGGAATACTATGAAACAGCCAGAATATTTGCAAAGATCTCTAAGGCATAAAATCACGTGAAAAAGCAAAGGGCAAGACAGTGTGGATAGTATGCGGCCACATAGGTAAGAAAGAGAAAATGAGAATATATGTTTGCATTTGTTTGCATGGGCATAGAAGATCTCTAAACGATAAACTGAAGAAGCTAGCAGGAATGATTACCTGTTACGGCGATAAGGATCATGGTGGGAAAGATAGGTGAGAGAGTGAAACCTTTCCCTAGCCATCTTTTTGTACTATTTTGATTTTTGACCTGAGTATATTGCCAAGTCAAACTATTAAAAGTTGATAGAAAGTGGGGAATAAAAAACCATGTTCTCACCCTACCTCCAATTCTCTTTATTCTCAGTGGTGGAGGGTATGAAGACATGAATGGCTAATGCCAGAGCACTCTTTAAAGAATGACAGCATCCAACGGAGTAAGATGTTAATGCATCACCAAACAGCTCAAGCATGGCTTCATTACAGTGTAATGTGCATCGTGTCGTGTGTTATTGCTTACTTAACAAATCTCACTCCATCGCATGGATTAACCAAGATAAAGTAGCTAAATATCACCTGAGAGTTCCTGTCTGTAGATAAGGCTTCCATTTGTCAGGATAAGAAGTAAAACAAAGCAATAGATTGGTAGATTTCCTGCTCATTTTATTGCAATGCTAATATATAAACCTATAAGAATTTTTGAGCTATAGTTTGATGTGGCTTTAATCTTACAAAATTACAGACCTGCATGAACAAAGTTTCCCAAGAGAAAATAATTTCTCTTGATAATTTAATTTTGTATACTATTCCAATTTGATATGCATGAAGCTCATGATCATGGTACTATTTTTATTATTAATGGCTTATAGCTTTCAAAGTAAACAATATAAAAATGGGGTGCCTGGGTGGCTCAGTGGGTTAAAACCTCCGCCTTAGGCTCAGGTCATGATCTCAGGGTCCTGGGATCGAGCCCTGCATCAGGCTCTCTGCTCAGTGGGGAGCCTGCTTCCTCCTCTCTCTCTGCCTCTCTGCCTACTTGTGATCTGTCTGTCAAATAAATAAACTAAATCTTCAAAAAAATAAAATAAAATAAAATTGTAGTAAAGAGTATAAGGTGTTGAATCAGACAGATATGGATTAAACCCCTACCTCCACTAGTTGTGTTCCTAGGAGCTTTTCGCTTACTCATTCAGAGTTTTCATTTCTCTGTCTGTGGACTGGGAATAACATTAACTTCTCTATGTGGCTGTTGGGAGAATTAGGTTAGGTATTTAATATACCTAGCACAACACCTGACATAAGAAAGCATGTTCTCTACCTGGTTGTTACTATTAATATCACACACTAGCCAACTAATCATAATTTATCAAAATATATTTGAAGTTAATGTTATAAGCAAACTCAGAAATAAGGCCTATATTTTCCCAAAGTTATGGTGAAACTTTCAGGGCAGGTAACAAATTCCTTTACCCCATCATAATCTGTGAAGTTAGAAGAAGTTGCAAGAGTCGCAGGTCATGCTAGAGCAGCATGAGATACAGTCAACAGAGTGGACTGGAGACTCAAGAAAAACACTGACATCTGGAAAATGTGGATGGTTATTCAGATAAATTGAGATATTTTTGGAAATACATTTATTGCATTGTAAGGCCTTGTTAAATAAAAGTTCTCCTTAGCATTTTATGATAAAGTGAGAGGATAGATAATTGAGACTCTTAAGTCCAACCATGATTCTAAAATAGACTGTCATTTAGGAAACATCCATATTTGGGGGAAGTTAGTAGGGAATAAAAATACTTGAATAATGGGCCATTATAGTTCAATTTTACCATATTATTAAACTTTAGTATTTTATTTTCTAAAATCTTTTCTCAACGTTTTGAGCTCTTTATTGTTTCAAAGATGTTTCTTCTTTATTTTTAAGCCTTATGTCTCTCAAGGGAAATTTAATTTGTATGTTTCTGATTCTTTTACACTTAACTCATCCAAAAGTTATTTGTAAGAATTCTTTCATGTCCAGAAAGTCTTATCGTTTTCTTATAATATAGTCAAGATTTTTCCCTTTAGAAAATGGAAATCATGTCTTGCTTAAAGTAAATAAACTAAAACACCCAGTTTGGGGAGGGGTATAAAATCCTCCCCTCTCTCTTATTTCCTTTCTCTTATAAGCTTTCTCTGTGAGTATCTTGGCTTCCAGCAAGGATCATTCTAATTCAGGAAGGAATTGGGGAGTTTAACCTTCCTTCAATCAGTAAACTCAATAAATATTTTTTGTTACGTTTGATGTATGGAGAAATATGCAAGTTTCTGTGGGTGATAGCAATGAAAATGATACAGAAAAATAAAATACAGTGCATATTCTCATGGAGCTTATATTCCAGTGGTAGAGATAGGTATATATTAAAGAAATCATAATATTTGGCTGAATAAAACACTCTGAAAGAGGTAAAAGCAAAGTTTTGCATAAATAGTACAAGAACTATGAGTTGAATCTGAGGAACTGAAGAAAGATTTTCACATAATAGGTGAAAGTACAGCCAGCCTTATTAGAATTTCAGAGATTATGAGACTTTCAATAAGTGAAGAAGTTGGGGGAGGTTGTCCTTTCTCAGAACCACCTGGGCATGACATAGGAGGCAAAGCCAAAACATGCAGCACTTAAAAACACAAACAGGAAAAGGACCTAATGTCCTTGAGGAGAACAAGTTACACAAATGCAGCCTGGGCTTTAGAAAGATAAAGCTGACGACATTATGAAGAGTAAGGAAGAGCTGAGGGAGTTGGAAGGTTCAGAGACCAAGTCTACTTGTGACTACCTCAGTAGGTAGAGCAAGGGTCAAGGAGGATTAGGAGGAAAGAAAAAATGAGGCACAAAGAAGGAAAAATCAATTATGACTCCCGGATTTTTAGTTAAGGTGTACATTAATTAGAGTACAGGCCAAACTGACTCCAAAAAAGCAACCTTAAAAAATAAATAAAAGGAAAGAAAACAAACCTAAAACCAGGGAAGTTCAAATAAGAGTTAATTTTATTTTCTTCTTAAGTAAAAGGACAGGACTAGGGGCATGATTCAGGACTGAGAGGTGACTACTCTACAAAGTCATGCACATGGTTGTTGAAATAGCGAAAGCTGGCTCTTAACCACCCCCTCAATCCAATCTTCAGAAAAAGGAAGTTGAAAGCAAGCAGCTTCCTGTCAAAGAAGTGTCCCTGAAACTATATGCAACTCATCCATTCATAGTCTATTAATCGTATGACTCCAAGAAAAGTT